>NC_141471.1:38175768-38800768 GCF_009769465.1 Tauraco erythrolophus
AAGCCAACAAGAGCCATATGGAAGTATAATGTATATACTGTATGTTAGCTTAGAATACAAACAAAAAGTTACCTCTATATTACCTCTGCATGTTTATAATGCAAGACAAACATCCCTGTACACTGCACTACAGCAGAACAGATAAACTCTTAACTTCAGATGCAGAATGCAACAACCTATGCAGTCAATACAAGAGAATATTCCTGTTCTGAAGAGCCCTACTTCAGTCAAATGATCCCTTTAGCATGTTAATGGCTTTATAAGAGAACTTCTGGCAAAAGTTTATCTATGCCATCTATCTTCATTGTCTCAGCGAAAGTCAACTGTAAAACACAAAAACTGTTAACGCAGAAAAAACGCTTCAGTCCAATACAAAAAAATCAAACAAACCTTATTCCAAGATTCATAGTCTCAGCAGTTCCAATCATACTGATGGCTAAGAGCATGTTGTTGCAGATCTTTGCAGCCTGAAAATAAGTTAAACTGTGAATTAGTTTCTGCATTTTCATAGACCTAACATGTAGGAATCTTCTTTAACTAGCTCTCGGATAGTATGATCAAATATGTTCTGACAGCTCTCTTCAAAAGGTAGCACGAGTAAGCAGAGATCTATGATAGTATGAAGTCAATGAAAGCTGCTCTATGGCTCCTTCAGAGATAAGGAAATACTTTTTACTTAGTAGAGTAGCTCAGCTAGTATACATGGCATGTCATGGCTCTTTGCCCTTCAGAACAGTCAGTAAATCGAAATTTAGAAGAAACAAAATAAAAATCTATGTCCTCTAGGAAGTATAACCTCAACAAGCCAATGTGGAGGAGCACCAGGTCAGATGGTTTGGTGCTAAGCTATACAATATGCTGGAGAAGAGTGCCATGATGTTAAACACATGGTTGAAGACAAGTAAACAAGCAAACAAGTATGAAAATATTATTATCATGCATTTAGTTCTGCAATAAAAGAGTAGGTATCATTAAAGAAAAGAAAAGAAAAGAAAAGAAAAGAAAAGAAAAGAAAAGAAAAGAAAAGAAAAGAAAAGAAAAGAAAAGAAAAGAAAAGAAAAGAAAGAAAAGAAAAGAAAAGAAAGAAAAGAAAAGAAAAGAAAAGAAAAGAAAAGAAAAGAAAAGAAAAGAAAAGAAAAAAAAATAAGACTGATATAACTAGCAACCCCTCAGGAATCATTACCTGTCCCGTTCCAACCTCTCCACAGTAGATCACATTAGAACCCATGCATGTCAGCAACTCTTTGGCAGCATCAAATTCTTGTTCCACTCCACCAACCATGAAAGTAAGGTTTCCAGCTCGAGCAGCTCCAACACCTGAATCAAGACAATATTGAATTTAATATAACTATTTAAAAAAATTTAAGTAGTTTATCTTACCAGTAAGGGTCTGATGATGCAAAATTTATGTTGTTAATACTTCACTTATGATGAACCTCTCAAAGTCTATGTAAAAGTAAGCCTATAGTCCCAGTGCTTACAGGACCAGAGATCTTAATTCTCAAACATTTGATGAAGATAAAGTCACCTTATCCTTCAGGCATATTGGCAGATAAACAATTCACAAGACTTACAGAAAACGAGCAATGTCTCTCTGCATAGTTTCATATGAAGAAACAATCAACCCTTCCTGCAAATTTGCACCCCACAAAATTCACTGTATCTAAACTACTTAATAAAAGTTCAGTTTTGTCAAGCTACTCTTTGCATATGACTATTGAAAAACTATGGCTCAAAGTTAACTCTGCTTTTATCAGCTTTTCCAAACCTAGGTTTATTTTTGTCAATGCTTCCTGATTTTCAGGTGTTCAAACATTTAAAAGACACAAATATATAAAACCAAGCCTTCTGAATCAGTGTATTATGTTTCTAATCTGATGCAAAATTCTACTTAATTTGAGAAAGTTTCAGATAGTTTCCTACACATAATCTCAACACATATACAATGATGTAAAGAACGAGGTAAAAAAAAAAAGTAAAAATGATTCACACACACAGAGGTTTTTTTCCAGTTTTACTAATATAAGTCTGTCCTGTCTTTACCACAGGTCAGTAAGTACAAACTATAGTTCCTTGATTACACAGTTCTCAAGCACACATCAGCAAATTTTTCATGTGACGTTTATCACCTCCATGAAATATTCTATTCCTTAAAAGATGTCTAATTCTAATATGCAGTACTCATACATCCTTAATCTCCGCATACCCAACATTTAATGGGTAGAACTGCTAGGAAAATTTGTCCCAAACTGATGAAGACATCATCTTTCTCACTATTTTTCACTTCAGAAAGAAGCAGTATAGCCACCATAAATTTTCTGTGCTATGCATCACTCTTTGGCCTGTTAGGATGTACAGCTGCAATGACCTACTTTCAAATTAAAGGTGATGAACTAGATACAATGTTCTTAAAAACAGAATGTCCAAGTGAAATAGTTTGTTCTTCCTCCACATGGTGGACCATTTTGTTTCTACAGTAAGCCAGGCTGCTCTCCAGCTATGATTCACAGTTCTTTGTCACCAATTAGCTACCATAATAAACAGTAACAAATGTTTCTATTGAAATAGTTTCTAGAGTATAACCAGAACTGCATTCACTGAGCTACATGTTGTGTAGCGACAAATGAAAATGAACTCTTAAAAAGCTTATCAGTTGAAGACAGAGCTTTTTTAAAAAACAAACCATCAAAAAATACAATCTAACCTCAAACAGCAAAAAAGTTATTCTGTTAGACATATATCCCACTTAAACAGGACATTTCTTATCTTTGTTCCCCATTAATAAACGAAAATATTCTGTAAAAAACAATAGAAAGAGAAAAAAATAAGGCCACAGCTAAGCCACCACGGCAACCAAGTTTGTGCACAAAAAGTTCTGATAAAGTGGGCAACCATAGCAGGCTAATCAGGGCTTCCCTCTACTTAAAGCCTTAAGCCTGTTCAAGTGCTGTACCACAGCTAAAGAATGAAATGGTCAGTGGTGAGTATTGGACTTCCTTTCAAACATCAAGAACAGTTACACTGCAGCTCCTCACACCAAAGAATTCGAAGAATTTTTGTTTGCTTTCCCATAAAAGTTTCAATTGATGCAGTGTCTCTGTGCAACTGCTCTGTGTGACTATGTCTACAAATGCCCCTTTCTGTATCTGACAAGCATTTATTTCCCCCATCTTGCCTTCCAACATGCATCATCTTTTGAAGTCACTGAAGAATTTCAGAAAAATTTAATAGATCAAGGCCTCAAAAATAGTAAATACCTACCAATTATGTGAAAACAGACAACAGAGCAGAGGAAAGAGGCTCCACTGATGACGTAGCTGCTCAACCTATATTGCAACCTAGAATCATAGGATTGCTGGGGTTGGAAGCGACCTCTCAAGAACATGCAGTTCAACCCCGCCGCTCGAGCAGGGTCAACTGGAGCGGAATGCCCAGAATCGTGGCCAGTTTGGCTTCTGAGTATCTCCAAACTGGCAACCTTTTCCAGTGTTTGACTACCTTCACAGTAAAAAAGTGTTTTCTTGTGTTTCAGATGAAATTTCTTGTGGTTTAATTTATGCCCATTGCCTCCTGTCCTGTCACTAGGCACTACTGAGAAGAGTCTAGCTCCCTCTTCTTCATTCTCTCCCATTGGGTTTTTATACACATTGATAAAATCACCCTTGAGCCTTCTCTTTGTGCTAAACAGTCTCAGCTCTCTCAGTCTCTCCTCATATGAAAGATCATAAAATCATAGAATGGTTTGGGTTGGAAGGGACCTCAAAGATCACCTAGTTCCAACACCCCTGCCATGGGCAGGGACACCCTTCACTACACCAGGTTGCTCAAAGTCTCATCCAACCTGGCCTTGAAAACTTCCAGGGATAGGGCATACACAATTTCTCCAGTCCCTTCGTCATCTTCATGGCCTTTAGGTGGACTCACTCCAGTAAATCTGTGTCCTTCTTGTACTGGTAAGTCCAGAACTGGAGCATCTAGAAGAACTCAGTCAGATCCACAGCTTTAAAAGAAATCAGGCTATATATATCACACTGTTGAGGCACTGAAATATCTACTGTGGCAAAGATCCTCCTGCTTAGGTTGAGAGACACCCTATTTGCAGCCGATCCTTAATCTCACTTGAACAACTCCTGGGCAACTCACAGGAACTGGGCTAAGAGCAAAGCCTAGATTTAGAGCTAACACAAACAGGTCATTGTCATCTTGTTGGCTACCAGTTTGCTATGTACATGACCGCAAAGATTGCTACATTAATAAACACACAGATTTTCATTCCATTCTTCCAGCTATTTTTATTCAAACCGCATAATGGCCTTTACCACTAATCTTGTGATCTGACCTGCAGCAAATTAAGTAGACAATTTAAGTCAAAGCTTACAAACAAAATCCAGTACTATCCATCATAGGTCAACAGCCTTGTATCCAGATTACAGACTGCTAAATAGCTTCACAGAGTCATTTATTACAGCAAAATTAATGCTGACAATAGTTTTCAGCTGGTTAATCTTCTGACAGCTGCACTCTCTCACTTGTTCAAACACTTACATTTCAAGTAGAAAAAATAAATTAGTTAAGTAGAAAAAAAGAGCAATTTGTTGTATAATGCAGAAGGCTTGGAAAATTCTCTTTTTAAAACCAAAAACCTGTTTACTTCATGGTAAATTTTATCATCTAGGGTCCTTGGCAACTATCAGCTATTTTATCAGAATTAAAGAAGCAACACAGCAAATTTATAACACTATCAATTTAATAAAAAAATTGTAAGGGAGTCTAGGAGTACAAGAACTGTAACTTCAGCTAAAAATAGAAATAAAAAACTATTGGACAAGAATGCTTAGCTTTATTTCACAATCACAGACTCCATACCAACAACACAAGCCAGTAAAATATTATCTGCTTCTAACACTAAAGACAGCAATGGAGAAAGCAGAGCAGCTAATGTGATTTCAAAAAGTTAAAGATTATTTTTCATCTTTTGATTTTTTTAAAGATCTTTTACCACCTTGTGCTTTATGTACCACTGCTGATTGGAGTCAAAGTCCTTCAGAATCTATTTGTTCTTTCTAAAATACAAAAAGCCTCTTCTCATTCTCAGGGAACTGTTTTCTGAGAAACTGTATTTGTGATAAGCATGTGCAAGATTTCCTCTGCTACAAAGCAGATTGCTGCAAGTCCTACACTCAGCGCTTCTCTAGGATGATCCCCCCACACCTGTGTGCAGAATCCTTTAAGGAGGTCACACCAGCAGATCCCACAGAGTAGCTCAACTCCAAGTCAGTAAGTCTTAATACCATCAGAGTTTTTCCCAGAGATATAAACTGACAGGAACAGGTTTGCAGATACATATGCTAAGAGAACTAGCTAGTGAGGGAGCACGCAAAAAAATTAATCTGAGAAAAAGCATGGTGAGAAGTTATAGAATAGCACTGCAGTATGGCATACCCACTTGGAGGCAGGTTTCCCACTCAGGTACTGGAAGGTTTTGGACTAAGATCTGAAAAATTAATTTCTTGTATTGGAAGAGATAAATAAAACTAACTGCTCTTCAAAACATCCTGTCATATTTGGCTGAGTTACTTGTGGGGCAAGGATTAGTTCAATCCACATGCTTCTCACTTGGATTGCTAATATATTGCTCAGTGAAGCTGATGCAGAATGTCAAGATTTCAAAATTCTAGATGAAAATGTGAATAGAGGCTTAGGATTCCTCATATGACAACAGCAACTGGTCGCAGCTACCATGGGACGTTTGGAGATGACCTCAAGTATTAGCCTTCAGGCCACGCAACCCAGTTCAGTAGCCACCCTGCCCTTCCATATTCACTTCTTGTTGCTTAATACAACAGCATTTAACATCTTGGAAGAAGTCTTATAATTTGTCACTGATGTTTCCAGTTAAAAAAAAAAAAAAAGTCTTACCTCTATAGCTACATCAATAAAAGCACTTAGTTTCAACCAGTTTGCTTATTAATAAGAATATAATTTGCTAGAAGAAAAAGATGGTAAAGATATTACATGAAAGTATCTGCTTTTGGATTCAGTTTTATTACATTTCCGTAAGAAGAGCAGAGTGCAGATGAGTCAAAAAGTAGTGATATAATATGGCTGCGATTAGAGCACCATCACAGTGGTGATGCTGAAAATAGTTACGCTGCTGAAAACACAGAGCACCCAAGCACATCCTTGTGCCAAAATATTTAAACCACTGTTGCACTGCTTGTGCAGATAAAAAAAATTGTTGCTGACAAAGTTAAGAAGAAAAACTGAAGCAATGTGAATATAGCTGCTTCAGAGACTCCAAAGGATAAGCTGGAGATGAGGGCTACAATATCCATCAGCTTAGGCAAAAAAATATCTATTTTGTCATTTTTCTATTCAACATGTAGTCTACTGAGCAATTTTAACAACTAATTTTGTGATCTACACTGGATAAAAAAACAAGCAAGAAAACCAGTTTTAATCCTCCTTCCTGTTCTACAATGTTGCACCCTCAAACATGAGGCTTTGCCTGTTATGCTTTGGAAAATGCAAGGGAACACTGGTCCTTTATTCCAATATTTTTGCAAAAACGCAGCTTAAGTGACTGCAGTTGCCTCAAACAAGCAGCTTCTTGTCATGTTTGCTCTCTTTCAGATAGGTTGAACTTGAGAGCCTGCATCGATGTATCTTGCGTATGTGTGTGCGTTTTTAAGGACTAAGCAGTTCTTTTTAAGTACCTGCCATCCCACATTAAATAATTTGTCTCTTGCAACTCACAAAAAGTTAAACCAAGATACAGAAGGAAAGATTAACTGAAAATGTTACTATTGTTTTGCTACATACCAAATCCAAAAGCAATTAAAAGGCACGCGTAAGTAAAATCAGCTACAAAAATAAAAGCAGAATATTTAAAATTATACTATAAATTTCAAATAATCATGAGGAGACTAGTTATTTCTTAAAATACAAATAGGACATCAATTTTTTCTACTTGCTTCATAGACAACGTCTGCCATCCTCAATCTATTTCCAGGAAACAAGCAAATAAACAGTGTCAGAAAAAAACCCTACAACACAACGCGACTCAAAGGGCTTGTGTTTCTCCCTATTATAAAAATCAGCACCAAAGCTAGACCTATGAAGCTATTCTGCTGCCGTATAACTAAAACACAGTAAATCACTTAATTTGCTCAAAAGAACTTAAATGTTTTAACCAGTCTGCCATCAGCGGAGATAAAGAAGAGGGCCGATGGGACCGGGCTGCAATGTGAGCCGTCTTTAAAATGCAATTGTTCTAATCATTTTCTACAGATGCAGCCTCACAAGGGGCTGCTGTCACAGGGACCATTTACGACTTGTTATGGTGTCTCTATTGTTTACCAGCGACATTCGCTAAAAAGGCGACAGCTGGGACAGAAAGCTGCTCCTCAACGAACAATATAATCCCGTGAAAGTAATCAACAAATTTAAGGGTGTTAATTAACTTTACACTTTATCATGTTCAATTAGTTGTCCTTTCTCAAAAAGATTGCCGTGCACAATCGGTTTAGAGCGTGCCATGTTTGATTTGTAAGTGATCACTGTTTCTATTTCGAAGTCCATGTCAGATGTTCTCCTGGGTTTTGGTGACACAGATGAATGGCTCTGCACATGTTAGGGGGTGATCTGGTTTAACATAAACCAGCATAACATAACCCCTTGTTAACGTATTGCTGGCCTTTCCCGAGCAAGAGCAGAAACACCCGCGCACGCGGACGCACGCGTACAGGCACAAAAGCCCTGCGGCAGCACACAGACGACGAGTTGAAGTTTCGTTTTTGCTGAAACGCAAAGACACAAATAAATGGGCAATTTTTCATCATTATATCTCAAAGTAAGACTTGTCTTTTAGGGGCACGCTTGGGATCATTTCTTCCCAGCAAGATCCCTAGTCCTGCCGCATTATGCACTACGCACAGGCGCCTTCGTACATTTTACATAATGCGCGCTGCCTTTTCTGATGGCAGCTGAGCAAACGCTGGGTAGATGCGCTAAGTTCTTGTGTATATCAAACTCTGCGGTGGCTTTTTAAAGCCTGTACTGCATTTATAATGGCAGAGATTCTAAAAGAAAATTGAATTAATCTATTATTAAAATTTGCCATTTTCCCTTTAACACACCCTTTCTTGCTTGCTAATGGGACAAGGCAGAGCTCATGATGAAGTGACAATGTACTTGGAAGTGCACCTTAATGAAAGTCATTGCTGTTTCTTTCTTCTGATAGATAGAGCTTTGCATCACCATATCTCATCAACTAGTGATGTTTGAACAAAAATGGAAATGAAGGTTCAGGTCAGTGCTTTGAAGATTTATACAACGAACACTCAATATTACTCCAGACAAAAGCACGCTTAAGGAAGTAGAAGCATCTCTTTTACAGCATAATCCAGTTATACAATTTGTTAAATTATGGCCGTGCAAAGAAAAAAAGCCTAGTGGATTTTTATTCTGCAGCAACAGGCAAATTAAATACACATTATCATCATTATTTAAGCAGTTACATTGTACATAAAAGCAAACTGCAAAAAACCCACCCACAAACCAAAACAAAATAAAAATGCAAAGAAAACCCAATGGAAAAGTTGTTAACTCTGAAAGCTAATAATGAACTAGGTTAAATATTTAAGAGGAAATTATAGACTATATCAGAAATAGCTGAAACCACAAAACAAAGCAGTAGAAAACATTAGTTTTCTGCTAGGAAGAAGATCTGCAGGGAGAAGGGAAGCGGTCGATAGATCCTTAAATTGGACGCAATAGCTGTTCTTCTATCCCAAGTTGGCAGCTGCTACATTTGCAGACCTGGTTCATTATTTACCCATAATGACCATCAAGCTCCAGTCAAAGTCAGATCACAACAACTGTCAGCAGCTCTTTTAATTAGCCTTGTTTGAATTCAGATAAATATCACAATGGCCCAGCTTCTGCTGAAAAAGCAACAGAAGACTGCAAGGAATAAGCTGCTCTGACTTCCTAACAAAGAGTATTGTGAGAACATTGTAAGTCCACAGAACAAAAGTTTTGTGTTTTTTTTTTTTTTAATTGAGGAAGGGATGGCAATGTGCACATTATTATTTTTCCCTCACGTGATATTCATATCATGACCTACAATTCCCGTTTATGGGCAAATTTGTGCATCTCAAATGCCAACTTGAAGCGTTACTCCACAATCTAAAAGGTAAACTTTAAGAGATGATTTACAGGTACTAATTAAATCTCTAACCTCTGTGAAATCGTACATTTTGAAAAACTGAATCAGAATTAAGGAATGCACATATTAACAGGATTATCCTCTCTCCTAATTTATCTCCTTCTGTTTGTTTATCCTCAGGGAACATAATCTTCTGTTGCATCAAGCCACTCTCATTCTCCCTGTGTCAGCAGCAGAATAATAATTCCCTCCTCCTCCTCCACCCCCCCCTCCCACAAGCACAAGCAAGAATGAAGACGAGTGGATCAGACTGTGTGCATCAGCATTAATGCTCCATCCAGCTATTTTCCTAGCAGTAGCAGAGACTGAAAGAAAGATGCATGAGAGGTGTGCAATATGCTACCTGTTCTGGGCAGCCCAGCATGAGAGGGAGTAATTAAACAGATTTTTTCCTCCCAGAATAATATGAAGGCAGAAGATGCAGTTAGAGAATGCTTTAATAGCCTTTATTTAGCACTTCTCTTGCTGTCACGATTGGGTGCCTATTTTGCTGGGTGCTGTCTGAAGACAAAAGACAGTACCAATCTCTTCAGTCCCACATGGCAATCTGAGAAGTTTTGCTGTACATGCGAGGATTCTCGTGAGCCTCAAGGTGAACATGCTTAGGGATTTACAGGAATCATGAGGATACATGTACATAAACAATAGGTACATGCATGTGTTACAGTAGAAGAGGATGTCCCTTTTGGACACAGAAAAAATTGTGTAAACGTCCTTAGGTACTGAAGGTAGAAGGTAGTGTAGAGGGAAGGATAAAGAACCGATTAAACAAAATAGGAAAAATGGTAATGAGAAGCTTTATGCTTTTAACGGAAGCACTGAGTGGAATTCTATAGGGATTAGTACTTGAACTTGGCCATGGACGCCAGAATAAAAATCTTCAATCTTATTTAGATGTATTGTAGAAGGACGCCAAAACACAGAAAAAAATATGCCCTCTCAATAAATCATGCAAAAACTGAGCAGAAGCTGTTGTTAAGGCAGTTTAATATGAAGGGAATGCATTGGGAAAATTTTACGAGATGGTATTAAGTAGCAATTGATGCCTCCAAAAGGATTAGCCAAAGAAAATAAGTTGCAAAACGCAAATACAAACAGAAGATAATTTTTAACTTTTTCAACAGAAGTACAAGCTGAAAGGCCTGATGAGATCGTTCTGCCTGCAGCAGTTTTTTTTTTTTAAAGCATTACGTTTAGTTCTAATTGTAATGCCAAATAGAAATATCAAAGCACTTGAAAAGTTACTAAGTAAAAAGGTTAACGGCATTCTGATAAGAAAGGAAATAAAATATGGTTAATTAGATTATTTGCTTATTTTTATTACTCAAAATACTGTATCAGAACCATTTTAAAATAGCAGATCATGCTAGTCATCTCTCCTATTCCCTCCCTTTAATCCACACTTCACCACAAAAAAGCCCTAGACAACAGAAAAAGCCCTTAGGTGCTCTTGCTGGAGTATTGGATTTAGCTATTCCTTTATCCATCCCTAATATTTAGGTACATGGTCTAAATCTCATTTGGGGCTGCAGACCTATACAGAAATATTAAAACTTAACAACGCTTGCAAGTATTTACAGTCTTGGACAGATAAACTAACTGCATAGAGCTTAGCACAGTTCAAAAGAAGTATTTCAGTTTTTATATGAATGTTAGCAAAAAGGCTGGACAGCCAGTGAAGAATGGGAGCAGTATATTCCATTTATCCAACATACCAAGTTTTCGAAGCAGACTTCATGTCAGTTGAAATGTAAAGCACATGGCACTAAGCTACCTGGTTAACCATAGCTAGGTTCTGAGTTAGCACTGCATGCAATACAAGAGAAATATAGAATAACATGAGAAACATCAAATACAAGAGAAACAATGAAAAATATCCCATCATCTTGCCCAGCACTACTGTTTGAATTTCTAGCCTTGTAGGGGAAGTCCAAAAATGAAACGTGAACATGCACACAGCTTCTCAACTACGTGGACCAGTGTTAACCCTCCACACAACTAAAATTCAGCAGATGGGCTCTAGCACAATTCCCATTTTACCCAGATGAGGCTTCAAGTCCTAGAAATAAAACTTCATCTCAATCACATAGCGCAAAAACAAGGATATTTTTTGTCTGGCATTAGAAAGGTGACAGAGTTGCATATTTTACACCCACTGAGGCCACCACACTCTCACTTTCTTCAGAAGCTTCAACTCTGTGCAGAAGATCAGCAACCAGAAAATGGACTGTTAGAGAACTACAGGAGAAAAAGCTCAAAGGGATGAACATTTATAGTGTCTCCTTAGAAAAAGAAAAGGCAGAATCCCAGAAGAGCTATTCTTTCTGCTCTAACTTGAATCTAGGCACAACACCAAAATGAATAACAACATCAAAACCTCAAAAGCCTAATGTTTGTGCAGGATAGCAAAAGCCACAAACAGAACCTACAGTCCACCTTGGCGGCATCACAGCTTTTCATCTCATCTGTTTTGACTGAGCAACATACACGCAAATTCAGGACCAACAAAACCAGACATGTAGCCAAACTCGCTAAGCCCTGTAAATTACAAAAAGCAGTTAGCCATACGCCACCATGTTTGCAGATTTTGCTAGTTGGACTCGAATGTTTCTATCTGGAAAGTATGAAATACTCGTGCATTCTACCTTAACTCCACAGCAAAATGCAAGTATGTTTACACAGCATTGTGGAATAGATACACAATTACTGAAACCCTGTATTAAAACAGAAAAACAAGAACCTTTGAAGGAAAAATAAACCAGGAATTTTTAGTATTATTGTTTACGTATTTCTCCAGTATTAGTACAACCATAATAAGGTATTAATCCCCTTTTTCAAAACAAAATACTCGAAACACTTTAGTCCTTTATGATTTTTTTTTTACCATGTTACCCTCATCCAGTCCCCCAAAAGCAACAAAACACTGCAGCATGGTTTTTTTTTTTTTTTCTGAATAAAGAAGGCATTAAGCACATTGCTAAAAAAAGTATAAATAATCACACCGAGGTATGCATTTAAACTGCATTACTCAACAGGTACGGGTTCAAGTGCTCTGCTTAATAAAAGGTTTGCTTCTTAGCCAGCCAGCTGCAGAGGCCTAAAGTCATGAAGGTAAATTTCTATCAATACATTCATTAGTCCCTTCCTGTTATATAAGAAAATAAACACATTGTTAACACAGAAAAAATAAAACAAAAAACATTAAATCGAGGTGGAACAGCACAGCATACCTATTCCTAAGTATTTCTGGTTTATCTAAAGAGCTGAAGATGTAGCAATGCCATACCCCTATCCCAAGCAGTAGAGGCATATTTACATTTACTAGATTTTAAAAGTATCTAGTATTTAATAGCAGCAATCTAACAAATTTAAAATAAAATAGCAACCTATAGCTAGAAAGAAGTGTCAGGTAGGCAATTTTAAAAAAAATCCATCTCCAGTATTTCCTGCTAGAGAGCTTTTATTTTATCTGTTTCGGGTATAGTCTGTGAGGAGACAACTAATACAGCTTTACCAACTGAAATCAGAAAGAAATGCTTAAAATTAGGACTGAAGACTGCATTGAACGTTTTTGAATGAACTTTTGAACCTTGTCCCTTGAAGTGTCATCAGTGGTATGAGGATCGAGAATTTTTTTTTGATAATCTGAACCACCATCAGAGTGCATTGCTTCAGATAAGCCTGTCCGCAAGCGCTTCAGCATCGAATCTTTCCTCTGGATACAGTACCCAGCCCACACAGTCTATCTTTCGGCTCCTCCTTTAAAATACACGCTTAGTTTTAAGCACGCCTAACTCCACATCCATAAGGTAACAAAGCATTTTCTGCTGCCCAAGTTCAGCATATTCACAGTCAATTGTCCAAGCTTTTATTCGGCACTGAAAAGGCAAAGCAGTATAACAACGCAAGATGACAACAACTGCTAGAAGAGCAGCCTAAATTGGAGAGATACAGGGCTTCCATTTAAGGAATCTCTTTGCTATAAGGCCTTTCCCAGCTCTATTTCCTGTTTAGGGATCCTCTTCAAGTAATTCTATTATTATTCCTCTGCAAAACAGATAGTACATCTCTTCTAGAGAACTACATTTAGCATTGCCCTCTAGCCTAAAATGCAATGTACTTTTCAGTGTTCTCAAATGTACTTGATGCCACTTATCAAATGACAAGGACACTTGATATAAAATAATTCGTACACCTCTTTTTCCCTACTAACTGTAACTATTCCAACACTACCACTTAAGCAATTTTGCACAAAATCAAATTAACCTTTTCTCTTTCATGTAAAGGTATCTAAACTCAATACTTGCCCTGGTCTTCCATTAAAAAAAAAAAAAAGAAAAAAAGAAAAAGAGTGTATTTTGCCTATGAACAGAATCAAGAGGGTAACAAAGTTAATTATTTCTCATAATCAGTAATTATGATTAGATAAGAGAGTCTTTGGTAATGAACTGCTCTAATGATGGAGGACCTCCATCCTAAGAAATATAATAATACATTAACATAACTGTGTATGCAAAGTACATAGAACCGCTGCCACAGTTAACTTGTCATTGAATGATTAAATAGGAATTCATAATTAGAAAAATCCACAGTGTAATTTATTGGCCTTCCTGACAGTTCTGGTTCATTAGAAGTTGATTACCAAACAGTGACCTCTAGTGGCCTACAGTTCTTTCATGTTATCTTGTTCCTCTTGGCAGCTTTTAGTTGCTATTTAACCTGAAAAAAAAAGAAAAGGCAATTCGAGGCATTTAAAATGTTTTCCTTCATAATTCCTTTTTTTTTCAACTTCTCTTAAAATATATAGTGTGCTAATTGCTTCAGAAAAAGCTTTCCCTTTCTGTAACCATTTATATAAAAGTATAAATATGTACATATATGTAAAAAAAACCCCAGCTTCTCAGTTTTAAAGTTAATACTGAGGTTAACATGCTTCTCATGCTAATTAGTATTTATATACTGACTACACATAGCATCTTCAAGAAAAAATATATATTAAAACCCCACTTTTCTAGTGCCAGTTACAAAGACCTTGAGAAGCTCACACTTCAAGTAAGCCTTCATATCTTAAAGTGAAGTGCGTCTAAGCGTTGCTCTTGAATAACAGTCACTTTTGCACTAAAACAAATTATAGTGGCTGAGAGGGAGAGGGCAGAGGACAGGGAGGGAGAAAACTCCCCAATTCTCTGCTCCAAGTAGGAGAAAAAAGCCCAACATTTCATATTAATTGTTAAAAACGTCTTGCAATACTCTTAACTCAAATTTAATTTTCAAAGAATGTAACTTAAATTTAAGTGAGATTTACATTCAACTGCAAAATTTTTTAAGCATTAGAGAATGGAATTTCCCCTCATTCCACATAATTAATCTGATGTTAAGCTATTCAGACAGTCTTCTATTTTAAAATTTTCCATTATGATAGACATGCTTTTTCTTGCACTAGGGTAGTGGCTATTTTTTTTTTTTTACAGTACGAATGTTTTTAACAGGAAGTAGCACATCTGAAACTAATATAGAAGCCCCTGAAACACAGTATTAAATAAAAATCCACACTCAGTGAACACAAGTAATTTAGATTTCAGTTGTTCTCATTTTGCATCTTGTTCTTTTTCCAACGCTAATACTTTGGAAAGGATATGCATGTATTTTTCTTCGCTTTTGTCTAACGTGGAACTGGCTACAAAAATTATGCCACTTTATCAGAGAGAAGCTAGAAAATAAACTGCATAATCCTGTTTCATACATAAACAGATTTTTCAGAGAGAACTATTCCAGAGTCCCAAATGGGGAGAAGTGCACCATCCTTGTATGCTGGAAACGGCTTTAACAATTACTGTAAACAGAGAAATGGATAGCTACAGGATAGAGATCCCCACCTCGGATTTTCCCCTGTGTATGTGCGTGTGTGTGTGTGTGCAGACGCATGCATGCACACACAGAGGATTCTAGCTGTTTGTGGCGATGATTTAATATAGTGACTGGATAATGAGCTGTGCTCCCCGCAGCAAGTGAATCACCATTTAATGCTATTATCAACAGTTCATGACCCACCGGCATGAAATGTCAGCCTGATTAATCTGAACGCTACTGACCTCAGAGAGGAAAAGCTACCTTATTGTCAGAATTTAACATATAATAAAATCATACACAGAACAAAAATACTTGATCAAGCAAAGCCATTAACAGAGAATCTACTTTATTTTGCTCTACTGCTTCTTTTAAACTTGCTAACGCACATTTTTATTTTTTTTAAATAAATACTCTTGTCTAGTCAAGCAGGAAGCAATCCATTAGGACCTATTATTTTGATATACAGTGAAACATTTTAAAATGGCTGTCCAAATACAAACCCCAGGTTGATACAAATAAAAAAATCAGAATATGCTAGTGTGGGACTTGCTAGTGTCAATTCATATCAGGAAAGGATCAGAAATTGTTCTTGCTTTTCTAAGGTCAACGAGGCAATAAAAACACCGATCTGTAAATAGGAAACAGTTTGAGTGATGCTGCATAGCTCACAAAAGAAAGCCACCTTAGCGTAATAACACTAATATACTTCAAGAAGATTAGAAATTTGTGCCGGTTATATTCATGTATATAAGGGGGAAAACCCTCACATTTTATTACATTTACAGTGAAGATTTTTCCTTAAGTAATTCCATATCATGAAACAGCTCCACTCAACACAATTTTTATATATTTATCTCTTCTCCGTGGAGAATAAACCATGCAAACAAGAAAAATAATCTTTTACCAGTCACGATGAGGTTGGTACAATTTTGCTGTATCTTCTCTGCATCCTTTTTTAATTTAACCTGGCTAGGAGTCTTATTAAAAAAACACAGAACTTTTTAGCCAGCTTTTCAGGATCCTATACATCACAGTATATAAATAACCCAGACTGAAGCTGGTAGGACTACATGGCATTTATCTGTCAAATTATATTAACTAACACAAGTATAGTAACTACTATGGCTTATTGTTAAACACAGTACTGCAAAATGGGTGAAAACTGCCACAGTTATTTTAAAAATGAAAACTGCAATGGTTTCAGCCCTTACTTTGTATCGTTGCCACCTGGTACTGAAAGGGTTAAGGGATCTTCAGGACGAGGGACTGGAAAAGAACTGAGTGAAATGCCCAGAACTGCCTATCTATGAATGGAATGACCGTGGGTGAGATGAGAATGATCCCTCCAAGTACTGACTTCTAACAACTTGCAGCCAAGGAAAGAAGAACATGTCAAACTGACTTGGATAAAACACGAATCCCAATGTCTGAACTCCCAGTTAAGAGCTCTGCTGGGAACGTGAAGAAAGAATAAAGGAATTCTGGACACTTATGCAGGAAAGTAAATCACGCTGCCAGCACAGACATATGTTTAAGCTTTGCTTTTCCATTCAGAAACCAAACAGTTCCCCTACGACAGTTGACTACTAAGCGTTGGCTTGTTTTGCAAAGGCTGTCCTATGTAGCTGCAAATACTGGGAGCTGCGGTGTGCCCGAACGGGTAACAGTAACTGACAGCAGTTTAAAACCCCTTCTGCACTCCTCTTCTGAACTTAGAGAGGGAAAGAGGGGTTTGCCATACAGTAGCACAGCCACAGTGTACTCACCCTTGGAAACATCAGGCCTTGTAATAAGAAGTGTTAACACAGAGAGGCTGCATTTAGGTCTCCATCAAGCACAAACTGTACACCTGTCTGCTAGGATGTCCAAAATCCTCTCCATTACCTGGAACTGATGACCACCTTCACGATCAAGGTGTCCCTCTTACTGTATTGCAGATCAGCTCACCTGCAGTTAGATTGCACCTTCTGCTCTCACAAAGCCATCCAGTCCTCTCCTGCCATCCAGTGCTGCTCTGCCTCTGTGGTTACTCACTGTCCCTTCATTCTACAAGCCCTTTTAAAGATGCTGTTTGTCATGGTCATTTTTGTTCTGTTCAAGTAAACACCATTTCACCACTTTTGCCTCTTGGAGAGGAAAAGGAACAAGAGAGAGGGTACTCGTTCTTCCCCTTTCCAAACAGCTCCTTCACACAACCAAAGTCCAGGAATAGAGCAGTCCGTTCGGACTAAGACAACAACCCTCCACAGTCCTGACTGTTGGGTAGATGCTACAGTCACATCAAGAGGCAGATTCTGCACGCACACAGGGTGTCAGAGATGCAACATGTATTAAGTATTAGTTTAACCAGAATTATCATGTCGGTCAGACAGATTCCCAAACCATCTCAGCAATATCTTGAAGGTGGTGATGGCTTACCACAACAGTGGGAACATGGAAGACGGCATCAATTAACCTAGAGAAAAAGAGACCTATCATTCTTCCCTGAAGGCAGATGACGACCATATAAATCCAATTTTCCAAACCCTGTGTAGTTCAGTTCACTTTATTTACCTGCTGTGTTATTTTGTTTCGCTAATACTCTTCCTCATCATGTAAAAGGGGGGGCATATAAGACAACAAGACAACCAAAATATGATAGAAATATGTTATTTGCAACTCAAGCATTGCAAATAAACTCAGTAAAACTGCAGATATTGACTCTAGAGTGAAGGTGCATGTAGTCATTAAGGAAGGGGATAACGAGGGCTCGTGAGGCGGAGAGGCAAGGATGGAGGACGGAATTGCATACTGTCTAGGAACATAGTTGAAAGGACGGACCAAAAATGAAGCAAAGATTCAGTAAAGCACTGCCTTAAGTAAAATTAAATAATGGTGAAAGTTTAAAGGAACAGATGAGGCATCAGTTTGAATCACTGATGATGGCTGCACATAAATTTGCACATAAACATACTCACAGATGATGAAAATAAAGACGAGGAAGGCAACCAGTTTGGAGCATGGGATCTCAAATTTATATCAGACAGCAAAAAAATGCCGTAACTATGAAATAAAAATGTAAACAAGTGGGGAAAAAAAACCCCTAAGCACATAAATCTGCTACAAAAAAAACCCTTAGATAAATTAAGCATGGAAAATTTAATAGTGGACAAGAATTCTTTGTTCCTGCTTTGCAATCAAAGCAACAAGGCAGAGGCCGTCAATGAGGGCACAGAAACATTGCTTCTTAAGAGAAGAGAGAAAGGTATTAGCAGCAAAATCTAAAAAAATAATAAATGCTTTCAAAAGCCACTTGTTGAGAAAATAACCTTAGAACTAGTAAAACCTACATGATTCATACATTGGAAGGAAAGAAACAGCCATCCTTGAGGGCATATAATTTTCTCGTCTTCATTTTCTCACATTTATTTTCGATTTTCAAAAGTTTGGATTTAAAAAAATCAGACAGCATTGGAAATGCACTGAGTCATATGCACTGAAGAGATGTAATTATTCTTGATATCGAAGAAAGAAGTTGGAGAGTAGTTCTAAACCTCCCATTTTCAAGTCTTCTCTAGAATATTTTGGCATGCATACAATTGATTCAATAGATTTGGACTGTTTTTTCCTCCTCACTCACAAAAAAATAATGAGGAAGCAAGAACCTAGAATAAACAATGTAATTTGGCATGTTTTCTTCTTGGTTTATAGCTATCTATAAAATACTCAAGATCATTCTGAAATGTTAGCAAAAGAGAAAACAGTGGCTAGAATAATTTTTGAAAGTATGCTTTTAAAAGCTCTTAAACCAAAAGGAAAAAAAAAATTGCCTTCATAGGGAGATAACACTACAGTTTCAAAATAATGCTAAGCCGCTATCCATCATATCTGAGAAGTCATTGCAGTCTGGTGAAGTTCCCATTGACTGGAAAAGGGGAAATATAGCCCCCATCTTTAAAAAGGGAAAAAAAGAAGACCCAGGGAACAACAAGCCAGTCAGTCACCTCCGTGCTCGGCAAGATCATGGAGTAGATCCTCCTGGCGACTATGCTAAGGCACATGGAAAATAAGGAGGTGATTGGTGACAGCCAACATGGCTTCACTAAGGGCAAATCCTGCCTGACTAATTTGATGACCTTCTATGATGAGCTAACAGCACTGATGGATAAGGGAAGAGCAACTGAAATCATCTACCTGGACTTGTCCAAAGCATTTGATACTGTTCCACATGACATCCTTGTCTCTAAACTGGAGAGACATGGATTTGACGGATGGACCACTTGGTGGATAAGGAATTGGCTGGATGGTTGCACTCAAAGAGTTGTGGTCAATGGCTCAATGTCCAAGTGGAGACCAGTGATGAGTGGTGTTCCTCAGGGGTCAGTACTGGGGCCAGTGCTGTTTGACATCTTTGTTGGCAACACGGACAGTGGGATCGAGTGCACCCTCAGCAAGTTTGCTGACGACATCAAGCTGTGTGGTGTTTGTGGACACGCTGGAGGAAAGGGATGCCATCCAGAGGGACCTTGACAGGCTGGAGAGGTGGGCCTGTGAGAACCTCATGAAGTTCAACAGGGCCAAGTGAAAGGCCCTGCATGTGGGTCAGGGCAATCTCAAGCACAAATACTGGGCTGCATCCAAAGAAGCGTGGCCAGCAGGTCGAGGGAGGTGATTCTGCCCCTCTACTCTGCTCTTGTGAGACCCCACCTGGAATACTGCATTCAGCTCTGGGGTCCTCAACACACGAAGGACATGGAGCTGTTGGAGTGAGTCCAGAGGAGGGCCATGAAGATGATCCAAGGGCTGGAACACCTCTCCTATGAAGACAGACTGAGAGTTGGAGTTGTTCAGCCTGGAGAAGAGAAGGCTCCGGGGTGATCTTATTGCAGCCTTCCAGTACTTAAAGGGGGCCTACAGGAAAGCTGGAGAGGGACTTTTTACAAGGGCGTGTAGTGATAGGACAAGGGGCAATGGCTTTAAACTGAAAGAGGGGAGATTTAGATTAGATATGAGGAAGAAATTTTTCGCTCTGAGAGTGGTGAAGCACTGGAAAAGGTTGCCCAGAGAAGTTGTGGATGCCCCATCCCTGGAAGTGTTCAAGGCCAGGTTGGATGAGGCTTTGAGCAACCTGGTGTAGTGGAGGGTGTCTTTGCCCATGGCAGGGGGGTTGGAACTAGATGATCTTTGAGGTCCCTTCCAAACCTAATCATTCTATGATTCTATGATAACCTTCTAAGTACACAGGATTGTAGATGAAGAAAGAACAGCACTCGTCTGGTATAAACACAGAAAAATAAGGTTTTTAAGAGGTTATCCTGCAATCCTTCTGTGCTTCTTCAGGTCTCAAAACATGTAACTAGGAAGCATTCTTTTTTTGCCCCCAAATATAGCCCAGTCAGAGATTTAAGGTTTCATTCATAAAAAATGATAACGAAACTGCAAAGAACAAGTGAACTAATGCAATCTGTTTCAGAATACTGATGTAATTGTGATAAACACCCTCAAATAACAAAGTTTTTCCTAATTTTTGTACTGCGCCTCCTTTCTTGGATTAATAGGAGAGATAATGTACATAAAGCATGGCTCTGGCTCCTGCTGTATCCCTTATTTATCACTATACTACAGTTGAGTGGGGGCTATAGTAGAGAAAATACAGAAATATGATCAGGTCAGTATACTTAATACAAACTTTTTTGGCTACATATCCAGGGTCTCAGCGAGAAGTCAATCTGTGCTCTGTGTACTGAGAAACCTCAAAAAAGAGGCTTTGATGACACCTGCATCTCCGTTTTCCTGGAGAGTGAGGGAAAGAAGGAAGACAGGAAAGAGTTGTTTACTGAGAAATTTACAAAGCATGCTTAATTCTATATAATTTTAAATAAATTACTGCTCCAAAATTTAATTTCATATTCAAAATAATATCTAAAATTAAATACCTAAACCAGCTACTGAGCAACTGGCATAAAAGTAAAGCGCCCACACTAGAAATTACTAAAATTGGCGCAAACTATACACAGACACTAATCAGATCTGCTACGCACAGATTAACATTACACTCTTATCAGGGAAGGTAATCATACCTGCTACAACATTTTAAATACCAGCACCTTAATAACTTTTGGCTAAACATTTAAGGTGCACTTTGGCATTTCTAATAATTCCTTTTGCTGTGTGTAGAGTGCAGTTTTTCAGATTACATTTCTTGTCTCTGTGCAGCCTCTATATATTTATCTCAAGTACAATTCCTCACTTTCTTTGTGCAAAACGCACACAAAAAAAGAGACAGAGATCAGAATCACCTGCAGGAAGCAAAGATGCAGCACTTACTTTTGAAAAGACTATTTTCTATCGTGTGTCAAGGGTTAGCTAGAACTCAACACAGGAAACAGTAAAATGATTATGTACGCATCTCCAAATCTTGTCAAGTCTCCTTTCTTGAGATAGATGTTCAATGTTTTGATTAGAGATTTGCACTATTGTGCCAGGAGAGACTGGTAGATCAATGATACTTCTCAATAATGTTATATTTAAATTCATGCAAAAAATATTTAAATGATAGGTCAATGTCCTAAAAAGGGCATTTCCAGAATTAGATAAAAGTGCACTCAAAAGGTTTCTGCTTATTTAGCATATGGATTTTCAGGGGTTATATACCCATCAGAATTAAAATATTTCCCCACTTCAAAACAATATATGTAACAATATATGCCACCCAAAAACTCAGGGTAGCAAGGGAAGACAGTTTTGTTGAGTATGTTCTCTAGATGCCTATTTTTTAATGTCATGGACACAAATCAGTGATTTGCTTAGTCACCATTGCCGTTTGAACAGAAATGCTTTGAGGTTCACATTCTACAAGCCAAATCTTTTGAGTTTTCTCCTGCAGCCTCACAGGACTCAACAAAATTTATAACTTGTTATTTCAGTCTTCTTTGATGAATAGATACAAAAATTAATTAAAAGGTTTAGTGGCATTATTCCACTTCCACAGTGGAATTTCTTGTAAATCCCTTATTGCATGCTAAGCACTTATCATAGTAAAAAAAAATACAAGTGAAAATGTCTAAAGCCTATAAAACAATCACAGTGGTCTTTACTTTGACAATTTCTTTTATTCATTCTCCATTCATATAGAGCCCTTTTAAAAGAGAGAATTCTTTCTGGACAGTTTCTGAGGTGGCATCAAAATGTTCTTGATAAAAAAAACCCCTCTCATCCCTCCAAATGGTGAAGTTTTTGCTCTTAACAGCCTAATCTAGCTCTTCTTGAGAACAAGACGGATTAAACAGACAAATTACAATAGGACATTATACAGCTGATTCTAGACAGCGCCAGAGGGGCATCAGCCTGTTAAATCCACGGTGCTGTAGTTCAAGCAAGGAATTCAAGTAAGCCTATGGAGAAATGGAATAGGGACCCAGCATTAAACTAGTGTGCTAGAGCAGACTCAAAGACTGGATGAATGGGACGCTTCGTGAGGCTGTTTCACACTGCTCTCACCAATACAGTCCTCTGTGTGCAAGAAGACCTTTGCTGCTATGAAGTGTCCTGAATTCAGTTGGGTACAACTTCTTCCTTCATCAAAAAAAACCCTCCAGCCTGACTAAAGCCAGGGTGCAGAAGTCCAGGCAGGGAATCCCAGCCCACCTGTAGAGATATGAATCATTAAATTAGATAAGGAGTCTTATAGGGGTCTTCCTGCTACCTTCAAATTATGAAGTGGGTAGAGAAGAGCCTACAGTCAGGTTGCCCTCACTTAAGAGTGGCAACAGAGCATGGCTACAGTAGAATTATGCATGACTGTTAAGGGTACCTAAGCTTTCAGAGGTGGAAGGTAGGGACTAGCTAAAGGTCATGACAAGATGTCATAAGTGACAGGACAAATTAAGTGAGGAAGGCAGAAAACCTGGTGGCAGAATCAACTGGTCAAATTGAAAGAAAGAGAACATAATAAGAAGGAAGGGACTAATGTTCAACTTTGACATCAAATTTTTCAGAAAAAAGGTAAAAGTTAGGGCTATTTATTTGACAGAAGTCTATGGATGACTACCCCACAGGAACAATCCAGACACTGATGCTTCAAGAACAGCAGAAAATAAGTCTTTCCTCCAGCCTTCCCCCAAAAAAGTAAATTAATAAACTCAGTGAAGCAAGAAGATCCTTAAGAAATTAGGGATGTTTAAGGATACTACATCCAATAAAATATTCTTAGTTCCTTCAGTTTGTGAGGGTTTGCATACATCAAAAAAGGGACTATCCAAATCAATAGCTTGTATGTTAGACGGCAGGCACCTACTTGTTTCAACTACGTCACCTTGTAAACAGGGAAAAGTAACATCAAGGAGGTCAGTAATATTAAGCAGATGGGGATATATAACTCCCATTAGTTGTTTTATTACTGTTTGGGGAGTGGAATCACCTGGATTCTAAACTTCTGGTGAACAGGAACTTGGTCTCAAGTTTGAGAGGGAGGACAGAGTTTAAATTCAACAGCTTAATGCTTAGTCTCTAGGACATTAGGATCAAGCAACTTTGAACAAGAAAGGGATAGTCCTAATTTTCTGCATTATTTCTTGGAGAAGGCAGAGGAAGAGATTTCATATCCTTTCCTACCTATTCAGAACTACTTGTGCACACTACACAAGTAAAATAGTTGTAGCTTCGATTGTTACTAACACTTTCCTCTACAATGTGTTTCTGTAAACTGCTCCCTTTAACTGATCCTGCTAAATCTAGGATACAGTAATACTAGTACCCATAGAAGGAATACAAGGTGGAAAAGCTCCAGTATTTTGTCTTACAAATGTATTAAGCGCATAAAAATGCATTTCTGTCACAGATCGGGCACGCTTGGTTAGATGCAGAAACACTGGTATTGAAACTAAACACATAGAAACTAACACCAAGTGATAGATTTCCAAACAAAATGCTGGAGCACAGGTTTGTCCTGTCCTTGTTAAAGGATGGAAAAAGCTTTCAGAAGGTTCACTCTCAGCGGTAAAGCAGCAGCTATTTAACAGAAGCAGGTTTCTGAAGCATCTTAACAACTCTCACTGGTGACTTGTTACATCTTACCACTGGTCCCTGCAGGTCCTGTACCCTGACAGGCAGAATGAAAAGATTCTCTAACGGGGCCACTGGCTGTCAGAAGCCAGCAGCTGGCCTGCCAGGGCTTCGCAATCGCAGGGGCCAGCTGACAGTCTGGGTGTTGCTGACCATGCTGAGAAACGTGCCACCCAGCTGCTGTGTGGTCACGTCCATCTGGAGATCTCCAGCCAGACAAATCTCTGGGCCTGTCAGATCTCTTCGGCAAGCCTTGTTATGCAAATTCAATTACTCAAGTGTGCCCTATTACTGCTGGCTAACTGCTCCTAGAACCAATCTCACACTGACAGTCAGCTCACATTTTTACCCACCAAAAGTACCTCATTTATTCTTGCTCAACTATTCCCTTGTATCATTAAGGCAGAACAGACAGAGTCCATAGTACTGTAACCTCTCTGCAGTGGGTTACTATTCCTTGCAAAGAGCTTAGAGAGAAATTAATTTAAAAACATACAGCATCTAATCAAACATGAGTTAAAGCCACACTATCTACATAATTTACCACCAGAAACAGGAATTATAAAACTTTGACAGAATTCCAGCTCATCTGACGAGTATTTTAAAAGGAAAACAAATAAACACGAAACAATATTCGGGAAAATAGTGAATTGTGCTTGAGGTATTTGCTTTGACACAAGGGTACAGGTAATGAAATGCAAGATTTGTCATTTTATCTAGCATGCTGGTATTTAGATTTGTTCAACTAGCAGGACTGCTGCAGCAATAACCACTGACTTCTTTCACATATTTATTTACTGAATCTAATTTACATGTAGTCTGAGTTATTAGTAGTTTTCCCTGATGCAGAGATAAGAAAGATTTTACTTAGAGAATCCATCATGTAAGTACAAAAATGTATAATAGAAAAGTTTGGTGAGGATGTAGAAAGCAAGAGTTAAGCATCGTACTGTTGATTTGCTCAGTATATAAGTAAAAGTTTCTGCTCAAAACATCATTGTGAAATTGCATGCCTTCAATTTGAAAAGCTATTCGAAAGCTGACATGGGAAACGATAGCAGATAAAACACTGTTAGCTAGAATAAACTAGTGTATCTACATCTGGCATATAAGACAAATTTAAAATATTTGTGCTTTTCAAACTACCACCAAGCAAAAGAAATACTGTGAGCGAATAACACTGGAGAGGTTTTCTAAAGCAAAGACTGCAGCTATACTGAGTACCAGGCTGCAGCAGGGTTACTTAGATAGATTGCTGTGCGGTGCGTTTTACAACCGATTCCGGTCTCGGGGCAGACGATAACAAATCAAGCCAAGTCTCTCTCACCTAGTACTCTTTCCCTTCACAGGAACAAAGTTGCCTTTCTCAGTGTTGATTCATCTTCCCAACTCCTTTCAACAGTGAGTTTTGGTAAAGAGAAAAGGATTAGGAGGAGAGTTATTTCAAAAACTTATCATTTACCCTCAAAAGGTTTTGTCTTCAAAAATGACTGCTAAACAAATTCAAACATCAGTGTTGGAAGACTGTGGGGAAAAAAATATATTAAGATGCAATCATAAGACTAAGAGTTGATCACTGCCTAGGAACCTGAGCTGTTGTGAAGGAAGAAATGAGTCAAGCTTTGGGAGAACCTGGAAAAATGGCACAGCACACCATGCTGGCAGAACGCTTGGCATGAGTGAGGGAGATGGGAAGAATGATACATTTGAGAGAGAGGCATTGTTGTGTTAAGTCTTGAAAGGGAAAGATATTCGATGCAGACAGGGATCAGAAAGCAGGAAAAGGATTCCAGGAATACATTTCCAGCAGACTGCAAGAAACGAAGGCTTGAGGTGAAAGTTTATAGGAGGGAGACAAAGGATTATGAGAGGCCAAGGAGAAGTTAAAATATGCAATTTGCCAAGGCTTGAGATAACTGGGTCATGGACCACAGTCACACCAACAATATGGGAAGATTCTCAAACAAATCTAAGTCATCTGTGATATTTAGAACACACCCAACTTCTTGGAAAAAGAGAAACAAAAGTCAAATATGATAGTAGGACTGGAGTGTGGAAAGAGAAAAGTACTAGTGATAGGAAGGGACACAGCTGACTAAAACTGTACAACAGCATAACCCTTCTAAGACTGTAAAATGGAGGGAGATGGAAAGATGTTTTTTGCAAAACAGAGCAAACGATAAAGAAAATAAGACACATCTGCAAGTACATGAGAAATTGGATGTTTAAATTCAGAACAAAGCTGTTTCAGTCAGAAAAAATTGCTTTTGAAACAGTCTTGTGTTTATTCTTCCATTTTTATAAAGGCATCCAAATTCAATTAAGCAAGGTATCTTAAGCAAAAACTTAACAGCCTTACTGAAGGATCCTAACAAATGCTGTAAACAACCACAAAGAAGTCAGAAAGACTACCATTCCCCAAGAAAATTATTTGTGTTGAATTGGGCTGGGGAAGATGGGAAAAAGAGCAAAAGAAAAGTATAAGGGAAATTCACACTGTTGGCACATCTGGTTTTGATTTAGGAGCGTTTCTTTTGAAGGAGCTTTAAGAACCTCATTCGTAATGAAGACAAATACATTCTTGCGAAAATCAACCAAGGGTTGTGTAGGGAAGTCACATCCCTCTCCATATCCTCTCCTTCTTAAAGAGGTGTCATGAAAAAGCTTTTATTTAAAAAAAAAAAAAATCGAAGACGAGGATAGTCTTAAGAGAATAGCAAATCTAAAATGAGTTTCATTCTGCTTTTTATCCACCAAAACGACAGCATCCTTATTCAGTAGTAAATTAGCACTCTGGGAAAGTTCTGCTTCATTGAAGTCATCTGAATGACACCCTTCAGACAAAACAATATGGACAGCTCTGATGACACCACCCTCAGGCTATTGGTGTCTGACAAAACCAAGTCAACTTTGCTACAACCTTTCTGTAACAATAATGCAAATATTGTGTCAGACTCAGGCTATTCCTCTCTATTTATGACATTACCATTTATTTATTTATTACAAATCAAGACACAACTATATAAATGGAAGTTAAAGAAGTAATACTGACCCAAGTTCCACTGGCAAAAAAGATATGGTCAGATAATCCAAAGACAGGTATTTCAATAAAATGGAGAAAATCTCATGTCAGCTAAGTCATCTGAGAAATACCCTAGAGATGATAGGATTCCACCACTTGGTATTATCTAGTACTGATCCACTCTAACTACATTAACTAGCAATTTCACTTTTTGCATTCCTTAGTCAAAGAACTGACAGCCAAGCTCCTAATATTTCAGCTTCTTGCTGAGAAAAAGAGCATAACTTTCTCACCAACAGAATAAATGCAAGGAGACATTTAATAAATAGCTCCTTTTGTTGACTCTTTTATCCCGATCTCTTGTTCACTGCCAGAAGTAAGAAGAGGTGCACCACACAGGTACTTCTAGACTAAGCTATAAAAGCATTGTGGTTTTCCTCCAGAAATGCCATATAAATCAGAAAGTTTGTTCATGCAATTCCCATGGCAAGATTAAGCAGGATTCTGCACTGATGTTTTATATGAAACATCAACTTTAAAGCTCACATGGTTCAAGGTTCTCATTAGAACTGGTTGAACAGCTTTCTCTCCCCCATATACACATACAAAAATTTCAGAGTCAAGAAGAGTGAGTCAGGGGGTTCTTTTTGTTCAATCTGAAAGGCAGAAATCCTATGTGAGAATAACACAAAAATTATTTATTCTTAATCTCTGTCATTTCCTAGGTGCCTGATGCAGTAAAATACGAAAATGTATATGCCTTCTAGATTTTTGTTTAATTGTGTCTAATGACGCTGCGGGTGTTCTTGGTAGACGTATATACTTTAATTTAATCCTAACAAGCTTCTGCCCTAAATGCTAACTTACCTCAGTACATTCATTTCATAGATTAACACTGCACTGCATTATAAAAAAATTGAGTGATAGTTTTTAGTTTGTTGCCTTAGAATTTGGTTGAATGTGTCCCTTTATCATCATACCTTCAGAAAAGCCAAATACAGACAGGCTCTTTATTTAATCTACACTGTGCCACTGTATACCTCCACCACTATCTACTTTCGGAGGTTTAATTTTGAAATGGAAACTATTATTATTTTCATTCTTTTCCATTATTTCAAATTCCATTTCAGCAGTTTGAAGTCTCCCGATTTTAGCTGCATCGTGTGAAAGCAGTACAACTAGAATCACTCATTTCTATACTGGATTTACATTTTAGTATTGTTTTTTCAGACCTGCTTCTCATGTGCTCTAACATTTATCTGTTTTGTATGTTGATCCATATTAAACAGAAGCTTTTACTAATTAGCATGCAAGGATATACAGTGAGTGGCTTAAAAAAAAGAAAGTGTCTTATGTGTGCTCAGCTAATTCAAAATCAGGCAGCAATAAGGAGTTAATCAAGTGTTTTTCCCTTAGTGACTACCACTTTATCAACACTGAACTGTATTTGACTCTATGCTGCTTGATCACGTATCTTCATCTGTTGCTTTACAATTTAATTGAAAGTACTTTTGTCATCATAGCCCCCCAAAAGCCAATGTATCTTAGTCTTTTCTCCTCTCAAGTGACCGAAATAATTTTGAAGGACTTGTAAAAGATATAAACTTTTTTTTCCTTTTTTCCAGATAACCGGTTCACAATGCGGAGATGAAATTGTGGGAGTGGAAGGGAACTCTACCACCCATAATACTTCTAGATTCACAGAGTGACAGCAGGCAGTGAAAGGTGCAGAACAGAAAGGAAGAAGAAGATAGCTGTAGTTTTCCTGTTCTGAAAGCAGAGACAGACCTCACAGAGATTAGAGAAGTAAATCTCTCATTAGATCAGAATCATTTCACTTAGGGCCACTGATTAAAGGGCATTTTTAAAGGGTTAAAAAGAGCAACCTTTATGTCTAGCAAAAACTTCCATTCATCCAGGCTGCCAGAAAACATTTGGTCCTCTCCTTTTGTAATGATTCCCTTCGGCTACCCAGCCTTTCACATCTAGTCACTTACTGACGGCAGCCAGTGTTTTTCCTGGGCCCACTGGAATACTATTGAGAGAGGAGATCCTTTGCACCAAAGGTGGCTTCTGCATGGTATTGGGATCCTTTCAACAGCAGCTGTTGGGTATCTGTTGTACCTCTTCCATATTCCCAGCAACCACCATGCTTCTTCTCAAAGCCTGTTCCCATGAAGGAATTAAGAGCAGACTGCACGCATACACAAATATTAAGAGTAGATATCAAACGGGCCCAGAAGAAGAGAATGTATGTGTGGAGCTGAATGCAATTCTTTCAGTATTTAATTTGGTGCAAAAAAATCTAGCTGATCTGCTTTTACAAAATTTTATCCCTTTCTATCATCAAAATACAAGCCGAAGGAAGAAGATAATGAAGTAGGAACACGTATGCTCCTTGCCTCAGCTCATTATGAGCGGAGCGCTGTATGCTTTCTGTGAAAACTCTTCCTTTACGTACGTGAGATTAATAATGGAGCCTGTAAGGTCATTCTTCAGCAATTTTCAAGTTCTCTGAAAACTGAAGTGGTCAAGTCAGAAATACAATCAAGGCAGAAACAGAAGGATGTCTATGACAAGTGTTCACCTTGTAAAGACACTATGACAAGTAATTTATTCCAAAACAGATGGGAGCCGTTATTTCCATACAGCAAGCTTCCATCCAACTCGCAATAAAAACCGCAAATCTAGTTAATCTGCAAGATTTCAATGCATGTGATCCACGCAAAAGAATAAATAACGAACACCTCCCAACATTTCACAGAACTTTCCAAAAGATGGACTGTAGACTTGAGACCTTGGAAATTAAAAAAAATAATTGCAGACACAGGCAAAGACATGGCCTAACAGAGGCACTTGTAAAGAGTAGTAATGGACAAAAATTATGCGGACAGTGCAATCAAGAAAAGAAGAACAAATTAAACAGTGGCTCCTGCCCCAAAAAATACACAAATCTTTAATATGCAAAAGAATCAGGAGTTGCTCCCTCCTTTATCATTAGTTGAATATCCAAGGAAATTTTTTTCCACTGTATTTTTATCCATAAAATTTGATATTTACATTTACCTTCCATTCCACCTACATAAAAAGAACATTTAAAAAGACTAAAACCCAGAGGTACTAGAACATTTACTACAGGTCTACCTCTGCAAACTGTTCTGAGGCTACAGACTGTATTACAATAGTGAATATTTAATAAAAACGCACTGTACTGATGGAGATCTGTCTGATGAATTTCTGAACTTGACTTATTTTTGTCCCAAACTTTTATTTGTATCATTTTGATATGACAATAGCACACCACTACTGCTGCTTTATTACTTTGTAAAAGGAAGACTGGGCAAGAAATACACAAGTTGACTCTACATGCAGACTTTTAATTTCTTTCAGCTCTGCCCTTGGATTTTACATTTAAATATTATCAAGACTGGGTAGCAAAAACTGTATAATCATACTGAATTATTTTCCAGTTTTTAATCTTTTGTCACTGTCACTAGATTTCTGCTTTGTCTACAGTCAATCCCCACTTCATGTCAGACAACTACAGAACAAGTTAACTCACATACTCAAAATGTACAACCAGAGCAACATAAAGTTCCTGTTCGTTTTTACAGCTAACTCAGGTATTTATGCAGTACAACATAGCCTGACATGTAAGTACAACTTCAGACACTATCAATAATGGAGTCAACCCAAAATGCATTTAGTTTCCTTCTGAAAAGAATTATCTTGAGAAAATTGTAATTCTGATCAAGATATAAACTGCAGAATAATAGACATACAGGGACATGGCAGCATTCTTGGGAGCAAGAGGTATGATTACTACCTTGATGAACAAAGGACAAATGATACGTCACCCAGTTGTGAGGCTGATGCCAATCATAAATACATCTTTTCAGTTTCAATCATGTTCTTCAGAACAATTCCTGAACAGAGTTTCTGAGGTCTCATATGAAAAAATGTTTATGCTAACTAAATTAAGAAATCTGGATTTAGCATTTATTTTTGTTGTGTGAGCAAAAACTACAAGTCATGCTTTCCTCTGCAAGGTTGCTCTGGCCAAACGAGCCATTACTTGAGATTTGTATATTTCAACCATTTAATGGGCAGTGTTAAGTAGGAAGATTTAAGTGAAATCACTATTGGTATACTTCCCACTCCTGAGAAGCCATATATTCTTTATGGCAAAGGAAATTCTTAGTTTCTCCACTGCTCCCAGCATCTGCTACTGAATTTTGATGAACTGTAGAAATGAAGTTACGAGTCACAAAACCTATGAGTGAGGAGACAAACATGGAAAAAAATCTGCAATATTAGGAATAAAAGATGATGGCAAACTACAGAAATGGCTTGAAGCAGATTTGCAAATAGGAGACTGGGAGGAGGAAAGTGCAGAGTCACAGTGAGACCCAGGAGACCCAATTCACAAATAGGAAACTAAGGAGATCAAGGAGAGAGATTTATACTATAGGAAGTCTTTCTTGCCTGGGAGAAGCACTTTCACTTGAAACGTTTCACTGGAGGAAGTTAAGATAATGCCATATGGCCACCTAGTCAAGGCAAGGAAGAGTGGGCCAACAGAGGGCTATCGTTAAAGAGGTCAAGAGACATGTACAATTAAACCATCAAAGTGATAGCTATATCACAGATAAGATAACCCAGTAGGAAAAAAAAAAAGACGATGGATCTGAGAATTTAATCTCGTGGCATGACAGGCAGGAACTTTTTAGTCACAATTTTCAATCACTCTAGATAAAGAAAGCTTCCTTCTGATCCCTTGAATGGCTTCTTTGCAATTTGCTGTGTCACATGTTACAAGCTGTTTTTCTCCTCTGGCTGCTTCCACTGTGCTGTGGGGTACAGCCTGCTGCAACAGTTTCCAAGCAAAATGAAATACTGCAGCAGGATCATCTTAGCTTCAAAGCAGGAAGCACTGTACTAAATTTCTTGCTGCTAAATACACTCCCTTTTAAGGTTCTGCTGAAAACACAGACTGTGGGTCATAGGCTTGAGATAGCAGTACCACACAACGAACCATGTGCCAGTCTCCTGCAATTCTCCCCAAACCTCTATTGCAATAGGCCCACCTTAATGGTGGTCTGACACTATCCCTTTCACTAGAGCAGCCATGTCCTCCCTTTTGTCCTGTCACTCTGTTGTTCTGTTTATGTTGATCAAGCCTCTGCTCTAGCTGTATTAACTGAAGAAAAGGTGCTCTGGTCAGGCCCCCAAAGCCACACTGGATACTCTAATAATTGCAGTAAGTGCAAGAGGATGATAATTATTAGAATAAATGCTCTTCTGCACTAGTAGTAAGGACGAGATGAAAATGGAAATGGACATTTTATTAATTACTTATTTCCCTTTGTTCTTGAAAGCAACATTCCAAATCTGCCCTCATACTGAATCAATTTCTCTCATGTTTAATGACTCAAAGTTGATAGTGCTGGTCTTGGTGATAAGGTAGAGCTACTGCCAAAAATGGAACCCATAGGAGCATTTCTAGAAACATCTCTCCAACCACCGGAGAAGGGAGCTCCCACAGTAAAACTGTATGAGTTGCATAAAGAAGGGTGCTTGTGCTCTAGGTACTCTGGAAATGCTGCTAAACCTCAGGTATCAGAACTGGAGCCTATGTCAGGAGGAAAGAATTGAAATACTCCTTAAGATTCATCATCCCAGTGAGTCACAACATCCACCCGGGCAGTCCTTCTCCAGTATGTGTTTCAAACCCCTAAAGCAAGGGTTTTTCTAGTGGAATCATAGAATCATAGAATCATAGAATGGTTAGGGTTGGAAGGGACCTCAAAGGATCATCTAGTCCAATCCCCCTGCTGGAGCAGGACCACCTAGATCAAATCACACAAGAATGCGTCCAAGTGGGTTTTGAACATCTCCAGAAAAGGAGACTCCACAACCCCTCTGGGCAGCCTGTTCCAGTGTTCTGTTACCCTTACTGGGAAGAAGTCCTTCCTCATGTTTAAGTGGAACCTCCTATGTTCCAGCTTATATCCATTTCCCCTTGTCCTGTCATTGGATGCCACTGAGAAGAGCCTGGCTCCATCCTCATGACAGTCACCCTTTATATATCTATAAACACTAATGAGGTCCTCCCCCAGTCTCCTCTTCTCCAAGTTAAAGAGACCCAGCTCTCTCAGCCTTTCCTCATAAGGGAGATGCTCCACTTCCTTAATCATCTTTGTGGCCCTGTGCTGGACTCTCCACTCCTACAGTAATTTCCATATCTATGCATAGCACTGACTATATCAAGCTGAAGAAGCATATAGGCTCCCTCCTACAGATCTGCTGGGGAGATTATTTCCCACAAGAACAAGCTGTACTGATGTCATCAAACCAGACAGACATCAACTCTTTTCATCACAAGGTACAAAACCCCATCTCTATGATTTGTACTTTAACTCTGGAGTTGGAGAGGGCCCATGAGTTTAACCCTTAGCTCCTGCCACTCTGGCCTTTTCAGTGAATATTAATGCACTAACCATTTATGTAAGACATTAAATGTAATTCTCCAAAGTTCTCACTCAAACAGTGTTTACGATCTGTAGGAAAGCAAATGAAACAGTACAGGCTGAAGCACCAGGAATACATGAAGGGAAGCTCAGAACTATATTTTCTTTGTATTTATTCTTGACAATCACTCATCTTTCTAAAAGTTAAAAGGACACAAACTAGAATCAGTGCTAAATGAAAAACAGCTGACTGAAAATAAATGCCACCACCACCAAGTATTTATAGTCATTAAAATATGGAAATTACCTGAAGAACTTGCACTCCATGGCATAAGTGAAGTAAAGGAGACAAGGAAAAAAGAGTATCGGAACTACTAAATCTGGCCAAATTTCTGGTAGCAGAACACATACACACAATGTGTGGCTAGGCAGAAGTCTGTCTGTCCACTGGGCTTTGGACACACTGTAATAACACACTGCATATACAAATTGGGCCAGAATTCCCATGTCACAGAAGTAAGGTGGTGGCAAAAAAGAACAAAGGTCCAGCAGAGCCACAGAAAAAATCCCCACCACATAGCACAATCCAGAAACTCCAACCAGTACTCAAATACGCTTGAAACATTACATAGACATGTAAGCAAACATGTCCATTCCTCTCCCAATAGTACCTCACGGCAGTAGTCCCTCACTGACTTGAGCTGATGTCACAATCTTTACCATTTTTTCTAGAGATGTTGCTAATTGTGGATCTAGCTATCCAAGAGATATTATCTTCCATTGATAACTAAAGTCTCCAATGAATACCATCTACTATATTAATCTACCAATAGCACATGTATGTACACAAGGTATGGAAACTGCATGGCTGTTACCCCAAGACTATGAATTTCAATCCTGTGAAAACAAAATTAAAGAAAATAATACGAAGTCACTCACTAATTTCAATGCATTCTTGGCGAAAATAAATTGTGTGGGTTTCTCCACATATAAATAAAAATAAACTCTTATAAACTAAGTGAGCTTCAAATGAAGACATTTGTTGTATTTTCTGCTTTAAAAACAAAGCAGAAGCAGCTCAATTACTATGGCAATGGACAGAGAAGGATGGTCTGTAACACTGAAATTTAGGCATAAGGATTTATGGCTCGTGTATTGTTCATCGTCAGAAAAGGACTTGACTGTCTGACCTGTAGCAAAATACATTTGTACTGCTGGTAAGACTGGTAATGCATACATGTGTGCTGCAGGCAGTGCTTCTGCTAGGCATTTTCCAAAATCAGTTCTTACAATCTTTCAACACTAGCTTAGTCAGAAATTAACAGAACTGATTTCTGAGACCCTATTAGAAATGTTCTCAGGTAGCATTTTTAAAAAATATTATTTTTATCCAACTTCCATTGAGTACTCATGCACCAGTTTATGAGAAAAAGTAATTCCTTTGTTCATCCATTCCTAGAATATCAAGAAGTCAAATACTCAATATCAATAGCTTACTTGCATTCTGGCAGGCTTCTCAGGACAGTGTTTTTACTTTATCTGGCCACTTAAGGTCTTCTAACAGTCAAAAGGGTCTTCAATAGAAGTTACTTTGTATTTCCACCTTATATTTACAGCACGGCAAGGCCCTATCTTTTAAATATCATGTATAATTGGGTGAAAAGCATTACAGAATAACACAATTTGATCTCATTACACTTGCTGCCAGACAGAAAAAAAAAAAACAAAAACGCAGCAAACTAAATTTCTAGGGAGATATAACAGCATATTTCTTAATATCCTCATGTTAAGAGGGTTACTGAAGTATCCCTCAACATATGTAAAAATGTGGTCACAGTGCCATAAATTCAGTACATGGGAAGTGTTGGTACTAATTACTGGTATAGAACCTTGACACCAGACATTGCAAAAACGAAGCATCAACTAGACTAGCTCTTTGACAGCAAAGAGATTATTATTAGGCTTCCACCCTCAAGAAATTCCCAGGACTTATTAATGCTAGTGTACAAAAAAACCCTGATCAAAGAAGAATCGAAGCTTTTTTCACTGTGATAAAATAACTCACCTCCAAGAAAAAGATTACATATGATCAGACAATAAAAGAACCACTTAACAACTCCTTTGTCATGGGTTTGCTATAGACATCCTAATCATGTAATAATTTTTCATTTTCACAGAAGCATCAAAGGAGGTGAATGACTAAACATGTCAACAGTTTCTTGAAAGCTGCAGAGTTAGAAAAAGAACTATATGTTGCCTATTTACATTCCTTTGGCTTTATCACTATCTATCCAGGCAAAGACAAGACACCAAATTTGTGTCTGAATCTATGCAGTAAAAAACACATACTCAAAGAAATTACAGGATCATGTATCAACTCATCTGAGTTCTGGATCCCAAACACAACTTGACATGTGAAGCCTATTTTCAAAACTACTTAGATAATGAGAATCTGAAGTCTAGCTACATGTGTCTTTGGATCACTAGCACTGTTCAATATTTTAAGACCAATGCTGAGCCTTTCAGAACTGTTATGTTTAAAATTCCAGTAATATGTCTAAGGTATAGTGTTCATGAAACAAGACATAGGTGTTTCAGATCTGTCACACCTCAAAAATATCAGGACTGACTAGAAAAGTATACCTACAAAGAGTTTTCATCCTTCTATGTGCTTCTTTTCCCTAGCCTTTTGGGATATAACTCTGGCATCTGTATCTGACCTCTGCACACTGGCTACAAAACCTCTTCACTAGGCGGGGAGTTTGGCACTGAACCTGGTTAACCAGAGAAGGGTGGTGGAATCTCCATCCTTGAAGGTTTTCAAGACTTGGCAGAAGAAAGTCACAGCCTACCTCACCCAATCTTGGCAACAGTCTTGCTTCAAGAGGGAGGCTGGACTCAATGACCTCCAGAAGTCCCTATAAATCTGGACTTCTCTGAAAGTGAGACACCAGGACAGTACACTGGTATTTCCTTCCCAATAAGTAATAGAACAGATCCCTCTTAAACAGATCAGATTTCAGAACGGCCCTGGCACGCAAACAGTAGTCTGGGATGTGCTAACCAATATTGCTTTCTAGATTTTCTAGTTTTCTCAGGCTGTTTGTGCCCATGACAAAGCCTTGAGGAAATCATATTCTTCATCCAATAGGTCTATAGTTTTTCTATCAGCTAAAGCAAGCTTAATGTTAACAAAGCTATTCCTTTATGGCGTAATATACTCATTCAGACATACTCCTCCCACAAAAACAAGACATAAAAGCTTCCCATTCTTCATTTAGAGGAAGACATGTACCCTTGGCACTTTGAGTTCACCAGTATAGAATTCTCCGAGCCAGCATTCAAATGTGTACACCTGTCTTCCCTGTGACTCCCTTCCTAGTTCCAGTTAGTAACTCTGCATCTGTGTTACCTGTCTGGATGACACTTCAACTGTTTCTTGGGAAGTCCACAGTCCAGCAGTGTCACACCCTTCCCCCAGTACTCTTTACAGCATTTTCTACTTAGATATTTTTCTTCAGAGTCCACCTGTCTAGGCAAGCTGCATGCTTTAGAGACTACATGAAGAAAATCACAGGTGAAGCAAAGCAGCATCTTCAGCACGCTGCTCTCAATGAAAAAAAAAAAATTCTCTCAAAAAAGTGAAGCACTCCCTGCTCCCCAAGAAATGTTGGAATAAAAGTTTAGGCTAAGCTAAGACTTCTTGGACAGTCTTATTTCTCCTCGTCTTTTAAATTCCTGCCTTCAGAGAACGTTCTTCCTCCAAAACAGTCTCCATCACCTTACTTGCCTGTCCATTTCTGCTGGGAAGCACATACCTTTCGATCCTCACTTTCTTTCACCATATACATCCATGCCCTCAGTCATTCAAATTGGCCTGTCAGTAGAAGAAAACCACATTGTTCAATAGTTCATCGTCATTAAATATGTACAGCTCTCAATTGCTCTCTTCTAGTTGCTTCCCATGCATACCCTGAATAAAATAATGATTACTTCTACTGTTTGATACTCTTACTGTTGATTATTCTACTGTTACTCTATCGGTTATTTTCATAACATAGGATACAGGTTATTTTCATAATATAGGTCACAAGTGAGTCACTCAAAGAAAAATAAAGTTAACAGACAAACAGACATATTGTACAGTCAGGTCAGTCAGTCTTGAAAAATGTAAGGAAGATTATTAAGTATTAAATAATAAAATCTAATTCTATGACAAAATGCGGTTTCATCTAATGTAACAGATACAACTTGTACTATGCTGGTTAAATTTTCTTCAAAACCATGGATAAAAGACTTTTTTTTTTTTTACTAAAAATGAATTTATTTTTACCTAAAATGTTATAAAAACTGACACTATTAAAGAAGGCAGAGTGTTGATACTATGTTTAGAACACAACCAACCTCATTCAACACACTGTGTGGAACTGACAAAGAAAGTTAGTTTTGCAAAAAATGGTGACAAATATTTTTCCCACTGTCTAATCATATTAATCTGAGTTTCCTATAATACTATACATCATATATATAATAAATGCTATTTATATACAAATAATTTCAAAGTTAGCTCAGTCTTGTGAGGCATTGCAGTACTGCAACTTTTAACGATTAAATGATTTTTCACAGATACAAAATTCAAGATCACAATATAATTAAGTTACTGACAAACTGAAAATCTATCCATTCTCCTTTCTATAAAATTTTTATAGTAGCAACAAAAATTATTTCACTAGATAATCATTAATGGAACTGAAATAATTCAGCAAGAACATAGGGTGTATGCTACTACAATTACTGTCATTTTATGGCTTCAATACATATTTGTGTGGAAGGCTGAATGCAGTAAACACATCAGAGAATATCTTATCACCCAATAACACAGACACTCAGCTACCTCACTGGCATTATAAAATGGCTATTTTAGGTTCTTGTTGTTGTAAGGAAATTTTACACTTTTTGTTGTTCATTTTATTGGGTCATTTCTGATATCTAAGGTAGGGCATGTTAGATAAGAGAAAAGAACACGGATATGAATGCGCACATGCACACTATTTAACATGTCCTATCTACTAGCACCTAAAAAGTATATAGTCTATAGGTGAGAACTTTAAACAGTTTATGTACACTATTACTTGCTTCAAACATTATTTCTGAAGTCATTGAAAACATCAAAAAAATTAGGAACAAGCAAGGACGTACTTCAAATTTCAAGATCGAATTTGCGCAGCTTACTGCTTTTCACCTTATTTAACAGGTGTTTTACTTTTAAGAAAACAAAACAAATCCAAAAGTATAAATATCAGCCACGTTGTTCATAAACCAGCAAAGGACAGAAATGCACGCATTTCCAGGATGCATGTTATTCCTCCATGAGAGGAAACCCCTCATCTGTTGCTCTACTGAATATTTTTTTTTGTTTTTTTTTCAACAGAGCAATGATCTGAAGGAGACAACCAAATACACACGTAAAAGATGTTCTCTGACACCTTCTCTTCTCTCTTTCTCGTCAAATGAAATGGGCCACAAGAAGACCATAAAAGAATTAGGATTTTATATTCCACTTGCTCTTGAATAGTTTTTACTCCAAGAGCTGTGTTTCCCTCGCTGTTCAACACTGCAACTGCTTGTTTCACAAACACTCCAGCCTACACCCACGTCCCCACAGAACAGCTTTTCTTATCAGAGTTACTCAGTGTCCTGGGAGGGAGAAGTTCTGCAGTCTCGCCACTCTTTATCCGGTCAGGCACAGCCCTGAGTAAAGGTACAGGAAAGCATAACTACAGGAGAAAGACTTTCGAAATGAGTAATAGGACTGACCTTTGAAAAGTTACTACACTTCTTGAAGACGCTGTTCCTAACTGTTCTCAGCCCTGCTCCATTAGCCAACATACGCCAGCTGTGAATTCTGCTTCTAAAGCAGATTCTGCAGATTTCAGTTCTGAAACCTGCTGGGGCTTCTAAGGTTTTTAATTTATAATGCCTTTACTTATCTATTTTACGCCCAATTTAAGAAATTATAATTCTCTAATCCCAGGAAATATTGAAAACAATGGTTCCGGGCATCTACTTTAAAAGCTTGAAGGTGTTTTCTACAGCAGAAATTTAGTTTCTTCTTTGCAGCTTTAATTTCTTCCTCTACATTTGCTTCCAAGCAGGTACGGGCTGGAGTATAAACCAGAGGTTAGGAGTTTCATATGTTATCATTAATGTGGTATCTTTTACTTTGTCACTAACTAGTGTTTTGTTAAAAAATTAAAATAAAAAATTGGATCTTGTTTCATGTTAGTAGTGGGATTCCAGTATATCTGCTACAAATCTGAAGCCTTTGGGAATATGCAGATGTTTTTTTCCCCTTAAGAAAAGGCCTCTCTGTACTTTTTGAAATTTAATTTAGGGTTAAAACAAAATATTACTAGGAACATCAGCTGCAAAAAAACATATACGTAGCCACATCCTTTGTATACATGTAGATGTATCTTTAAAAAACGAAACAACTTTTGACAATAAAGTAGCCAAACATTTTTCAGATATTCTAAAGACCACATGCTGCATATTTAAGCATTTCCATTTTTACTGACCCCAGCCAAAAACACTTACAAACAGAAGGACGAAAAAAATTAGAAGTGTCTATGTAGGAAATAACTCTTGTAAAGTTTAAAGCAGTAAGTACACAAATACTATAAAATCCAGCCACTCTAAAATGACTGTGGCTGTAACTGATTATAGTAATTAAACATTCCCATTATACACTTTTATTGAATTTTCTATTTCAAAAAATATGTTTCTCAACCCACTTTAAAAATGGGCAAAGCAACACAAATTGCCATGGTTTTGACACAATATGTACACACACACATATTACTCACGTCAAATGAGAAATCTAAGAGAATTCTGTTTTCTGAAGTCATTAAAAGACATTTTATTACTTTGTTCTTCTCCTTTCTTCCCCTACTCCCCAATTTTTATCTATCTAGCTCAAGCAATGCATCAGATCTTAAATGGACACTATGATTCTTTTTCCATTATCCAGGCGTTCTTGGTTTTCACCTCTGTGCTGTAAATCGCACAGCAGCTCTCAGCAGCAGTGGTGTCACACTGAACTGAACTGGTAGACAGGGAATTAAAACTGTGTTCTGGTTAAACAGGTCTATAAGCAAACTGCTCCAACTTACAGAGATCCTTTTCTCAGGAACCATTATTTTTAATGAGGCCAGTTTACTTTTGGAATCTTGGCAAAAAACAGTCATTTACTCTAGTCCTAGAGCAATGACTGCAAACTGGGCAAACATAAAGATTACATGCAATGTAAAATCTGCATGTGCATATCGTTACACAAAAAACCCATGATGTGCTGGGAAAGAGGCCTGTCAAGCTATCGTGTTTGTTCATGAAAAGAACAGTTTTATTCCAAACCAGTCTACTGTATCAGATTTGATAGAACAAGTGTTAACTAAACGTTGTGCTTAAAAGCTTTGATGAGAAAATCTAACACGTTAAACTAAGAAACAGTTCAAGGACAGCAGGAGGCAATTCCAGAACACAGACACAATCTATAAAGGCAAACTATCACAGCTTTTTGATGTTAAGTAAGTAGCAATATCAGTATACAACAAAGCTGAGAGGCAGACTGTTGTATCAAGTTTAAAAGTTTAATATCCAGGGTCAAAAGCCTCAATTACCTATTCTACTACTACTTCTCTTAGTGAAGAAATCAGTGTTAAACTATGATCTGCTGAAAGCATTACCTAAATTATCACATGGGGTTTTTCTTATTCCCTTAGTATCTGATTTTTCAGTATTTCAGTTATGTTGGATCTCAGATACTCAAGACTACAGCAAAACATCACATTCGGACTTCAGCAAGGTGGGAGGTCAGAGACACTTACTTTGAAAACATATAAGTTTCTTAAAACGGATTATGCCCATTAAACGGCCTAGGAAAATGGGCAACAGCAGAAGAGAAATAGTGCTTAGCAGAACAGCAGATAAATCATTGCAGTAGCACTTTAAGTTTATCCGTTTCAGGGGAAAGCATAAAAGTACACATTCAAAAAATACAAAACTGGGGGAAAAAATCCCCACTTACTCTCAAACTAGAGATTTACGATGGTTTTGACTATGTTGTTGTACCAAATTTGTCAAACAGGCCACATGACACATAATACTAGCTATTTAATAATTTAGTTGATTGGTGAAATATGATTTTCCAGTTATTTTTTCATGGGTATGTGCTTGCTTTTTTCCATTTATAAAACAGTTTGGAGGGTATGATTAAATGCTAACTGTAAAAGGAGAAAAGATGTCTTTTTAAGGCAAAAGAGGAAGAAAAAAAAAACTTCAGAATTGTACTTTTTCACCTTTGAGTATAGCAAGATACTTGTGCACTCAACACAGGAAACCACACGGATTCCTCTACATATTCTTCCATGATTGTCCACAGCTTTCAAGAAGTTTTTGTGACCTTCACTATAGATGAATCTAAGCTCATTCATTAAGTTAAACAGAGACATAATTCCATTGTTGGTACCTTACTAAAGCAAAAAAGTTTTGCCAATACCCTGACATGGCAATTTTTACCTTTTGTAAACAAAATCTAGAATAAAATCACTTTGCGTTTTAGGAATATTAATCATCATTTTCAGATATTCTAAATTAAGCCCTAAAAGCTACAGAAAATCAATGGTGTAGAGGGGAGAAATGTCTTCTGTACAGATCTCTTTATAAGTTATCAATTGCCTATTTTGAGCAGGCTGGGCTGCAATGCCACCTGGTGGCTTACAAAAAATAACAGGATGCTGTTTGACCAGCCCTTAATGGCTTAGATAATATGCAATATTCTATAAAAATACCCAACATGGCAACAATCTTTAAGATAATAATTTGCATTTCTCAGCTAACAAGTCCTTTTTCACTCTGTTGCTCCCAGTATGCAGTATTTTAAGTTTTAAAGTTCACATGTCCAGGTCTAACTTCAGCTGGAATTTTACAATTGTTTTCAATTGAGAGTTGAACTTGCTGATGAGTATATTATACTGTAAACAGTTGTACACATACACACAGAGTCTAATTCACACAGTTAATGCCAAAAGTCGAACTTTGCCCCATTTGAAGAAAAATCAAATACAGCAGAAGTCTAAAAGGAGGGTTTCTGAAATGCTTTGTAAAATTACACTGTATAATTAATTCCATAGTAAGAACGTTTTTATGGTGTGTGTTGGTGACCTTTTATTACCATCAAGTTCACAATGCTGGTGGGCTGCCTTTTAATCCCTCCGCAGACAAAGGCCCTAAATAAACACAGATCCCTTCCTGGGAAAAAGTCCTCTCTGGTTAAATGGTAAGGAAATGAGTAAATCATTAGTAATCTTTAAAGCCAAAGCTATAAACTCAAGTTACCTTAAGTTAAAATGAAAGTGTCCTGCAAGAGTTTCAAAGTTCTGTCACAGATAGAAATCTCCAGCTCTTGACTCCAGACTAGGCGCCAGCTGATAAACAAACAATTTAAGTCAAGAGCTGGAGAATTCCCAGCTTTTTCATTTAATGGCTTTGGCCAAGAGTATTTATTGCCTCCAGTTTTATTCTCACTTAGCTCTAAGAGGAAATTTAAACTCATCATTATCTTAAAGCCCCATATGGGCCACAGTCAGCTCACCTGATAGAGCGCCTTTTACTCTGCATAAGTTCTACTCCCCACTAGAAGTGATGTAATAGCGTAAACTAATTAAATGTAGTTTTAGGCTGACTTTTTAATAGGCTAAATAAATTTTGTTCAATATGGTTTATATTCCCACTTGGGGCAGTAACGATTCCAAAAAGTTTAACTTTCCAGTTTCCAGTCTAAACTACTAGTAGTTTACTCCATAAAGGACAACTGAAACAAACAAACAGTCTTCAGAACAAGAGCATCCAACTGTTAAAAGCAACTGTGTTGAAAATTCTTTGCAATAAATTGATTCACTGGCACCAAAAGGTACACAGAATTGTGAAAAAGCAGATTGCGTAACAATTCCAATACTTCAAACAAAACACATTTCAGGAATGCAAGGACTTAAGTGTAATTAAAATTTGGTGTTTAGTACTTGTTCTGGTTTTAGAATGAAATAAGCAAGCCTGTAGAGCTGGGAATTAAATATTAACTAAGCATCTGTGGTTTAGCCAAGGTGTGGAATGTGGTCAGCAAGTCTAACACCAAAATATTTTATCCTAACTCAATGGGAAGATAGCATCATCCTGTGCCTCAGATGCCACCTTCCTCCTTCTTCTGTTCTAGAAGTATATACTAGGAGATAGAGCTCTTTAATATACATTCTAATGCTTATTTCATCTCAGAGATTTGTAAATCCATCATGATTTAGATTCAGTACTTGCCACCTCATCCCAGGCATCTCCCCCTAATAAAATATATTTGTACTGTATATTAATGGTTTAAAATCTTTTCATTTAAGAAACAAATTTCACATCAGAGACGGAGAATCGTGCTCAACAAAAAGTCTGACTACCATTCCTAAAGGGTTAACAGAACTCAAACTTGAAACCAGGAGGTTGTATTCCCCTCACACTCGGCCCCCTCCCTGCAAAATACTTTCCTAACCTGACTTGGCTGAAAAAGCCAATTAATTGTTCCAGTGTCTGCCAAGACTTCTTATTCCTTTAAAATGCGGATAGTGTTTGAGACAGCTGGCTATTCCAAACCCAGGTAACAGCCCTAAATGTGGAAAGAATGAGGGAATATGAATTATGATTAGTATTTTAAATGGATTTGTAATGAAACAGACAGACAGGTATCTTAAAACTACTGTATTTCCAGCATATATTATCCGAAAAGAAAAACACAGTGTCTAGATGTCTCTGCTGCTCCACCGAGTCCATGGAAGTAGTTTAATGCAGATTGAATTAAAATACGTGGAACTAGTTTTTCTGTCTTTGTTAGGAACTGATAGTACAGATGCTATGATGTCATGTAAAACACACACACGCAAAGCAACCACCAAGTGACAGACAAGAACCTTTCTGAGCCTGAGCCACTGCAATCCCCTGACAGAAACTAGTCATTTTAGGTCAAGTTAAGGTCATTGCAAGGCAGAGAAAATAAACCTTTCTGACAGTCGTGTGCCACGTATCTGGCTTAGCATTGAGCGAAGAACTGCAATTAAATCCTTATTTACTTTTCTACAAGAATAAGAGGTCTAAAAGATACTACAGTACTAGGGAAAACAAAAAAGTCCATAAACCTCATTTTGCAACATCTATTCTCGTTAACAACGTCACAATATGAAATTGCTGGCTGACATGGAGCCAATGAAAAGAGGAAGGAGAAAATGAAACATTCAAATATTAATAGTTAATAACTAAAATGTAAATCATCTAGAGTGATAGTTATATTGTATCATTACAATAATATAAATTACTCTCTTATAATCTCTTCTATTTTAGAAGGGGCAGCAGTCATTTGTATCTGTTGACAGCATTTCCACTATCATAAATTAAATACACTAGGTTTATTGTATGTCTTTCCTGTAACTTCAGTTTCAAACGACAGGTTATATTTTTGGAAATAAACTCCCATTTGAGTAAACAGGAACACCTGCACATGATATATTTTGTGCACTTTTGAAAATCCTGACCAAAAAAACCTCAATAAAATCTATAGTGAACATGTACAGTAAGCCACAGGTGTGAGACAATATTGACAATTTCTAAATATTGGCAAAAATTACAGAAGTTTCCACAAATATATGAAAATTAACAGAAGAAAGAAAATCAGGGACTGTTTTTTTTGGGAGCATGTTTACATCTTCCTGGTCATTTTTAGTTTGTTTGGTTTTGTTGTGGGTTTTTTTTAAGGAAAAGAAAAATTTTGAAAGCCTATGTGCAACACTTACAAATAGGGCCTTCATGCCTGAACTCTGACTTCTCCAGCCTAATTTCCCTCCTCTCTACACTTAATTTCCATGGAGTTTATTTAAATATATAAAACTATGGAGTTCTGTCTCATCATTGTGAGTACTTATTCATAGTGACAATTATATTTGTTGGCTTTCATAGCAACTATCTGATTAGGGGGGCAAAGTAATGATGAGCCGCACAAATAGCTCCAGAGTTCTAAGTTACTCCAGTTGTACCGCCCTCCAAAAACAAATCCTCAGCTTGGGAAGTTCAGATCCAGCTGAAGCAAAATGTGAAGGTGACCAAGAGCAGGTAGACACCTCCCTAGTGAGAGCTGTCAGTACAGGTAAATATTCTAGTTGCAGACAAGTTCAGTGGTTTCAGTAACTTACACGAGCATTAGGAAGAGTTAAAACTCTACACTAAAGCCTCACACCACTAGAAGATACACTCATGGGTAGCTGCTTTTGTAACTGCAGTCTATGCCAGGTACTTACAGACAAGTACCTTTCAGCTAATAAATCTTCTCCAGTTCTCTTCCCTCCTGCAAATCCTGTATATTTTGTCATTGGAAATCCATGACAACAACTGGAATTTAGAAAATGTGGTTTTTTTCAGCAGTCAGTGTGGAGGATACTCATCAAGCTGTTATAGAATCAAGCAACAGAGATTCAAGGGTTCAAGGGTGCTCGTTCCCAGCTGCAACCTCACGAGAAACAGCAGAACATGTACTAGAGTGGATGAGGGGAGGGGAAAACTGGACACTATTTCTTCAATGAGAGCGTTAGGAAGTGAGGAAAAGCATTTAAAATGAGTCAGCCATTGTTGTGCTGAAGAGATATAAATACAGTAGTAATGAAACATAACAACTTGCAAAGCCTACATAAATACATAGTTTTGCTTCAGGATCATGTTTGCAGGACACTACTTTGAAAATAAACTTAAAATATTCTAACCCAATAATACTACCCAATTCCCAAGAAAGGCAGAAAGGAGTAGAAGTCATTGTGCTAAGTTATATTTCAACAGGTTTAAATTATATGTCAATAAGGTAAGATGCTGAAAATAGCAAACAATAAATTCTTGAACTTAGGTGATATCAAGTAACAAATCCTTTATGTTTACTTCGAGATGAAGGGTATTTCCAAGTAATTAAAACAATGAGGTTACAGCTGCATGAGAAGTCCAGTCAAATCATGCCCAGGATGTCAGCTCTATATAGTGCTTTGAAAACCTTGATTTCAAAGATGGTAACTCAGTCATGTCAGACAGACAGATTACCCCACAGACACTTAACAGACACTGAGGACACGCCTCTTCAACTTGTACTAAATTCTCATTGAAACAGATGGACTTAAGTAGATGCTTAAGTGTTTTACGCTGAATTGGAGCTTTACAGATGTACTCTATTAAGGTACTTGTAATGATTTTTTTTTTCCCCATGACTGCATATAGTTTAAATTTCTTGATTCTTAATGATAAAGGGGTATCACTGAAAATGTTATTAAAGTTTTGATAGTGAGGAACTAATCATGTGTCTTGTGACATCTGCTGTTTCTGTAAGCTTCTGTTTCCAGAGTCCAAAGCTGAAAACAGCAGATTTTAATGTATACTAAAGTTTTAGCCTTCAGTGCTAACTAAAAATAAACTAATAAAATTTAAAATGAGTTGTCTCTAAAACATTCAACATTTGTAATGTTTGACCTATGAATTCATTAACATCTGGAATTAGGAAAAAAAAAAGGCAAGATGGAGAAGACTTTCCAATGCTTCAATGGGATTCAGTGCCCCATAGTTCAATAAGCTGCTGCTACTTGCCTCCACAGTTAATTATACTTGTGCTGCCCTTCTCCCTCTCATCAATAAAACAGAAGATAAAACAAAACAAAGCAGTTTTATTACTTGTTTGCCCAACTGGTAATCTGCATGAACTACCTGAAAATAGAAAACTCCAAAATGATGAGTACACAAGAAGTTGCCAAACCACATACCCTCTTCCCCACTTTGTTTTCTATCAAGTAGCTTTTTCTTGTGAGTAATTCAATAGCAAAGGGGGGGAAAAAAAGCGCTATTGTACTCTACTGCTTCTTGCGCAATGTGATGAAAGAACTGACTCAGAAACTTGTTTTCTATTTTCAGCTCTATTATTTGGTCTAATAAAAGCTTCTACCTCTCTGTACACAATTTCCCTTCTTTGTATCCTTAAACCACAATGTAAAAGAACACTGGTACTGTGTTACTATGATTAGTACTGAAACATTATAGATACCTATTATTCGTGTGGGAAGAATTTAATTAGCATAATAATACAGTACTATGGCAAGAATTTATGACTAAAAAAGAGCTGGAATTCCTCTGTGGTTCAGAATTCAGGAGCAAGGGAAAACAGCAACTCACACTACTTTCAGACTCCAAGGATTACTGCACCCAAGCAGTAATTTACACACATCCCACAAGAAATGGCAGAGCCATAGGAAATGCCACTCTTAACCACATAGGGTTACATTTGACTGACAATTGCATTCGGCCTGTCTTTTTCCAATTAAGCTCCATCTGTTTCTCGGTTGGACTGGCTGGCTTGAGCCCTCTCAACAGAACATTCACTGTATGTTATTGCATCCGCTCCCCAAAAACCTTTCACTGCCACAAGCCAGGGGATGCTTCCTCAAAGCATGTCACTGGGTAAGCGCAGGCGAGACGGATGGGTGGGTAGGTGGGAGTGGATGTGTGGCATGTGAGCATTGGGAGCTACCTGAAAAGCATGGTTTTAGTAACTTTAACACATCCAAGGAAGGGTTAAGTACCTACAAAATAAAATAAAAAGCACCATTTTTCTTTCATTATATAGTCTGACAAAAAAGCTTCTGAAACCAAAATTAAACACTATGTTCCCTTCCACTCCCCAACATACACACTCTAAAATAAATAATGGCCAAACTGATTTAAATGCAATTCTGTAGAAGAATTTGTGCTTGGATGAAAATGGCACTTTTGAGCCTGAAGCAAAAGTAAAACCGCCAAGTTATAAACCTCTCAAAGGGAAGGTTTATAATGGAAATGCCAACAGACCCTTAACTATAGTGGAGCTGTTAGGTGCCAACATATAAATAATTTTAGATTTTGTGGTCACTTACGATAAATTAGATTCAGTGCAAGTGGAAACAGTAGGGTTCTGATTCAGTAAACAGTAATGGCCAAGAGTGCATGTTTGGATTTTTATACAAGTATAGCATAGATTTGATGCTGGCTCTGAAATGGAGTCTATAAGGGACGTTTGGACTTTTTTAAGTAGTAAGCAAGCCATATTCTGAATTCTTGAGGGCTTGTAAAGTAACAACTCCTTAACAAGCTTTGCTGCCTACTGTTTCAATCTTCTAAGAATCTTTTAACCCAGCTACCAAAAAATGCTCCATTCAAAATTGGTATAATTGTCTACTAAGGAAAACAACACACTAAGTAAGGGCACATAGTCACATTTAGTGCTAAGAATTGCCAAGCATACTAATGCAGCGGGAAAAACGTGCCAGTGACCAAACAGTAACAGATTAATCACCACCTTTATGAGGTGTGCCAGTTGCTGCACCACTAATAGAAATGTCTTCCTATAGTCCAGTTTATTCTAGCACACGAATGACGCATTTACGTGATCAGATATGTTCATTTTGGCCCTAGGAAGCATTTATTGCATTGCTTCACAGCAGTCAAGCCCCACGCCTTAGTATGATACGCTGAGGCACTGAGGGATGCTATTAGTACCCTCTGCAGGAACTTCCATCTCGGAGAGGGTGGGAGCCCTCAGAGGCAGTCAGGATTCAGGCTGAGGCTGCTAAGAGGATGCTCCATCTCAGGAAACCCTCTTGCTTGCCAAATTCACATCAGCTTCTCATTTAGTGCTTCCGCTACCAAATCTTCCTACTGTCCCAGCAACACCCCTAACTCCCCACAAGTATAAATTCTAAGATGAGTATCTGCAGAAATAAGAAAGCTAGATACACTCCTAATTTAACTAGAGCTCTACTGCAACAATGTTTCACATGCTAATAATGCTACTGAAAATTACTTTCTCCAATTGTCGCTCGAACTTTTAAAAGAGAGAGGAAATCTCTGTTCTTTCAGCATACTCAACGTAAAATGCCTTACTCAAGACAAAGAGCATTTAGCTGCTCCCAAATACTGCTTTCATACTACTAGCAATTGTAGCAATTCTGGGAAATAGTTTAGTCGGAAAAATGCTGGACATCAGAAATCAACCAAGTCTGAAAAGCTGACTATGCATATACCCATACAGCTTATGTACAAGTTACTTTTATATTGATTTCTGAAAAGTCATTATTTTAAGCAAACCAAAGATATCTAGCACAAGTGAAACACAAGTAGTACACTCCTCAGCCAAAGATAAAAGTCAACGTGACTTTCTCTGTACTCCCACTGGCAAATACACTAAGAGCCACGAGCCATACGTTCCCACCATATATGCTCAGAAAGCAAAGGAAACACACATTGAGAACAAAATGACAGCAAAAATGTATTGTTTCTGACTGCATATGCGTAAACTATATAGTTACTGAGTAACTAGGATCTTACACAGTTTGCAGCAACTCAAATAAAGCAAATGGATAATTACATGTCAGATTACTATTGTTGCCAATGACCTAAACTACACATTAAAGCATCCCATTAGTTTACTGACAGTTAAACAACATAAAGGGATGCTATCAAATCATTATGTGGATTTATTTAAAATACGTAAAGGTTTTAATAAAGTGTTACACAGTGTTTCACAGTTCCCCCTCCCTCCTTCCATTTTACAGCAGACAAATTTAACATTCTTCCACAGTACAGAATAATTAAAACACAACTCCTTACAGATCCAGGAACAGAAACCGAAGGGTCAGCATTAGGGTGATATTTCCACACATCACTCTGTTCCTGTCAAGCCACCCTGTAACTCTTCTTACGAACAGATACAGGTTAAAGCCTTCTAAGGTCTAGGACGTTCCACACACTGTGTCCCAGTGAAACTACAGGAATGAAAACAGTAACTAAGTTTTAAGGGTTAAAGTTGTAGGTCAAATACAGTGCAGTAAGTCATTTTGTTTTCACTTCAGATCCTATGTTGTGCTTGGCATGAAGAGAACTGTAGTTAAAAACTCTTTCTTCAGCTCTGGAACTGCATGACTCTTCTGTCCTCTGCATTTCAGTAGATCGAAGCGGTGAGCCAACAGGACTAAATACGGTTGGACAAACTGAAAGGTGAACGTTTACATAGTTTTTATGCTCACAGCTGAATTCGAAATGCTTATGAACAGTAAAAGCCAATACTGTCTCCCTTACCTTTTGTATAATCATATAAATCCTGGTTTTTTTTTAACATGGTTGGAGGAGGAAGAATTAGGAAATCTTGATATTGCTGTGTGCTCTCTGTGGATTAACCAGGAGCAGTCCTGCTAAGGACAAAAGCTCTAGCTATTGAATTGCCTCACAATGAGCAATACTACAGTAAGCACTATAAACATGGAGTAATTTTTAGGTATTTGTTTAAAGTGCAGAGGGAGTACTTTTGCTAGAACATTCTCCTCTTTTGTATCAGCAAAACTTATGAGACTTGTCAAAACATAAGATGCCCTCTACTACAAGAGAACTTTCCGCAATGACCAGTGACTTACAATGGCTCTGTACTGTCAGATAATATCGTCACACATAAATCCCATCCTTGCTCAACTCATCACCATGACTTTAATAAGGATACACAAGTATCCTTATCAGTCATTTAGGATATCAACTAACAATTTACTTTCAAAGGTCTACACTATAAGACAAGTCCCTGCCTGCAAAGTTTCCCCACCTGGGTTATTTTTTTTTCCTCCTTTAAAATTGTTTTAGTGTTTAATGGGCCTACAAAGGAGTCTTCTTCAACACAGATCAGTTTACACTGATGTGTCCTAAGACTTCGGCTCAGGTACTTCAGATGCTAGCATGTCTTCTCCTGTGTATAATGTAAGATCTGCAGTTCTCCCTTGCTGAATAAGAGACAAAAGAAAACATGTTAATTCTAAGTCTTCAGTGCCCAATCCACTTAAGTAAGTCAGTTTTCTCTGGACATTTTTTTTTTTTTTCAAACAACAGACTGGAAAAGTCTGTTTAAAGGCAACACTGAACTGCAAGTACAACTGCTTTGCATTAAAATTCAGAGCAAGTTGCATTTTCTCCAGTGGCACCCTAGTGCTTGTAGCTGGTGGGGACTGTCCCCACACTGAAGGCTGCTTGTGCATACTCCTGGTTCTATTCTGTGCTGCGCTCTCCAGTTTGTACTCCGTGCTCTGGTGTGCCGTGGGGCTGGGCTTGGTGCCAGCAAGTGTGCCATCCACATTTAGCACCATACGGAATTAGGACTCAGAGTCAGGGGGTTATTAAGTTCTGGTGCTGATCATCGCCACTGTCCCAAGCATGTAAGTCATGTTAGGTTTTTTGACTAAACGAAGAATACACATTTAGAGTAAGAGGCTCCGTTTAGGAGAGCAGAAAGAGACAAAAAGAAGTGTATGAACATTTAAAACCAAAACAAACGTTGTAGAAAGCCTCAAAGTCATCACTGCATTCCAGAAACATTTCCAAACACCACCTGCAACTCCTTAACTTTAAAAGTTCTCTAGAAGAAGCAATCAAAATTTTAAAAATGAAACAAAATTAATTTTTATTCCCTAGACTTATGACAGGCAGAAGTTTGAAGATCTTTCTTATTTTGTGTGTCTCAGAACACTTGACAGGATGAGCCAGATACTAGCATTAAAGTAACCACAAGCAAACAGAGCAGCTATTAGGAATGCGGTAACAGCTCACATACAGCCGTGGATATTAGAACCAGTTTTACTGAGAAAAGGAATGTTGGCTCTAATTCTGCAGTTATCCCTTACTCTTTTTCAAAGAGTGCCACAGGGATTTTTAACTTCCATCTGGACAGTTTTCCTTTAACTGTTTTTGAACACCATATGTGAGAACACAACAGAATTGTAGACATTAGAGATGGAAAAGACCTATTAGATCATGTAACCATCCTCCTGCCAGTTAAAGATTTTTCCCTACAGAATAGTTCCTAGCACTTTGCCCAATACAGTTTAAAGCATGTCAAGGTATTTGGCTTCAACCAACTCCATTGGAAAATTATTCCACAGTGTATGAAGAATGTTGTTAGGAAGTTTTTTCTGGTAGACACTGCATGCATTTTTCTTTCCTTAATAATTTCCAGCCTATTATTCCTGGTTATATCCCATTGGGCCAGCCTGAATAACTCATCTTTACACCTTCGAATAAATGGAGACAGATATGTTTCCCTACACATCGGTCACTAGTTGGCCAGACTACACACAGTTTTATAGTCAAAATATACAGTATACTTGAATAAAATCAGTCATTCCATCCTTTTAGTCATTGTAGGAACAATTGTCTCCACCCCATTGAACAGTTTTAGATGATACTCTCAACAAATCTGTTTATTCTTCCTTGCCTTCTGCTACCTTTTGCATTCTCCATAAAATAAAACAAAAAGCATAACAGACTCACAGAAGAAAAATATCCTCGCAAAGTCAGCACATCAGTAAATGTACTATCTAACTCTTCTGCTACAACAGCTGCTGTGAACATCATGATTTCTGCACAGGGTTTATACTTCCTCCTTCCTCAGTGTCAAAATATGTATTTTGCCAATGTCTAACATTTTCAAGATCTTCATTCCTTTCCATCTTCTCTCCAACAAAAGAGGTCTATTAAACTAGCTTTATTTTGACAAAAATAAGTATTGTTCAATAGTTCAAAGCATAAGTTATTAGGAATTGGAAGCTTTTTAAGCATCTCAGATTTCAAGGTATTTCTTTGTCCTCATTTCAGCTTCCTTAAATCAATTCACCCAATCCTTCCCTTTTTCTGTTATCAGTTATTTCCTGCAGTACTTTCATCTCATTTAAATTTCAGAATAACTTGTGTTGGTTTCAGCTGGGATAGAGTCAATTTTCTTCATAGTAGCTGGTATAGTGCTATGTTTTCAGATTTGGTATGAGAACAATACTGATACTACATGGATGCTTTTAGTTGTTGCGAAGCAGTCAAGAACTTTCAGCTTCCCATGCTCTGCCGGGTGCACAAGAAGATGGGAAGGAGCACAGCCATGACAGCTGACCCATACTGGCCAATGCGATATTCTGTACTGTATAACATCATGCTCAGTATAAGAAGCTGGGGGAAGAAGAAGGAAGGGGAGGATGCTCAGAGTGGTGGCGTTGGTCTTCACCCAAGTAACCGTTACGGGTGATGGAGCCCTGCTTTCCTGGAGATGGCTGAACACCTGCCTGCCCATGGGAAGTAGTGAATGAATTAATTGTTTTGCTTTGCTTGCCTGCGTGGCTTTTGCTTTACCTATTAAACTGTTTTCTCACTCTTACTCTTCGAATTCTCTTCCCCATCCCACTGGGGGGCAGTGAGCGAGCGGCTGTGTGGGGCTTAGTTGTCAGTAATATTTTTCATACTACCTTTAACATTAAGGTCGTACATCACAATTTCTACTACCATCCCTTGATCACAAACTTGCAAAAAATTAAATGATCAGATGCATTCAGCAAAAATGTAAACAGAGAAACTAAGAAACATGTCAGGGAAGAAAAGATTAGGCAAGACATGGAGTGACTGAGGAAGAGTAGAAGAAGGGAGGTGAAAACACTATGCTCGGCACCAGGAGCACAGAGAACATTGCAGCCATTCTGAGTACACACATTCAGGCTTTAAAAATAAAGCATAGAAGCATAAATCCAGAAATAACAATGGAGCAAATATTGCTATGCCTTCAGATCTTTTCCTCACCAACAAGAACACCTGCCCTAGAGCGTGACATGTCAGAATTATTAGCTAAATTCATGAACCTGCTTTGTCTTGACAGTGTTTCAAGGATCCTGACAGATATTTCAATCATTGCATTAGCAGGCCAAAACCAAACAAAACCTCTATACTACTGAATACAGGAGATTCCTTATTTTATGTCTTATGTTCATTAAAAAAGTACATAATCTCTCAAATTAGAGATGCTGAATCAACCAACCAACTTTTCCACTCCCATAAAGTCATAAGACTGCATTTCTCTGAAAATGCACAGAGCTAAAGAAATAAAGCAGATACTACCTAGGAGAGCCAGTTAACAAGTAGTTCTGTGAAGGCTCTCCAACAAAAGAGAGGTCTATTAACCAGTTTTCTTCTTGCAAGCATATTGATGATGCTTTCTTATTACAATAGAACTTACAAGAGATGCAATGTTTGAACCACTCATTTTTTATTATTTTCTCTTGTCTTAAAACATCTTTCAAATCATCTTTGCAAGCATTAGTGTGCACAGACACAGTCTTAACTCTTCTGCAAAGCCCTCTCCTCTGTCTCCCTTGGAAAAGACACTGCACTTAACCTTCAATGTTCGAGTAAGAAATATGTTCACCAATTATTCTCTTTGGTCTATTTAATCTCTGCAGTCAGTCCGATTATGCCATCGAAATACATTTACTACCCCAGTTTTGAGAAAGTGTCTTTTTTTTTAAAAAAAAAAAAAGCTGGAACCATGAAACATATTGCTCTTTGAAAGGAAAACAAAGAAAAGATCTTCACAGTATTTCTCAACATTCTTTTTCTTTGCTTCATGTTAAGCACAGATTTGGCCATACAGGGAATAAGTCTGCAATTCACTCTTCAAGGACTCACATTTTACTCCATTACTAGAGAGCTTAAGTCTCAATTTGTCAGTTTTCCTACTAATATTCTTTCCATCACTTAATGGTTAGCTGGAGCTTATGGAAGTAGTACTCTAAGATGAAACAGTTTGACATGTCTTCTGGAATAGAAACTCCAACCTTTTCTAACCAGCTCCAGCCCACAGTTCCTACAAAAAAAAGTTTTAGTCTACTGCTTATTATCATTTTAACATAACTACAGTTCTCTACATGACTGCTCTTTTTAATTAGCAGTCCGACTTTTTTATTGACAACTATCTTGGCTAAAGTAGTCAGTGAGGAAAAAGATCTACCTAAGTTTCACTACTGGATCTAAAGAACCATATTTACAAAAGAATTGAAAACAGTTTATCTGTAACTCCAAAACGAGAAAAACAAATCAAGCTATCACATGTTTTTGTGAAGTTCCAGCTGAAGGAAGTACAACATATTTTGAGCAGAAGAGGAGCTGATATCAAGAGTTAGTGGAAGGGAAAAAATGCTGAAAAGTAATATCTGAACGCTAACAATGCTTACAATGAAGAAAGCATTGCATCAGAAATAAAAAAAAAAACCAACACATTTCACCCACTGTACTTTAGACTGCATATTTTGTATATCGAATTAAAAAGAGAAATGTTACAGCAACATTAGTGAAACTACTAGTAAAGTTTGCTCCGGACTGCAAGCAGAGAATTTGTGTCATACTTTCAGAGAAACCAGTGGGAGGACAAACTCGACGCAATTCTTAAAGGCTAAATTTAAATCCCTTACTTAGCCAGTAGTGTCTTCAGTGCCAACAGAAGTCAGTTTTACATATGCTTCTGTGATAATGTTTGCTTTAAAAGCCTTTTATACATGCAAAGACACAGAATCTAATCTTTGCAAAAAGATTAATTTACTCCTCTAGAATTTTTAAAAAAAATAAATTAAATAAACACAGATCTTGAAAATGTTACCTCATTTGTCATACACTTACAAAGCTCACTAATGAGGGCAGCACTGGGAACTGTGACAAACTTTCTCATGTGGACCTGCAAGAGATCCTAATCCCAGGGTAAAGCGATTGCTATCTCTAGACAGTATTAGCAGCATAATCTGCATGCAACTACTGGGATGAGAAGTATTTGCCAAAGTCAGTTAATACAAAATAACACTATAGTTACTTGGGGCATCAACTACTTAATGGGTCCTGACTGTAAGCTGCAAGTAAATGCTGTAGGCCAATCATATGGAGAAGACAGCCCTACTACATTGGGGCACCCATCTGAAAAAGATTAAGAGATTGTTTCTTTCAGGGGCAAGGCTGCAAACAAGCCACTAAAATCTGGCACTAATGCTAGGCCCTAAGATACTTCATATGCAATGCCAAGATAGGATTAAAATCATCACTATTTCTCCATAAAGTTTATACATGAAGCAATTTTCAAAATATTATTTAGTTTGTGAAATAACTTTTTCGCAGTGCAGATGAACATTAATGTCCATCAGGCAACACCCAAATACCTAAAAACACAAGTGGAATTGCCTGCCAATAACAGCTAGTAAACAGACAGGTCTAAAGAGGACAGTTCAGGCATGCTGCTTTCTCTTCCTTCTCACTGCATCCCACAAACACCCTCCCTCAGACTCCTGCCAAGTCTATTGCATTGCAGAGCAACAGAATAACGCCTGCCAATTTCTGGAGAGCTGAGCATACTTCTCCATTTAGCATTTTGTCTAAAGGCCAACAATGCAGTCAGGACATACCAAAATACCCCAAAGCCTTGATGTGTTAGGTCTTCAAAGATGGAAAGAACAGAGCACAACATTAAAGCCTTTTCTAACATACTTAACTTCTCCAAATTTCTAGTAACCACTCACTTTAAACATGACTTACACAGAATGCTCCTTGGCATTCACAAACATATTACGTACTAGAAAGCTAAGTATCAATTCTTTCCCTCTGCTTCAGAATATCACTCAATCTGTAATTGACACTAAACACCAAGTAATTTGTATTCAGATAAACCACTAATACCAAAAAAGTCATTTGTATTCAGACTAGTCAACTGCATGTTATCATATTAACCCAGTCTCAGCATTACCTTTTTTCTGAAGGAACAAAACCCCTGAAACAGGTAGGGTTGTTTTGAAATCAAATTTTAATTTCATTCTTTCTGTGCAGTCATAGCCCAGTCAGCCTTAAAGCAAAAACTTATGGGTAAAAACAAGTTACAGACTTTCCAAAAGGTAATTAAATCCCTCAGGTAAACAACATGTTTGAAGGAAAGGGATTGAAGAGAACCACATAAAAGATGTCAGAATTGCCCAACCGGTAAGTAGAAGGCCATGCTGTGTTTAGAAAAGCCTTAGATAGATATAAAATCCACTCACAATATACTTTTTCCTGTGGTTTTTATTTCCAGGCTGACAAGTTATCTAAATTGACAAAACAAGAATTAGTATTTTAACAGAGAAACAAGAATCTTGTCTTCCCCATTATATTCTTCAATATCACCTATATAAGGTGACTATAGTGACTAAGTGACTAAGTAAGTCTTCCTACTTTCTGTTCACATTAGAATTTGGATGAAAATTTTGGCTTCTAGTGTGCAGCCAAATCCTGCCTTAGTTTTCAGTTTAAAACTAAAAAGATGGTTAGTTTTTGCTCCTCATCCACACTCATCTTCATGCTCTGAAATTCAGGATATGCTCTTTCTAGCCTGTGCATTCTCTCCTACTCTTTGCATTTTTATTCTCTTTCAGGTACAACTCTGAATTACCTCATTAAAGACAGGAAAACAAAGAATTCTCATGATGCCGCTTACATTATTTTTTAGAGTGGATTGTAAAGCACCCAAGATCTTCCCCCACAAAATGGGTTTTCCTCATCTTCCAATTTTAGGGGTTTGAGAGAAGAATTCTATGACAGTAACGATCAGCTATGGTTTTGTTTTCAAAACTTTAGTGTTATGATTCTGCTCTCCTCTGTCCACAAAATTAAAGACTTCCCTGATCTATATTATTTTTTAGAAGAGATTATTTCTCAGAGATCAATAGTTAGCAACTTCAAGAACAGAAAAATACTGCCATGGCTCTTCAACAATTATAAAAACACAGAGAAGCTGGAAAGCTCTGTTTTTTCTTGACACTGAAATCCTTTCTTCCCCCCTTCCTTCTCTCCTTTTTAATTAATGAAAAAGTAGCAGAACTTCTGGTAACCAAACAGTCTTTCCCTAAGAGAAAGAAATGGACGGAGACTGAAGAGATGCGAATACCTGCATAAAAATGTAACTTTATGAAAGAATTTACATTAAAAGGACCACTGAATCATATCATGTGAAAGCTCATGCAAAAGTTTCTCCAGGTCTAACACAAAAGCTTATTTCTAAACTCTAAAAATGTTAATAAAATAACATACATTTCTTTAATGTAATGGAATAAAAAAAGAATGCTGTACACACAGCAAAGAAAGCAAGGGTATAAATTGGTGGCTGTGATTGCAAACAAAGAGACAATGTGTCCAATATGAGATAAACTGTTAATACAGACCTACCTCCAGAAACTGGGGCATCCATGAAAACAGCTCCCATTTTTTCAACTGCTTTGGCTAATTCTTTTGAAACTGTAGGGTCTATAGTACTGGAATCTATTAGCAACGAGCCTTTCTTCACTTTCCTGAAATAAAGATTGATTATTATAATTAAGCATTTGTTGCACAAGACATCTGCAACTATTACGATGGCAGTGGCTCTCCTCAGCATGATAAATATACAGACACTCTGGTACACTAATAAATACAAAGTTTAAAACTCTATTCATCTGCTCAGTATGTATACTCCTGAGTATGTATACCGCAGTTTCCAACGCTTCAAAACACAATAAAACCTGAACACCAAAAACCATGTTCTTCCTAAACACTATTATAAAAAAACTACACAGAAAGGGTGCACTAGGAAAACCTGCCATCATGCAAGCTTGAGAAGCATATTATATACAGATCATCCAAGATGCATTCTAAGCAACTGAACTAAATGTTGATACAGCCTAAAATTTCATCTATAACAATACAATTTTCTTTCTCTATATATACAATATCTTATGTTATTATCAGAATAGCTTGATTACATTTTTAATCATTGCTAAATTTATTCTACATAAAGACGAAAACTAACACCACAAAAGCCCACTGCAGATTTAAAGCAAAGCGTGGAGAAAAACCTGAAGTTTTCCCACTGATAGCTAGTAAATTTAAGCAGAAGAATTGTATCCCAAACAGTAAAACACAAAAAGTTGTGTATGTGTTTAAAAAAAATGCAATTAAAGTATTTGTTTAATGCCCTCAACAATAAAGAATTTGATTATATTTTAATCTCTCCTTCCATTCAATTGGACCGTGATTTAACGTCCACTGCACCAGCAAACACCATGAAATCAAACACTACAATTTTTCAGTCTTAAAAAGGTGAGTAGTAGTTCAAAGCTACACATGACAGATGAAGAGGCTCACTGCACCTTGTGTGCTGTTGGCAGTACAGTGAATTTCACTGAATCGAATTACCTAGATTGCTGGAATTAAGTCTCTCAATACAACATAGAATTGTGGACCCCACTGTAGCTCCAGACTCAGTGCCACATAGACAGAACTTGTGCTTTTTCACAGAAGGGATGAGCTGCTGCAGTTAGCTTGATCAGCACGGCAGACAGTACTACATCATCTCCCCTATGTACAGAACAAGGAGCAGTGGCATAAGCTCCTTGGTAACACAGTGGGATGACTACGTTAACCCTTAATCACTCGAGAGCATCAATATTTTCTTCAGCAAAGCTTAAAAAGCTTCAGATAATTATCGAAGTCAAACCAGTCACCAAGGACCAGGTCACTCAGAGTGACAATTAACCACTACTGTCAAATTACACTTCTTTCTCTGCAATACAGAGGCTGAGAAACTGCAGCAGCACAGGACTGCTTTCCACATCCTCTGTTCCCCGAAGTATATTCCACATCTAGGTACTCAAAAGATTAACTGGCTGTTTTGTATCAGTAAGTACTGTCAATTGGTCTTCAAAGCACCACCATCCTAGATACAGTTTTCCAGCAGCTGTTTGCCCAGCTTTGGGGGACTGATCCAATTACCCTTCTTCTCTGAAGGGTCTAAGCCTCAGATACTTCCATCTGCTCAGACCTACTTTGTGAGGAATTAAACTACAGACAGTAGGGAAAGAAGCAACTATTATTTCCTATATTGCAAGAAGAACAGAAATCCCTCTCCTCTATTTCATTTTCTTACCACTGCACCTTAATGTTGCCTACAACCAATATCTTAAAAGGTATCATCAGTTCTAGACAATCTACTGTATTTTGTCTTCTGTATCTTTCTTCCTTTACATTAGTAGCCTGGATAGCAGTAAGATCCTACATGATTCTCTGAGGTATTGAGTAGCCACAGTCACCCTGCCAGGAGCCGTGCACATGTGGCCAGAAAAGCCTTTTAAATACTGCTTTTTTTTTTTTTTTTTAACTTGGCAAGTCCAAAAACTCCAAGCACTAGAATGCTGCAAACTATGGATTTTAGGCCCAGTGGAAATTCCTCCGCAAAAGTTAAAAAACAGTTTCACATTAAGCAAACACTCTAGATACTTTCTTGTGTAATAAACACACAGTAAGAGTAGAAATCAATAAAGCCTCATCAGCTATTCTATTTTAATGCACTTTAATACCATGAGACACAATGGCATCTCTTCAGAACATTATGGGATTTCAAGTTAAAGAAAAAAGTATTTGAGCAAGTAACTGTTGTCAGCAAATGTTCTAGTTATTCTTGTCTGTAGTAGATTATATTATGATAAAAGAAATATGCAACTGAGAAGATAGGTAATAGCCAGTTAAGTTGTCTCAAATTTGCATAAATTATTATTCTACTGAAAATAAAATTCAGATTTTAGCCAAAAGCCATTCAAAAGCAAGCACAGTTTAAGAGAATTTACGTAATCAGAAATTTCAATAGTGACAAAGCAGAGAACATCAAGTTCAGTGCCCTGAAGGCACAGCAAGAGTTACAGCCACAACGATCATCTGACAAACAACATAACACAGTCTTGAGTAGGAGTGGGAATTCTCCAAACTACAAAAAATTCTTACTTTAGAATTCCATTTGCTCCTGTGTAAACTTCTATCGCATTGGGACTAGAAGGCAGCATGGTAATAATTCTATCTGCTCTTTCTGCTACATCTGCTGGAGAATCCGTTACCTTTTAAAGAAAAAAATAAAACTATGTAAGTTTATACTTCCAGAAAAAGAGATGTCAGACACGTTTGCTGAGTTTGTTTTTAGTTTTTGCAGGTCACCAGTCACAACTAAGCTAGGCAAAAAATCAGAACTCAAGAAAAATTGCCCTCCTAATGGAAATGTTGATTAATTGGATCAAGTAACAGAAAAATAAGAAAAATTGAAAAGGATGTCCTATTGTGGAAGTTCCCCCAGAAAACAGGTCAATGAAGATGCTTGCATCCCATCAATCTGTTCATGAATCTTTGATTCCCTATAAACCATGCATCTACACAAAATATCAGTCTACAATGTTTCTAAGGAGGGACAACATGAAGGATCACAAAAAAATTCCCTTTTTTTCTTGTCTTATATACAGTGTTGTAAGAAAGGAAAACTGAGGAAAAAAGAAAAAATTATTTAATGCACCGCTGAGCCTCACGTTAAAAAATAAACACAGATAAACTAACTGATGTTTCTCATAATATAATGGTTGACATTTTAAAAAGGAAAATTATCAGCTCAAGCATCCTTCACCAAAAAGGTCTGAACAAGTTTCGAAATATATTGTTAGGTACTAGTTGTTAAATAAACATACCTGAAGGTATATTACCTTCCCCAGCTCATTTTCAGAGGCAGGCAGTATGGTGTTTAAGATACACACACAAGTGGAATACTGACAGCTAAAGCAGTGAGTTTTGCCCAGAAGGCATTTGCCACTAAAATTTTTGTCCAATACTATGTTAAATAATTCACTTATTTAAAAAATGCATCATTAATACATTCATAGCTCAGGGAATACAGTAAGAAAAAAAATACAGCTCATTCTTTTATCTTTAGCCCACAAGGATCAAATTTTATTTCACTCATTCAGGTAGCTCTACTGAAAAGAATTAGGTTCCATGTAGGAAGCAAGACAAACAGAAAGTAGATTTGATAAGGCTTGTAGCATTTATTTTCCAGTTATTGTTGCTGAATGAGGAAGACTAACATTACAATGATCTATTCTGCTAAATATATTATAGGCCTTGGGTTTTCACACTTTAAGAAATGTCTTAAGCAAAATTTTATATGCACTTCTTACTCAGTGTGAATAAATTAGAATTTCCGTATCATATGGTTTTAGGGTTAAAGAAATTGCAGTTTTAACAGCTACCTGAAAATTTGGTTCCTTTCCATAATGTAGACAAATCAACAAATTGACTACCTCATTTCACCATTCCTAACCTATTTATAACTACAGGTATTTCTTATAATTTTTGTTAGTTTTGATACTAAAGGTTCTTATGTAAATATATTCTCTTTTATATACAATGTGTTTATATAAGGTCTCAGCATCAAAGGAAGCCTGTTATATACACATTTGTAAGAAATGCTGAATAACATCTTGAAGGACTTCTGGGATAGAGCATGAGAAATTTCTTGATTTCTATTTGACTTCTAAAATCAGTAAAAGAAGGGAAGACTGCATATATCCACTGAACAAAGCACTCTCTCAAAAAAAAGTAAAGAAACTGGCATAGATGGGACTTAGAAACTTGCACGTTTTGTTTTGAAAGAATAAGCTAATACTCCACAAAACATCTGGTATACTGCACCGTTATAAAAGGAAACATACCCTAGTCCAAAGAACAACGGCTACGAGGAACGAATGAGGCAATTACAAGTAGAAAAGCATCTATATCTGATTAGTTAATTTTATGAGTTGCTTCCCCGGAGACCGGAGAGCCTAGCTCTTTATACAGGAGTAGGACATCTTTACCTTTAGCTCTGAGTATCTCTGGTTGGGTTCAGTCCCAATATGTATTAGAGGAGGAGAGAGGAAGGGTGTAATTGGAACCTGAATTTATATCTGTCTTCTTATTTGAAACTATTATCTCCAATATGCTTAGAGGTTTGCAAGTTATCAGCTGAAGACTCTGTGACTCATTTTAATCTTTCAAACAGAAGTTGAAAAACAATCTGTATTGGGCACACAACTTAAAAACTACATCAGCTTCACATTTCCACTTGGCTACGTAGACAGGATATAGCTGGGTTTTGGTTACAGATTTAAACAATTCTTAAGCAACACAGATATATAGAAGACATAATACAGTAGTCATCAACGCAGAAATTAATTTAAGTCCATCCATGTCTTTCAAAATACTAAAATGCCTTTTACATGAAGAAAATGAGATTAATAATATACACAGACTGGGACAGTACTTCCACAACCATATAAAGGAACATAATTTTGCTACCTTGAAGTAAGTAGCAAAAAAAGTGGGAATTAAAGTGAGAATTGTCATTCTGAGTTTTTTGGTACTATTAACGACCATGACTAATAATCCCAGAGGAAACCTACCTACCTTGTTCAACAAGCAGCACACAAAACTTTTTTTTTTATTTGGGATTTCCTGTCTCAGAAATAAAGTTGAATCATTTGAAAGCTATTAAGAAACACTAAGCATTTGTAATCATTAAGAATATGTGTGTAACTTTAAAAAACATACCAAATACTGATTTCTGATGACTAACGTAGCCCATACTGGGTCAGAGCAGAGGCCCACCAAGTTCCGTACATGTTCTCATACTTGCCAGTTCAAGCAAACTTTTGAAGTATGCAACTGGATAGGAGAGACTTTGCTTCATACTGGTCATTGGTCTATGCCCTTTGATATGCGCATCTGCTTATATTTGTTCCAAAATGCTTCCCTATTCTTTTCCTTATATTTACAGTTAAGTCAGTAATTCTGCTTGCCTGAAATGCCATTCTTACTGAATACACTGAAGAAAGCACTATCTTAACGCTGTTTTATGCATCAGATGACTTCAGTAACACTCTCAAACTTCCAAATTTGAGACAAGATTCAAAGATACGTAAACTGAAGCAAAGTAGCTGTGTGACATATATGCACTCTGCTGTGTGAGAAAGTAAGTGATCGCTATGAGGAAGGGAAGGAGATAGCAGAGTGTGGAGGCGGCCTACTTGCTCACAGCACTATTCATTATTCTCCCTTGTCGCCTTGCAACTTTCTCCAAATTTCAACGCAAGTCATTCCATATGATCCTGCTCAGCCAGTTTTCCCCTTACTATTCATCAGCAGCAGGCAGGTGACTGCCTCCTGACATACACTACCTCTCAGTTCTTTACTAAATAAAGTGGAGGCTAAATAAAGTGGAGTCACAGAATATGCAGACTTATGATCAAACATCCCTCATCCTCCATACACCTTGGTGGCAGAACTGACTTTAAACAATGGACATTTTGACAACATTTACTGTCTCTTGGGGGGCATCTTTTCACCTCTGTAACGTTCCTGATGGCTTACCCTACCAGCCAGACCAAAGAGAAAGCAGCCCTTGGAGCCCAATGTTCCTTCTACAGCAGTTTCTACAAGGCCCCCTGGACCCACAAGTTTCCAAGTCCTGGAAAAAATGTTGGGGTAGGATTTACACCTATAGATCAAGAAGAGGAAGTTATGTGAACATATTTTCTTGAAGTGTATTGTATTTAACTCTACTCATGTATTCTCTTAGTGATTTATTATCTTAAAACATAATTTTGGCTTTGTTTTTAAAAGCATTACAGCTCACCTTTAATATCACATGTTAAGTCTTGCAGTAGATGTCAAGGATTCTATTACTATGGCAATAAGCTATCAGAACAGGCAGCCACAGACAAGAGATCCCACTGCAGAACATGAATTAAAAATACAACCAATTGTTCAAAACAGACTTCCTTTCTATTTGCCCAGCCTCTCACTTGACAGGTCTGGTTCATGCCTGAGGGTCTCAGCTGCTTTAACAAACTAAAAACAGTAGCTAGGAAAACAACCTGAAAATCTTACTTTCCACTTAGGGCCAAGATTCTGTAATTATTCAGGAGTTACAATTAATTATCAACAGGTGCACCTTATCATTTTATCTTTCCGGAATCTTTACGTTATCTCATTATTTAAAACAGCTGCAATTAGCTCCAGCAGTTTAGACTTTGAAGTCATACAACTCCTCTGTCTGGATCTACCTACAACTTCCTTGTCACCACCAGAAAATTTCCTCCTACCCTGTACGCTGTCACATCAGGTTATTATTTTTACATTGGTTTCTCCTTACTTGAGTACATTCTTTTGTTTCAGTGTTCTATGCGCCTATTCCTCCAACCACAACTATCTAAACTACTGTAGCTTTGAAGTATATCAAAAACATACAGATATGTTTCAGACATTTAGAAAAGACAGTCCCAACTATCCCAGAGACTGAATGCGTTTCTGGTGTATTAACGGATCAACAAAAGCAATAGCACTGACTGGAACGGGGCCAAGATTTTGCAGGGTATATGGCAGGAAGGTAAACCTCCTTAATGTGATCAATTTCCTTCCCTCCTTTTTCCTTTTCATTCCTTCCTCTTCTCTCACCATAACCTTCCTCACCTCCGAGAGAATAAGCACTTAAATAATTAGATTTTTGCCCTGCCCCTGAGGACTGCACCTTGAAGCAGCAGGAAAGCTCATATGTCCCTATAACCCTTACAGCTATGCCAGCAGGAATTTTTAACTGGGGTCATTTAACCTGAAAAGGTCAAAGTAGGAACCAGATGAAAAGCAGCCCAGTGGCCATCTAGACCTGGGGGAGGAGGAAGCAGGAGAAAGAAGGAGGTGAAAGAACAGGCCATCAACCTACTCTCATAAAAAGGGGGGGGAAAAAACAGCTAGAGAAGTCCAACAGGGTAACAATTCTGGCTAACAGCATGAAAATTACTCAGGGTAGAATCATGTCTTTGCTCCAAGTGAAACCTCCAAGATTCAGACTTTATTCACTGCACTGTTTTAGTTCTGATTGTGATCTCAGCCAAGAAAAAAAACAGATTATTTAAAAAACATTGCATGCAAGAACCATTCAATGCATACAGTTATTGTTGGAACAAAGAAACTTTATTACTATACCTGAGCACCCAAGTCTTGAAATTCTTTGCAAGCTTCTGGGAACACATCATATGCAATAACTGGATATCCATGTTTTACCAGGTTTTTTGCCATTGGATTTCCCATGTTACCCAGCCCAATGAATCCAACTGGGGTTTTGGAAGCCATTGCCCTAGAACACACTGATTTCAAAACAATAAATATCAATATATTTGTATTTTAGAGTAATGTGTAACAATGATGTAACAAAAGCTAGCATATAATCTGTTTTCATTGATTTAAACAACTTTACACTTAAAAATAGTGGAAATGTGAATCCTATTCTACATAATTTAAACCATAAATTATTGCTCACATTGAGCCACAAATACCATCCCAGAATGATTTTTCTACATCGCAAAGAAAACTATTTTAATTAGGAAAATGTGGGTGTTTCAAAAAGTATAGTAATAATCAAACTTCAGCAACATCTCTGAAAGCTAAGGTCTCGAAAGAGCTCAAACAAAGACTTAAAATATGCAGGCTTGTCTGTGGTTTCTTATGTGTCTAAATCCTAAACTGGATATGCAAAATCAAATTTTATATATATTTTACAGACTCCTTATCTGCAACCTTGGTTGCAGCCTTGGGATATATCTAGCACCTGTTCTCTAGAAGTGGACTGAGGCTGCCACTTTATTTCATGCCGCCCCTCACAAATAATAACTGATTATTTCTGATCCTGCATTCAGATATGAGCCACTAACCTAAAAGTGAAAGTCTCCATAATAAATCATTGCAAACTCTTTGAGCCATGTAATCACAGTTTGAAAGCAAATACTGAAAACTAGAAGAAACTATAGTATAAATACAAAAGTCTGAAGTCTTTACAGGAATCCCCTCTGTATTCTATTTGCTGTACTGCCAAGACAGAACTCTAAGGCATAACCTACAATCTGTGGAAAACACTACAGTTTCAGTCAGTTACTTTTTACAAGCAGCTAGTGAGTATCAAATGCTGGACAGTAAATAGAGTTTCAGGCATTCATCTGCTGCAACCACTGTATCACCACTCTAAACACTCCTAATCCAAGGGCAGCACAATTTGGCAGTGCCAGGATTTCTGTCTATTGCAGAAAATTATTTCTCCTTTATGACAAAGGAAAAAGTTATGCAGAATAAACACTAAGGCATGTGGCAATTAAGCAGCCAGAAACAAGGCTAGCTAACTACAAACCTACTGTTAACTCAGAAGTACACACACAGAAAATGTGCCTAAGCTGGATCTAGACTCTAAGAGGTCTCAATGCTTAGCAAAGAATCCTCTCTAGGCCAATAACACTTGATTAATCATTTTAAAGTCTTTCTGACTTTAAGCTCCTTTTAGCCAGCAATGGTCATGCTCTTTCATCTGCAGCACTATTTTGGAAGTGCCACATTTAATAAATCAGGTTTGTTGAGAGAACTTTGGTCTGAGACAGTTTCCACAGATGCCTGCAGCAATTACATAGCTAGAGAAGTAGCACAATTTAAAAGAAAACTGCACTGGGAAAACGCTTATTGCAAACTGAGATAAGTCAGAAAAAGAGCACATTGCTTTTTTAAGAAGTACTACATGTCAAATCTAGGAAACAAATGAACAAAGAGCCTAAAACATCATCAGCAGCCACAGTAATCATCTTGGAGTCTCTTCTTCTCATAGTTTCTGTGAGTCAGTCTTCCCCAGTATATCACTTACACTAATCCAAAACTGCTCCTTTTGTTAGCCCAAAGCTTCCAGCTTCCTGTGGAGGTTCAAGTCCTGGTCTTCAGCATCTTTCTTTCTCTACCCCTTAATGACACTGCGTCTTATTTAGCTTGACTTCAGTAAAGCTTTCAAAACAGCGTCCTCTAGCATCCTGGTAGCCAAACGGAAAGTATGCACTGGACTGGGCTGCAAGACTGCCTGATGGAAGAAATACTGTCTAGACTGTTGCTCTTAAACAATAGTGATCCGTGGTTCAAAAACCAGCAACAGTCAGTTATGCGTGACATTCCTCATGAATCAATACTGGGGCTGCTGCTGCTTAAAGATTTCATCAATGACTGTGATGATGGGACATAAGCAGTCTCAGCAAGATCACGTACGACACCAAACTGAGCAGAATGGCTGAAAAACTGCAGGGCAGGGCTACCATTCAGAAAGACTGGAGAAATGGACCTCAAGAATTTCAACAAAGACGAACACAATGTCATGTACTTGGGGCAGGAGATATCACTGCAGGCTGAGGACTGGCTAGGACAGGTTGGAGCTCTGCAGAAAAGGACCTGTGGATTCCTGTAGACAACATGTTAGGAGTGAGTTAGTAGTGCATCCTTGCAGCAAAAGGTTAATTACATACTGCCCTAAATTAGCAAGAGCATATCCAACAAATCAAAGAAATCTGTGATTCCACTTTATGCAGCACAAAACACAAGAGAGAGACTGAGAAGCTGGAGAATATGGCATATGAGCAGAAGCTAAGGCAACTGTCTTTGCTTAGCCTGGAGAAGCAAAGGCTAATTGCAGTCTTCTAGTACCTACAGAGTAGAAGAGGAGTTACAGAACAAACGAAGCCAGATTGTTCACAGACGCACAACAAGACAAAGGCCAAAAGCTGCAGGAAGGGAAATTCCAGATAGAAATAAGAAAAGCATCCCTGATGAGGAGAAAGGTTTTGCACTAGAACAGGGTGCACAGAGAAGTGGTGGAACCTCCCTTCTTGGAGAAACCTCGGAGCACCTTGAGCAAGCTGTTCTAGCTTTAAAGTTAGCCCTGCTTCCAAACCTCAGTTTTGTTTCTGTGAATCAGACGCATAAATCTAGCTACCACGTCCAAGCTCATTCTTGTAGACTCCTCACTTTTACCCTGATCTCTTCTTTTCTCACACCATCTCATGAACATCTAACCAGCACTCAAACTAAACACCAAGCAATCTCTTAATCATCTTCAGAAAACTTTCTTGATACTTTTTTTCTATACCCATATTTACACCAGCAGTTATGCCTGCCACTCACTCCTACAGACTAGAAGACTCATCTATGATCTGCTTAAATCTCACTGATTCCTCCTTCATCATATCTGAGATCTCAGCTACTTCAGAACCCGGCCACCTGCCTCAACTTAACAGGCATAATCTTGCCTTGATCTTCATGGAAATATTGGGGATTGAGGACATTTTGCCCATGCTACTTTCCATCACTCCTTGTCTACATCCTGCCTTACTTTTCTCTACCATGTCACACAAGACTGCTTTGCTTGGATGACTTTTCATGGCTATCATCACATCTTACTATTAAGATCTTATCAATCAGTAATTGGACTGCAATGACAGGCCTATTGCCAATGAGCATTTCTATTCTCTAAGGCAGCTGTTAACAATGTAAATATCCATGAATTGAACTCATTCTTCTACTATAAGGTCTTCCTTAAAAGTCTTCATTTTGCAATATCCCCAGAAGGCATAGCAACAGTTACGCTGGAATACAAGGCAACATGCTGATCGGTAGTATTAGTTTTGTTTCACCGTATTCTATTATTTCCCCTTTTGTCTGTCCCTGTTGATTTTCTCTTGTCTTAGTTCATGAATCGGGGACCATTTTCTGTCCTGTGCTAACTAAAATGTATTCAAATCCACAGGAATCAGGACCTGTTAGAGAAATAGTCCAATTCCTGACTCAGTTTCCAACTTCTTAGTTTGGTTTAACTTCTCACCGCCTAGTGTTAAATTAGCCACTTTAAAATTATACAATTTCATTAACAGCTTTGAAAAAACTCCAGATCCCCAGGTACTCAAATAAAGGAAAACTGCTTTAAAGCAGTGATGAAATTAGCTCACAGATATACCTAATAGAGCTGATTTCAATTAAATTTGAATGAACTGCATTTAGAATCATGGCATATTTTTTAAAGAGTACTTAAGACCGCGGGGGTTTGCCAAACAGAGGGTGATTAAGAAGATACAATTTTTCACATCTTAGTATTAGATGAAACTCCACAGGTGCTTTCATGGAAAGTGATGTCCAGCTTGAATATCTAGGCACTGTTTACCGTTTGATACATGGCACAGGCTTGGTTTTGAAATAACTGTATAACTTAAACATCTAAGGATTGATATTCTGCAAACCCACATACACGTACGCTTAACTAATCCCATCAATTGTATAAGCATTTGCAGAAACTGTCCCTGTGGTATTGAGTCCATTTTACTTCAACCATAAAATCTTCCAGTAACCTGCTGCAATCACGTGGCTGGAAAAACGTCCAGTCCACATTCAACTTTTAACAGAGGGCAGAACGTAAGAACAATAGAAGCTACTTTTAAAATAATCACTGATACCATGTGCAACTAATCTTCCTTCACTGGCAACAGAATCAGCAACACAGGTTAATCTATAGATCGAGTTAATTGTGAGCAAACACTGACTCCAAAGAATTTGGGCTTTTCCCAGGAGATTCTTCATTATTCCCTTGAGGGGACGTGTGCTCGCAGAGCCCTGTGCACATTAAGACTCCATTGATGTGTAGGATCAATTTCTGACCCTCTTGCTATATCAGGGGCTTACAGACAATATAGATAAAAATGTTTTGCTTTGAAAAGTCAGCCTAGCATAGAAACATTTGACCTAACCTACAATTTCATGAGAATTTTACTTTAAAAATAATTTAATTAAAAAATCAGCGTGAGTTTATTAATCTCTGAATGCCTTTTCTTGAAAAAAAAATACATCCATTAAGAGAGTAAATTCAGAAATGCATAGACTGCAACCCTGTCTTTGGAATATCTGGCCTGTCAACGACCTAAAACAAAGATACTGAAAGCAATTTTCTTTTCAATCTGAACAATGACAGTTACAAGTTTAGATCATTTCAGATGTTTACATTTCCTTTTACACTATCTCCCAAAGTAATAACTCTTACAGTTTCAAGAATTTCAGCTCCAGTGGTGCCTTGAATTCACTGCATATACTAGACTGCACAGAAACTATAATACTCCATGCAGAGGACATCTCTTTGTATTCAAACAAAAAGGAACTAATAGCCGGATAGGACCACAGACAGTACAGCTGGAAAAAGTCCAAGGGAAAGCACAGTCTAACTGGCCAAGAACAGGACTGAGAAACCAGTAACTCCCAAATTGTAATCTCAACTATATTACTTACTTTTTTGGCTTTATAAAATCTATTTTGAACCATGTTCACCCAAAATGTCTAGCTCCTGGGATAGAATCCCTAGCTCCACAGTCAAATGAAACCAATAAATCTGGCACAAGGGATAATAGCCTGCATATTCCTGTCCCATACGAATTTCTTAATCAGAGTGGTTGCAAGTCGTAACAATATTCTTAATCTCTCTGAATCAGTGAATTTGGAGCTCTGTTCCAACCCAGTAAGTGAGATTTAAGAGGAGCATGGGAAGATGCCCAGAGGATGCTCAACTACTGAAGTTGCTGCTTTTGAGAAAGTACAGTTGCATATGAAGTAACTTGAAAAGGAGAGGGAAACATAATGACAATTCAATATGAGCCACTAAATGAAAAATTTGGCTACTGATTTAGCATCTTAAGTTCTGGTACGAGTACAATAGAAGACACCATCCCTTTTCACCTTCCTGCTTTGAAAGAAAGGATCAGAGAGGGTTGCTGTGTTTTGTGCAGACTTCTCTATGGAAACTCATAAAACCTCTACTGAACTAGATCCTGGAGGGAACTAGATGAAGAAACACAGAAGTTAGAAAGGTCAGCAATACACAGGCAGAATCAGGTCTTTCTGGGCCTAGAAGCTTTTGCCAATGGAATTTAAATTGTCCCAGGGTCACAGGCTTTTGAAGGTTATGCAATGATTTTGAGAACTGCACTCTGCCAAAATCATAATTTAAGAAGATTACAAGACTCTAAATTTGGACAGCTCTACATTGAAAACATCCCACTTGATTTTCCTGCTGATGAAAAACAGATATGCTATCTTTTAACAGTCAAGAGTCTTTTTACCTCATTTTTCTTATCTGTAACTATACCTCATTAAATGTTTGCTAATATATTAAAGACAAAAACATGTAGTAAGTACTTTTCATTTAAAAATAATATCAAGTGTACACCTGATCTCTTAAATAAGTAATGTGCTGGACTTCAGAGCAGCAGGTCTTTCTGTCATAATCCTTGCTTAGTAATTAACGCTTCTCTGCACTAGAGCATGGAATCATTCAAACATTCAAACACAGCTCCTGCATCAGAAAAAGTACTATTAAACTATTATCTGAATGGGTCTCTATTACTCATCCAAAACTATTTGTAAGGACATTTTCGTTCTCTTGCAGGGTACCGTCTTTTTTGATGAAAATCTCCCTCATCTGATTAATCTTCATTCACCAGAAAATCTTTCTTTCTCAGCCATCATACTTCCTCAACACTCCCCCTACTCCCCTTTATCTCCCTTAGCAGTGCCCAGGAAGGATTTCTTCACATCCACCAAAAAAGCATTTTTAAATAAGGTCATATACACCCTCTCCACAAAGCACCTCTGCCAGTGACAGCCAGTTGCAGATCACAAGACTATATGGTCTCTATCCAACTTGTTAATACACAAACATATATATCCAAGATGCTCCTTCAAAATCTGCCCTCAACTATTTTCCTCCTAGACGATTTAACAGCCTCTGGCGTAAACATTCAGAAGAAATAATCCATCATGGTCTGCACCAGCTGCAAAGAGAAACTCTTCAAGTAACCAAGGAGCATTCAACAAGTGAACGAAGACAGCCTGCTCGCTACCAAGCCGTGGTGTTGGACAGCTCTCAGAGCTGGCACAGTTCCTTCACTAGGATGGCGTTTCACTCAGAAGGACAGTTGATGAAATCGTTAATCAAAATACAACTTTTAGACTACTCAAAACTGAAGAAAAGGACGGCAAACCTAATAAACGCATTAGAGACGGGGAAATCTCAACATATACCTAAGCAGTAGAGCTTAGCGGTTAAGAAGGCTTAATGCTTAGACCGTCATCCCATAAACACTTCTCAGAGTCAATAGGACTTTCAGCACAACCACTACTGACTAAGTAAGTTGGAGCTTAAATGCTGTGGGTAAAATTCTATTCTATGGAAGTTTCTTGAGAGAGTCACAATTTCTCCTTAGACTTAGTCACAGTTTCTCGCTCAGGTCTTCAGGTAAAGACAAATTTTTCAAATTTAAGGGCCAGTGTAGTGTTTTGGGTTGCTTTTCACACCAAGAGACAAGACCCCTTCCATCTTCTCTACATTAAACGTGACCAATGGAATACTGACCAAGACAGTGGATTTCAAAGCTGTTACAGAAATATCGGACAGTTACTATGCACAGAAAGTTCAAAATACATTGAAAGCTACTGCTTTCAACTGTGGTATTACAAAAGGTACTAAGTACACAAACAGGTCTCCTGTATTTAACTTTACTAGCACGTGATCAATACGCCTGCTGCACCTGAACTATTACTTAGCACATCACCAAAGCTGCAACTATAATAAAAATCATGCATTAGAGGAAGAGAGTCAAGCAAAATTAACACTGAAAGCTAGTTTCAAAATTAAGTGTCAAACAGTTTTCATTGATCAGTTTAAATGGGGTTTTAAGGGGAATTACAATTTTTAAAAGGTTACTTACTTAAAAGTAATTAAGTAATTCCTGAAACCCTTTGTTAAGTGTCAAGATTTTAGAATCATGTACCATCAAAAATAATACATTTCTTCCACTTCACTACTTGAAGAGTCTTCACCTATTTGTCTATTTGGAGTGTACCTGTACAGTAACACACACGAGCAACAGACTGCTATCAAAATGACACTCAAAAGACTACTAAAGATATACTTTCAATTATCTACTTCAGCAGTTAAAATACTTGGAAAGATCAGCATGATTTCCAGGTTAGAAAAGGGAAAAGGTTTGGGCTTCAGTTCTGCAAGTACGTTCTTTGCTCACTTGCACCAACAGGACAGTCGAAGGCATCTGCTCCTTCCACCCCTCCTGAATCAAGCATATGTGCGAGTGAGTGCCCGCGGAGCTGAAACAGGAGGAAGTGACGCTGGATCTACCTTCAGTTTAAGGAAAACAATCGGTTACAATGACTGAGAGAGTTAAACTGCCCAAATCTAGGCGACAGGCACTGCTTAACAGGTCACTGGTGCCACAGGAAGCACTTGCGAGCTCTGATAATTTCCAGGTATGCTATTTTAAGCAAATGAGTGAAAACACTTATTGAGCTAAGCCACTCCGAAGCCCCAGAACGGCCCCAAATAACGCGGCAGCGGGAGCCGCTCCGCAGGAGCGCGCCGTGCCAGCGACCACCCGCCGGCGTTCCTCCGGGAGGTCCCTCACCGGGGCTGCTGCGCGGCGAGGAGACTCCGGGGCCCGTCGGGCGCGGAGGGCCCGCGGCCGCCAAGGGCAGCGCGGCGGCAGCGCTCCCCGGCCGAGCCCCTGGAAAGGCCCGGCCTTTCCCCGCCCGGCGACGACCGCCCGGCGGTCAGAGCGGGGCCGCTCGGGCCGCGGCAGCTTCTTACCCATCGCCGCGCCGGCGGCACGCACCCGCCTGTGCCAGCGCCACCAGCCCGCAGGTCCCCCGAGCACCACAGCCGCGGCCATGCTGCGCCTCCGCGCCGAGTGACCTCCGGCCCGCCGCCGCTCGCTCCGCCACCGCCCCGCCCTCTGCCACCGCCCACGCGCTGTGAGCGGCAGCTGCCGCAGCCAACCACAGACGCCCTCGGCAGGACTCAGCCAATGGAAACGCAAAGCCTCCACCCCGCGGCCGGCCGGCCCCGCCCCCCACCCCGTGACGGATGGGGCCGGCGCTCCCCGCGGCCGGAGCGCGGAGCGGGGCGGGGCGGGGGCCGGGCAGACGCTGGGGCACCTTATTGGGGCAGCGGAGCGGCCGGCGGGGCGGTGGCTTATCGTGTACCGCTGCCGGCGGCTCCCTGAGGGAGGTGTTTCCCTCCAGCCCTCCTTCTTGCCTGCGTCCTCCCTTTCCTGCGTCGCCGCCTGGAGGGACGCATGGCTGAGGGGAGGGAGGGAAGGAAGGAAGGCAGAGCTGGGATTTTGGTGGAGGCGGTTTGCGGTGGGGACGCGCGGCCCAGCGTAGGGCCTTACCGGCCGCGGCCGCGTGAGAGCCGAGGTACTCGCAGCATGGCGCAAATGGCGCCCTCGGGGTGAGGGACAAGGCCGCCTGGCAGCAAACCTTGCATTAGTTACGGAGGAATGCTGGGTGCTCTCTCAGGCATTATGTTACTCTTGCTCGGTCAGAGGGTCTTTTGTAGCTGTTACGTAATATCATTTACAGACTTCCCGGAGAATGTAGTCATCAGGAATATATCTCAGGTCTCACAAAGTCAGCTATTCACTCAGCTGTAAGTTGGCACAGAAAGAATAGGCTCAATATAAGAGCTTGGCTCTTCTCTCAGTACCACACTATATATTTTGTATTTGCCCCTATAAAACAACAGATGATACACAGTTAAATTAACCCAGCTCAACATAAAGGAATTTTGTGGGCAGTGAAGAAGGCTGTGGTTATATAGTAGCTTTACTCTGGCATGAGTGAGTGCTACGACTCAACAGGCTGGTCGCTTCTTTCTCTCATTGCCCTTCAGCTGAGCACTAAGACAGAGTACCTAACTTGAGAAGAAAAAATGATCCCTGCAGCTAAGGCAATGGAAAGAGACACACACAACTGAAAACTCTTTAATTTGCCAGCACTTTGCAAAACATGTGAAGCCCCAGAGACTCATACATACCAATATTTTCATAAGCTCACTTGTCTGTTCCACTGTGCCATTTGAAGAGTGCCATGTGAATGAAGCTACTGAGCTATGTTTGCTTTTCTCTTCAGTGGTGACAAAGTTGACAACCATCTTGAGCACAATTTTTTGGGGGATGAGAAGAGGTGTGATTCCCCATCGAGGCAGCTATGCTGGCAGAAATCTGTACTGAGGTGTAGTCCAAATAAGGTCTTCAGAAGTCATTAAAACCTGAATTTTACACATAATCACATAGAACTTTGAAAACATGGGAGTTTTTTGCCTTCCAGCCTGATTCTTTACTGCCTTACATTTTCAGAGTCACTGACCCTTTTCCAACTGGCTGCAGGCTCCTATGAAGTCTGAACTGAGTTAGAAAAGCGATGAATTTTATTTTGGGGGGGATTAAGAATAGATAGGTGGATCAAGTGAAGAGCCTAATGCTACACTCAATGTTGCCCTTGCGTTCAAATTTTTAACTCTTGTTACAAGATGCAGCTTTACCTGCATAGCTGCATCTTTCTCTAGGCCTTTATCATTATCTGTAGGCCCATCTCTCTCATTATCTCTAGGCCCATCATCATCTAGGCCTTTATCATTTCATCAAGAAGTTTTTATTTGTGTAGGTATAAATAAAGTATTCTTTGTTTAAAAGGTGTATGAGGAGAACTTCACTTTGTACCAGCATAATAAAAATACAATCACTTCCAAACAAAGTATGAGAAACTGGAAAAAGGAGCATCTTATTGGTAAACGTGTAGTAGACTTAGCCTTATATTACTTTGCCAACACACCTGTGAATAAACTCTGTTACAGAGAGCCCACTGTTATCTTACTATAGTTTTTACATTGCCTTTATACTTGCAGACAGGTGAAATACCTGAGTTTAAATTAAATGGAAGCTCTGCTCACATAATGAACGCTGATACAACTGATACTAGCAGTGTAGTACTTCTAAGGTAGCCAACATGAGAAGGAAGCATTTGCAGGACTAGATGGTTCCAGGCTACCATACTGCAGAGCATTTGCAGGAGAAGGGAGAAAATTAAATTAATGGTGTTGCTATGTTTTTATTTTCTCCGAAATGCCCTCTAATGAGGTTTGAACTTTTAGTAGGCTTACAGTAAAATTAGCTCATTTTGTTAAAAATAACTTTGCCTTTCGTAAAAGTTTATCTCACTATAAATTAAACCTTCCTAGTTAATTTTGTGTTTCTTGTTTCTTCCTTTGCCAATCTAATCACATTCTTTCCATATAAAATTAAGAAAAAAGCTTTTTTAACTTTAAAATACTTTTAAGTAAATAGCCATGAAAGCTTTTACTTGTATTAAAACCCGTGATAAAAACGTTTTTTTTTTTCAACAAAGCAGCATTATTTCCTTACTCACACCTAGTAAGACAGTGTTTCCTAAAGATTTGTATGTGATCATTTCTGAAATTATTAACTACTTAAAATGCAATTAAATTATTATTTGTATAGCTTGATTCTACAAATCTAAAATAATTTTCCTGGTGTTAAAAATGGGGATACATGCTTCATTTGAGTGCATAAACCCCCTACTTTTTAAAGCAAGATGCTTTAAAGTAATATGAGTGAAGTCTAAAATTGTCTATAAAAATAAATTCATTAGATATTTCAAAATATTTTGAAGTGCCAAAAAACCTTTCCAGAAATCAGTGATTACACTGCAAACATGCCATAAAGGAGAACTGTTAACAAGTGTGCTTTTGCCAGGGTAGGAAGATTGCCAACATCTAATTGGCTTCAAAGTTTTGTTCTGTCAATGGTGTATTGTATCTTAAAAGCAGCAATACCAACCTTATGATTTAGGCATGAAATGGGACCTCAAAATATCTGGCCCACTATGGCAGGAAGGAACTATTTTCTTAAGGAAAACTTGCTAGCCTACTTGCTGCTCTAGTGTAAGTAAAGAGTTCGTTTTGTACAAAATAGCAAAAAGAGCAGCATGAAAGTTATGCATGAGAATGACAAGTAGTAAACGTATAACTGCTACATATCTGTTTTCATCTGTAGATCTTATAGTGCTTTACAAAAAAAAGAGTGCAGATGTCATTATAAGAACTGAACTTTTAGCTGCCAAACCCATTTAAGTTGTTGTTGCTCCCCAAACCCGGATACACCTGGAGGCCTCTTCAGTCACACCAGTCAATTCAATTGCTTTTTGACAGGTTTCTATACTGGACCTGTGAAATGATCAGGATTTAAAAAAAATTCCCACTGCTTTTGCCCTGGCTGCTCATCTCCATCCTTGCATTACAATTCGCCGCCCTCTCAGGTGTGCCGATACACCTGTTGTTAACGCACATCCCTTCACTCGTCTGTCTTACAGTCTGCCCTGACAAACACCCACGCTGGCACACTGGTCCTCACTCTGGAGGGACTGAATGGGCCAAGCTGGAATGAATCAGTGGGACAGAAAGCTCTTAAATCAGCTACTACAGCACTGGGTATCGGTAGTGTAGAACAAAATTGTTGGTCATGGGAAGATTAATGAGGTTCCTAGTGTCAAAGAACTCATCAGTGAGAGAAAAGGAAAAGAAAATGCAACTTTCTTAACTCTTATTGTCATATAACCATATCATTCCCACCACTCTCATTACCATGTTCCTTCAGGCACATTGACTTGCTGTTATTAACCCAGTTATCATATCATCTTGCTTTGTAAACTGCTGCTTGCTCATTTCTGCAGGATCCGAGAGATGGGGAGAAAAAGATTCAGTACCTTTATCCTGCATGGTCCTATATCCCTGTATCCCAGCTTATTAGATCATCAAAAACTTGTACATAGTTGCTTACCTCATACCCAACAACTGCTTACTGATGTTGCATATCTAAACCTTTGTGTTTAAGTGACTGAGATTTATTTTCTTACCCTGTAAGAAGTATGTGTAGACCCTAGGTGTGCTCCTTAACATTTGTGACATTGTTACATGGATGTTAAAACACGAGAACTTGTCAGAGCTGTTGATGTACTGTAGGTATGTAGTTTTCTATTTCTTGGTAGGTTGATCATGCCCACTAAGTTCCAGGATATGTAAGAAACACAAACAAGCATGTAAATAAACAGAAAGTAATGTAAAGAAGGCTACTCTTTTTGGTTTTCATGCTGAAAATGTGGCCTTCTTAGTTTGCCTTAAAGGTCTCATATAAAAAGGCAAAACAAAGAATTAAAAATCCCCCTACAAATTCGGAATATTTATAGTACATTTTTGTCAGTTTGTGTTTTCTTAGATTTAAGGATTTTTTTTTCCCTTAATCATAGAATCATAGAATCATAGAATGGTTAGGGCTGGAAGGGACCTTCAAAGGTCATCTAGTCCAACCCCCCTGCAAGGAACAGGGATATCTCCAACTAGATCAGGTTGCTCAGGGCCTCGTCCAACCTGGTCTTGAACATCTCCAGGGATGGAGCATCCACCACCTCTCTGGGCAACCTGTTCCAGTGTTCTACAACTCTCATGGTAAAAAATTTTTTCCTAATGTCCAATCTGAATCTACCTCCCTCTATTTTAAAACCATTACCCCTTGTCCTATCACAACTGGCCCTCCTGAATAGCCTCTCCCCATCTTTCCTGTAGGCCCCCTTGAGGTACTGGAAGACCGCTATAAGGTCACCCCGGAGCCTCCTCTTCTCCAGGCTGAACAGCCCCAACTCTTTCAGCCTGTCCTCATAGGAAAGGTGCTCCAGCCCTCTTATCATCTTCGTGGCCCTCCTCTGGACCCTCTCCAACTGGTCCATGTCCTTGTTATGTTGGGGGCTCCAGAACTGGACGCAATACTCCAGGTGAGGTCTCACGAGGGCAGAGTAGAGGGGAAGAATCACCTCTCTCGACCTGCTGGCCACGCTCCTCTTGATGCAGCCCAGGACGCGGTTGGCCTTCTGGGCCGCAAGAGCACATTGCCGGCTCATATTGAGCTTCTCGTCCACCAGTACTCCCAAGTCCTTCTCCTCAGGGCAGCTCTCGATCCATTCTCCACCCAGTCTGTATTTGTGCCTGGGATTGCCACGACCCAGATGTAGGACATTGCATTTGGCCTGGTTGAACTTCATGAGGTTGGTACGGGCCCACCTCTCCAGCCTGTCGAGGTCCCTCTGGATGGCATCCCTCCCTTCCAGCGTGTCGACGGCACCACACAGCTTGGTGTCATCGGCGAACTTGCTGAGGGTGCACTCCATGCCACTGTCCACGTCACCGACAAAGATGTTGAAGAGGGCCGGGCCCAACACGGACCCCTGAGGGACGCCACTCGTGACCGATCTCCACTTGGACATCGAGCCGTTGACCACTACTCTCTGAGTGCGGCCATTGAGCCAATTCCTTATCCACCGAGTGGTCCATCCATCAAACCCATGCCTCTCTAGTTTAGAGAGAAGAATGTCGTGCGGGACAGTGTCAAAAGCTTTGCACAAGTCCAGGTAGATGATATCCATTGGTCAACCCTTGTCCACCGATGCTGTCACCCCATCATAAAAGGCCACCAAGTTGGTCAGGCACGATCTGCCTTTGGTGAAGCCATGTTGGCTGTCACCCACCACCTCCTTGCTCTCCATGTGCCTTAGCATGGTTCCCAGGAGAATCTGCTCCATGACCTTGCCAGGCACAGAGGTGAGGCTGACCGGCCTGTAGTTGCCCGGGTCCTCCTTGTTCCCCTTTTTAAAAATGGGGGTTATGTTCCCTCTCTTCCAGTCATCGGGGACCTCGCCAGACCACCACGACTTCTCAAATACAATAGCCAGTGGCTTGGCAACTTCATCGGCCAGTTCCTTCAGGACCCACGGATGGATCTCATCAGGTCCCATGGACTTGTGCACCTTCAAGTTCCTCAGATGTTCCCGAACCTGCTCTTCAAGTACAGTGGGCGGTGGTTCATCCTCACAGTCCCTGCTAGTTCTTTCCACAGCTTGGGTGGTAAGACAAGAGGCTTTATCAGTGAAAACTGAGGCAAAAAAGTCATTGAGTACCTCAGCCTTCTCTATGTCCCGGGTAACCAGAGCACCAGTATCCTTCCGGAGGGGGCCTACGTTCTCCTTGGACTTCCTTTTGTCCCCTACATACCTATAGAAGCTTTTCTTATTGCTTTTTATATCCCTTGCCAAATTTAATTCCTTCAGGGCTTTAGCCTTCCTCACTTGATCCCTGGTCACTCGTACAGCTTCTCTGTATTCCTCCCAGGCTATCTGTCTCCGCTTCCACCCTCTATAGGCTAACCTCTTCATTTTCAGTTGGTCCAGGAGCTCCTTGCTCATCCACGCGGGCTTCCTGGTCTTTTTGCCCGACTTGTTCTTCATCGGGATGCACCTCTGCTGAGTTTGGAGGAGGTGCTCCTTGAATGTGGACCAACTTTCCTGGGCCCCTTGTCCCTCCAGGGCCGCCTCCCATGGCACTTTGCCCATCAGGTCCTTGAAGAGGCCGAAGTCCGCCTTCCTGAAGTCTAGGGCACAGAGCTTGCTGTATAGTTTCCTTGCTGCCCCATGGATCTTGAACTCCACCGTGTCGTGGTCACTGCAGCCAAGGCTATCCTTAAGTGTCACATCGCCCACCAGTCCCTCTCTGTTGGTGAGCACAAGGTCGAGCATGGCACCCCTCCTTGTCGGCTCCTCTATCACCTGCAGGAGGAAGTTGTCATCCACGCATTCCAGGAACCTCCTGGACTGCCTGAGCCCTGCCGTATTGTCTCTCCAACAGATGTCAGGGTGGTTGAAGTCCCCCATGAGGACCAGGGCTTGTGACCGCGAGGCTGCTTCTATCTGGCTATAAAGTGCCTCATCTACACTGTCCTCCTGGCCAGGTGGCCTGTAACAGACCCCTACTGTAACATCGCCTATCCGTCCTCGTCTTCTAATCTTGACCCATAAGCTCTCTGTCAGCTCCTCCTCCAACCCCAGGCGAAGCTCCACACACTCCAGCCGGTTGCTGACGTAGAGAGCGACACCCCCTCCTCGTCTCCCCTTCCTGTCCTTTCTAAAAAGCTTATACCCCTCCATGTTGACTCTCCAGTCATAGGAGTCGTCCCACCACGTCTCCGTGATGCCAATAAGGTCGTAGCCCTGCTCATGTGCACGCATCTCCAGCTCATCCTGTTTATTTAGAATCATAGAATCATAGAATCATAGAATGGTTAGGGCTGGAAGGGACCTTCAAAGGTCATCTAGTCCAACCCCCCTACAAGGAACAGGGATATCTCCAACTAGATCAGGTTGCTCAGGGCCTTGTCCAACCTGGCCTTGAACGTCTCCAGGGATGGAGCATCCACCACCTCTCTGGGCAACCTGTTCCAGTGTTCTACCACTCTCATAGTAAAAAATTTTTTCCTAATATCCAACCTGAACCTACCTCCCTCTATTTAAAACCATTACCCCTTGTCCTATCATAACTGGCCCTCCTGAACAGCCTCTCCCCATCTTTCCTGTAGGCCCCCTTGAGGTACTGGAAGACCGCTATAAGGTCACCCCGGAGCCTCCTCTTCTCCAGGCTGAACAGCCCCAACTCTTTCAGCCTGTCCTCATAGGAAAGGTGCTCCAGCCCTCTTATCATCTTCGTGGCCCTCCTCTGGACCCTCTCCAACTGGTCCATGTCCTTCTTATGTTGGGGACTCCAGAACTGGACGCAGTACTCCAGGTGAGGTCTCACAAGGGCAGAGTGGAGGGGGAGAATCACCTCCCTCGACCTGCTGGCCACACTCCTCTTGATGCAGCCCAGGACGCGGTTGGCCTTCTGGGCCGCAAGAGCACATTGCCGGCTCATATTGAGCTTCTCGTCCACCAGTACTCCCAAGTCCTTCTCCTCAGGGCTGCTCTCGATCCAATCACCACCCAGTCTGTATTTATGCCTGGGATTGCCACGACCCAGATGTAGGACCTTGCATTTGGCCTGGTTAAACTTCATGAGGTTGGTACGGGCCCACCTCTCCAGCCTGTCAAGGTCCCTCTGGATGGCATCCCTCCCTTCCAGCGTGTCAACGGCACCACACAGCTTGGTGTCATCGGCGAACTTGCTGAGGGTGCACTCCATGCCACTGTCCACGTCACCGACAAAGATGTTGAAGAGGGTCGGGCCCAACACGGACCCCTGAGGGACGCCACTCGTGACCGGTCTCCACTTGGACATTGAGCCGTTGACCACTACTCTCTGAGTGCGGCCATTGAGCCAATTCCTTATCCACCGAGTGGTCCATCCATCAAACCCATGACTCTCTAATTTAGAGAGAAGAATGTCGTGCGGGACAGTGTCAAAAGCTTTGCACAAGTCCAGGTAGATGACATCCATTGGTCGACCCTTGTCCACCGATGCTGTCACCCCATCGTAAAAGGCCACCAAGTTGGTCAGGCACGATCTGCCTTTGGTGAAGCCATGTTGGCTGTCACCCACCACCTCCTTGCTCTCCATGTGCCTTAGCATGGTTCCCAGGAGAATCTGCTCCATGACCTTGCCAGGCACAGAGGTGAGGCTGACCGGCCTGTAGTTGCCCGGGTCCTCCTTGTTCCCCTTTTTAAAAATGGGGGTTATGTTCCCTCTCTTCCAGTCATCGGGGACCTCGCCAGACTGCCACGACTTCTCGAATACAATAGCCAGTGGCTTGGCAACTTCATCCGCCAGTTCCTTCAGGACCCGCGGATGGATCTCATCAGGTCCCATGGACTTGTGCACCTTCAAGTTCCTCAGATGTTCTCGAACCTGGTCTTCAAGTACAGTGGGCGGTGGTTCATCCTCACAGTCCCTGCTAGTTCTTTCCACAGCTTGGGTGGTAAGACAAGAGGCTTTACCATTGAAGACTGAGGCAAAAAATTCATTAAGTACCTCAGCCTTCTCTATGTCCCGGGTAACCAGAGCACCAGTATCCTTCCGGAGGGGGCCTACATTCTCTTTGGACTTCCTTTTGTCCCCTACATACCTATAGAAGCATTTCTTGTTGCTTTTTATATCCCTTGCCAAATTCAATTCCTTCAGGGCTTTAGCCTTCCTCACTTGATCCCTGGTCACTCTTACAGCTTCTCTGTATTCCTCCCAGGCTATCTGTCTCCGCTTCCACCCTCTATAGGCTAACCTCTTCATTTTCAGTTGGTCCAGGAGCTCCTTGCTCATCCACGCTGGCCTCCTGGTCTTTTTGCCCGACTTGTTCTTCGTCGGGATGCACCTCTGCTGAGCTTGGAGAAGGTGCTCCTTGAATGTAGACCAACTTTCCTGGGCCCCTTGTCCCTCCAGGGCCACCTCCCACGGCACTTTGCCCATCAGGTGCTTCAAGAGGCCGAAGTCCGCCTTCTTGAAGTCTAGGGTACAGAGCTTGCTGAATGGTTTCCTTGCTGCCCCATGGATCTTGAACTCCACTGTGTCGTGGTCACTGCAGCCAAGGCTGTCCTTAAGTTTCACCTCACCCACCAGTCCCTCCCTGTTGGTGAGCACAAGGTCGAGCATGGCACCCCTCCTTGTCGGCTCCTCTATCACCTGCAGGAGGAAGTTGTCATCCACGCATTCCAGGAACCTCCTGGACTGCCTGTGCCCTGCTGTATTGTCTCTCCAACAGATGTCAGGGTGGTTGAAGTCCCCCATGAGGACCAGGGCTTGTGACCGCGAGGCTGCTCCTATCTGGCTATAAAGCGCCTCATCTGCTCTGTCCTCCTGGCCAGGTGGCCTGTATTTCCCATGCTGCGTGCGTTGGTGTACATACACTTCTATAAAGAACCTCTGAAAGCAAAGGGAAATACATGCACCGTGTCCTATTATGCTAAGGGTATTTGGATACACTTTTAGAGCCTACTGCTGACTTTATTGATGTGGGATAATTATATTTGATCAGATTGTTAAAAATTTTCCATTACTTTGGGAAGATTTCCTTTTCAGGACATGAAGTTTTATAGTCTGGGTTGATAACTAACCACAATTTTCACTGAATTTAGCAAGAATGACAGGTATATGACACCTGTAAAATGGGACCCTCATTGCAGAGTGATATTTAAATTCGATATTAACACTACTTAGTGTAGCCAGAAGAAACTACAGTGGATGCAACAGCACATTTGAGATGATTCAAAATGAATTGGCAGCTAAGCCTACAGCGTTTTATTCCTCCTTCTAACCTTTCATCTTGTATTTGTTGCCTTTACTTGTCTGCATTGGAGAGCTTTCACAATGTTTGTAAAATGCAATAAAAGTGCAGTGAAGCTGCTCAGGAATCCCTGAGCTGCAAACAGTTGGAGCTGGGAGTGCATTCCAGAGAAATATCCCTGCACATGTTCTCTCTGATTGGTCACTGCTGGTGACATACTGGGCTGGAAGGACCTTGAGTCCAACATGATACAACATTCTTCATGCTTGTAAATATTCAAGTTGGGATTCTCAGGGCAGCATTCATTTCCTAGCTGTGTGCACTTCACTAGGTAACTAACTGGAATGTATAAGCAGCCACGAGTGGTTATTTTTGCCTACAGAAAAAAAACCACCACTTGTGTAATTGAAATTGCTTTATCTCATGCTGAATCGTATGATATATTCTGCAGCAGTATGTAATTTAGTAATGAACCATGAACTGAATATGTATGATATTCTACATATCGCATATACTTGAGGGGAAGCAAATTCCAGGCTTCAGTGGGAATGTAGTGCCTTGGACGACCACAGAAACTTTCTTTTGGTATGAACACTTGACCATCTGTTTTGTCAGAAGCATTTGTACTGTAGTCTGGAAAGAGGTAACATCTCACTGGGACATCAGGTCGATGTTAGAAAGGGCAGGTTACCACAGGGTACCGGTGCATATGTATTTGTACTGATTGATACCAGGTTCAATTAAGCACTAGTGTTTTTGCCCTCTTTTTAACCCAGATAAATCCTGTTAAGATGTTTAGACTAGACTGTGCTGAGTGAGTTTCTCGGAAAACCTGAAAAGATTCAAGTACCTCTTTCCCAGAAGAATTCAGTCATCTCCAAGTTCTCTTCAAAATCCCACTCAAGTAAAATGCAATAGAGATACTTTATCCTTTTAATCACAGCATGTTGCTAAATGGGATGTGTTGCAATTCTGTTTATGAGCAAATTCAATCACTGCTATCTTTTACAAGTAAGTAGGATGTTGTATGTGGGTGACTGCATATAAGTTATACCATGAATAATATAAAGCTGTTCCACATGGAGAATTGACAAAAAAAAATTCGAAGTGTAAAGACCTGTAGAGCGTCTCATAGCGATTTGGGGTTGGTGTCATTTTTGTGTTTTAACTGGAAAATATGTTTCACATTATTTTAATGGATTTAGGATCTGTCTATGTTTGTGTACAGTATCTTATTTTTACATGCTTATTTCACATGACATAGAAATGCAAAGAGGAGGATGACTTTGGTTCAGATTTAGATGAACAGCTTTTGCAAAAGCAGCTGAAGAAGGAAAAAAATTCCAGAAGAAATATTGCTACATGTGATAAATATTTGCTATCAGTCATGGTCATTTTATTTTGACTTCTACCTACAACACACTACGTAGAGAACATATTGATTGATGTGGGAATTGCGCAAAACTGTCACTCAATGCCCTTCTGCCAGTTACAGAGTACTGACATAGGAATAGAAAAAGAACATGGTAAGGCAACATGGAAAAGCAATGTGGAAAAGCTACGTGGTAAGTTGATCTCAAACTTTAGAGGCCAAGTAAGGATGAGGTTATTGTTGCCCAGGAAAAGATGCATGCATATAAAACACAGAAAAAATAGTTACATTTTTTCCTACCAACATATGTATATCAGTCTAAAAGCATCAACCTCACAATCCTGAACTAACCTCCTTATGTTACAGAAAGAGGAATCTTGGCACTAACTTGGTCTTTGGGTTTTCCTACACAAAAGCGTAAAGCACATTGCCTCAGAAACATTTTCTTTGTATGACATGCTCCTGAGCAAAGTCTTGGCTTTGCCAAAATGGAAGGTGATCTTATTCCTATTCTTCGGAATTTTTTCCTGATTTTAAAGGAAGCAATGTAAAGTTCCCAGCAGAGTAAGGTATACTAGGGGATATGCCTCATCACTGGCTTGCTAGAAGAATTAGTACCCAGGAACATAACCTACTGCAGATCAAGAGAGCAATTAATGAACTTTCGACAAAGAGACACTGTTACTTATGTAATATAATAACCAGCTTTTATTTTCTACATGTGGTTGCAAAATATGGACTCAATTCTATATATTTTGTGTGTGCAATTAATAATAAATTTAATTCCTTTGGAATTTTAACCATATAGAGGATATAGGAAACATCAGCTTTATGTGCAAAAGCACGGAGAAGACTTTTACAACAACAGCACACAGATCAATGTGGATCAACGTTATCTCCTCTATTCCATGCAAAGACAAAACTACTGCCATTACTGTGGTCCTATATTGTCTATATTGCCTGCATTGCCTAGACTGTCTTGTCCATTGAAAGATTTTTGAAAGGAATTTGAAATAGAAGGATTTGGAATGTATACCGACCTGAGGCAACTAGTTGTGGAATCTTTATTTTAATGTAATACCATCCTGTCCTATTGAAAATTTAAGATGGCTACACTTCATGTAACATTTAAGAGCTCTAAATACAAACCACACATTTAGTTTAAGTCTAGCCCTATAATTTCACCATGTAGCATGCATACCTATGGAATAGCTTGTTTATTATTAATTTTGTTTTAAATCTCTGTTATATATTAACACATTTCCTTAATGTAGACTATTTTTATAGGTTACTTTTAAGTAACAGTACTTAAGAAAAGTAATATTTAGCTGCAGTGAAAAATTGCAGAAGAAACTACCAGATAACAATACTTAGAAGGAATATGCTGCTTGTTCATTAAAAAATGATCCATGCTTCATCTGTGCTAATTGTGATATGAATTCTAATAGAGTAGAGATTAGACTAGAGTGTTGATCACCAAAACAATAGGATCATTTGATAAAAGCATTATAGTGTCAGATCTCTATCACCTCCCCCCAAAAAAGGAGAGATGCAATAATTTGCTTTCCTAAAATGAGAAAAGACAAACCTTTTGTTAATGTACAACTTACTGAAGTTAAAAAGTAATTTGATTTTTGTTGTCTCAGCTGGCAGATAAATTAAGAGCACACATTACACAGAGAGATGTTGATTACACTAAAAGTAACCAGTTAAAACTAGTTAAGAAATACATTTAACAGTCTCCCCTTGAAACATAGTACTAAACTAAAACTTGGCTATGATTTAAAACCTGCTACTACTACAATAACAACTACTAAATAATAATGATAATCATGATAACAATAACAACAACAACAATAATAATAGCAACACTAATAAATTAATTTACTGTGGATACCTTGAATATAACTAAATATAATTGAAATGCAAATCTGGCCTTTTGATGTCTGACAGCTTCTAGGAAAAGATACCCAAGAAAAACTCTGACAAGCTTCCAAATCCAGAGCTGTTGATTTAGGAAAACCATACTTTTCTGAGTCAGACTTCCTCATTATTATTATTTATGTAAAACTGACATAGTATGCCTGCTCATGTACACAAACTGAAGCTTTGATTTACAAATAAAATGGAATAAAAAATATTTTCTATGAGTGATTTCGTTGAAAGAAAAATATTTTTTGACTGGTTTATTTCCCCCTGTCCCAGTACCACATTATCTTCCCTGCACATGAAACCAAACTTTAGTTTATTGCTATTAAAAATGAGCATAAATGTATCATTATCACTAGAGTAATATAATCCTATTATCATTTTATTAGATAAGCGGTGACAATGTTGTGTTTGTAATCGCCTCTAGCAATATAATAAATCTAGCAGGGGAATGTCAGCTTTGTCCAAGACAGATTAAATGTAGAGAACTGGAATATAGTTCCCAGTAAACAAACACTTGGAGGTCAGGAGGTTGTACTTGCTCAGCTGTTCTTCATAAGCCCTATTGGAAATAACTTTCATACCATCACTGAGTATATTTCATGCTACCTAATAATACCGAGGGCCAAGTAGAGTTGTGATATAAGTGATTTCTAAGTGAAATATTGAGTGTAAAATGATCAAAAAGCAATATGTAAATGGAAAATCAGGATGATGTTAAACATCAAATGAGTGCAATTCGTAAGATCTGCTTTTTTGTGGGGAAAAAATTCATCCCACTTGGAAGCTTGTGCAAATTCCCATTGACAAATGAGCTGATTTGGCCCTGGCAACCCTGTGATTAATACAACAAAAACTAACTGTATTTGAATTTAGAAGAGGACCAGGAAGAATATTCAGCCAATGAGCTCTCCCTTGGCAGCTGACTAATTGCAGCAGAACGGGGACCACAAGTCAACAAAGGTCTGGGAAGGAGAGAGAACTAAAGATTAAATTTGCTTTTGGCATCTCTTCTAACAGAGAGAAAAATGCCTAGATTCTGGGAATGCTAAAATAAGTATAAAAATAAGTCATGCGGTATATTATGGGTAAAGTTCTCAAAAACTGTTACAATAACTTGGTGTTTTTCAGACTCATACACCTCTACGGCCCAATTTTAAGGAAAAGCTGTACTATTTACAGGCCGTATTAGTTACAGATACTGCTGACAAGCTCAATCAGGTCTCAGTAGTAGGAATCCAGCAGGCAGTTTTATAAAGCCTTAAAAGGTCTTTTTCAGCACAAACATGGTATATTCAAAATATGCAGATATATAGACCAAATGATGCCAACTGACATATGCCAGTGTCCTGGTTTTGACTGGGACAGTTATTTTCTAGCAGCTAGAAGAGCTCTCTGTTTTGGTTTTAGTCTGGGATTTGCTATGAGAAGAATGTTGATAGTGAACTGATGTTTATAGTTGGCACTGAGACCTCAAGGGCTTTTCAGCTTCCCGTGTTTCTGCGAGTGTGCAGGAGCACAACAGAATAGGGGGGAGCATGGCCGGGACAAAGGGTCCACAACTCCCCTTATGATTTGAGCTTAGATTTAGGATTGACAGCTAAATTGGCCAATGGAGTATTCCATATCATGCAATGTCATGCCCACTATATAGATGAGGGCTGACCGGAAAGAAAGGCAATTGCTCTTCTAAGGGCTCTCACTCTCAGAGTCTGGGAGAGCTCTTTCTTTCGTTCTCTTTTTGGGCCTCTTACTTGTCTGGGATTGTGGTGTTGGGACTAATCTGTTTTGAGATTGCTTGCTGGGACAAGACAGGTGTTGGTCACTGGGTGATAAGCAATTGTACTGTGCATCACTTGTCTGTATATATTATTAACACATTTATAATAATAATAACAATAATAATAATAATAATCATCATCGTCGTCATCGTCATCGTCATCGTCGTCATCGTCATCATCATCATCATCACTATTCTGATCTCAACCCACAAATCTCCTTCCCTTTTCCCTTTTAATTCTCTTCCCCATTCTGTGAGGGTGGGGAGAATGGGTGAGTGACTGTGCGGCGTTTAGTTGCCAGCTGGGCTAAACCGTGAAACCTAGTAAAGATAACTGAAATCCACACTGTAAAAACAGATTCTAACCATAGTGTTTGTATACAAAACACTCATTACAGGCCCAACAGATCCTTTGCCATGTAGTGAACTAAAGCCATATGTCATGGCTGTGACATTACTGTGTTTTTGAAAGAGTTAAGAGTTGTTACTCATATTAATAATGAAAATTACATTTTGGTTGAAAGATTCCAGTTCCAAACATACCACCAGGGAACCACACTTTGGACAATATTGCTAACTTTGCTACATTATAATGCAAAAACATATTAGCAAAAGGGAGAGCCATTTATTAAATGTTTCTTTTTGTAGAAAGTTGTAGAAATGTAAGAACTGTAATATTCTGCCTTTTTGAAATACTCTTTATACAAGGAAATTATTTTGTGAAAAGACTGTATGACGGTCTAAAAAAATTATATGGTATGTCTGGTAAAAATATAGTTTGCATTTTTAAGTGGTGCTGATACAATAAAATCAGAAAGACTGCATTACCTTCTATATGTAAATTTGCACAGCAAATCCAACATTCTACTCTGTACAATGTTAATAGACACAACAGAATAAAAAATAATCAGGCATATGATTTAAAGACAAATTTTAATTTTAGCACTGTGCTTCCTAGTAATTGATTTGTATGTAACGTGTGTAACAATATGGTTATTATTTTTGCATAGAACTTAAGAACTCATAATGTAGGAGTTTCAGAACTTGAGCAGTAGCAGAAAGTGAGAAGCTCAACTCAAGACCTGTTGACCGAGAAGTTTTCCATACAAATAACAACACAAGAGGTTTAGACCCCTCTCCAAGCTGAATGCGGGGCTATGGGGAAAAGTACTGTGAGTCAGCCTCTCTCTTGAGTCCCAGGCCAGGCACAGCCTCTCACAAGTGCGCTGCATGACCCGACAGCCCATCTTCTCGGTGCCGAGTCAAGCGTGAGCACGAACTCCTCCATCAGTCGAGTGGCACCGGCCTCAGCAGGGAGCTTGTGGAGCAGCACCAAGCTCCCCAGTTCGAGCGCATAATGCGACAGATGCAGCTGCTCAGGGAACCAAGGAGGCAGAAAAACTAGTAAAGCGGTGGAGTCACAAGAACTGCTAGAGGCAGGATAGAGGAGCCAGAGACAGCATTAATATGAAGACTCAGACATCTTTAGATCCTTTGAGAAAAATATATACCATTATGAGAAAATAGGAAAGCTGCCAAGCTTCTTGCAGATACAGGATACAGACACTTCTGTGCTCTGTCAGCGGTGGCAGACAGTGCTGGAGGGGGACCCAGAAGGGGATACAAGAAGCATGCTATAGGTAGCTGTGGAAAGCGTCTTTCTACTTTCAGTCCCTCAGGGTTAAGCGCTGTGCCCTGAAGTACAAAAACTTTGAAATCTCATTGCTTGTTTGTTTCCTGCTGCATGCAGTTTTCCTGCCTCTGAAAAGAAAATGTTGGTCATTTGGGAGCTTCCTACTACTTTCAGATAGCAAAGATAAAAGGCTGGGAGAAACAGTAAGCATACAAAACAAAGGTATTTACCTGTTCTATATCCGCTAAGATTTAAGTGACATCTACTCATTGGTCATTTACATGCAGTTCTATGTATGCCAGTAAGAGGTATGCTACAAGGAAAAAAAACCCTTGCAAACATCATAAATAAGAAATGAAACACTCCTCCAGACCGGGTCTCCAGTGCACATGTATTAATTACACACTTGAGAGTAAAGCCTCAGTATGTGCAAGCATTTAATTCATTATTTGCATTTATTAAAAACATTCCTTTTCACTTTAACAATACAGTAACCCAACAGTGAAATACCAGCAATTCAAATGCGGTCATTTACAGACATGCGGTTTCTTGTGCCCATTGCACAGTGCAGCGCTGCCAAGTCTCACACCTTAGGAGTAAGCTCTTGCTCTCTTCTCTCTCTGTCACACACATACATGCACACACACACAAAATTTACATGTCTGCTCTCACCTATACTCTTTTGGGAAAACTCACAAATTTCATCAATCATCTCACTCATACACATTTTAAAATCCTGGCAGCTTTTGAATAGCTTTTCTTCATCAGCTGCAATTAAGTGTTGGAAAACAGATCCAAAATATACAGAGAGAGACTTTCTCCTTAATAGGAAATGTTAGCAATAGTATGTGATTTCTAATATGTTCCAAAGTTTTGCTACGCCATCTTACTGGAAGGCAAAGTCTGCCTGCCCTGTGATTAGATTTCCTTAAACGCTGGGCAATTCAGAGCTGTCAGCCATAACACAAAACATCATTTATAACTATTTAACTGTTTTAAGAGTATAGTTAATAGCTTTCTGTAACATGATCTTAAAAAATATTGATTAAGTGTGCTTTACAACGCGACCAGAAAGAGCTTCTGATTAGTGGCATTGCTATATATATATTTTACATCTCACATGGCCCATACTTTTAAAAGTTGGGAGTGTTGAAATAGGATTCAAACCAAAATGAAATCAAATCATTAGAACCAAAGTATTTCCTTACTACACATCATCAATATCATCATGTCACAACAGATTGAATATCCATAACATAAAGTACCTTTCTCTGCTAATAAAACCTGGAATTTTTCTGTCACTCATACAAAGCAAAGATGGGCCTCGGGGAGAATTCAGGGCTGGATCCAAAACTCATCATGACTTTGACTCAGGCTGTAACACAGAAAGTAAACAGAAAAAAAGTTAGGCCCTAGATCTGAAGTAAAAGTTCAAATATAATCAAGGTTAAACAGATGTGATGGGGACCTATTTCTAATTTCAAGGCTATAAATGTCTAAAGGAGCTCACAGGTTTAAAATGATAATGTAGTTATGAAAATAGTTTTCCATATGAAATAATATAGTTATGAAAAATGGTTTCCAAACATGCAAGATACTGATCCCCAGGAGTCCGTAATTGCCTCACATTTCCTTTTGCAATTCTGATTAGCTGCTTCCAGTTTTTATCTCGTGCCTGAAGAGGGACTAGTCCCATTCTGGTGAAGAAAGTCTCAGGGTTATTACAAAGCAGGGGAATTTTTACATCCCAGACTGAATTTCAAACTTTTTTGGAATCTGGTAATATTCAAATTCAGTTACGGCATTCACATACGTTTTTACCTTACTTAATATTTCTATCAAAACCACAATCTAAATTTGACACTGTATATTTATCCTCATATTTATGCACTTTAAAAATTGGTACACTAAGAAAATGGTTCTGCCAGTTTTTTTTTCCAAATAAATAATCTGGTGAAATATTTTACACCAACAAAGTGAGACATATATCCTTGGGGAATTGTACCTCTAGACACAAAAAGAGAGAGAACCGATTTCTTTTCAGCCTTAAGAAGAGAAGGCCACAGGGAGACCCTATTGCTATGTACAACCAGCTAAGCAGAGGGTGTAGAAATGACAGAACCAAACTCTCTTCAGAGGTGCACAGTGAAAGGACGAGAAACAAGAAACAAAATTGGAACATGGGAAATTCCAATTTGATTTAAAGAAACTTTTTTACAATGAGTGTTTACAACCACTGGAAGAGGTCCTCTAAGCAATGGTGGAATCTCCATCCTTGGAGACATTCAAAATGTGGCCAGTAAGGCCACATGCCTGAGCAACATGCTCTGCTTCGACCTGCTCTGGAGGTCCCTTCCAACCTCCCCGGTTCTGATTCTATGACATACATAGGGAGAATTGCATCAGTCTTGACAGTCACCATTTTTCTCTTAAAAATCCATGTAAATATTGGCCAAACACTGATTCTACATGCTTAGAGTACAATTCTGGTATATACAAAAAGTACACCATTTGTTGTAAAATACTGGTTTGAATGAGAACAGTGTCCTGTTACCGAAATCTATAGGGTTGGAAAGGTGATAAACCAAGTCAGAAGGAGATGGGACTGTTGCCATCATACCTGTAATAAGCTTTTCTAATCGAATTAGTGTATTAATGTTAGTGAGGCTCACAAGACTAAAGATTCACTAGAAATGCCGATCAAACTTATTTTTTATTTTACAATTTTAAATATTTTGTGGAGATTGTAGGCAAAGATAGAAAAATAATGTGTTTTTTTTTCTTCTCAAGAGTAAGTTTTCTTAAAGATTTATATCACATGGATGAATTTCAGGAGATAGCATCTCATGATCCCTGCCTAGAAAATTCAGACTGATTGAGGCACTCAAACCATTAATTCTCAGAGCAAATGCAAGTTTCACTAATTCAAATCGCATTGGTTTTGATCCAAATCTTTCTTTGTACCAGTACAAGCATATTGATTGTTGATCCTGGGATCACAGTGCACAACGTGTCGATTTGGGTAAAGTCTTTCATTTCTCAAGAGGGCAATAACAAAATGAGAGAAGGCTCTGCACTGTCTTTCGGTAGAATAGCTATAAATTCTAGAAGGATAAGATTGGCATCTAAATTTAGAATGAATAAATTTAGGAGAATCCTTTTGAAATCATACATTTGTTTCAGTAAGAAATGTTCTTAATTTGAATAACTGAAGAAATATTTTTACACTTATATAGTTAAGATATAGAGTTTAAAAATACATTTTTTTCCCTGGAAATTGTGGCTATAAGTACAAGAAAAGATATTCTTGATTTCTTTGTCCTAATATTTACACTGTATATGTGACAACTGACATACGTAGTGTGGTTTTACATCTTACATACGCATTTAGCAACAGAAATAATACCTTAATACTGAATTATGACTAAAACATAACTAATTCTTTTGACTGAATGAACACTTATGAAACAAGCACGGAAATACCTCAAGTTCCTTAAGAAACTCAGAATAGGGGATAATTATTTTTTTAATTAGGAAATAGGGTTTTTTTCCAGTCATACCCTGTAAAAACTGTTAACTGCCAAAGAACATCTTTATTTTAAACTTCCAGTTATATTCCCATAAACCAGCATTATTGTGGTGTTAAATGAAAGCAAAACTACTTGTTAGTCTCGCCAACAGTGATACTCCTGGCTAGTGACTATAAACCCCAAGTTCTTCCCAAGTCCCAGCCCACATGAGAACAGGGTCTCGTGACTCTTAGCCCTTTATCAGGTCATACAGAGCAAAGAGCAGCGAGGAAGAGAAATGGAGGATAGAGATAAAAAGAAATAGCTCTCCCCACCTCCTTAGAAATACTTATTGCTTTTCTGATTAACGTACCAGTTTCATTTTCCACTACAAAATTGATCTGGTCTTAAAGCAGAAAATGCTGTGCATACACTTCTTGTGTCTTCTAAAATGATCTACTAGTACAATGCAGGGAATTTATTGCTTTCCAGGGAAAATGGAATGTATGGATGCTATAAGAGATTATTGTGTATACAAATCAAAGGATTACTTAGTAACCTGTGATACACCTGAAGACGTAAGAAACATTGTAAGACATCAGAAACAAGAAGCACGAAACAGAAGCAAGTACAATGAATAACCTTCAATACTTCAAAGGACAGTTTCTGTGCTCCAGCTTAGTTTCATTTCTGTTAGGACTGACCATGAGAAAGCTGGTGAACTTGTCAAAAACCTAAGTCGTTTATTAATTCTAATAATTAATTCTAATAATTAATTCTATAATATTAATTCTAATAATAATATTAGGGCTCTCCACATAATCCATTTGTTGAGAATGTACATGAAAGCAGGTAAGAAGAAGTGGTAGCAGCAAAGAGGTGAAGGTGATCTTGAAGACAGTTTGTGGTAGCAACCAACACTGGGCGCCCAGGGAGAAGCCCCACATACCAACGACGGGTACTGGTCGCTGTTCTTTGTTGCTCAGCCCTGTTACTCTGGTAAGCGACCTACGACTCGGCTTTGGATGGAAATCAAGTAGAGTCAGTGTGTTCATGAGGTGATGCACTTTCATGGAGATGTGCACTCTGTGGCCGTAACAGCTGCACGGCTCCACCCGCGCTGCGGACACGGCCCCGGCCAGGCCCTCTCCTTCCCCCTGAAGAGCGCGAAGGCCGGAGAGGCCTCACGCTGGGACGGGGACGGAGACGGCGACGGCGACGGGCACCGCCGGTGCCCCGCCAGCGGCCCGCCCCCGCGCGGGCAGGGCCAGGGCTGGAAGTGACGCGGGCGGCGGGCGGGGCCGTGCGGCGCTGATGGCGGAGGCCCCATGTTAGTGTCCGCGGTGCCCTCCGCGCCCGCCTAGGTAAGGGGCCTTCCCGGGCCTGGCTGGGGGGGACGGGCGGGTCTGGCACCCTCGTCGCTACAGGCCTCCGGCAGCCGCTGCGGCAGGCGGGGCCGTTAGGCCACGGGTCTCGGTTCTGCGCCACCGGGAAGTTCCCCCCCACCGCCCGGCTGTCTCGGGCCGGTCGTAGTCGGGAGAGGAGAAAGGGGGGAGCGTCGAGGCGGCGCGGGCGGCCGTGCTGGGAGGGGCGGCGGGGCTCCTCTCCCCCCCCGCCGCGGCGGCGGGCGCCTTGCGACGGGCCGGAGCGAAGGTGATCTGCGGCGGGCGGGTGAGGCCGCGCCGGCCGCTGGCGGAGCGAGGCGGGTAGGGACGGGCCGGGAGGCGGCAGGGCGGCCCTGTGGAGCAGGGCAAGGCGGGGCAGGTAGGGGCCGGGGGTGTCGGGTGCGCCCCGTCCCGCCGGGACCTCAGCCGGAGGGCTCCGGAGGGGGTTGGCTGGGGCGGTGCGGCTCGTCCTGCGTTTGTTTTTCCTGCCCGACGAGCTTTTCATCCTTCCGTCACTCTCTGTGCGTAAACCCAACGCGTCGCTCAGCCTCCCCGAGGGAATCGCTTGTCGTGTCATTAATGAAGCCCAAGCGTAGCTCTTCCTCCTCCGCCTCCCCTCCTTCCCAGCCGGTAGCCATGAGCTAGGTAAGCAGGCACCCAGCATCACCTAAACTACCCTTGAACTGTAAGGAGATCTCAGCTTCACCAGAGCTCCGAGGATTTTCCTGCTGGGGAACAGTAATCCCAGATGATTCTGCTGATCCGCGCAAGTTCAGATCTGTGAATAGTTCTGCTTTGGGCTTGGAAACCAGCCTCCCTTTACTGGTTTCACTAAGGCTAGTACTCAGCTGTGGTAGCTGGCAACCAGTGTGCAGAAATGAATGTTTGAGGTTTTTTTTTGTGGGATTTCTGTGTGGTTTTTTGCGTGTTTTTTTTTTTTTTTTTCCTAATAAGTGTTTAGAATATTGACTATCCAATTTTTAAAATAGACCTATTTTAAAAACAGTTAAAACAATTGTTTTTGTTATTAATGCTTTGTTTACTTTTTCATGGGTAATAGAAACTGAAACAGTCTGTTCCATGTCAATATTTGGCTTCAGGTAATGCCGAATTGCTAAAAATCAATGAACTTGTTGCACTTGTAAAAAAATAAGACTATTCTGTTTCTTTTAGAATTGTAGAAGCTGCTGCTTCATTCCATTTGTAGTTCAGAGTAGATTTAAGAGATGTCTTAAATGCAGTCCTCTGTTTTGAGAGGTGTAGTAGTTTTCAGGGTTTTTACTGTGCGGTAAAATTTCCTATGCTCTTTTGGACTCCAAAACTAGATAACAGGATTTGTGTATACTCTTGTTATCTCTCAAAAGCTGTCTTTTGATTTTTACTCAGTTTCTTGTTTGTGTAAGTTCTTGGTTTTGTCCTTTATTAATCTTCACAAGCTTGGAATTTTATCTTATTACTTGTGTTGTTAAAGCAGTTTTGTACCCTGTAATGCTGATACATCAAAATAATGTCATTGCTGCCCATATGTACTTAATGTGTTACACTAAATTGGGCAGTAATAAGCTTAAAACATTGAGGACTTAAACCTACAAAATCCTTGTTTACCTTTTCCTTGTTTTGAATGATGAATACCTGTTTACTTCAGGGTGCATTTTATTTCAGAAAAGATGAACTCTTTGCCACTTATCTTTTAAGTGTTTCACAAACTTGTGATTATATGTCGAAATCAAACACTTGAAACTTCTCAACTGCCTAGCTTATATTTTTGGCAGATGTTGCCGAATACGAGGAAGGGACGTTCTTGTTCTGCTTGTGAAGCATCTTGCATTGCTGTAATTTTTAGCACTATGTGTTCTGAATGAGGTGGTGAATGGAAAGCATGATTAAAAGCTTTTGCAGTCTAAGTGATTAGCTTAATCCGTCGAACTGCTTGCATACCTAAATGTTCCTGCTATCAATGAAGTCCATTGTTTATGGTAATGAAGCTAAACGTGCAGGGCTTGGGAGCATATGTGTTACAGTGAGAACAGTAAAAGATGCCTGCAGACTGCTAAATAGAGGCAAGAGAACCTTTGGAAGAAGAAGAAAAAAGAAACCCCATCCAAACAGAACCCTCCTGTTTTAGATAAACTTCCTTGTTTTTAAAAACGTCTTAAAATGGAACTTTGTTACTTTTGCTGAGAGAGGAGGAAAAACTTCACATATAAAAATGCTGTGAAAAGCACTGAGCAGTACAGATTCTGAGAAAAGTTTAAAGCAGGGAAACTATGGAGCTTTGTTTCTCCTTCCCTACCGTATCCAGAACCATTAAAAATATTTCATTGCGTTAGAACCCTGCGTTGTTTTCACACCGCTGCTTTTATTTCCCACTTTCTGCTACTGTATCTGAGATATAATAGTGAGGCATTCAGCTAAGCAATGCTTTCTTGTCATCTTGATGTCATCGCTGAAATGACTGCCCTTTTATTCTGAGAGGTGATTGTTTTGGGGTAATGCTGAGGCAGTGCACTTTGGTGGACTTGGTCTAAAGCTGTCTGTTTTCGGAACAAAGGAGCTAATTGTTAGCTTTCTCTGTCTTGTATATTTCAAATAGATGAAGTTTTTTAACTTAACTAATTTTTCCACTATATTGAAGTAGCAACTTTTATAATTTTGTTACAGATCAATCATGTCATCCTTTCAAGAGGTTCCGTCTTCAGCTAGCACTTTGCAGACTTCCAATTTTGCACATGTGATTTTTCAAAATGTGGCAAAAAGTTATCTTCCAAACACACACCTTGAATGTCACTACACTCTGACCCAGTTTATCCATCCTCATCAGAAAGACTGGGTTGGTATTTTCAAGGTAAGTAAAACTTGTTCTAGTGCTATTTCTCAAATGTTCACTGTCTTACCAGTTTAAAAAAAAAAAGAAATTGCCCAGAACACTGAAAGCTCTCTCATAAACTTAAGTGGGACATCACTTAAGTGATATATTGGTTCCTGCTATTAAAGTATGGATTTTGTAACAAAAATCAAACTGGAGGTCAAAGCTAGAGTAGTAAGTAGACTTTAAGTCTGCAGGAGTGAAGGGAAGGTGTGATGTAGTGGTGTCATGCAGAATTAAATGGAGATGACTTGAGAAGAGATACGTGGGCACAGAATGACATTGTGAGTAGGACTTATATGAAGAGTATGAGTGAGAATAACTGAAACGCGTGTGGAAAGAACAAAAACTAAGCTGGAGATATCCTAAGCCACGTCCCTGACTCATTTTTGTTGCTAGAACAGGCTGAACAGTATAGATCACTGAAATTATTCAAAACAGACTATTGAAAAAAGGAGAAGGGGTGAGGCCACATGTAAGTTGCCTCACGTTAGTGATTTGATTTAGTTGGAGGTATTTTTAAAAGTTAAGTTTCATTTGTGGGATTAGAAATTGATTAATTCTTACAGCTGCTTCTGTTTAAGACTTTGATCTATACTTCTTTGCAGTATAGCTCCTAGTAGATGATGCATAAATTCCTTATACTTGAATGGTTAACAGAAGTTTTGATTTGGACTTTAAAGAAGTGGCGCTTTGGCAGTGGGGAAGGGAGAAAGGTAACGCATTATCTCAGTACTGGAGAATCTTTCCCCTAGAACTGTGCACTGTTTAAGAACATAGTGCTTGACTTCAGTGCAATCTGCAGACCACCAGTGGATTGTTCTTCTTTGTTCAAGATGAATTACTCTTCTCCAAAATAGAAGTATGGTGCTCTACAAGAAAGCAGAAGCATTTTTAATGCTATATGCAATGACTGTACAGTCATTAAATTGTGCGAGGGAGGCATTAACTTATGAACAGGCACATTTCTCTAGTGGGAAGTTTTTTTTTTTTAAAAAATATATATAGATATATCTTGATTATCTGCAAAGTTTTGACAAATAGTGTAACTGAGCACACTGGAATGTTTAGTTAATGACATTAATGAAACTTTAAAAAAACTTTATCAAAACTGTAGAGAGGGTACTGTTCGTAATACACACAAGCATTTTGAAATCGTTTAAATATAACTTGAGAAGTGAATGTTATGGTTTTGTCGATCTGAGTGAGAGAGGCAATCAGACAGGGCCCTAAAAATATTAGCTAGGCAAATATTTTTTTTTTTAAAAAAGAAACATTTTTTCAGTGACTACACAAAATCCTGTGTGCAATGTGCAGGTATCGTTGATTTCATCTTGACTGTGATGATAGAATTTGCAAACTATTGAGGTATGACTTTTTATTCTATTTTAGCAATGACAGGTAATACAGCTTTGGTAGTCATTTGAGGAATATGTTGAGCTGGCATAAGGTAGTATGTTGCTGAAAGAAACATCTTCTTCTATTCAGAGTGGCTTATTTCTTGTGCTTCCTCTCCTTTATGTGAAACAAGCTCTTGTGTAATCAGTCAAATTGGAATTGGTTGAGGTTGAGACCAATGTTTTGGGACTGGATTTTTTAAAATGGAATTTCCCAACTGAATTTTTGGTTCATCTAGTTCTCATCAACGCAAGATGGGGAAAAGGAGGAAAATTGTTTTCCTTTTGTGACCATATCAGCTTATACTAAGAGTTATGAATATACTGTATTAGTATAGTTAGAGTGCAGTGAGTTAAATGGAGTCAGCTGTCCAACTGTATCTGTGTCTACGAATACGTATGTGTATGAGTAATGTTTACAGTAAAATAAATTGTGAAGATGTGGTTATCTTGGCATAGATAATAGACAGAAGTTGTAATATACTGTGAGTATAAAAGTGAGTGACTAGTTCTAGAGAACTGATTATTTCTGGATAATCAATAAACCACCTCCAGGTGGTTTGAAAACTGGTGAAAAAACAGGCCGGAGTTTTATCATTTACCTTTCTAAAACACATAAGAATGATGTGAATGATATGATGCATGTTTAGTAAAGTGATATTCAGCATTTAAAAAAAAAGCAAATCTTGACTAATGAGGACAATAATTAATGGCTTTCTGTGTTGGCCTAGTATGCAAGGAAAGAGAGGCTTCTGTGAGAGAACTCAAAGCATCGATTCACAGACTGTTCATGTAGAGGGAATAGAAGTACACCTTTCTGAGGTGAATAAATTACATAGAAAACAAACCTGTTTAAGCTGATATCATTTAACCTTTGCTTGCAATTGCACAGAAAGTTACTAGTGTTGTAATAGTGAACACTGAACAGAGGGAAACAAACAAAAAAAACCCAGCCAAAAAAATCCCTCCTAATGATGATTTCAGATTAGTACAGAAAATAAGTATGGAATAGAATAAGGTTTTATTTTTTTTCCACATGTGAACGTTGTGTTGTTTTTGGTTCTAATATTGACTTTTCTTCCATTTTAGCAGGCAATGGCTTCAGCTATATTCTGTCCTGTGTTTGGTCAGCTGGTTAGCTAAGAATTTTTTTATTGAACTGAACAAAATCTATAGGTACCTTTTTAAGTGAATGGCTTTCATTTAGATTGCAAGTCCAAGTACGTTTCTTCAGCAGCAGTGATGTCTTGAGTAGATAATGGTTGTTTATATTATCCTGTTTGTGTTGCTAGGCCAGCTGTTTATGCAGCTGCGCAGTGAAATGGATCAGGGAGGTGATCTGCCAGAAAAATACAGCCCCTCCGCCTCCAGCTTTTACCACCTTGTTTCACAACTAGTTGGTTCTTCAACTCGATCCTTGGGTGATGCAATCAGCAGTTGTACTGGCATATCACTGTGATGGAAACAAGTGGACTAGGAAGGTGTGTGGAGAAGTCAGTAACTCCTATGTTATTGACATGGCTGCTTAATGTAGAATGACAATTGAAGCTTATTTTTCAAGTCTTTTTAGAGTTCTGTTCTGAAGAGAAGCTTTTAAGGGTTTAGTTTGTCAGTTTGTTTCCTTTTTAAATGGAAATGGAGCTAATAGTTCCAGAAGCAAAACCTTATTTTATATACTGACTCTTAATTTCTAGCTTGTGAGTTTTTAAATGTTTATATAGTATGCACTACATGTCTAATAGACTCTTTTTATTTCATGTACACTTGCATTTGTGATTGTTGTAGTTGCCATTACTGTATGCAGCTTATGTGAAAAAGTGGTGTTAGAAATAGAATTCTTGGTAGGAGCCATAAATTGCTTATTTGTGTGTCTATTGTGGTTCTTTATTCATTTATCTATTTATTATGGAACTTCATTTTGCTCTTTGTTATATCAGTCTTTTCCACCTGGTATATGTTCTTTTTCACTTGCTAGACTTAATGCTTGTGAGTTTTCTTCCCCTCATTAGAAATGTTTCCAGTTTTCTGTGTGTACTGAGTATTCCACTTTTCATCACTTGAGTATTGGCTTCTGTTTTGTACTTTGGAAAGATTATGGCTTCAGTGAAAGGCACCACAGCAGATCCATCATGTTTGCAATTGTTTATTTACAGATATCTTCTTCTCAAGGATATTTTACAAAGCAACTTAAAGTAAGGAGCTAAGGCAAGATAAAGTACTGCCTCTCTGTTCTCCATCAGAGGTATCAAAAAGGTCGTTGGGAGGTAGAATAGGTCTAGAACTTCAGACCTGAGCTAGAGATTTGTAGCATACAGCACTATGAGAAAGAACTAAATAAATCGGCAAACAAGTAACAGTTCTTCTAAAACCTAACTAAAACATATTGTAGCAACTTCTTTGCATATGCTGTAGTTGAAATGTGTTTTTTGTTGTTCCAGTGTGACCGAAGTCGCTAAAGTTAAACTTTTGTATTGCTGAGCATAAGGTACTTCATGGTGGTGGTAGTAGATTTAAAACTGTTCCCAAGAAAGTAATTTTATACTTTTAGAAAAATGCAAACCCAGTGTTCATAAAATGAAAGGATAATGTTCATAGAATCATAGAATGGTCAGGGCTGGAAGGGACCTCAAGATCATCTAGTTTCCAACCCCCCTGCCATGGGCAGGGACAGCCTCCACTACACCAGGTTGCTCAAAGCCTCATCCAGCCTGGCCTTGAACACTTCCAGGGATGGGGCATCCACACCTTCTCTGGGCAACCTTTTCTGGTGCCTCACCACCCTCAGAGTGAAAAATTTATTCCTTGTATCTAATCTAAATCTCCCCTCTTTCAGTTTAAAGCCATTGCCCCTTGTCCTTTCACTACACGCTCTTGTAAAAAGTCCTTCCCCAGCTTTCCTGTAGGGCCCCTTTAAGTACTGGAAGGCTGCAATAAGATCACCCCAGAGCCTTCTCTTCTCCAGGCTGAACAGCCCCAACTCTCTCAGCGTGTCTTCATAGGAGAGGTGTTCCAACCCTTGGATCATCTTCGTGGCCCTCCTCTGGACTCGCTCCAGCAGCTCCATGTCCTTCTTGTGTTGGGGACTCCAGAGCTGAACACGGTATTCCAGGTGGGGTCTCACAAGAGCAGAGTAGAGGGGCAGAATCACCTCCCTTGACCTGCTGGCCACGCTTCTTGGATGCAGCCCAGGACATGGTTGGCTTTCTGGGCTGCCAGCGCACATTGCCGGCTCATGTTGAGCTTCTCATCCACCATCACTCCCAAGTCCTTTTCCTCAGGGCAGCTCTCAATCTATTCGCTGTCCAGCCTGTACTTGTGCTTGGGATTGCCCCGACCCATGTGCAGGACCTTGCACTTGGCCTTGTTGAACTTCAAGAGGTTCTCAGAGGCCCACCTCTCCAGCTTGTTGCATGTAGGAGAATTATTTCAGATACACCTTATTTGTAAGAAAACTGGTGTATCTAAAGGCATGCACTGCTTTTGGGGTTGGACCTTTGGCAAAAATTTGGAGAGGGCGCGAAATACCATAATGAAGATGATGTTACCCTTCAGAGCAGAAGTTCTGAATAATGCGGCATTTTTATTCTTCTTGTATATATTAATCTTTCTTTTTCTTCCTTGTCTCTTACAGGAGGCTTAAAAACAGGTTTTGACTCAGCCTTCAAGTCTGTTGTCTTTCATTGCTACTTTTTTTTTTTGCTTTTGTGACATCCTGGAGGGTCATCTGTAATCAAGTGCCAAAATATAGAGATCAGTTATGTCCTTGCTTCTTAGCAAGGGAAAAACAGATAGGCAGTTTTACAGATAAGTACCAGTCTAGTACTTGGCATGGACATCCTGAGCCCAAGTCCCTCTTCATGCATTTTTTTCTGTGCAGAAGAACCTGATGGTTCCTGGTGTGGAGTCAAAGGGGAGAAGGCTTATCATTCTTGACAGATTTCGTAAGAGATCTGTACTTCCAGAATGTCCAATATCCACTTTTTATTCTTCTCTGTTTCTCTCTGATTAATTGAAATCTGGAGAGGCACTTAGGGTAATCCAAATGTAAACCTTTGAAATGAGGAAAAATAATTATGTGCACTACATGTGGTTGCAAAAATGATGTTTCTGGTAGGTGGTCCTGATCTCTGGATGGGGAAGTCTACATCTTGTGACTTTATTTCACAATAAAGTGAAATAATTGTATGGCCACGTGGTATTTCTTGCCTTATTAATGCATAATGTCCAGACTTGCAGAAGTGTTTGAAAACCCTGCTTGGCTTTTAGGAAAAAGTGCTTACCCCATTGTCTAGGACATATGTGTGCAAGTTGGACTGACAGATGTTCAGAAGGTGGGGGAGACAGGTTTAATACACATCTCCAAGGTAAAAGGAAAGAATGTTATGGGCATAATAAAGATACTGCTTTAAGAGAGTAGCCTTAAAGGTGTGGGTGTTTGTTGGGTATATCGTAATACTTTCTGGGTTTCTGAAGATTTAATTTTGCTGAGGCCAGCATGCTGGAAAGACCTGTGATGTCAGCAGGTAGTCTTACATATGTTAAGCTAATGGCTTTGGTCTTACTGTGTCATTAATTAGCTATTCCATCAAACTTTTGTGTTCCTCAGTTCTAATTGATACATTTTTCTAAGTAATCTACATTACTGTTCTTATTGGATGTTGACTTAAGTTGTAGACATGCTTTGGCATTAACTGCTTCAGTGTACCCCTAGAGAAGAAAAGGGATTTTTTTTCCTTTCTTGATGTCCACATTTTTAATATTCACAACTTTAAATGATGATCTGATGTTCTGGTAACTTAACATATGGGAAGAGCTGCATTAACTAGCATTGGAAAGATCTTAGTAACTTGCTTGAACACCAGAAGTGCCTGCTTGCTCTGAAAGGGTACTCAGTATTGAGGAGGTAGCACCTGATGCACACACCTGGGGTGTGCATCAGTGGAGCACCTGTATTTACATGCAGTTTAATTTCTTTCTTTTCAGTGTACTGGTTTATAGCAAACCTGTTAGAGGTCAAAAACCTCTGTAACAGAATTTAACAATGGATTTAATGGACGCCCAAGAAATAGCTTGGTGGTTGCTTTGTATCAAGAAAATATAGATACGTTTTTTTGTTTGGTACTCTGGGTTGTTTAGTCTCCTTTGGACTGCATATAACAGTATGACTTGTGTGAATCATTTCTATGTTCTGATTTTGTCACAGATGGATTTCTTTTTTATTTATTAATTTTTTTAAGATATCAATTACTTCCGTATATACAGATCATGTTACGAAGTGTAGTGCAACAACTGGGTGTGTTATTGTATTGAAAAATTCTATATTTTTCTGGCATGGAATCATCACTGCACAGCAGGGCAAGATAGATATAGGAATGTGTAGTGGACGGTATGTCCTGTTAAAATTGTTGGCAATAGAATTATTGGAATTCAGAATGTTTTGAGAATTGCTGTATCCACAAATTAGAGTGATTCTGTTGGTTTCTGATTTACCTCCTTTGGAAAGACATGTCTTAAATAACTTGGGATACTTTTTTTTTTTTTTTTTTAAGAAAAAGGAGTCCATCGCAATGTTGTGCAATATTTCTATACTGGATGAAGAGAATGATAATCTGAGTTTAACTGATGTTACCTTTGACAAAGTTTTTTCATTTGTCATTTAATTCCAAGTGTCATTAATTTTCTGAAATATTTGCCATGGTAGGTTTGCGTGGTCAGAGACAGAATTGGCATAGTGAAGTGGTCAGTAGCTGGTAAAAATTTTAAAGTAAAATATTGTGCTAATTTATGGTTTTCATGAGATGTGATAGTAATGACTATTTCACTTAAACTCCACCCATCCTTTTTAGATACATTTTCATGCTTATCTCTTAAAGTAAACAGTAACTTTGTTACTCTTTGATCTGTCATAACATTTCCTTGGACAGTCATTTACATATGTACCAGGTTTTCTTTTAGACAGTTCATATTGTTTCTGTATTTATTTTGATTTATACCTAATAAGACAGAAAGTTGATCCTTTGGTCTAGGCACTCTGTCAATGTTGTTTTAACATATTTCTCTGAACTATGAGGTAGAAATACAACCAAGGAGAGATGATAATAGGTTAGGATCCCGATAGTACCTTGATACTGCAACAAATACCATATGTTCTCAATTGCCCAAGTTAAAAGATTGCCTGTACGTGTTTGTAACATTCAGCAGAGATGGACTTCTTCAGGTCTGGGCATGGAAGAACATACTAAGATTACAGCCTTTTGTAAAAAGTCTAGAGTACCTTGCATCCATCTACGATCCCGAAACGTTTCCGCTTTAGGGCTCCTGCTGTATAACAAATTTTATCTCAGTGTGAGCAGTGAGGTCATGTCTGAAGCGAGGTCTTAAATGACTTGGACTGAAGTATGTCAAAGTTGCATGTTGTATAAGGTGATCACAGACATACTAAAAACCCCAAAGTTGTAGCTTTGACTTCATTGTTTGCTTATTTAGAAATGTCTGTGCCTTAATGTTACTAAAGTGAACCTCGTACTTAATTAAGTATTTTTCCTCATGTCTGTGTTCTGAAGTTTTTTATACAGTTTGATTCTTTCAGAATTGGCATCTAGATATCATTATTTGATGATGCATGCTTTCAAAAGTATGTCACGTCATCGGCATGTCATGGTTAACAGTAAACTATCAGTAATTTTGCCTGGTGTGAGCTTCACTGCCCCCAAATGTTTTCATTTTTCCATCTGTTAATTGACTTAGAAGATCTCATCACCTGTAGCTGCCTTTTGTGGACTGTTACAGGCTACAGTAGCAGTAGCACTTGGGACTTTCAAGTAATGTTACTTGAACTCGGGGTTATGGTACAAACCAAGCCTGCTGTGGAGAAATCACTTCCTAGGATGCTGGGCCCAGTTGCATTGTGCTTAGACACTGGTGTTTTCTGTGGTTTGGGTCAACCTAACTGTTTCTTACCATGTGAAATATGTAAAGGCTGCTGACTTACTGTTGTCAATAACAATGATCCTGTATAATGTATGTCCAAAACCTGACCTACTGTCTACACTTTCGCTTCTTTCAGAGGTAGTTTATTGTCATCTTGTAGTCCTTGGGGTACTTTGTGTTCTGGTTTCAGCTGGGACAGAGTTAGTTTTTATCTTTGTAGCTAGAATAGTGCTGTGTTTTGTATTTAGTATGGGATTTGGTATGAGAAGAATGTTGATAATATACTGGTGTTTTGGGTGTTGCTGAGAAATCAAGGACTTTTCAACTTCCGATGCTTTCCTAATGTGCAGGTGCACAAGAAGCTGGGAGGGAACATAGCTAGAAAAACTCATCCAAATTGGCCAGTTCCATACCATGCAATGTCCTGATTAATATGTAAATGAGGGTTGACCAGGAAATGCGCTTGCTTTCTTGTGGGATTGTGGTTTTGGGATTTCTGTTTTACGGGATTGCTAGTTGGGGACAGGCTGGGCATTGGTAGGCAGGTAATGAGCAATTTCACTGTGCATCACTCGTTGTATGGTCTATTATTATTATTATTATTAATTTTATTTTATTTCAATTATTAAATTGTTCTTATATCACCCATGGGCCTCCTTGCCTTTACCTCTCTGATTCTCTCCCCTGTTCCCTGGGGGTGAGGGAGAGTGAGTGAGCAGCCAAGTGGTGTTTGGTTGCCGACCGGATTAAGACCAGGACACTTTGCCAAATTACTTTCCAAACTATTTAATTCACCTTTGAATTACAAAAAGGGCATAATTTTTACTTTGAAGAGTTTGTGGTTTGTGTGGTGTGTTGTGGGTTGTGGTGTTTTTTTTTTTTTTTCAGTTGGGCCATACTGGGTATTTACAATAAAGGCTCGTTGGTTCAGCTAAACAAGTGTTTCCTGGGTTTGCTTCTTTGGCCTGCTGATGTTATTACATGTGTTGTAGAGATAGGTAAGACACTTGTAGTGCAGCAGAATGAGCACTGCTGTTCTTCCAGTTGCGTAACAGCTTTCTGAGGCCAGGGAAGAAAATGCCAAGTGAGCTTCCAAGTGATGCCAAGCGAGTGGTGTTTCTTTAAAGCACTCTTTGTCAAGATCGAGACTGACTTTACCAAGAATCTATAGAAGGAAAGAAATTGAACAAAATACAGAAACAGAAAAATGTTAATTTCTGGAGTTCCAGATGAATGTGGAAAATAAAAAATGAAGTTTGAAAAGTCTGAAATAATTTTTACACTGTGAACACTGTGCAGTTGTAAGGCAGAGCTTTCTTTTAGGAAAGATTACATTCTTTGTAAGATGAATCAGACAAAAGTTAAAGGAGATACTGTGAAATACAATGGTTATTATTTTTCCTCAGTAATATATATGATAACTCGTTATTGGCATACAGACACACAAATTATTCTTCCCCCTCCCCATTTATTTTTCTAGTCAGCTAATTTTCTTCTAGTTATTTTGTGGAAATGTACTGTTGGTGAAATGTAAATGTGGGAAAGTTAAGTGCACTGTGTGGCATTTCAGTCAGAAAGGGGCTTGTATGTGTGAGGCAGCATACAAGAAAAAAAACCTTTCATGATGACTGCATGTGTATTTATTAGTAGAAGGAAAACCCGTCTGGTATGAGTATTGTGGACAGTTGAGTTGTCCCTACTTGCCTAGCCAAATTGCAAAGTAGTCTGCAATAGACATCTTAACCTTTACCAGACTTCAGTGTTTCCACTGCAACTACAATGTTGGTTTAAACAACCAAAAAGTAGTTCATCAGGTCCTAAATTGAAATAAGCACTTTTGCTCACAAGTAGGAAATAAGATTATAGTGAATGGATTGCTCTACAATGGCCTATTAAAACTTTTCCGTTTTAGGGAGGTAGAATTAAATAGTGAGGTTTGTTTGAGTAACAAATTGTTTGTATGAAATAACATAATCTGGATATGACTTGTTTGTGGGAGACATGATGTTTAGTCATGTTTTTGGTTTAAAAACATGGGTTGAGAAGGTGAAAGTAGGATTTGGTTTTCTGGATGATTAATCTGTTGGTTAACATCTGGAAAGCAAGAGTGTTGGAATTTATACACAACTTCCTAGTTTAAAAATGGATTTCTGAGTGGAGTTTGTGAGAGTTAAATGTAGAGAAACAGAGAAGATAGAAGAATGTGTTGAACACCATGTTAGTAGCCAAGACTTTAATTCTGATTGTAACACGTTTTATTATTTTTTTTCTGTTGGTTTAGAGAAGTTGCATTATCTAAGTCTTACTTGCTCTTTTATCTAAGAAATAAGGACGCTAATATTTTTTAGTTTTTAACTCTGAGCAAAATATTTTCAGAGTCAGTGAATTCCTTGAAAAGTACTGGTATCAGCACAGCCGGTCAATACACCACTGAGGAACTCAAGTTCACAGTTTGCAGCGAGTCTTGTGTGTAGCTTGACAGGTCATTCTCCTTTTTCCTTCTCTGAACTTCAGGTTTTGTGCTGAAGTTCTTGTGTAATTTGTAATGTTTGTGTGCTTGAATGTGGTGGGTATTGTAATGTCTGCCTTTACCCATGCCAAGTTTTTAAATTAGACTGCTAAACTGTGCCTTTTTTACTCCTGGCTCACAGAAAGTTTCACAGTGCGTCCCATTGAAATTCCTCATTTCTTTAAGATTTCTGATGGTAAGATCAGCTTTAGCACTTCTAATTGGAACTTAGTTTTATATTAGTAGTTGACAATACTTTTTGTTTGGTGTGTTGTGTTCTGTTTTGGGTGTTTTTAATTTTTTTCCAACTGGTATATGAAGTTGCTTTCATTAAAGGAGTTCCAGCAGAAGTTTTTGTACAACAACAGCCCTGTAGCTCTTTTGGTCAAGATACTGTTTTGCTTGAGTTGCTTTCATTTTGAAAGTCTTATTCTAAATTTTTAGTACTTTTTTTTAATCAAATGCTCTTCCAGTTAACAGTATCAACTAAATATGAAAAAGCATATTATAAAAGTATCTGTATCTGGGTTTTTTGTATGCCATTTTAGTTAGCATTCTAATGAAAGTGGTGTGAGTTTTGTTTTGTGGGTTGTTTTTTGTTGTGTGGTTGTTTTTTTTTTTTAAAAACTTTGGTTTCACATTTTAGTACATTGGAATATATTCTTCAAAATAGGACAGTAGCTTCACATGAGGCCTAAACAGAAATTAAGTATGGCTTTCCACACCTTTCCTCTCATTTCCAGCTTTTTAACAGCTTTTAAGTTCTAATTATTAATGTAAATAAATGTGCTTGCAGCTTGAGTAGTTAGATCATAAATTTTTAGAACTTGGTCAGTAAATGAAGGAAACAAAAAAAATGAAATTATGTAATTGAACACTTGATTTTTAAATATATTTTTATAATGGATATAATTTCTCTCAATGACTTCTTTTTGTTTGTTATTAAAATTCAAATACAGAAATGAAATGCCTGAATCTTTATTACAAGCATTTGTGTGTTTTTTTTTTCTCTGTAATGTTTTCGTGAATACACGTACTCACTGAGAGTCATGTCAGCGGTTTTGGCAGTTAAAATGGTCAAACTCTTGTTCTTACAGACCTGAAGATTTTTCTTTGATAACAGTAAAAGACTTTACTTGTTGGCTGCCCTTGTTTTCTGATGTGTTGTGCCAGTGCTGTTATTTTTCCATTTTCTTATTTTTTGAATAGAAACAATACTGCAAGAGCTAGTAAAAGAAATACTTAACCACTTATTCCATTTTCTACTTTCGTGTAAAATTGCTAGGGTTTGGTTTTGTTTGTTTTAAACTTTGAGGTAACTAGAAATTGAATGATGTGAAAAAGGAAAGACTAATAGACACAAATTTGTGATAAAAGTTCTATGGAACATTTAAATAGTATTTAAATAGCATTTGCATTTACTTCTTACCAGTAGATTACTGGGGAGAGTTTGGACACAAATAAAGAAGCATCCTTGCTTCTTTCTGTTTTCACCTTGAGGGCTTCTCAAGTATTGGAGAACTCTGCTTCTACTTAGTAATTTCCAATTCTATCATAAAGTCTGCGTTTGAAATTTGTCTTCTACTCTGTTACTGTTGTGGGATTGTCCTGGAGACTCCTGCATAGATAAGCCTATAGGTATGAAAATAAATCTAGGATTGGATATTTTTTCACAGAACAGATTCTGTGTTCTGCTGTTTCAGTGAAAATGGTTACAGTGGGGTCAAAGGAGCCCCATCACCCCAAGAACTGGAGCACCAGCTGCAAAAGGTTTTGTGAGGTATCTACTGCTTGAACATGGTTTTATGGAGGAAATACTTCTGAAAATGAAAGATTATATCTGCTTTTTAACTTAACAAAACTTACCTTTGAGTTTTCAAGGTATGAAATTAAGGAATATGCTGCCCAGGGAATTATTTTAGTCTGTACTCAAGTATCGCTACCTCTAAATTATATAGCTTTCACAAAAAGTGGCATTTCAGGAACTGCAATATGCAATATCATAAAACTGTGTATGCAGTAAGTAAATACATTTATTTTTTAAAAAATTCTCTCGTGTTTTCTCCAGTGTACACTACTGATTGATGCTATTTACCCCGTGCTAACTGTATTTAACAACACCTACCTGTTGAGTTGTCTGATTTCTTGAATCCTACACTATTACTAGGAAGATGCACAAAGCACAAATTCTTATGTTTATGAGAAGAAGCTTCAACTTGCCCTTTTTCAATATGCCTCAAGCATTATTGTATGAACCAGTTGCTGTAATGGTATTTTTAATTTAAAAAAAACCCCACCAACGAAACAACAAAAAAACCCCAACAAAACCTCCTTACATGGACATTTGTCTTAAATAGCCATTTTTCTCCTGTCAGTGTAGTCCAGATAAGGTCTTCACAACAAATGCGTTCTTGTAGGGCATCTGGACTCTTCTCCCCCTCTGGAGACTAACCTGGAAGATAGTCTATATTAATTGTAGTAAGTTTTTTTGCTTTGATCAGCGGTCAGAGAAACAGTCTTAACTTTTCTGATTCCTTTCATTAAAATGAAAATATTTTTTCCAAGTAAATACGCCTGATGCTGCTGGAGTTTATTTTGCTTCCAGAGCTAGTGTTTTGTTTTGTTTTTCATATAAAGTCATTGTGGGTTTGTTGACAAGTATTCTCATCTTCCTTTTCATCGTTTTCACTTTGTATTTATTTCCTTTGTAGCTTTACGACTAGTTTTAGTTTATTTCTTATTTCAATTTAAGCAACCTTAAAATTTCTTAATATAGTTTTAACCATATTTTATAGCATCTGTTGGTTTTCCTTCTGAGCTGAAAGAAGTATCTTTGTCAAAGGTCACATTTAGATCAAACACACCTAATGTGTGTTTGTAGTCTTATATCTGTGATAGTATATCTGTTGCCATAGAGAAGGTTATGACTGTGTAGGAGTGTTTTGTATTTTTAAATCATTGTGTACTTCGTACTAGGCTTATTAGTGAGAATATTGTCAAAAGATGTAAAGTATTAAAATAAAGGTTTCATTAAAGCCTGTTGCTAGTTTATTTTTTTTTTTAAATTTAGATCTCAGACTGAAAATATCCTTACTTAATTTTGTCTTTATTTTTGTTCTCAGCGAGTCATTACTTTCGTTTTGCTCCTTGTTTCTGTCATCTAAGAAATAATCCTATAGATGTTAATGATAATTGTTAAGTAGGAAAGTTGTTGAATAACGTTACTAAGCTAATGTGCTTTGCTGCAGAATACAAAAACTTCCCCTTTTAAATGTATGCAGCTGCGAGGAAGATGAGATTTGTTCGTGTTTCCTTCTCTGCATTGTCATGTTTTGTTGTGTGTAACCTGTAGAAGGGAAGACCCTCAACTTCTGGAGTCCTATGTAGTGAAAAGAGCTGTTGGGTAGTCCACACCTGCTGATGACTTGCATGTGCCAATTAAGAAATAATTGGATTCTCAGGATTGTAAGAGTGTAAGACGGGAGCTTTGGTAGGGGAAGCAGATGGTGGGTGACAGGAAATAGGAGGAATAGGTGGAGCAAATATGTGCAGGGTAAACTTCTTGGGGTATCACCCAGTAGTTCTCCATGTGTCAAAGTTCTCTCTTTAAAGTAGCCCACAGATTAGTTATACGTGAATCATGTGACACCTGCGGAGAAACTGGCCAGGATGGTAATCTGTTCTCTACATAATTACTCTTTTTGTTTGTATCAGTATGATTAAAGTTTTAAATTACCTTAAAAATACATATATTTACGTGGCTTACTGTACAGGTGAAGTATTCATAAAAATAACTTCTGGTTTCAGAAAAAATTGTTACGTTTACAAATCAACATACCATATTAAAAAAAATAAAATAAAAGAAGCTGCAGTCCCAGAGAAAAATTGAATCAGAAGTTGACTTTATCTCCTAGAGGGATCACTTTTGTTTTTATATTCACTGCATTTTGCTTCTTCTCTTTACGTTCCTAAAGTGTTAATTATCAGAAGGAAGGATGTTATTTGACTCAAGTTTTTATGCACAGAAGTGAAAACTACAGTAGTATGAAAAGATTACTTCATTTCTATATAGCATTTGTTCTGGACATAATAATTCAGTTTCCCTTCTGAAATTAAAAAGAACAAGATGGAGACTTTTCACTCTTTGAGAACTAAATTTAAAAAGCTATCTGCTTGCTTTACTTTAGGGCAGCAAGTAATAGTATATGCTTCTCTTTTCTGAGGTAAAAACAGGTTCGGCAAAAAAGGAGTATTAACATCTCTGAGTTGGATTTGAAGACGTGGCTAACAGGAAAATTTTAAAAATGTTTTTCCTGTGAAATTTATTGAGGAAAAATTGCTTTGCCCCCCCCCTTTCAAGTTACTGGAGGAGCATTCCTTGTTATTTCTGAGATATTTAACAGTGTGGGAATAACAACCCTGGGAAATCTCATTTTATTTGCCTCTTTAAAAGCTCTTTGATAGGAGATACCACAGAAATCTTCAAAATTTTGGCTCAGAGTAGATGTAGAATGTAGTAAGTGATTCCATTCTGATGGATACGTTAAAGTCTGCCCTGCTTCTCTCTAGTAAATGTTGCCTTTAAGAAATGACTATAGTTAGCAAAATGAATGTTTCGTCTGGCTTTGCTGTTATTCATCCTTGTTTTTTAAGAGTATAAAAAAGGCCCGGTCATCTCAGACCAGTTCTTTTTTTTTCCCGAACATTGGCTTTTCCCACACTTTTTAATAAGAAGTGAAGAAATGTAATGGGCATCTATGGAATAATCTATTCAGATTTTTTTTTACTAATGCTAATTATCAATTTTCATATTTGAAATGTATGCCTGTATACATATATAGGTGCTATTCGGTTACTTTCGGTTCTACTGTTCTCTTTGCCTGTCTAAACATCTGGTTTCTTTTTTTTTTTTTTTTAAAGCTGACAATTCCTTAAAAAAAACAGTTCTTAGTGCTTTTCAAATACACGATTGCCATGTATCCTTTATAAAGGAGGATTTGGTATGATCTTAAAGTTCAGAAGTCTTGTCTATTGAAGTAATAGAGATTGTGATTGGTAACTTCATCCTTTTTGGTTGTTTTTTTTGTTTGTTGATTTGCTGTGTTTTTTTTTTTTCTTCCTCTTGAAATGCTGTCTTACGTGATAAAAACTAGTAGACAATTGTCCCTTTTCCTCTTCTTAAGTCTTGCAAGACAGTATACTCAGTTACTGATAAATCATGCTACACCTAGCTTTTGACAGGGTTTTTGGTATATTTTTTTAGTCAGTGGAATAAAACATGTATTTGTTCTTCTCCTTTACTGTTGCATCCATTGCTTTACAGTAGTTACTTTGTGTTTCAGGTTTAGATGTATGTATTTCAAGCTCGTTGGAATATGTTTGTTCAGAGTATAGTGTTTCTTACTGTACAGAACTGCACTGTTAAGAAAAGTCTGAAAACGCGTATTGAAGTTAGAGGGAAGACTGCACCAACTTAGCTGAGCTAGGTTGTCGTGCATGTTTTTTGTTTCGTTGCATACATAGCATGTATATATGGAAGAATTAGCATTCCAGTGAGATGCTGGTCTTTAGTATTGCAGAAGTTGTCCAAAAAGTGCTAGTGTAGCTCTATCAAATTTGGCCTTTTCAGTAGAAGAGAGCTATTTTTCCTTTTCTGCTTTCTGTTTTCTCATGAACCTGTTGGATTGTAGACATGAAATAGTCAGCGTTGGCAGAATTAACACTAAGGAAATCTGACTATAAGCTTCAGAATTAATCATTTTGTATTTTTAATATTCTAATGTGTATCTTTATAAAAAAATAATAAATGTACCAAATAGTAGTTTAAAGTATAGTGAAAACTGTCCGGTGTTTTAATTTATATAGACCCTTTTATTGCCTTAGACCCATTTATTGCCTTAGGTAACAAGCTTAATAAAATTCATGCTAAATCTTTGACATGCTTGTTAAAATATTCCTCATTTGTAAACATTGTTAAGTATCTTTTATTGCATGTTGAAGCAGAAATATGCATATTACACAATGTTGTAAAGGCCAGACCATGATATCCTTAACTGTTTATAATAAATTCTTCTACTTAATGTTTTCTTTCTTTTTTTTTTTTTTTTTTTTTGTGTTTTATTACATTTTAGGTTGGTTGGAGTACTGCAAGAGATTATTACACGTTTGTTTGGTCACCTATGCCTGAAAATTATGTGGAAGGATCAACTGTTAACTGTGTGCTGACATTTCAAGGTGAATATAAAGCGGTATCTACCTAGATTTTTCAGCCTACATGGCTTTTTAAAAACTTACCTGTTCAGTACAATGTTGACAGTTGTATAACAGTTCTGGACTTTTACAAACATAAATTGGAGGAGAATTTTTCACACTTCACTGTCTGAAGTTCAGTCTTATTTTAGATGTCAAGGAAATTGTAAGGGGAATTATGTGACTTAGTCTGTTTTACATAGTAATGGACAATATTCATGACTGATAGAAAAAGCAGCTCTGCTGGAAACTGTTCAAATACAGAAAGTGACTTTGTTTAATCACCAGCAGAGTTTTTTAATCTTGACATCTGTTAATGCATTGTATCTTTACATTGCCTTTAGTCTCTAGACTTTAACTTCATTCTCAATGTAAAGTGATTCTTGTCAAAGAATAAATAATGTAGATGAGTTTTGTGAAGATTCAGAGTTGCAGAGGCCCTTTTGACAGTGCGGAATTGATGAAAATTAAGTTTTTAAGAAAGAGTGAAGAAAAAACACCCAGAAAATGTCACACCACTGTGCGAATCTATAGCATAATAGCATTTTCAACACTGAGTGGGGATCAGATCCTCTCCCTCCCCAATCTCAAAAAAAGATCTAATAGAACAAATGAACAAAGCGCAGCAAGGAAGGTCAGAATTAAGAAATAGCTTCTGTGTAAGAGTGTGAAGTTACACAGATGACAGAGCCGTACTAGAGCCATACTCCTCTTATTAAATATATAAAGGGACAATGGCCATGGATTGTGGTCTGGGAGGTTTACGTTTGACATTAGGAAGAACTTTTTTACCAAGAGGAGTAGTGCAGCACTTGAACAGGTATTGCTGGTTTGGAAGGATGGTAATTCCACACACTTGATTAGACACAGCCATGGTAGTCTCACACTGGTGCTGACAAGAGTCTCTTAAGTGGGAAGTTAGAGTAGGTGACCTTCAGAACTTCATTCTACCAGATTTCAGCCTGGGAAAGGGAAATAATGGGAAGTGACAGATGTATCTAAAATCAGCTACCCGTGGCATGAGTGAATTATCTGTCGTTCATATTTAAAGAAGTAGGAGCCATCAATGTAAGCTACCAAGTGACAGGTTCAAAACAGAAATAGGGGTGATGCTTGTTTACGCAGTCAATGTGCAGAACTTCTTCCCACAGGACATTACATGTCAAACGTCTGCACGCATTCAAAGATGCATGTAAAAAGACGCACCACCATTAAACTTGTTTAATGCTTTTCTGCTTACTTACAGAATTTTATGTACTATCTTATGTTCTTTTTACTTTAGTAAAAGTTACTTATTTTAAGCAATAAACACATGGAAAAATTAAAATTGAAGTCCTGAAATGACTGTGTTAGCTTGTCTTTTTAAAGCTGCAAATAGTGATAGTTGGATGAGTTCACTGTTCTTTCTCTTACTCCAGGTCATTTTTTCTGGTACTTTCAATGATAATCGTATCCACATGATCTGACCATTTTAAAACCTTGAAATCTGTGAAAAGTATGTGTGCTCTGTAGGAACTGGAAAGAAGTCATTAGTGTCTTTTACAGTTACCAAAATTCACTTAGTGAATGAAATTGGTTTGTACAGAAAATAAAAGTGACCTAAAAACCTAGAGCTTACATGCCATTATCAGTGCTTTGTATTTAGAAATTTTACCACACATGTAGAGGCAGGTACCTCTGTCTCATCTGTTACATTCCATGCTGACAGTCCACCACTTTTATAGAGCTGCCAGATTTAATCTCCCTTTAGACAATCTCCTAGTTGTGTTTGGCAAAATATTTTAGTGCTGCTGAGATGAGATCAGTAGAGCTTACAGGAGCTTAATTAAGTGAGAGAGACAGTAAATGTTGTGCAGCATGCTTTAAATGTATTTTTTTTTTTTCTAAATGATCAAATAGGTGTACTGGAAGAAAATAATCAAGAATCTCTTCGCTCCAGTACATCTTAGATACAAGAAAAAATACTTTAGGTAGTGTTAAAATCCGTTTGCCTGAACCAATATTAAAACTTACTGGAGCTGCAAAGTAGATTGTTCTGAATTAGTGTCACCTTAATTAAACATTGAATCAGGTATACTGAACTGCAGTGCTATATAGGAAAGTGTAGTAGTAAGGCCCAAAAGCACAGAATCATGAGGTTTTGAAATTAAGATACTATTCTCTGAACTACAGTTAATAAGGTATAAGAGTAATGGAAACATAGAATCATAGAATCGTCTGGTTGGAAGAGACCTTCAAGATCATCGAGTCCAACCATTCACCCTGCACTGTCAGAGTCCCTAAACCATATTGCTCAACACCCAATCTGCATGGTTTTTAAAACATCTCCAGGGATGGGGACTCCACCACCTCTCTGGACAGCCTGTTCCAATACTTCACAACCCTCTCTGTAAAGAAATTCTTCCTGATATCTAACCTAAATTTCCCCTGGCGCAACTTGAGGCCATTCCCTCTTGTCCTGTCATTCATACCGTGGGAGAAGAGACCGACCCCCATCTCCCTACACGAAGTGCTTGATACAAGTGCTGTCCGAATAGCACATGTAATGGTTTATCATTTGTAGGAAAAGTAGCTAAGAGTACTGAGAAAAGTCTTCCAGGAGTTTGGAATAAAAGTTGGTGAATAGAAATTAATGATGAAGTTAGAAAGGGAGCAGATGGAATGTAGTCAAATATGAGCAGAAATTGGTGACGACATCTGCTGGATTGAACATTCCGTGAGGATTTATTGTGCTAATATCATACTCAAGCTGGCTAGCGTATCTGATAATTAAGTGTTCCGAATAAAACCAGTTGGTTTTCTTGCCATTAAACTGGGTACAGTGGGGTTTTCTTGCATTAACTGATAAAGGTAAAATCTCATTAGCTCTGGAAATGATTGTTTAACATCCACAAATACGACCATGTGAATCCAGATGATGTAAGAGGCTTGATGTTGAAGCTTTAGTAGGCAACAGTTCAGTTGAATAGTCACACAGAAATTGTTCTGTAATAATTTGCTAGCAGCATGCAGTATTACAGAGCTACAATAAAGACGATTTATTCTTGCCTTGCAAAGTCTAGAAGAAATTATTTTTTTAATTTTAAAAAATAGGCTGTTAAACTCTGCCCCCTCTGCCTGGTCCATACTTGGCAGCTTGTTAATATTGTGTCGTCCATTCAGAGCATTCCCGTGCTTTGGCATTTAAAAATAGCAGAAGTAAATTGTGGTTACTCCACTAAAGACATGCAAAAAAATTGGACCTGGTAAAGTTGCAAATGTCTTGTCATTGCATGTTATTTTGTCTTTGTCTAGGTATACCAAGGCCAAAAAATTGGTTATTCTTTGTTCTGTGGTTGTACAACAGTTATGTAATAATGTGGTCCAACTTCAGGGCATCTGATTGCTAGTGATTCAATCTGTTTCGTAAATATATAAACAGCAGCTGTTACCTAATGTATGTAAGGTGATGTGTACATACAGCACCTATGACCTAAAACTGTTTTGTGTTTGTATTAAAAGCTAGGAGAAAGTGCTGGGGGATGAAAGTTACTAATAGGGTTCTGATGATTTATCTGTGCCTTACTGAGGTAATGAGCATGAAATTCATAAGTCAAACATGATCCGATAATCTGTTTCCAGATGGAGACTTGTATGTTTGTGTAGGATGTTTCTTCAATATGAATTTATTTTGATAGGATACTATCTACCAAATGATGATGGAGAATTTTACCAGTTCTGTTATGTGACTCATAAAGGAGAAATCCGTGGAGCAAGCACACCTTTCCAGTTTCGTACCTCTTCCCCTGTGAAGAATTGCTCACTATGGAAGATGAAGGAAACTCTGATATGTTAGTGGTGACACAAAAGCTGGACTTCTTGAGGTTTGATTCACAAGTTCTTATAATGTTATCTTCTTATTTATTTTTTTACATATACATATATTTACAGGTATTGAGGAAAAAACCTACATGTGTATGTGTAATGTATGTATTTCTGGCTTATTGTCCAGGATTTTATTTGAGTTCAGAATATTTGCAGGTTAAATGAGTAAAGATTTAAACTGGTTACAGGTATGGTATAGCACTAAGCATAGGCTGAGAAACTGTAAGAGTGTAGGTAGTTGCCCATCTCTTACATCTGTACTCTCCAACTGACTGGAGAGTAGATACCCTTTGTGAAGACTTTGTGTACCCTGACTGGAAGATACCCTTTGTGTGTATCGGAAGCAATATACTTTTATTTGTGCAGAAGTGAAGAGCCCTGGAAACTAAGCCTAAGTATATTAGAATAGCTCTTGCTTTATTTCAAGCAGTGTTCTGTGTGTCATGTTCTTTGCTAGGTGGATGTGGTTAGACTTTTATGCTTACATCCAGAGTCAAGATGTTTCCGTTTGCTTGTTGATATTTTGTAGGCTGAAAACTACTTAAAACCCCCCCCACCAAACCCCAAAACCTAACCAGCTTGATTGTATGAGTTGCTTATTGGAAAATTGCTCAGTAAAGTTTCCTTTCTTGCCATCAGATGTTTTATCCTTTCATCAGTTGTGTCTAGGCACATACGTGTATATTGGATTTACAGTTTTCAAAATTTAGGGATAAGAGACTTAGAGATACATCTGGGATATTTTTACTCTTCAGATATGTACTCATAGTATTAAAAATAGAGAAAAAAGAATTTTTCAAATGTTTTTAATTATCTTGGTTCATAGAATGGTTTGGATTGGAAGAGAACTTTAATGGTCACTTAGTCCAACCCCCTTGCAATGAGCGGAGAAGTCTTCAATTAGATCAGGTTGCCTAGAGCTGTGTCCAGCCTGACCTTAACATTTCCACGAATGGAGCATCTACAACCTCTCTGGGCAACCCTCACCATAAAAAGTGTCTTCCTTGTATCTAGTCTGAATCTACCCCCTTTTAGTTAAAACCATTACCCCTTGTCCTGTTGCTACAGGCCCTGCTAAAAAGTCTGTTCCCGTCTTTCTTACAAGCTCTTTTTAAGTATTGAAAGGCTGCAGTTCGTGTGCCAGTCCTTACTTTAGGCTACGAGTGCTTTCATTTTTTTATGAAATTCCTCAAACACTGCTTTAGAGTGTGTGTGTCTCTACATGCAGCAGCCATTTTTTCACCAAGCTGTCATCATCGTAATTGGCTCCTCCGTAGCTGCTGTCACTTGGGAACAGTAAAGGCACTTCACTTAAGGGGGAAAAACCTGAGTATAAACCAAGACACTGCAAAGTGTGCTGTCTAATTGTAATACAGTACTATCCAGTTAAAGCAATTAAATTTCAGAAACTTGGGATAAAGGGAAAACTGTAAAATAACCTAGCCCAGAGGACATACATTTTGTGCTTCTGCTCAAACACTGGGTTAATTTGTTGTCCACTTATTTGATAGGAATGAAGGGGAGAAAAATTACCAAAAAAGAATATTTTTATTTTTACAGTTTAAAATTGAAAAAATAATAAAAGAAAAAGAAGAGCTATTAAAGGTAACTTCTGTTCTGGAAAAGAAACAGCACAACTCAGAGATCAAGTTGAAAGACTGGAAAAAGAACTTAACCATGAAAAACAGAGATGTGACCAACTGCAGACAGAGCAAAAGGTTAGTTGTTTAACTAATTAAAGCTGACTCATGATGTCTGTAATCCTCCTTTTTCAAGAACCAGTTAAAATGGGTGAAAATCAGCTATCAAAACCCCTTAGCAGTTAGATAGACATTTACACTAGAATAGGTCAGTTCCTATTAACCTCCTGCCACTATTCCTTTTATCTTGTAAAATGATTAAAATATTTAAGGCTTTTGGTACCAGGCTTAGTAAGATAATCGATGACAACTGTTACCAGATGTTTGACATTTAACTGTGGAATTCATAGTGGAAAATAGTTGACAGTTTAAAGTTTGCTTACATTAACTTAAAATGGAGGAAAGCTTTTCAAATAACTCCCATTAAGGAATAACTGCACAGAACACAGGGTATCAAAAATGGTAAAAAGAATGTTTGTATTAAAAGCAAAGATCAAGACTTAATAGAGAATACTACTGCCAGGGCATACAAAGAGTGAAAAATAGCTAGTCACTTCTCTAAAAGGCTTCACAAAAGTGTGAAAATTTCAAAGGGAAAAGAAGTACAAACCTAAAATTAATTTACAGTGTTAATTGATAGTGTAAATATAAGTCTAGCCTAAAAGCAAGCTTAATTTGGAATTCTACCTATGCTAAGGAGGAAATCTGATATAAAAAAGGCACAAAAATGTTGGATCCAATCTTTTTTTTAAGCTGCTGCTTTTAAAAACAACTTTTAGGAGAAAATTAAAAACACGTGGGAGGGAGGTGGTGACATGGACAGATTTGAAGTAATGAAGCCTATATAATTTAGCTGTGGACAGCAGTTAATAGGCTGTTTCTAAGTACTAGTATGTATATGTCAACAGTTCTGCATGATACACCTTTAACAGAAAAGGATTTGTTGAGGGAATCTGAAAGTGTTGAAACTTATAGTTTACTTTTGAACGGTCATAGTGAAGTGGACCAGAATGGGTAAGGAAAAAAGTAAGGATAAGATCTTGTTTAGAAATAAATTTTCCTATAAAAGCAGGATTTTAATTTCAAGTACATGGGAGAACTTGTTTAAATCAACGAGACAAGAATTAAATACTTAAAAGTGTTCATTTAAAGGATTTAAAGAATCATAAACTTGGTTGATAAATCTGAATGAGCTACATAGATATCTTTCATTGTAATGTGAACTTCTAATTTTTTAAAATTTTGAAAGTAAATTGTCAGTTGTAATACATGTTAGCTCTTACAATGCTGTTTTAGAACAAATTTGTCAAATGGGATTTTGATGGCTCTCTAGCAAGGATACAGTTAGACTGTATAGGAACAAAAATATCTTGATACTTTCTCACACTTTCCTGTGAATTTCTGTGATCAAAAATAGTTTTGCCTTTAATATACTAGAACTTAGCAAGTAGAATTTCATTTCAGAAATGTTTTATTTTTTGGTTTGTCACTGCCTTCTATTTTGTTGAAGTTATGATGCAATATGAAAAACTTCTCACTTATGTTTAGCTGAGCTGTAAGTAGACGTCTGATCTGAGGCTGATGAAAGTCTTCACCTATGTAGAATACTATAGAATTTTTCTAACTCGTGCAATCATTTTTTGTCTCTTAAGTCTTTGACACTGTCTTATTTTACATATTTTCTGTTCTGTTTTTTGCTTGTTTAAAAAAAAAAAAAATCTGCTGAGTTGAAACATCTTTCATTTGTTTAAATAAATAAGTAGACTATAAATCCAGTGTTACTCTTGAAAATTAAACAGACATCTACTAAATCAGGTGCAGTAAGTTAACTTTTCATCATCGGAAAGTTTAATAAACAATAGTTTATATGTGTCTTTCTCTCTAAACTTTCCAATCTTAGAGATTATTTGCCTTCTTGCTCTCCTTGCCTCCCTACTCCAAACATGAATTATAGGAGTGGATCAAGGGATTATATGATTTATCTTTGCTGAGAAAACTGAACAGTGCGGTAATGCATTGATTTAAAGATTCAGCAGTTATGGAGCAGCCAGTTGGATTACAGTACCTAGGTTTTTATTTTCCTTGTGGTTCCTTTAAAACAAACAAACAAACCCCACAAAATACTCCTCCACCCAAACAACCTCCAAAACCACTCTCCCCAAGAAACCTCAGCTGATCTAATCGGCTTCATGTGATGTGAATAATTGTTACTGGTGATAAGCCTAAACAATGCAGTAACTCAGCTGTCTTATATAAAAGACTACAAGGGATAACCTTGAAATGCTAAGTAATCAAAATATCTGTGTTTTATGTAACAGCAGAATCTTCACCTGTGTTTAGTATGAGCTTGTTGGGGTATTTTTGCCTTTAAGTTACAGAAGGGTTATTTTAACTAAGTAATTCTGTGGGTTTTTTATTTTCTTCTTTTATTCCTAGTGCTCTTTTGTCACATACAGGTGGATTTTTAGTTATACTCTAAACTCTTGATACATAAATAGATAAAAAGCGGAGTTGATGAATTTAAAATTTGTATTTTTTAAAATGTTTAACTTAGGTAAAGGTTTAACTATTTGGAGTTCTATTTAAAAATTCTTTCAATATACTTTAGAGCATATTGGGCTAAAGAAAAATAATTAATAAAACAATAGCCCATATAAGAAAATATAATAATTGTAAACACTATGTATCATTACCTTTGTAGTTTGAGGAAGCTGTAAGTGATAGAAACCCATGTTCAGTCTCTTAACAACGTATTGATTTTCTTCCTTTTTGCAAGTACTTCCATCAAGTGCACACGTAGTATTTCTGCTTGTCCACAGAGCCCTCTAAAAAACCATAATAGTACAAAGTACTGTGCTTAAAAAGCAGCAATTGCATGAGCAAAGGAACTGGATATGTCTGTACAGACACATGCGCTCGATTCTAATTGAGTGCAGAGTCTTTACGCTCCTCATGTATGGGCAACTAGTATTTGTTTGCTACCATTGGTATTATGATAAAGGGGCCCCGAAGTTATGAACTGCTTGATACAGAATACTCATCAATCTGCCCCATTTTGAAAAATCTCACCCAGTTTCTTTGGAGCAAATGATATGGGTATTTAAGATCGTATCTTTGTCTTTTGATGAAATGCCTTATTAAGCTACCTTATATTTTTTATAATTGAATTGAACAGAATGTGGGTGGTGTGGTTAGGGGTCATAGCATGTAAGTTACCTTATGTGATACGATGTAACAAATTAGAAGGTGGATTAATGATGGAAAAGCTCCGAGTTCATAATATGAAAATGTTTTGTTAAAACACAGTTCTCTTAAAATCTCCTTTTTATTCACGTTTATTTTTATGCCTTTAGGCTACTTTCCTCTTTGGTTATTCATTCTTATCAATCCATTGTTTCATGAATAGCTCAGGAGTAGTTTGGATCATTAAGAAATGTCTTCAGAAACATTGATTTCTTAATGTAGACAGGGTAGTTGTTGCAGACAATGTCACAGCTATACCCCCCCAGTTAGTGTTTCCCTCCCACTCTGCATTATTTGATCTCTCTTCCTCACCTAGTTACTCATATAGAATTCTTGTCAGTGGAACTATTGTCTTCCCTGTCTGCTTTTTGCCCAGTTGGGATGCTTTGTAAGTGGTCCTTTAGAGGCTCTCTGGGGAAAATATTAGGAAGAAACACGCTAAAAGTAGATGAATCTTTTAATGAACAATCTATTCAGGTGTAATACAGTCAGTGTTCCGTGAAGTTTAAATATTGGGCTCTATGCATGTTTTTAAGTGGTGAAAAGATTCCTATTTCTTGAGGTTTAAAAACAGATGAGTTCCTGTGTGTGGAGCACTTCAGACTGTAATGGCCACAACAAACTACAGGTTTTCGTTTACTAACAGTGCCCTTACTGTTCAGGAGATAGGCAGTTGTTTGTTACCTTCTTACAAGATAGCCATCTCATTTCTTGGCAAAGAAGGAGGAACAAATGCATTCAAGATATAAAGTAATAATGTGCTGTTAGAGTTGTTGAAACATAGCTTTTAATACAGGTTATGGAACTCTAAGAATCTTATTTCTAAGTCTTCTATTTTTTAGGTTTGCGGGGTTTTTGAAGTATTTTTATCATGTTGGAGTAAAAAAAAATATGTATTTTAATTTGTATTCAAGACAGTAATGGTTCTGCAGGTGTAGTTTTCTCAGATTGTCATCACCACCATCACAGAAAAAGAGTATTTGCAAGACACGCAGCTCTGGACTAGTCAGGGTTCGCGCTCAGAGGGAGTGTACTCTCCAGTCCCACTGTTTTAGTGCACACTTCATATATTATGATTATTACTATTAAGTTGTGTTAATTACTGTGCCCTGCCAAAGCTTAAGATATTGTAGAACTTGGGACAAATTTAGTCTTTGTTGGTTTCAGATTGATCTTTTCCTCTTCTCTTGTCCAATGACTGCTTAACACAGTATGTGGCTGTTCTGACAAGATCAGTTTAGGGAGAGGATAAGTGAATCTTTCTCATTCTCCCTGTTCTTCTGCCCCTCAACACGCATGCTCTTTTTAGTCTTCTGAAAAGGGCTGTATTTTCAGTTACAGGGAAATATAATATTCCTCTGTAGCATTTTCCATGCCAGTTAAGCCATTCCTAGACTTTTTTTCCCCCCAGATGACATTAAATGTGCTCTTACAGAGTGTGAAGGTTTAGCTTAATCTGCTACTACTCTGTGTGGGAATTCAGAGGAATTCAGAGTAAATACAAAATTATTGGAAATGTTTCAGAAGTGTCACATCTTTTTCTTAGAACCTTCTGTTAGGGTTTCAGAGTTAATTTGTTTACTAGGATGATGTTCTCTGATAGCATACTTTTACTTAGAATCATGCTGTGTATACAGCTTGCAGCTCTACTAATATAACATTGTAAAATAATGATGTAATTACTCGCTATGATTATTTTACTTAAGATGACACATGTACATAGTCATTAGAACTGTTTCAGGTTGCTTTCAACGTTTCAACTTTCCCTTTGGTTTCCTACTGAGATAATTTGTTCGCTAGTGCGTACTCAAGTATGTTGAGTCACATTAGTAAGCCGCTTTTGTCTGAATATATTTTTACTTTTGGAAAGATTGAAGAACATTGAATCAAAAACAGTGTGTGTTTTAATCTGGAAAATAATAATACAATATCTCTACTCTGTATCTTACACAGTATAAATATGAAAATATATACCTGTGGAAGTAAATAGAACGCATGGTTTTTGGTCTTTGCGTTCCCAGTTTTGTGTGTACTTAAGCTGTGTGTAGGCTCTCTGGCAGCAGTGCACTTTAAGATTTGGTGGTGTTGTGCTGAACGAGAGAAACATGCCGTAGTCATTGTGTAGCTCTTCTGACACTGCGACGATTCAGTTTTCTGAACAGAAGTTTCGTAAGCTTCTGTAGAGAGCAGAGCTTGCAAGTGATGCTTTTGCGAGCATTTGTCTCCCTCTAGTGGGAAGAGAGTACTTCTGGATGGATTTCTGTAATGCTACAGTGCTGAGTGCTGAGTCTTGCTCCTGTGGCATTTAGTTTCTGTAAATGTTTAGCCTGAGTCAGAAGCAACAGGCTTGCAGATTACTTGCACATTCTTTGATCCTATGAACATTTGAATAGTGTTTCTGTTATGACATTGGCATAAATGGAGGCACGAGTGAATTTACTGACTTGATAGACTCGTTCTTTCATGCTTTTTGAAAGTTTAGCTCACCATTTAACTTTTTAAAAGTGAGCTAATTCATCTATCTGATGGGGAGTTTTAACAGGACATCCATCTAAATCCACTTTCTACTGACAGGTTCTACCTGCACAGTAGCTTTATTCATTGGAGAGTTTTATTCAAATATCAGGGATTCATTTAAGTTGGCTTCTGATGCCATTTTATAAGGAGAGTTTCTCTGGTTAGATAGTGACGGAATGCTGTTGTGCAGGGTGGTATGTCAGCAGTACAAGTGCCCAGTTCAGACTGCATGCCTAAAAGTGAGTGAATCGAGTGTTTTTTCAGTGCCTCTTTAAATCAAGCCATGATGATGCTGTTTATGCTGCATGTGCAAAAATCTAATGGTCAGGGAGATGCATTGTTGGTTGGTTGTGTCTTTTTTTTTTTTTAAAAAAAAAAACAAACAAAAAGCAAAAACCCAAACAACCAAAAAAACACGCCCCAACCCAGAAAGCAAAACCACAAAAAAACCACACAAAACTTCCCAAACTCCATGTAAATAATGTTTTAAAGATACAAACTAAACACTCAGAACAGCTCAGGTTGGCACCAGCAGTTATAACTCCCAAGGGTACTATAAACATTTTGTGAAGAGAAAATGCTGTTTTATTGTTTTAGTGACTGTTCTGTGTATGCATATTTTGTAAACTGATTAATTGAAATTTATTTCACTGGGTGATTGAACAGATTCATTTGAAATATTCTTAAATGTTTAGATAAGTATCCTGCCTGCACTTCAATTCAAATTATGTATTCATGAGAGTGACTCTTTGCAAAAGCAATGGCTTATAGTGAAATTATAAGATGTTTAAGAAATTAACATTCTGAAATGTAAATGCATGCTGCAAAATTGTAGTGTGTCTAAATACTTCAGCTGCCTCCTGCAAAAACTTGCACATCTGTAGTCTTCATTACAGTAATTGGGTGACTGACATTACTTAGATGAACTTTTACACGATTAGGCCTTAGTTTGTAGAGTTTTGATCTGTTTAACAGTTAGTTGAAGAGATTAGCATGAATTACTACCACTGTGATATCTTAGGTTTTTGGAATAGAGAGACTCCAGTGTTTTCAGAGCAGTGTTTTTATTGCCAATCATAGTCACAAAGATAAAAGCTTAATATCATTGAGTTTATTTGGAATTGGCTTACTGTTTTACTTTACTGAATGCTTAGATTTTGTTTTAGAAAGAAAAATTACAACTTGAGGTTTCCTTTCAGAACATACAGGCCCTGTGGTATGAGCACACTCAGATTTTGCAGCGACTGCAATGTGTTCATCATTTGTCCTCAGAGGTCCTTTAAACAGAGTATGGTATCAGCCAAGTGGTTTACACAATTCTGTTGGAGCTGCTATGATGTCAATGGGATAAACAAAAGGCTCCTGCAGATAATTCATCTAGATCCCCTAAATTCTCTACAGGGTATGAAGCATAATGGTTCTCTTGACATTAAATTACATCCAGATAAATCAATCCAGCTGAAATTTAAAAGATGCTGATGCCTTTTTTCTTTCTTTTTTTTTTTTTTTAAATAAATTGCCTTGGTTTTGGTGAATTGACCTCTTTGATTTGAGAGGTGCATAGCTCATTTTTAACCTTTCATTCTTCTTCATTACAATGTGTGCTTTCTGTAAAAGTAAAATAAGATTGCAGATTTTAGCAATTAATCAAAAGTGAATGTTTTATTTGTGGAATGGCTTTAAAAGTGGATAGGGAATTGTTATGAAAAGGAAAGATGAAGCATAAAAAACCCATGCTGCCCATTGCCATACTGCAAGATGTCACAGCTGAGTTGTATTTTTCAAGTATTTTATTCTGTTTGTTGGATCTCTCTCTGCCTTAAGTATGTTTGAGAAACGTGTTGTGGATGTTGATTCACAGCAAGGGATGTCTGTATCACTTTGCTTCCATTAATGGCACTGTACTCTGAAATGTTTTACTGGTGTTGCAAAAATCCATTAGAAGACATAAGTAGGGAAAGCATGTTGTTCTCAATTGTTGAACGTACAGATTTTTGACATAGTCTTCTGTTATAAAATGAAAATCTAGAAACTTTATGGCTATTCCATTCTCAAATGAAGGATTATTAGTCTCTTTGTAGCAGAAGTTTAATAATAGATTTTTAACATGTTTCAAGGAAGACCACAGGCATGATCTTTACTTATCCTTCAGACAGAGTTTATAATAGCTTATGAGGTTTCGATCGGTGTATTTATGGTCAGGTTACACAAACCTAAAGCAACTGAACTGTAGTTTAGAACTTTTCCGTGTCCAAACTCTGTTCTTTCGGCAGCTGTTGTAATGCACTGTAAACAAATAACATTATGTGTAATGGCAAATCTTTGCAGGTTGAGGACAGTGTTTCATGTGATTAGAACAATTTTTTATTTTTTTTTAAATAATAATTTTAAAAATCTTTTGCCATGTTATGATAGCAATAAATTTTTGTGCCCCCGTTTTTCTTCTTGTACCCTATCTGAAGCTACATCACAATTTTCAAAGTGGAATTTTGATTCTGGGAAAAATAATTCACTTGATAACTTCATTAAATTCTCTTTGTTTCATTTCACTAGTGAGACTACTAATAGTTACTGGGATTTTGTTTTGGTAGCTTTTTGTTTTGCAGCAGTGAAGCTGATGTGATTTCTGGCTGCTTATTTTGACTCTTGTGGTGCAGTTTTCTTCCCCCCTCCACCCATAAGGCTGTTGCAACTCTAGGGAGGGGGGACGGGGGGAGCTGCATTTGTAACTGGATTAAAAATACAACCCAGAGTAAAAATAACTGTAACATTGTTGGGTGTTTTTAAACCAGTTAATTAAAATGATTCATGCTCTTGCTGTGCTTTCTTTCTGTTAAGAAAGTGGGAGAAAAGGTATGATATTTGTAGGTGTACTAGATAAATGAAAAGAAATTAAGTAAACAATAATTGCAGAAAGTAATTATATTTTTTTTAATAGAAGTGGTACATGTAGTTATATTCTTCCCCTTTATACTTCACCTAAAATACAGTCAACTTTTACCTGTAAAATAGCCTAAGAGCACTCGTTTTAAATTTTACAGGCTCTGAAACCACTGTAACCAGAGTGTATGGGACTAGGATTGCAGCGTCTAAATTGAATTGCTAAGAATTCTGTAAAATAACAAGTCGTCTCTAAAAATTAATCCTTTTTTCTTTCGAAACTGTAGGCTTTAGTTGTATCTAAACAAGTTTATTAGGTGAGAATCTGTTAAGTATGGAACTTTCACGTTTTAATACCATGTCCCTTTAGAATAACTAGCAAAGCAGCATCAATTGTAATGCTGTTTGTGGAGTGAATTTTTTTTCAGGCTTTTAATTCCTTTTAATATATGTTACCTTTGGCAGCCTATTTGAACTGTTTGTACAGTTTGTGTATATAATGTATCAGATTAAATTCTTTTGAAGGCACTTGGGTTACAACAGTTGCAGTTATACCAAAGTGGTGTTTAGAGAAAACACAGATATGCATTGAACTAGACTTTTTACTATCCTAGACTTTCAAAACAGGGGCAAGTAATTAGTCTCCACCGCACTAGGGAAGGACAAGCAGTTATGATGTGTGTTGTTGCTGCTGGTTATATAGCAAGTTTTACTTGGAATACTGACTTTAATTAAAATATCCTGCCTTCATTAGACCAAGTACATATATTTTTGGTTGCAGCAAACTGATAGCCCTTCAACAATAAAGACCTTAACAAAATTATGGGTCATCTTCTCCAATGCTGTTTTCAAAAAGATGGTACATTCATGATCCCTTGAAATTCTGTATTATATTAAGGCATGTAATAAAGCCATTTAGAGTTTAAATAGTTGTAAGGTATTAGTTCTCTTCTTTTTTATAGCATATGTAACAAAAATTAAAATCTACTTTCTGTGCTGGCATAACGTTTAGGAAGTGATTGAGTCATCACTTACCTTTGCCACCCCACGCAATTCAACACCCCTTACCCTCCAAAAAAAAAAATCATCATGCCCAAACTTCTGTTTAGTTGCTTGTAAAAGCAGGGCTTAATTACACTTTTTGAACAGTGTATTTTGACAATTAATGAGTAAAAACAGTCCTCATTATATTTTATTGTACTTAAAACATTGTTAGTTAGGTTGGAATCTGGCCAGTAGGGGTTCTCCTTAAACTCTGGCTGATGTGTTTCTCTTGATGTAACGGTACAGTCTTGTTGTTTCAGGGCGTTTAGCTTTGTTTAAAAATGAGTAGAGGAACCTAGTGCTTTAATCTTCCAAATGTAGAGCAGAAAGACAACTTGTACCTTAGTATCTGCACAAACACTGTAAGTCATGCTGTAGTCAGGCATCTTGGTCAGTCTGTCTTGACCTTGTTTACACTTTGATTCATACTACTGTCATGGTTGATACTAAGCTGAGCTTTATTGAATTTTGATATCAGAAATAATAGCATGTTATCTCAATATGTGTGTTCTACTTCAGTGTTTTTATTTTTTTTCTCAAGAAAATAGTCTTGAAAATATATTGAAAATAATGTTTTTCTGGGTTACTTAAGATGACCTGCCTTTAAACGGCCATTTTTTGTGATTGAGATTACATTTAGCTGTCCACTGCCTTGGAACGGTATGGACTTTACTGTAATTAGATAATGAATGTGGTACTTAAAAGTGGCTTCCCATCTTGCATCTGTCAGTTTTCTGACAAAGGAATCTGGTTTGGGTGTTGTCATTGTCCTCTGTCTCAGTTTCCAATATCCAAGACATAAATGGTGCAATTGTTTCATGAGCTTTTTGAGACCTCCCACATGTTCTATCTAGAAGAATACAGTGTAGTAACTACCTCTCATCAAGAATTCTTCTGGGTTTTTTGTTTTGTTTTATTTCTCCTTTTGTCTGCAGTTGTCTTTACTTGTACTTGCTTGAGTGGTGTAACTGGTCAAACACAAGCTCTCCTTCTTTTCAAATAAAAGAAAGTGCAAAGGAAAACATAAGTTCTGTCAGTTTTCTAAGCTAGGCAGTTTTTAGTTAGTTTGCAGAACGGTGTTGGGCAAAAGATACGAAATATAGCTTTTTTTTGTCCTACACTCTGAATTCAGTCTAGTAGTCTCTGTGTAACTGAATGCTTGTGCCAAAACAAACTCCTTATTGATTCCTTATTAATATATTAACTGTGCATAGCAAATTTAATATATTTTTATATATTCAATATATATATTTATATATACTTGAAAAGGGCTTGTCATACGTTTTAAGGAAGAGATCTAATGACTGTATTTTAACAGTAATTCAAATACCATGTGGTAATTCTGAAGATACGCATTCATAAATGACATATGTGCAACTCTTTTAAAGACTAATATTCAAGCATCAGAAGCTCTTAAAATTGAAACTGATGATTTGAAGAAGAAACATGATGAGGCTACTGCAAAGGTTCTCCAGCTTGAAGAAGATATCATGACTGTTACTCAAAAAGCCATTGCAAAAGAAACTGAGTTAGACAGGTATTTAGTAATTTTGTTCCTTACCTTCCTTTCTTTACTATTTCTTTCCATAGATGTTTTTTTTAGCTAACAATTTTTAACGTATGCATGTATTTTATGTATGCATAGATTTTCTGTATTAATACTTCTGTACTGCTAATTTGTCAATGTCTTAGTCTGAAGGACAAGCTGAAGAAAGTGACACTTGAGAAGGAGCAACTTGAATGTGTGTTAAAGACTGAAAAGGATGAAAAAGAACTTTATAAGGTAACTTTATTCTTTGTACCCATATACACTGAAACAAAGTGATTTGAAATAAAGGTAATAATGTTTTATGGAGAAGTCAGAAAAATTGACTTTGTTAAGGAAAAAAGAAATGGGTAACTTCTCTGAACAGATTTTTAAGACAGTTACAGATGTCCTCATATAAAAATGAATTAGGAAGATAGCGTCTGAATTCATACCATGATATAAAAAGGTCTCTAAGAAGGAGAATGGATGACCAATTTGTTAAAATGCAGACATAGAAACAAAAAATAATAGGTGCTAGTGAGGAAGTTCTTTAGTAATAGAATGCATCACCCAGTAACTGTTTTTCTTAATACACTTTTTCAAAAGTAAATTACTTTTTACTCTTCTAAGTTCTCTCTCCAGACTGTGTTTTCTAGATCCCTATTCTTGAGTCTTGTGCATAACTCTTGAGAAACTTTAGTAGGATCTATATTGCATTGATTTTTACTAGCATAGCTGGTTTCTTTTGCTGGTGTTGAGAGACACCTATATTTAAAATAAAATAAAATATAGTGCCTCCCCGCCCCAAGGGCAAAAAAAGTCTTATATGATAAAATCATGAAATTCTTCGGTTGTATGAAACAAATCAAGTGTATTTAAAAGGTTTTTTTCCATTCCTAGGAAAACGTTACTATGTGGCAAACAGTATTAGAAATACACTAGAAGTCCAAAAATCTCAAAAAATCTTTCACAAGCATAGAATCTCTTTGTACACAAGCAACACAAATCTTCTGGTCTTTGAGTGGACAACACTTGAGTGCAACAATTACCCTTTATTAGGCATAATATGATAGACTTGATGACATCTTAAAAACAGCTCTAGAGTTGTTAAAGTAGTTGGCTTCTTTGGAAATGAATGTTGCTGATACAGTTCTGTTTGCCTAGGTGATTGCAAGTAGGTACTACTAGAAGTTTAATTTCTCTTTAGTTTTCTTCAAGTCATTTCTTTTTTGCTTGTCCTTAGTTGTCCAACATTTGTGAAGAGAGGGGTGAATTCTGGATAGCTTAATTTGATGTGGACAGAAATCAGGGCCTTAATTTCTAGCTCTAGAGTGGCACTGTTGTTAGATGATCAAGCTGAAAGAATTCCAGCCTAAAATTTGTGCTGGAGGGCAGTGATATTATCAAATGCTTAATTTTTCTCTTTACCTGTTCTAATCTGTCTCAGAGATGAGTTAGAATTTAGTGAACACTTAAATGGACAGGTGAACGGTAGTTTTCATAACGTGGAAGAAGAGTTTGACATTTTTTAGCATCATTACAGATACACTGAAGAATACAGAAATAGAAAACACCAAACTAGTAAAAGAAATCCAGACGTTTAAGAATTTGGATGCAAACAAAGAAAACATGATATCGCATTATAAAGAGGAGGTTGGCAGATTACAGCTATTATAGCTGAAAAAGAAAATATGAAGAAAGCTTTTTTGCTCTCCTCATCAAACAAGGTAAGCATTACTAATATGATTGGCCTGGTTTAGAATAAACATATCTAAGGTTGTATGTGTTTGACAAGAGAAAGGAAGAAGTTGAAGATACCACCGGAGTATAGGCTGAGAGGCCTACAGTGTTCTCAGTAGATGCAGAAAAGGAACAAAGGAGTGAATTTGGTTTTAGTTTTGCACATTCTGAGCTTGTTGAGGTGTCTCACATGATGAGCTGTGAGATGAGCTATGTGTGAAAAAAGTAATTTGTGAGTTCAGTAACACCAGTAGAAGTGGTGCACTCCTCTGAGTTGCTTTTAACTTCATGAAAAAGGAAGGAGATTGAGGAAGAGAGAAAAGCTTAGAATGTAGGTATGTTGAGACTGGAGAGGGTGATGGAGGAGAAAAGAGGAGACTTCGAAAGATGTGCTGAAGGACTTTAGGTGAATATACTGACAAGATACAATGATGTAGAAAGACAAAAACCAAAAACCCCACACCTGCAGTTGACGTCATAACACCATTTACAACGCTGGCAAACAGTCATGTTGGCACATATGACCCAAAACATTCATGATGAAACCTTTCTGAAAAATCTTGAGCAGAAGGTAGGATTCCTATAAGCATAGGCTTTTGAGGATTTTAATCCTGATCTTTGACTCCTGGCAATTACATTTGCTCCACCTGAGAAAGGATAAGATACTGTATAAATGGACTAAATTGAGAACTCGGCAATAAAAGCGTCAGTAGGACTGATAAGGAAGAGGCAACATCTGCTCTGCAGTGTAGTACACTGGGATGAGCAAGCAGCGTAGTGTAGTAGGAGAGTAAAATTGTTGAAGAACTGTTCTCTGTGCTGTCCGGGGTCCAGACGGGGTTACTTCAGGCTAGTTTAGTGTGCTGCTATGGGTAGAATATCCATTAGGTGTTTGTTCCTGATGTACGTCATCCTGTTTCATTTCATCCAAGAGGAATGCAGTTTCTGTGCCCTGGGACTGTTCTGTCCTGTGATCTGCAGTGTGATAGGTAATAGTGGAATTGACTGGGAGTTTTGCTTCCCAAATGTGCTCTTGATCCACACTAGAGAGTTAATTTAGACACAGCTTTTGAAGCTAGCATGAAGAAGTCGGATTATGCAGGTGACTTTGTCTTGTGTATCTTGCCAGTCTTCTCACAGAAAAGCAATCTAGATCTTGAAATAATAGAAATTGTGTTAATGTGAGTTACGAATGTAAATTTCAAGTAGAAAAGTAGTGCTGTTTAGAATGGAAATAGCAAGAGGGCAAAAGAACACAGTATCTTGTTTTAAGTTACAGCTTATTTTAGTCTATTGACTTCTCTGCAGTTTTGTTTCTGAATGTATTAAATGTCTATTGTATTTTACTTTGAAGTAAAAACATGTAAGGTGTGTGTGTATGCCAGTACTGAAGCAACCAAACATTTATTTCACTTATTAATCTCGAAGTGCTTTTGATGTTTCTGGTGGGATCATTAACATTTTTGTCTTGCGCTGCGAAACTGCAGATGTTTACTGAAATACATAACTGATGCGTCATGTACTATAAAAATAGCTCAAGAACAGGACTTTAGGGCATTTCCTAGGCCATCTATCTTCACAAATGTTTACAAAATATATTAGTATTCCTCTGAACTTGCTATACTAAGTGATTATTCAAAAATTAACAAATAATGAACTAAAGATACCTGAATTTATGTCTAGACTCAAGAATATGAGATGATTATGCCTTCAAGAAGCCCAGAGGCTGCGAGTGGCTTGTAGTAGCTTTGATTTTTTAATTTTTTTTTTCTTGTGTGATGCTGGGCTTCTCTGAGGAATGAGAGGCTGGTAGTGCAAGTTGGTCACTTGGCCCTTGGGCTGCCCTGTGGAGCTGCAGCAGTGCTGAGAGCCTTAGCGTTGCATGCTGCAGCTTGCTCTTCGTTACTTTTTGTTCTCAGTTCCTTCTGAAAAGCTTGTTGTGCAAGATCTTGGGAAATGGAGCTGTGAGAAAAACATCCCAAAGCTGCTTTACAGTGTCTTATGTCAACCAGTTGTAGGCATTGTAACACCTCTTACTCCGTTGTTACCTGCAGTGTTTTACTGCTGTGGGATGAACTTTGGTTTTGCAGCTGGATGGCCATTTGTGCCTGCAAAGAGTTCTAGGGGGATAAGAACATAGATGTTCTGGAAAACAGAAATACTTTTTTGATGTATGTTTAAAACTAAAGCTGAAATTACAACAAAAATCCAGTACAGATAATAATATAATATTAATAATATTTAAATTTGTGTTTATGTTATAGTGAAATATGTTTGCAAATGGGGAAAATGGTACTTGTTTACTGACTTCTTGATTTAGTGGTTTTGCTAAAGTCACAAGGAAAACTGGAGTTTTCTTTCAAATGTTTCTGATCCCTATACCAACCTTTGTGTAAGCTTTGAATTAAAAAATGATGGATTCTCTTCCTTCTCTTCTCTTTCCCAGGAGGATGCAAGTATTTTAAAAGAACAGCTTCGGAAAGCTGAAGATCGGATTCAGGCTAGCAAACAAGAAGCTGTCTTAATGTCGAAAGAGCTGAGCGATGCAGTAAATGTGCGAGATAAGACGATGGCAGATCTTCACAGTGCACGCCTGGAAAACGAAAAATTGAAAAAGCAGCTTGCTGATGCTTTAGCTGAACTTAAGAAAATCACAGCTTTGAAAAACGAACAGGTGAATTGACAGTATTTAGTACTGAAGTTCATCTGTATTTATAAAATCCATCACAGCTAGCTTTGCTAAAGTTGGGGAATAAAATGTTTCTGGATGATTAGTGTAAATTATTATCAAATTCTCTTTTGTCACTGAGGATACTACCGTAAATCAATTGCGTGTTAGCTGGTCCGGAAGATCGATAAGAAAGTTTCTGCTGCTACTTACAGCAGCAACTCCCCTTCACCCCCAGACTAATACATTTAATTAATTATTTATCTCATCTTTATTAATATTATTTTGAATCCTCTCCCTTTCTTAATTCTTTTATGTGAGCCACAGTAGCATTAAAAATTCATTCAGATAAGAAAATTAATAGATTTTTTTTTTTTATAATGTTCTTTCCTCATCGATGGATTCTCTCTTGATTCTTATGAGTCCTTCCGGTGTTTGTGGTCAAAGTTAATTTGCTTCAGTATTTATAAGTATAAAAATATTACTGTAGTGGAAACTGTCTTGTCTTTCTTCATCTTGGATAAAAATCTAGTGAGCTAATAGAAGTTTCATCATTCTGACTTAAGTGAGCTTTGTACCAGATCTTCCATGATTGCAACTGTATTGGATTAATTTGCTACTAGGATTACTGGTAATGATGTAGCAGTTTGAAAAAAATATATTGAGCTGAACAGTAATTAAAATAGTGCAGTAAATATGAAGTGAATAGTACAACCCTCAAAAGAACTGTTACATTTAGAATATCCAAGAATCAAGTTTTTTCTAAGACTTTGAAATGCATACTGAAAGAAGTAGCAGATCATCTAAATGATTCAAATTACCAGAACGTATCCGAATACAGCATATATCCCGTTGGTAAATGTAGTTTGCTTAGCGTGTCTGTCTGTGTTACAGCTCAACTGAACTGCTTCCAGTAGAAACATAGCGAGTGTGATGGAATACAGCTGTGGTTTGTCCATTTTTTGCCATGTGGCTATACTTGTCTATAAGATAGCTAGAACACCTTCTGGAAGGTGTTCAGACTTTTGGTATACATTCAGGCTTCCGCAATACATGAATCAGCCCATAGAATAAGAATCATCTTTACTGCCTCTGGTATTATACCAGTGCCTGTTTACTTCCTCAGTGTGTCCTGCTTGGAATGGAGTTCAGCACAGATGCTGCCTCTATATGTGCTCTACTACTCTATTCCTTTCCTCCCCACAAAGAAAATAGGAACTTCTTATGTACTTACGTAGAGTGTTATGCTTTCTTTAACCGAAAAAAGTGTTTTTGGGAAATAGTGGTATTTGAACAAAAGGAGAACAGTTTCTAATTTTTTTTTTTTAAGGAAACCTCAAACACAGTAGAGCAGGAACTACGCAGAGAAGTTGAAGATCTGAAGCTTCGTCTGCAAATGGCTGCTGACCATTACAAGGAAAAGTTCAAAGAATGTCAAAAACTTCAAAAACAAGTAAACAAGTTTACAGAACAGGCGGTAAGTAGAATGGGAGAAATTGCACTTGCTTTTTGTAACTTTCAGCAACTATATAATTTTCTTCTTCAAAAACCAGTGCTTTTAAAAAGGATTAAAACGTGCAGTAAGCAATGGCTCTTTAATTTACCATTTTCTTCCATAAAGCTAAATTACTTCTATGATTCTTTTTAGATACTTATTGAAACAAAAGGTAGGATTTATAGTAACTAGTGTATGTAGAAAGCTTAACAGAGTTTTGATGAACCCATAAGCATAACATTGTTCAAAGAAGAATTTTGAAACCGAAGCAAGGAAAAAATCCGTAATTGCTGTATCTCTTCAGTACCACCACCCCCAAAAAAAAGACACCAACCCAAAAGTGAAGGAAGTAGTAACTGAACCTATTAGTGAGTTTCAAACAGATTTGAGAGCTGATTTCTTCAGAATTTTGTGAGAATTAGTGACTGAGTCAGAGAGGAGCTCAAACAAGGTAAAGGCATATGAGCAATGGCAAGATGTACAAACGTGAATTCTTAAGAAAAACAGACTTAAGCATTTTGGTGATCCACAGAACAAATAAGGTAGTTAGTTACCAGCTTTGATCCACAGATTACTTTCAAAAGTTATCTTCTCATCCAGAAGGTCAATGTTGAATGAGGTGTCATATCAGAATGCCTGTGGCTTTTCTTCAAAAATCTTCCACATCTTTGGCAATGTGGCTGATAACGAACACCGAATTTCACTACTTGACACTAGAAGTCCAGCACTTGTTAGTAATACAGACTGTGTTCTAATGCAATATTAGATTTAAGTTGATGGATTTAAGTGTAACAGATTCTCTAGAAAATGAGATTTTTTTTTTCTGATAATTTGCGTAGAAATTACTGTTTCTAGGTAAAAAGACCTTTATAATGGAAGATTATGAAAATCATAGTCTGAGGCAATTTCACTGTTAGTAGGATTAGATGTGTTTGCATGTTTATTATTACCTCCTCTTTTGATGAGCAATTCCATCTAGTCCAATTTTGGAGGAGATGATAGTGCAAGATATATGTTCATTTGTGCTTTGACTTTCATTTAATTAAATACCAAAACAAAATTTCTTTTCACAAAGAAAATTGCAGGGCATCAACAGAAACTGACAAATGCATCTAACATTGAGACAGCTACTGCCATCGTTACAGACAAAAAGTTGTCTGCATCTCCAGGTATCGACAGCTTAAATTTTGTCTATTTGTATCAGCCTGAAAGTGTTGTCTATGTGAAGTAGTCCCTAATAGTGTGTACAGAAAAAAGTAGGGGGACGACTTATGTTTCAGTTAAAGCAATGATTACAAATGTGAAAATTAATCTAAAAATCTTATGTCTTTTTTCAAGTGGTAACATTCGTATGTAACTTTGTGTATCTTTTCAAAACAGTTCATTTGATACATGTTAAGGTCAGTAGGATTGAATTCTTGAATTTCTGCTTGATAATTAACACAGAGCCAGTTTTGCCAAGCTAATAAACAATTTGTTTAAAAAAAAAAAAAATCCTCCCCAAATTTGCAAACTGTGTAAGATAGCATGGTAGTTTTGCAGTCCTATTGTAATGACTATCCACTGTTGCATTCTACTATAAAATCAGATCCACTGAAAAGTTCTGATTATGTGATGGCAAGGTCAAGTCTATCGACTATTCTCATAATTTATAGGCAGTAGAGGTTTATTAGAAAATGTTTAACTAGGTTATAATTTTTATGAACTATTAAGTTCTTACAAAACTAATCTTCTAAAACATAAACATATAGATTACAACTAAGCCTGGTTTATTATTCAATTTAAATTGATAAATGCCAGTAAATACTGACTAATTGTGTTGCTTTGTAATTCACACATTCTTTCTGTCTATAGAGACTATAGGTTGTAATTTCTGTTAGTTTCTTCCTGTCTTAAGTAAATATCACTGTTTCCTAAACCAAATAAAATCTCAGCAGGCTCAGTTATAGTATGAGATGCGATGAAATAGGTTGCTGAGGCACTTTGTGTTTTTATGGAAGAACAAAATGGTATCATAACATGTATATTCTGGTGTGCACTTTCTTGAGCATTAAGGGGAGAGATGTCTGTCTTTTTTCTTTTCTTCTTTTTTTTTTTACGTTGACCCAGTGTGTATATGTATATTTATGTTCATCTTCAGTATATGAGAGAGCTGAACACAGGCATGCCAGTGTGAATGCTGATCTTATGCATTACTAGCCCCATTATATTGAATGTCTCTCGTTAACTATTTGCTTGGCTAACATAGAGCACTCTGTTCTTGATACACTGTCAAATTTGGCCAGTCATCTCTCTTATACAAACTTTATTTATAGAACAAAAAAAATCTATATTCTTGTTTTTTCTTCAGTGTTCACAGTTAGCCCCATTTCATCTGATATAGTTTCGGAATTCACGGTAAAGGAGCAAGTACGTGAAATGAATAAAGAAATTGCTGAAAAAACAGAGAAGTATAAGAAATGCAAGCAAATGTTGGCAGTAAGTAAATGGCTGCTTCGGAAAGTTGAACAGAAAGTACCTATAGGTGCTAAGTCTTAAAACCACAAAGCCTACCCAGCTGAGTTGCTTGTCTGTGTGATACACTGTGATTACGGTAGAAATCTTAACATTAGAAGACATGGTTTTTATTAAGTCAGCTCTCAATTACCTGTGGTGGTAGGGAGTCCAGACAAGGACCCTTCAGGATAACCCAAATGCAGTACAACAAATGAACAAAACCTAATAAGACTTCGATGTTTAAAGTTTTGAATACTTTTTTTTCCTCACTGTAATTACTTTAAGTGTAATTGTTTTCATAAATCAAATACAGTTTGTTGCTATAAGCCAGCTGATGTCTGGAACAAGTATAGCAGTGTTTATCTGATATGCTGTCGAAGTGAAGCAGCTCCTTCCAAATCTGACTGTCCTGGACTTTTACAGTGTTTTGATGTCTGAGTGGGTATTGCCTACTAGCTTGGGCACGGTCATACTGCGCAGGGATTTATGTGGTTCTCTGGACCAAAGTTGGCACCAGTAGTGCTGTAGCCACAGTAGTAACGCCCTTCAAATATTAATACCTGTCAGTCTTAACTTGATTTTCATTTAACCAGTATGCATGTATGTGTGATGATGGAGTATTGCATCAGTGAGGCTGGTGAAAAGTTGACTATTGCAGAATTGTTTAGATAATGCTTTCTGGGTATTGTCTTGTCTCTGTTCATTTGTTTGCTTGTTGTTTGGGGACTAAAAAAATCAACATTAATCAGTATTATGAAGTCAGAACAGTTACAATTAAATCTAGAATTAGAAACTTAGAATTTTTCTCTGTTTCAGTATGTTTTGTTCTCAAATAGCCGTGATACATTCGCAAACTGCCGTGAGCTCAGCTTATCATCTTGTTTCTCTTATTTATCACAAGGAGATTGTTCTATTTTAATGTACTCTCCAGGATGTAACAACTGTCGTGTAATTCTGCTCATTACCCTGTCTATGGAAAGCCTACTTTACCTTCTGCTGGCTGTTTCTTCTCTAGTTATGCTTGAGAAAAGCTTTGCCTTTGACCTTCTGGATGAAAGATATTTAGATTGTAGGAGTCGCAGGGGAGGAAGTTTTGTATTGAAGTGATAAATTTGAAAGGATAATCATAATTACAGTGTAGCATTGAGATACAAAGAAACTTGAAACTGTGAAGCTAAAGAGGAATATGAGCTTGTTGAAAACTCCAACAGTAAAAAAATATATATTGAATATCATTTATGGAGTGTTAGGTGGTCCTGTCCTCTTTAAAGTCTTGAGTCAGGCTTGATTTCTTGGGGAAGTCGTTTGTAATTGGTCTCATTCTAAAAGCGTGGAGTTACACAGTGTCATTATTTGGGGTGGGAGGGGAAATCCCTTAAAACTCTAAGTATTTCATGCCATGGTATAAACTGCTTTAGGATGAGAAGATGAAATGCAGTGTTTATGCTGATGAACTAGCTAAACTGGAGCTGAAGTGGAAAGAACAAGTGAAAATCAATGAAGGTATAAAACTACAGCTAGCAGCCATGGAGGATCAGTATAAAGTAAGTTACACATTTTGTTTATGGCAATGAATAGTATCCTGTTCTTAACATAGTTCCTCATTTCTTATCAAATAATGATGAGTTTTAATGGGGAAAAACCACTAAATGTATTTTTGCTGTAAATAGAAAATCTGTTTTGCACTTGTAGAATCAACAGTCTTGTAAAGCTTCTTTTAAAATGAGACAAACCTGCTAAGTATATTACCAAATGGCTATCCATATTGTGGATTTAGCAAACTGCTAAATGACATTAATCTTGTATTACAGGGAAAAAAGGAGTACAGAGTTCTAATTTTCTATTGCCTACTGTAATACTAGCAGGAATATTGATTGACGTGTTTGTCTAAAATCTTCAGTTGCATGCTGCATTACCAGTGTAGCAATGTCTTAATGCATTTTATGTGAATTAACTAGAGAAATACGAGATGACTTATATATCGGTTTTAAAATCATCATGAAAGAATTACTTTAATTTGGAGGATCTCAGCTGTAGTCTTAGTAGAGTGATGTAACATGTGCACCAGAAAGTCAACCATAATGGGCAGCTTAAGCTTACACAGGGCCTTAATCTTAGAGGTGATGTTAATAGTAATATGTATGTTGAAGTGGCTTTCTAGGTCAACAAGGACAAGATAAAAGCAACAAATTACCGTAAGACCAGCTTTTATGCTTGTTTTCAGTCTCATGGTGATAGTGTAGTTGACAAGATAGAATACTCTCTGTTGCCCGTTATTGCACGTTGTGCTGAACAGGGATTAAACTGAACTGTGACTGTATCAGCTCTAATAGGAACCCCCTCCCATTAGAAATTACAGCACTCTGTAAAATACTGAATTACTCTACAGCTCATTTCAGCACTCTGTAGGCTGTGCTGTCCTTTTTCGACACTTTGCAAAGCTCTTAATTCCAGTTTTATAAAATATGTGACTCTTTCCCATTTATTTAATTCTACCAAATAGCAATGATCAGTTGCTGATCAGAATTTCAGAATTAAAAAAAAGATATGTAACTGTGCAGAGCATTGAGCTTATATGCTAGAAAAACAAGTGGAGAGGCAGTCTCCAAAGTAACCAGAATCCAAATAAAATAGCCTGTTGCAGGGAAAGATGACTTAAAATTTTGAAGCAAGGAAGAAGCCTGGAAGAATTGTGTAATACATCAGTTACATGTCATCTCAGAGCACCCAACAGAGACACAAGGTAGATGTTCGTGAAACAAATTTAGTGTCTTTGAGGTAAGAGGAGGTTTTGGTTCTCTCAGTTCTGTGGTAGGACATAAAAGCTGGAGAGAAGTGAATGAAATAAATCACTGAAGTGCTTGCCAACGATTCCTTTAGAAACAATGAGATGAGGCTTGCAAACCTGCAACTGTTCTGGGCAGTTGTGTCCCTCCTGCATTAGTATTACTGACACTTCTCCTGATTTTTAACCTAGGATTTTGTCGTTCCACAACTTTTCTCTGAAAACTGACCAGAAAAGGCTGCCGGTATACTCCTGTTATCCAGTAGATAAACTCAGGGAGAGTTGTTGGTTTTTATTGGTAGTAGTACTAGATGTTGCATGTAACCATAGTAGACAAAATAATTTCCACCTGAAAGATTAACTTTCACCGAACTTTGAATCACTGAACTTTGTTTTCACAGTATAACACACAGGGAAATAGTTTCTGTTCACTAATATAGGAACCTTAAACTTCTTTTCATATAGGTTCAGCTAGCGGAAAAAGAGAGACGAATAAAGGAACTGGCATCACAGTTGGAGCTCTTTACCACTGAGAAGGTATTGTCAGGATTCCTGTTAAATTTTGTAAATTAGTACTTCTGAGGTTCTTTGGTTTAAGGAATTGCAATTTATTTTTAAGTGAGAATTTGCTACTCTAAATTTAAACATAGTTTTCCATATTTGGATATTTTGCCAAAATGAATTGGCATTTTAAACTACAAATTCTGTTAATAATACTAATACATTTTTTTAAAAGTGTACACCATAGTATACCAGCTTGCCAAAACCGACTCAGTCTTTGAAAATACTGTTGTTTATTATTTTGTAATAATGTTGTAGAATATTTTCTATGTATAATCTAAGAAAAATGTTATAGTGTCAAAAACTATTTCTTTGTTCCTGTCTAGAATGATGTTCCATCCAGGATCTAAAATAATTATTTCTGTTTGCAGATAGGGATTACTCTGTGTAAATTAATAACCTGAAATTGCAGCTAGCTATACAATACAGTTCACAGAACAAAGAATTCCTGTAAGTTTCTGTCCTATGTTCCATTTTCATCTCAGCAAGCGTTACTGTTTTTCTACAAGCTTTCAGTGGAATTCCAGCCTCCTTATGGCTTTACTCCTTTACTTGCAGGAATTTCATTTCTTTGAGAGGGACTCTCTCTCTGATACTTTGAGGAGTCACTGGCTGACAGGCAGCACAATTAGTAAACTTTATTGTCTTTGGAATCCTGGCTTAAGACATGAATGGTACATACCTAGCTTGACAGTTTATTTTCTCCGTCACTGGTTAGGATTATTTTTGCTCTTATCCAGTGTTGTCCTATAACTAGAGATCTAGACATTTCAACAGTATAATCTCCAGGTTTTTCATGATGTGTGCATACAACCAAATCCTTTTGACATCTGCAGTTCTTTTATTGACTGCTTGTAATAATAAGAGCAGTTTGACATGTGACAGTAGTGACTTTGGTAAACTATAACTGGAAAAATACCTTTATCAGAAAAGAAAGATACACAAACAGTGCTCTGATTTTAAAATATATGATAGGAAATGGACTGCTACTTTCCAGAGTTCACTGTCTAATTAAATTCATTACCACTATCGTTAACCCAGACATTCTGAAATATTAATGCTGATGTTCTAATGTTGGAAGTACCTCTAAGGTATTATATGGCAATTAATCAAAGCTAGGTTTTACTGAAAAGTGAAGTAGTAAAATGTCTTTATTACAGTCAGATAGTGTTGCATGATATTGTGGAAAAGTTAGAATTGTTCAGATTACTTAAAAAATCCAGTGTGAACAGATACTTAATAAAAACAGGAATTCATGTACTGATAAATTGAAATTAAACTAATACCAGATTAAGCTAGTTAAATGTGTTGCAAAATTTCAGATTCCCAAGTAGTTGGTATTTTATTTATCTTTTTCTTTTGTTTACCAAAGATGTAATTTTTAATAGATTGCTCTTATTTTTCTAAATCAAAAGAAAGCAAAATAAAAGTTGAGTTTTGATGAACCTAGTTTAGCCGGAGGGAGTAGTTTTAAACACCACACATAAGAAGGAGAACAACTGTAATAATAATGTATGGAGCTTATAACAGCTTGGAACTTTGTCTACCAAATTTATAGATATTTACATTACAAAGAAGAATCAAAGTGCCTTGCTAGACTGGAACCACGATTTAAAAGGTTAAGCACAGTATAGTAAACAGCTTTTCAATTTATACTCCATTATCAGTGTTTGTTTATAAATGTCACCAAACATAGCATACTAAAAATGTTCATTTGCTGTCTCTTCAAGTCTATAAAAGTACTTGGTTTCTATTTTATTTACATACTTATATAACCTTTAATTTATTTTTTTTTTAAATCAGTCTCTACCCTGGCTGTCCAACTTCTGGCTAAGGCTATTTTACAGTACCTTTTTACAGTCACTTTGATCTACTTTCTGTTTTAATCTTATGTGATGCTAAAACTAAAGTATTAATGCCACCGCCTCTCATTCTAAACTATTTCCATGTTACAGAAGAAATTGATTGTAAAAAGGAAAACCTTAATTTCACTGATAATTGTGCCTGCTTTGTATTAAGATTAATTATTTGGATTTTACACACTCACTAAAACTTCAAGATGTAATCCTAACCATTTAACCCTAAGCATTTCAATCATATATGCAATTTAGTCTGTAAATCTAAAGTAACGCTAGTATAGTTTTATATTATCTCTACAGGAGGATATTTTAATTGGAGGGTGTTAGGCAGAAATTGTGTTGTCCTGTATTAGAAGGTTTTTCTAAAAGATAACAAACATTACTGTTCTTACAACCAGTGTCCAAAAAGATAACTTTAAGCTGCCTCACCATTTGTAGATACTACTTTTTCCTATTTGAAAATGACTTTATGATGCTGTTGGAGACTAAACCCTTTGTCTGAAACCTGATAGTACGTAGATAACAATAGATGCGTAATCTCTGGCTTTATTAGTTTGAGTGGTGTTTTGTTTTCAGTGTAGTTATTACTACTTTGTATTCTAGCATTTTGGCTAAAGTTTACTTGTTTTCAGGAAAAATACATTGAGTTGTTGCTTTTAATAACTGAGACACTTTACTTCTCATGTAGTTAAATTGCAAATTGAAGTCTTGCTTTTAAGTTTCAATTCAAAGTCTTATGGGGAAAATGCATGTTTCAGTCTTCGAGCTTTTTTTTAACATTACATTAGCAAATGTTAAGCATGAACCCAGAGAATCCAGAAGAAAATGCTAACCAGAGAGAACAGAATGATTGGAAAGCATATCTTGTCTTAACAGTCTCTGTTTTTACATTATTATTTTCATTTTTACGTCTTAGAATTGTTTAATTGGTTCTGAATTGTAAATGGCATACTCGTTTGGATATTCTTGGCATATGTGCTCTCTTTCCCTTAACCCATTTTATTAAATGGAAGGATGAGAAAGGCACTTCTTTGACTTACAGCTGGTGCACTGACCACAATTAGTCACTTCAATTACCGTCTTATAACGTATATATTGACTTAGAGTCTTAATGGTTTATAAGTTATGAAAACCCTTTAGTAGTTTATAGTAATTACTATCTCTAGGGATTATATGCAAGAATCTAGAATTTTAAGTATATTAATTTTTTGACGAGTTCTGTTTGAGCTTTTCTGAAGCAATTAATTGCCTTTCTGATACAAATATTTAAACAGAATTAAATAGAACAGGCCATATAAGCCCCTCAATAAATTCAACAATTTTATACTCTGGATGAAAACACTGAATTTTAGAAGGAAGCTACATGCATACCCTTGCTAAACTGTAAGTATACATACATATAAAGTAGGGGAAGATATGAAGAAGGAAGAAGGATGAATTGGAACTTTGCTCATTAAGTTCCTAGAGGGCAAATTATTTTTCACAGAAGTGCAATAACTTTGGAATCTGTATATGAAAATATAGCTTCTTCACTGCGTTTATCAAGAGTTACTTGTTATGCTTTCAGGATCCTTTCCAGATCTTTCCTGACCTACCATTCTCTATTTTCTTTCCTTCTGTATTCAAAGATCATGAATTGATCTGTAGGACCATTCTTCATCATTTTTCTGTTAATTTTCAAATGTGCATACTTTTGCACTTTTTTCCATGCTATTTTGTTATATTTTGGAGAGGGATTTCCAGTGACTAACAATATTTCCTTCAGGGTGCTCCTGCAAGCTAGCGTTTCCCTCATGCCTACTAAGAAGCTGACAATTCCATGCTGTTGATGTAGAAACCACTGCTTAACATGTTGACCCCTCTCATTACTTTATTGTTCTCTTTTTTTTTTTTACCTCTCCCTTTGATTTACATTTAGATTGTAGTTTTTTTATAGAGTACAGACTACCTTTTTTGAATGTAAGAAAAATATACCAACTGGATTGTTAAGTCTGCTTTACAGTATACTCAGAAGTGTTCTTGCATCTTCAGTCATTGCAAGGTACAAACCACTTCTCGACATTGTAGATAATACTGTATGTTAATTGGAAAAAAAACAAACATTCCTTTTTCTTCTTTCTGCTCACAAAAAGGAGAAATATGCAAAACCTTCAGCTGTGTTAGCAGTGACTAGAATAAGGGAGTTTTGGCTATACTTTGTATAATGGTAGTAGAAATATTTTGACATAATAATAACAACTAAAAAAAGCCCCTAATAATTATAAGCAGAACATGATCACCAATCAGAACCACAAACAAGGGCAAAACTGTTCCAACTGGTTTAAAATTTTTCGTTACATTTAAAAATCTCTTTTTTTAAAGGAAATGAGAACAAGGAAAAGTAATGGATCTTTGCCTCTGTAGGTTTAGTTTTAGGTGAATGTTTGATGGAATCTGTGCATTTGAACAAAGTAATTATTTACCAGTTTTAAACACAGCTACATCTAACACATCTGCAAATAATGTACAGAGCTTAACATGCACACATAACTGCGTATGCAAGTAAGGGTAACTTCAAGGAAGTTACATTGTAGAAGACATGTGAGATTTGCTTCTGAATTCTCTGTGCTGGTTTCTTTCCCTCTGTATGTGTGGATGTGAAGGACATTGAGCAAAAGTTGGTTCTAACATTCTTCATTTCCTTCTGAAAGTGACAGCCTTGAGCTCAGCTTAGCTAATGTTAAGTTATGCTTCATGTAGGTCAACGTTTTGCTGTTAGATATCAGAAAGGATCCAGTGTAATGGACTTAATAGTTCTTAAAATATCTGCCACTCTTGAATTCTTAGGGAATTATGTCAAGTATGAACGTATATGTACTTCACGTACTAAAATGGTGCATTCTTGAATGGTATGTATGATAAGAAAAAAAGGATGATTTTATTTTTAATTGTAATTTTAAAAAACTTTTCTCATTGCACATTATCTTTAGTTGCTATTGTTAATCCACCCATTCTTTACCTGTTTAACTGATTTTTCTTCATTTTAAAAAGGATGCAGATATTTTTTGAAAAATGTGGCAGTTCTGTTTATGTAATTTGAATTAACGGATGACAAAACAAGAGAAAAAAATTTCTTTAAAACACCGTCTTTGTATTTTATTTTTTTTATTGACTATTTTTGGTTTGTATGGTATACGTGGCAGTAGAGCAAGAGGAAAAAACAGTGGGAAGGTTAGCAGACTTATTTTTAAAAACGAATCTAAATATTGCATAAAAACGTATAACTTTGCTAAGACTCCATAAGTTAATTGCATATTAAACTTTGCATTATTTAGGAACTTAGCAGGACACCAGGAAGTCAAGCTGGAAGGATGATGGAAGGACAGATTTCACAGCAGGCATTACATTTTCGCAACCCCTATTCAGAGGAAAATGGACCAGTTCCTGCAGTGCCAAGCAGATTACCAGTATTGCAATATGGAAATCCTTACGCAATTCAGGAAAGAAGAGGTAAGTAAATTCTATCCCCCCATCCCCATGGTTTCTGTCTCACAGTTTCAAAAGGAATGGCTCATTTAATGCAGGTCAAGTACCAGCAATCTTTATACTGGTGCACAGAGCCTTTATTGATCGAGGAGAATTTAATAAAATGCCTTTATTTTACTGATGAGAATCAATAAGGTAAACAAAGTTTTAAAGAAACACCTTTTGAAAAATGATTTCTCGTCTATTGTTTTGTATTATCAAAATCGAAAATCTGCTTAAGTCTTGATTTTTTTTAAATGTAAGGTAGCACATCTGTAATCTCAAAATACAAACTCTACTGAACGAAGATGCTCTAATTAATTTTTCTTCAGATGGAGCAGATGGTGCTTTTAATCCTGATGAGATCCAAAGACCACCTGTTAGAGCTTCCTTTTGGGAGCTAGAAGATGATGTGGTGTGTAGTCAGCCTTCACGCAATCTTAGTCGGCCTGATGGTTTAGAAGATCCTGAGGATAGCAATGCAAGTTACCTTTTTTAATATTTTTTTCTTGATGTGTTTACTAATGAGTAATTTTCGTTATCTGTTAAACCTGATTTATTGTTATGTAAATTCAGAATTGATTTTTCTTTTCCCTAACAATGTTTTAGGTGAATTTTGCTTGCTTTGAATGAGAAAACTCTGCACATCAGTTGATGATAATATACTTGTTTCTCCAGTCTCTGGAGTTACTGACAGCTTGTTTTGGTATTAGGACAGTAGCTTCCTAATCTTTTTAATTACTAAAGTAGAAAAATCCAAGTAATCTCAATCATTCTGATTTTTCTCTCGTGTGGTAGAATGAGGGCTCAAAATGTAGCCGTGTATTACTTACTTTATAATTTGTAGGAACTAAATTGTAACAGAACAAATAAGAATTTAAAGGATTCTGATACCAGTCTTTTCAGTTAAATACTGAATAAAAATTTATATCATATTAGATACCTCATTCTAATGTATTAATCTTTTGTTCTGTCTTTTGCAAATCTGCATTTATTAATTTCTGTTCTGAATGTTTTTTGCTGTTATATATTTGGAAGAGCTAGTTGACTGTTATCTAAAGCTGATTGAACTGGTAGTGAGTTTCTCACTGATTTCTTTTTTAGGACTTTTTATGTTTTAAGTGGAAACTGGTTAGCTTTTCTTTTTAATACAGTTAGCTTGCACGTTCTGGTATAAAAAATGGTTTTCGTAACTTCTGTAGTAAACTGGACTGTATGTCTTCATTTGAACAGGAACAGACTTACTACTATTTCTTATTCTAAGTACTCTTGCACCTTCAAAAATATTAAACAAGAAATACCTTTCTGCATAGTATTGTGCTCTTTGCAAGTACAGTGGTATCATGACCTGTTCCTCATTTAGTCTAGTTTGCCACATTTAATAGCAATTAACCTTTGTAGAAACTCATCAGTGTTCAGACAGGCATGATTTTAGCCCTGGTGCTCAGCACCTATAATGGAGAAAAATGTATTTCTCCCTCCTACCTTTTGCCCCTAATGTCCATTACTGTGAATAATTAGAGAAACTGTCAGAACTTTTGCAGCGTGTTCCAAGATCTAGAATATGAGCTTAATGCTGTTGCCCACCTTTACTTCACATTTTGCATATTTAATCTGATCATTCTTGACGTAGATAGTACATATGACAAGCTCTTCTCTTCTTCAGTCATCTGCTTCAGTTTAATTAGCAGGGTGTTCTCTCTGATCCATGTGCTTTGCCCTCTTGCAAACCCAAGAGAAACAGTGCTAGAGTCTTGTGCTCGTTTGCTGACACAGCTTGGATTTTTGTAATGAGATGGAATATAACAGGCTTAAATAAAGTTCAACTTGAGAAAAGGTGCCTTTAAGTCAAATAATCTATATCTTTATTTTTTTTACTTTCAAATGAAAATCAGTTTCTTGCTCCTCCCAAAACCAGACTGTATATGTAGTGTGCAAATTTACATGGAAATGAGTAGTTGCAAGAATCTTCCTAGACAGGCTTAGTAATATGCCAAAGATAAAACAGTTCTAATGCATTATTTAAAGAAATAAGAAAAAATTCTGTATAGGTAGGTAATTCATTATAAAGGAGAGCCTGTCGTTTGTGCAGAAGAAACAGCAAATATAAAATGATAAATATGAAGAGATTACCATTTGTTGTACTGGCTTTTAAAATAAGCTGTTTAAGATGTAGTTTTGTGCACTTTTAAGCCAGTAAGATGTAGAGCCTTTTGTTGGAGGAGGGTTCCCTCCCAGAAGAAGAGGATTCATAGTCTTGCTGCTGTGTTTAAAATATTACCATTGCATGTACTTCCATCATCTTCCTCTCCACGTTCCCATTACTACACATTATATTAGTTTAAGAATTCGAGGGTCTTGTCGTCACTTCCACCACTTCATGGCTGTTTTGGTGATAATGAACATGTCTGCATTATTTATCTAAGATGACAGATCTTTGAGACCCCGAGCCAATATTACAATACACGGTAGAATGAAGTAGAAGCTGTTTACACACAACTGTAAACAGACTTCTCAGATATGACTAAAATAGGCTTTTTCTGTCTATAAGGTGAGAGTAGAAAAGTGTGTGCGTGCATGTGCAAGAAAAGCTCTGTGACTTGCTTCTACAGAATAAAGAAATGGGACTTCCTTTCCTTTAGAATATTCATCTAGCCTAAGGAATAGGTCAGCAAACTATGAGGGGGTATAGCAAGTTAAACTTACCTGCTGTCGTTGCTGTTTATGTTCCTGTGCAGCTGAGTAACTTCGTAAACAATCTAGATGACAGAGGAGAAAACTTGAATGCTTCTCCTGGAAGTGTTTTTTGGACAAGGAATTAGGTAGAATTGCTTCAAACCTACAAACCACATCTCTGAAACTGTCACTACTATGACCTTTCATTGTAGATGTTGAGTTACTTTATTTCTAACTGCAACATGTCTTCCTCAGCACCAGGGAAAGAGCCTAGAATTTGTCCTTGTGCATTTGTCTGTTTGCACGTGTCCACTCTGCATGTTGATAGTCCTCGAGTTTTAAAGCCTTTGCTTTCATTGGACCATTACAACACTTAAACAACTCATAGGGCATTCATTATTTGTGCTGTGAATTGATGTAATGAAGTACTCATTTTCTATTCATCTGTACTCTGGTGTTTGCTCAAAACAGAATTCTCGTTCAGATTTTTATTTAGCCTTCTTGCCCCCATTTTTTTATTTCTTTCTGGATATCGTTTTTGCTTCTGCTAACTTCAGCTATGTTTGACTTGTGGTAAACATGTTACAAACGGACTTCCTACAGTTTTTTTGATGATTGCTTGGGAGAAGAGAGAGACCTTAATAAATTCTTGTTCTAACAGGCAGCCAACAGCTGTCTGATCAGCCTGAATATGGCTGCAAACCAGTCACTAGTCCATCTAAACAGGAAGAGAACATGAGATGATGTAGGGGGAGAAGTGTTAGGGGGAGTGCAAGACAGGTCCAGAGAAAGTCAGGACTCTTTTTGTAGTAAAACTTTATTCTTCTACTTGAACTGAAATGGTCCTCTTTAGTGAAATATCTTGGACCTGTCCTAATTGATGCAGACCTTCTGTACAGGAATCCCATGTGTTTCCTTATTTTGAAGTCTTCATAAGGGGGTTTTATTTGTTTTTTAATGCAGACTTTTTCTTCATCATTCTTGTAACAGACTTGTTTGAGGTGCTGAGTTTACTTTTGCCTGAAGGAATCTCGTGTTCCTGGGTAATGATCCATTTATATGCTTTTTGTCTTACGCTGAAAAAGATCTAACTCATGGTACCTCGTTGGCAATATATGGAAAAGATCGTGATTCTGTTCTGTGTCATTAGAGTTGTAAATTGCTTACTATTATGGATCAGCCATAGTTTTCTACGTCAACAGAAAGGTGGTTCTCCATTTCCCTTCCCAATGAAGAAAGACTGTCAGCCCGTTGAGCTGATGTGGCTGCTATCATGTGTACTTGGTAGCCATACACTTCTTAAAAATCTCAGCGAGACAGCCTTGCCCATTGATCTTTCTGCCTATTCCAAGGAGGAAATATGAGACTTTCAGTTATATCAATAGGTTAGAGGTATGGCACAAGATAGTAACTATCCTTTTGGTTGGTGAAGGGGAAGAAGGTCTCTGTTCACTCACCATTTCTTTCTCATTCCACTGCCAGAAGTTCTGTACGCTCCTTAAGAGCACGTCTGGCCTAGTGAGGCAGGGTGTTTGCGTAGCCTTGTGGTCCTGGATGGGTGCTAGGGTGCCTGCCGTTCCCATTCATAGAAGAAAAGACATCACAGACACCCTAAGCTCACTTTAAAAGGATTATCTTCATGCTAAAGTTGTGCATGAATTACTTTCCTGGGGATGCTTCTGTACCTGAAACTACTGATTTGACCTTCAATTCTGTGGAGTACAGCTGCTATCTTTGTGTCCTTCTGCAAAGCCATTTTGTCTTTCCTACTGGTAGGATACAAAATTATCAAGCTCATGATTGAGATGATCCTTCTGCTGAGGCATTTGCTCCTAACGTGACCTGAATTTAGTTTCCACTGTCCTAAGGAGAACACTCTTTGCTTTTACGCCAAGTGTAGGAGGCTTCCTCTTCTACTTCTCAGTGAAAACATTTTTGTCACTGGCCATTCTCTTGCGTAGCAGTGTAAGATCAGGTGATGGTGGCATTCCTGCTATACTGAAACTTACGCTGCCTTACTGTCTTCAGTCACTCAGAGTTGTAGACCAATAAGGATACATCTGCAAATGCATCAGAATTTTTGTTTAATGTTGCTGTTTTGCTCTGATTTTTTTCTCCCAAAACTTTGTTCCTTGGGAATGGGCACTTCCATGTATTTGGTTGACATGAAAAAACATCAATTTTGTATGACTTGAAGACTTTCTGGAATTCTTCTTAGCTTTGGCTTTTGGAACTCTTAGGCCAATTAAACTGTGATTTCTGAGAGGAATAAGCTGGTCTGTGTTAATCATGCCAGATGAGCATGCACACAGTGGTGATTTTATGTAGAATAGTTGACTTGCCACAAGTCCCTGCCGTCATCTGCTCAGTGCTAACTTTCCATTTGCTCATGCTCCTGTAATTGACCAAAATGTAATCATTTGGAGCAAATAATTTCTAGAAGCAGGTACGTATGGAAGAGATCCATAAACAAAACATATATATATTTTTAATACTAACGTGTGAGTTTTAGAAATGTAGTCCTGATTACAGTTGGCAGTAAGCCCAGAATAACTATCCTGAGACTCTTAAACAATGTGGTTAGTCACAGTAAACTTGTGGGGGGTGGGGGGTGTAACTTTTGGCAACTGACAACCAGGTCAGGATATTTTTTGAGATGAATCCAAAATGGCCTTTCTTCTAGCAAAAAAGCCCACTACACTTTATTAGCATGATCTTACCCTGGCAGCCAATTACTGTCTGTTGTGTAAGATAGACATAAAAGGAGCAGTTGGTATCCAGGTACCTCTTGGGAGACCGGCGTGCTTGCAGAGAGGTAGACACATCTAAAAGAGTTTGTTTGATTCTACTGACACAACAGAGCTGAATCACAGAAAGAAAATGTACGTACTCTTCTTTCCAGTTTACCTGGACTATACGTTAGTGGTGTGGCTGTTTGTTTCCTGTTTTAAGCTCAAGATGGATGTCACTTCACTTACTGTTGGGTGTTAAAATTATCTGTAGAAATCAGAGGCAGGGTTTGTTCAAGTCTAGTCACATAGCTTTGTTTCTAAGTTCTGTTTGGCAATCTTCAAACTAATTAATGTGAGCTTTAATTGTGATCATGAAAGCAGTACTTACTACTTGAGACAAAATTATTTAGTTTTGGTAAAACTAGGTGAGTTGTACTTGCTTCTGACTGTTTCTGGCTTTCCCTTCTTCCTCTTTTAGTGGCAAACTCCTTTTTACCATGCTTTATTGTAATACCATGTTTACCTTTATGATTTGCATAATCTGTGGAACTCATTGTGGCAATATTAAAGAGTCAGAGTGTACAGTCCAGTGGCAATCCTTAAGTCACGTTGTTGAAGGCATCCTTCATAGTTTGTTAACCTAGACATCCAAATTTCTGAATTCAGAGGGCCTGGCATTTGTTATGCTACGTGATATCAGACTCTTTTCATAAGGACCCGAGGCCACGTATCAGCTGTGTTACATCGCTGCAGGGCACTGTGGAGATCTTGGACTAACTATGTAGAGCCATGTCCCTGGTCATCAGTCTGGAGTGCAAGAATGCTGGCTCTGGGTCTACACGAAGGGCAGATTAAATTGTCCCTTTCTCAAAATATGGAGGCTGGGCTTCTGTCCAAATAACTTGGATGACTCGATCGTGGGGTCTTGAGAGTAAGCTGATGCCTATGCTTAAAATAAAGCATAGATTGAGCCATGAGGCCTGGCCTCCTGACAGTTACTGTCAAACTGTTTCTGTAAAGCAGCTTCAAGTGACCTTCTCCTTTCGGCTTCTGAGTCTTCAGGGAATGGTTTGTTTTACCATGGGTGAGTGACCTGTTTTTAAGTGCCAGGGTGAAAAGCATCTGTAACATAATCTGTATAAGTATAAAGAATGTGTCATTGGTTATGCAAGCTGGAAGAAACTGGGCACTAAGTGACTGTGAACCAAGATGAGTAAGATCTGTCCTCCCTTCATACAGTTCTCTGTTTTACAGGGTACGCTTTAGGAGTTTTGTCTGTCTGAAATGACAGAAATGAACAGATGTTGGGAGTCCGATACAATGGGATATTTTCTGTGTTTTTCAGAAGCTCCAAGTTACCCCAGGGCAGTGCATGAGAATTTTTTGTTATTGGTGATTGTATACTGTTTAGTGTAACTTGTAATTAGAATAGCTGTGAAATACTCTCAGACTAAGATGAAGTGCTCATTGTTACTGTTTGACCATTCTTTAATTCTACAGTAATCTCTGTGATGTGCACTTCGAGGTACGCTCAATGTAGATTCGCATTCTTGTTTGGGTTAAGCATAACAAAGGGGTAAGAATTCATCTTTATACTCTCGGCCAAGAGCAGAAGTACACTGAAGAGACAGACTGCGCGTATCTTAACAACGTGATATAAATACATCTTCAGTATTGTAATTCCTACATGGTGCACAGGTCAGAAGCTACTATAGGGAACACACAGAATGGTTTTTACAATTAATTGAACTGGGTCGTGAGAAAGCTGTAACCTTTTGGACATATCAAACCAAACGTTACTTGACATCAGAACAGCCTTTTTTTAAACTTGCACTGGCCTTTTGTTGAAGCTACTGCATCCAGCGCAGCCGTGCAGGGTAGTGCTTGTGTGCCCACGTAGAGGAAAGCACCATGCTCTTTTCCAAGTCAGTTTTTGAAAAAGGAATGAGGAAGAATGTTGTATTTGTACATGGTAGGGTATCACATTTGCCAGAAGGTGAAAGGAAGGACAAAAGATGTCAACAGTTTTATCTTACTGAGTGACTAGCAGTAACACAAATGTTTAAAAAAAAAAAAAAAAAAAAAGAAAAAAAGAGGGCGAGGCCCAAAATACTGAACCAATAACTAGGGTAAATAGTATGAAAAACCCACCCAAAACAAACTAAAAAATCCCCACCTAACCTATTAAAGCTTTATATGAGGTAGACAGGCAGTGCTGATTTTTTAAAATAAATTTCTTAAATGGTGAATCTTCATATAAATCACTTTGCATTTTGTTGATTTGAATTAAAATCTTTGTTTCCCGTGGAGCGTGGTAGTAGAGCAGAAAGGTGCATGTGGGGAAGCTGATGCCAAAGCAGTCTGCTTCTGCTGACGCAGCGAATGTGAATGGGTTGGGGGCACTGGGAAGGTCGCCTCTACTTGAACAAAGTGTTACACGAACATACTTCGTTTGCCACTCAGTACGTTTTAATCTTTGCGTAATGCGTGTGTAAAGACTGAGGGGTCTCCTTTTCTGATAGGGAAACTCAGATTTCTGTGGTAGTCTAACATTTGGATGGAAGATGGATTACTTCAGGAATGATGGGTTCTCTGTTCTGTGACAGTTGGGCATCAGGTCAGCGGTTTCTTTCCGGTCTGTGTCCAAAAGTTGGGTTTTCTTGAATGCATCAGTAATTTTGTAGGGGAAAAGAGACCCATCTGTATCGTGTTAGCCACATATTAATGCTCATATATACCAAGTTAATATTTAGCATTGGTAAATCTTGACTCCCTGCTCAACTAAAATTAATAACCCTTAATATAATGAATAACGTGTGCATTTGTAATTGGATCTGCTGATTTGTCCTAAGCAAAGCTTCCTTAAGGAATTTGAGGCTGAAGAGCCCTTTCACCAGAGAAGTACCTCATCCACCTCATCATTTGTAACCAAGTATTAATAAATGCTGTGACAAAAATGCCCTGCGTTCAAGAAGTAACTGAATAACAAACAGTAAAGAATGAAAAAAGAGTCTGTTCTAAGGATTTAAATGTTAGTTAGGCCTGTGTTTGTAGTGGAACTTTTTTTTGAAAGAAGATGCACATTCATTTTCTCAGATAAATCCTGATCTGCCCACAGTCAGATATTCAGCAAACTTGTCATGTTTTTGGCACAAGAGCACTTCAAATAGGATGCATGTATTAAAGAAGAAAAACTCTCTTTCGTGACAAAAGGAACAAATAATATTTTAAAACCCATATGCCCTTTTTAATGCAGGTGCAAAGCAAGCAAGTTAGACAGGAAAATATGTCTGTTGCTAGCATCTGTCACAGCAAGCCTCACTAGCTGCTTAATGGAAATGGTAAATGGTTGAAACTAAACAGCTGTTATCAGGAGAAGAAAAATATTGAGGGAATCTTCCCATCCTGCTCTGTTTCCATTAACTCTTCATAAGGACAAAGTACGTTAGCCTAAAAAGGAGATCTATTTGAATATGTGTAATAGCTGTCTGTAAATCATACAGCATGTGTGCTGCTACATATGGTCCCTTGCAGATTTGAAGATCTGCTAGATAATTCGTAATTCTTGCACGTAAGGTGTCTTTGAGATGAGAAGGAAAATTATTTAGGAGTTGGAGTTTCGAAAATCTTGCTGAATTTACCTGTTTTCGTACCTCAAATAGATTTTGAGCTGTAGGCAAAGATGCTGTATATTAGTTTGATACATAAAGAACGGGTTTACAAACTCAATTCTGATTTTTTTTTTTTTCCCCTGCTCTTTAATTTTCCTTCAGAGCTTTTTTTCCTTCCCCTAATTGTGTTTGCTTACATCACTGTGCTTATTTACGTCTTAATTCTTAATAACGTCATCACAGAATAAAAAAAAAAAAACCTGCAAGTGCTCTGACCCCTGGCTTGTCAGCAGGCAGCTCTCAGAATCCTGTCGCTGTAGGTATTCATTTTTCTGCTGGAGGATTTCCCATCACAGGCGCATTTCCCTCTCCCTTTGTGAGCAGCTCGGAGCCGCATATTCCCTGGAGTCCCACCTGCCTAACCTGGTAGATGCTCTGAGGCAACTCTGCTTGCCCAGCAGCAGAGCGATGCTCCTCAGTGCCCGCTGCGGCTCTGTGTGCGCTGTTGGTGCCCGTGGAGGGAGCGCAAAGTGGCAGCGCTGGCAGGAAGGAGCGAACGGGGCCGTTCGGCCGCCGCGCCAGACGGCAGCGGGAAGCGCGCTGGCACAGGCAGATCACTCAGAACTGACCCGACGTTGGTTCGCAAGCGTGCGAATCGAAACCAGCGTCTTTTTTCCCCTTGCTGAAATCCAAATTTCACAGATTTTTCAAGTCTGGCTTGACATTCTGCTGCCTAGAACGTCCTTTTGAGTTTTGGCTCCCGATAAAAGGCCGTTCTGTTAGGGTCTGTAGCGTGGTGCCCCGCGTTGGGCTGCACACACGTTTCTCTGTTCCGACTGAGCCCCCAGGCAGTACCAGTGAGGTGACCTCTGCGTTTCCTTGGTTACTGTGTTAGCAGGAGCGCTCCAGCAGCACTGGCACAGATTTCTGCTCCAGGTACACGGGCGAAAGGCAGGCTGCGTGCAGCTTGTCATGCTCATGCACCATTCTGTACACTGAAGTAAAACTTATGCTGCAGAAACTAAAAAATGACAGCTAAACTTCATCCATGTTTGTGCTCCATAACAAAAATGCATATGGAGGAGAAAAGAAAAACAAAAAGCTGCTTCTAGTGGGTATTATTTAAAATAATTTCCTTTTTTTTTTTCTTTTTTTAATAGGACGATGACAACACTGTACCTTCTGCTCCTGATCCTCCAAGTCTTCTCTTGCATGAACGTGGAACAGGTTTCTGCTTTGATTCCAGGTAACTGTTACCTTTTATTGGTCTTTAATGGCATGGGTGGGTTTTTCTATAACTGGACTCTTTTACTCAAGGGCAGGGAGTGGAGATAAAAACTATTAAGCGTTTTCAATGAATGGTTGGTTTACAATTAACTGTCAGAGAATACGCTGTCAGACTGTGTAGAGTGTTTGTGCTGTACCTTATTTTGATGGAATGTGGACGATTTCTTCAGTAAATGAATGAATAACTTTTGGTTTTTTCCTCTCTCTTTCCAACCTAATTGTGAACCTAAGTTTAGAGCTTTTATAAAGTGTTATGTTTGCTAAGAGCAGGCATTTATGAGCAGAGAGAGTGGTTTCCCATGAAACTGCTTGGCCATTAAGACATTCAATAGATTTGTATTCAGTGGTAGCTGGAATTATGTCAAAATTATGTCGCTTTTAAAATGCCATGTTATTTTGGAATTCCTGTGTAAAACTACTTTAACTGTATTGAGCACTTTCAGCAAAGATGTTAATTTAACTGTGTGGTACTTGCTTAGATACGAAGCCGGCTTAAATTCACGTTTGCAGTAAAGCTCTTGACATGAGTGGCAACAGGATCCTTCTGTATTTTTCTTCTACAATAGCAGATTAAATAACTGTTTCCTCTTTCCTTTCTCTCCACCTCCTCCTGAAGTTTTGATGTGCACAAGAAATGCCCTCTTTGCGATGTGATGTTTCCACCCAACTACGACCAGAGCAAGTTTGAGGAGCATGTGGAGAGTCACTGGAAGGTGTGCCCCATGTGCAGTGAGCAGTTCCCGCCTGACTACGATCAGCAAGGGTTTGAGAGGCACGTTCAGACGCACTTTGATCAGAATGTATTAAATTTCGATTAAATACTTTGTTTTGCAGTGTAGTAGCTTAAAAACCCATAACTTTTGAGTAGTCCACTTACGGAACAGAAACAGTGCAGCTTTTCTGTAACCAACTTGGATTGAAAGCTAATGTACCCTCATGGGAGCTGTGATGAACCGTGGCTGTGAGCTGCTGCTGGGTTATCTTCTCTCTACCTAACGTTATACTGAAAAAATCTCCCACAAACCCCCACCTTGTTGTGTACGTAGCTATTTATTCCCCTACTTAGTGGAATTCGTAAGGACACAGGAATGACTTGGCCTCAGAAAAAAATGAGACCAGCTTCATGATGCTCTTCAGCTGCATAAAAACGCCACCAAAACACCCAGTGTTTCTCTTGACCATGATAACTAAGGCATGATTAGAAACGTCAAACAGATGTTTCTCCTAGCAGACTGGTGTAGTTTTTCTTTGAGTAACAGTTTAAATCAGAAAGTTACTTACCCTATGAAAAATATAGTTTTCTAGTACGTTTCTGAAACATAGATGCATGTACTGTGAGATTACATGCTTGCAACAAAAGGAGTGGCAGATATTTCAGTTTTACTTATAGAATGTTTGCCTGAAGGGGTAATGTTAAGTATGTTATACCTTAAGGCAGTATTTTGGAGTTGAAAGAAACAGCTGTGCTTAAATGCCTAAAAGTAATTGTTTTAAAAAAAAAAAAAAATCATTGCCATTATGTTGCAATCGCATTCAGTAGAAAATATTGTTACATTTTCACAAGTGGATTGTGTTCCTTTGGGCTTAGGGCTTTTAAAATCTGCGTTTTAACTTCATGTATTTCTTTCCAGTAAGTAAAACCATGTGCGTACATCTAAGCATTTTATATTTACTTTAACTGTATTAAGTAAATTTGCTTTCCACTTGTTGTTGTACAGTAGTCTTGTTACATTAAAAGCAAAATTACTCATGGACTCAGTGGTCCTTTTTTCCTGCTGCTCATTTTGATATCAGAGTTTAGGCTTTCCATAGTTACAGTAAGTGATGTTTCAGCTCTGTGTGACAAAGAAACTGCTGCTCACATCTGCTTGTGTTCTTTCTTTGGGAGAGAGAGACTTGGGGATTAAGGTTCTGAGTAGCTTCCATTGCCTGCTGTTCTCACAAACGTGCAATATATGGTTTGATGCAGGAATTATCAAAAGCTGGATGATGTAGATAAATCACAGTGTCTTGGGTAGCAGCTACTACATCAGTCCTCGTGTTCCATTTTAAGTCTTAGATTATATATTTTTTTTTTTTTTAACTATGAACTTCGTGTCAAGAGAAGGTCTGAGATAAGGCATGGAAGTACTGAGAGAATATTTTGTTGATTCCCCCCCTACTGTAACTCATATGAGAACAGTTAGGACAAGCTATAAAACCAAAATGGTATTAGTTACCATATCAGTAAAGACTTCGGAAGTCTCAGAGGTTGGTGTCCCACACAGGCAGGACGACCTCAAACCTTCAACTGTGCGGAAGCGGTGGCTTCTCTTACGTGTGTGTGTACACAGGGAATTACTTCAAAAGTTTCCTTGTTAAACAGCCACCCTGACATGGCTACTTAAAGTAACTTACCTGGTGAGTTTGCAGGTATATGACAGAAGCCAAACATCTCTACCACAACGGCACTGAATTCAAATTTTAATGATTTCTCCTTTCATTGTGATAGCCGCTTTGTTTTGGAAAAGCCTTTAGAAGAAAGGTAACCCATATCCTGCCTTAAAAGGGGGCTTCTATAGCGTCAGTACAAATTGTATCTGATAATATGAGCCCTGGTGCGATGCTGGAAGGAAAGAGCCTGTGAAATCTGAATTGCTTTTGACTGATTAATTTTTTTTCCCCCCCTCCAGGCTGTAGCATTCTGTGTTCACTTTGTGCGTTAATGGCGTAAGGCTTGCGTCAGGTGTTTATTGAATACAGAGTTTGATGATAACAAAATAAAATATGCAAATGAAAGACTATGTACAGCCCAAGAACTTAACTCTTTCGATTAGTAACGAGTAAAGCGCAGTCTCTTTAGGTCAGAGGCAGTTTATTTTAAATGTGATTTGATTTACATTTATAAGCAGCTTTCTTGACAGGAATTCTTTAAGTTGCCTTCAGTTCTAAAACAAACCTCTGTCACTTTCAAACTTAAAGTACTTTGTCCCCAACAAAACATATGAAAATATAATTTAAAGCACACTTTTCACAGACACAGTACAATACATTCACTATACACAGTATAACAAAATAGTCCCATCTTTACCTGTTTAATAATACTGTCACGATGAATAGGTAAATAGAAACTGGAATTTCATTTTATAGTCGAAAGGAATTTACATGCAACAATGACGTTTAACGACTGTTTAGCTGTTGAACGAACTTACCCAGCCTGGAGTTTCTTGCACTAGGAGCAGAGCCAAAGCATCTCTGTTGGCCAGATCTGTTGCCAAAACTGCAGAAGGTGGGAAGCGGCCACCTGGGGCCCGTTGTGTACCAGTAACTCTCACGTCTGGATCATCCTCCAAATCTGGCTGACAGTGCTGTGCTACACGAGCGCTGCCACCTCCCTAGGGTTTGAAAAAGCCGTCTTTTGTTTCAGTGCAGGTGTTCTAAACGCTTATTCATTAGGATGAATCCCAACTGTTTCAATGAGACTTCTACTCTGCTGGAGAATAGGTAATTGTCATCCTTACTAAGTTTTCCTTTAAAGCTTTGGAGAAAAAAAATGAAGGGAAAGCTCATTCCTCCTTTATTTGAGCTTTCTTTCGCACTTTAAACACCAGGAACTAAGGAAAGGCGATTGCTGTGTTTGAAACGGTGAGTTCCTCCTGCCCCCTCACCGTGTGAGCAGTGTTTCTGGGCTGGGGCAGGGCGGGGGTGCCCACCTCTGCTCCCGGCCAGCTAAACTCCAAGAATAGCACTTGTGAGAGGAGAACGCTCAAGGCAGGATGGCAAGCAACGAATGCTCAGGCGTGGTCCAGACACGAAGCGCTCTCAAGTTAGTTTTTGTTTTCAGTCAGTCTCTGACCACCTGCTGCAAGAAGCACTTAATCTTCAGTAAGGCTCATATGTCATATTTCAGCAAAATTAAGCGTAAAGCTAAACAGACACTTACTTCCAAATGGAATGCAGTGACCTACAATGAGAAGCGAAAAAAATGCACAAAGAAAAGCTCGAAAATACAATGAACGTGAGGGAGAAGCATTAGGAACTCCCTTAGCACAAATAATGGACCTCCTTAAACCATGCGCAGGATTTTTAATTTTTATTTGCAACCACAGGCACATGCTTGTACAGTAGTTGCAAGAATTGGCAACACATAAAACATTAAATCTGTTGGCAATAGAGAACTACAAAGTGCTTTAAAACTTCATCTGAGATGAAGATAATTGTTTCTCACACACACATAAATTTGCACTTAAGTTTTTCCAAGTGTCTTTCTAACAGATAGTTCAGGGGTAGATATTTAGTTGGACTGGGATATTGGTCCTCAAAAGTTTGATGGGCATGAACATAATATGACACCTTGTACAAAAAAAAAAAGTAATTTCTAACACTAAAGTGATTGCTTACTAGTTCGAATGGCAAGATTTTCAGCATTTCAAGAGGGGAAAAAAAGATTTGCAAGATAATATAAAATACAGCAAGCACACCTTTTTATGTATGTTATTTAAGTATGAAAATATTTTTAGCATATTATGTTAAACATTCTTTCTTATTTATATTTCCATTACCTAAAAGACTTGCTACTCCACTGCTAACTCCGTTATGTAAGGCATGTTAACTCTAGTTTGACGAGGGTGGTATTGTTTTGGTTTTGCACACACATTGACAGACACATTGAAAGTCTTCATCACGTTACAATCTCGAAAGGATGTCAGTGCCAAGCTCTCCTCCTCTTACTCCTCTTCCACGCTTCAGTACAACTAAATACGCAACGGCCCCCTAGGTTGTGGGATTTTTTGTAGTTTGTTTGTTTTGGAGAAAAATGTTCTGAAGAACCTATAGCTTTTATAGCACCTTATCTCAAAGTAATGAAAATGGGTATGATGATTACATGTGCAAATGTACAAAATCATTAACTCTACAAAGATACATCATTCCAAAATTACAGAAAATTTTAAAGCATGCATTTAATTTTTTTAAAGGGTTGCTGAATGCTTCCCCTGAAAAAGGTGGCTGTTCTCAAAATCAGCAACTGCTGGTGAGGGTTTCTTGGCACGTTGTGACCAGCATGTTATTGCTGCATCTTCCTGATAATCTCAGCAGACACGGGGGGATGGAAATTGATTGTGTGGTGCCGCAGGCCCTGAGCTGTCTTGTAACTCTTTCCGCAGCGACATTTGAACGGTTTGCGTACGCGGATTTGCGTTCTGTGGCCGTTCTTGGCATGGTACTTTATACCGTTCACATTCTGTGAGTGAAAAAGCAAACCGTTAGTGGTCAGGTGGTCTGGTAAGGGCTCCGCTTCCTGTTAAAAACCCAAAAATTGATTAGCGTTACGGGCAAAATCACATAAATTGCTAGGAGCTCCCGTTAAGCGTTGTGCTTTCAAGATACGGGGTGGGACAAGAAGCAGAACAATCTGCGCAGTTCTCATGCATGAAATTTGTCTACATGGGTAATCCTGATTTTTATCTCCCAACGCATGGCATTTTCCAAAAAAATACCATTTAATGGCCTCACCCAGAGATGTTCTTTGCTTCCTGACATTTTTTTTCCTATAGTGTTGACAAATTTTATTCAGAGGTTCATTTACAAGCAAACAAAGAATTGGCATGAAGACTGGAGTCACACTTCTTCAAAAAGCTGACGCTGCCCCCATGGCGTGTTTGTTCCGTTTGGTGTCATTGTTTCTAGATCTGTCTTTAGGCACCAGCAAATTCTGATAGTTTACACATTGTCTCCAAAGAATTCACTGCAGGAAACGCTGAACTTGAAGAGTTACGCAGGGCACTTAGAAAATAACCCAGAGAAGCCGTCTTCAAAATAGCTATTGTTTGGGAATATTCTACAGCTAAAACTAGGGAACTGGTCTCCACTGTTGTCTGGAGAGAAGGAACAAAAACCAGCACCACCACTCCCCCCATCCTTATACTGGCGCAGTCAGGCAACACGTTTTTGCTAGATTAATCAAAGGCCTAGGCCTTCAAAGAAGAGAAAATCTGGGGGTGACCTGCTAAACTTTTGCTACTGCAGTGAAATTTTAAAAAAAGCAAAGCTATCCACAAACCCTATATATATTTTAGAAACTACAAAACCCATTTACACTTTTTAATTTTTGTAATAAATCACTTTAAGATACTTCTAAACTAGTATCGATTCCTACAGATGCCATAAATCTTCAATCACAAATATTCCATGCCAATGGTACTCTCCTGATCCAGATTTTTTAATGGTCCACTCAGCCTCAAGTACACCGTGCGCTTTGACAAAGGGGGAAAAGTACTTTCAGGTAGAAAAATTTAAGGAAATGCTAAACCAGAAACCTACATGGAATGAATTGGGCTATGGAAGGTTTGAAAAAGAGTAAACCATGGAGAGTGTGAGGAGCTGGTGTAACACAAAATTTGACCTGTACTCCTGTCTAAAAGAAAACTGTTGTTAGAGTTACAGCCAACTCTTCAGCACTTTTTCCATGGCTGTGATGTAAACGCTTTGTTGTACGTCTGGGCTGAGGTTGTTGAGGTATGGCAAAACCCACTGCCGAACTCATACATCACTTTTATTGCTCTGGTTACTCCGGTTGCTCACTATTTACTCTCACAAATGATTGAGGAAGAAGATGGCAGTACAGAAGGGTGCTCTAAAAACAGAAGGAAACAATTATTAACCTGTGACCAGATCAGGAGGAGATAGCGAAGTTCAGACTGGCACTACCTGGTTTGCACGGACACAAGGACACTTTCTGGGCAGGGCCCCTTGCACGGCAGTACTCACGAAGCCACTACGCTGCAGAGAGCTTGCCATCCCCTTCAAGTAGGAAAAGCGGCGTCAAGGAGGGGTTGGGAGGACTTCTTGTTTCAGACCTGGACATTCATATTTGGTTTTGTATCTCCTGGCTGTTCCTCCTGAATTTTTCTTTGTGGGGCTAGTTCCTCCTTGCTCAACTTGCAAGCTCTGGCTTGCTCCTTCCTTTCAAGTAAACTCCCTCTTTCCCTCTCTCACTGCAATATTCTCCCTCCCGGAGTTTTGCCGAATCTCACTGCTCTTAGATCGGCCTTCCCGTGGGTCTGCCCCACCCGAGAGGCCTAGGACCCTTGTCCCATCACCTGCCAGAAAGTCAAGCCTAATGCCTCAGAATTTTTGGAAGTTACCACTTCTCCTCTTGCCCAGGGCCAAAACGCAGTCATGCATATAAGCTACATTTTGTATGCACAGAAATAGATTATTCTTTTATTACTGCATTTGCACAAACTGGAAAAATTATGACAAATACTCTAGGGTTTTCTCAGTAATAGTATATGTGCATTATTTATGCGGGTTTTTTTCATGTCTACCTATTATGTATCAAACTTCACTTGCTCTTTGGAAGTTGCCTGAAGAAGTTTTATCTACATCATACACACATTTTGAATGTCCTTCTCCAGAGCTACAGATCAAGTAACTGGCACACATAGGTGGTACGGGATAAAAGGAAAACAAATCACCACCTTCATAAATCCACACTTGAGCTCCTACAGGTAGCATTTTGTAAATCACTTTAACTATTTAATTCTCACAGACTTCTGGACCGGTCATCTAAATGTGGATGGATGACCAAAATTTGGTGCAGGTGAGCTCTGAAGGAACAAGACTACGATCTCTAGGTTCCTTTGAATCACACAGGTGATTTTTAAAAAACAAATTTAAGACATCAAATACAAATCATATGACCAAAAAATATGCTTAAATGGCAAAGTATAAAATACTTATAATTTGTTCTGTAGGTCAATAACTATAATTACAGAAGGCGGCAGCAAGTTTCAGAAATTAGTTCAGAGGCTTGTGTGTTAAGCATTTAGAAGTCAGTGTGCTCCAGATTCATATAGCTGATTCTGACTATCCCATAAACAAATTTACACATCATCAAAAATCACCATTTTTGTCCCCAGAATCTTCAGCTCCTCAAGAAAATCTGTGCCATACTACACAGAGGCCTTAGTACCAATACATATTATAAGCAAGCAATTTTATTTCTTAGTAAAGTTCCTGAAGAACAACTAAATGTTTATGACTCACTTCTACCGTGTTGCCTATGGGAAACTGCCAAGAGATAGCAGCTGGGCAGGAGGCCAGTAGGGTCTTCTGATACTCATCTGGGCTTGCGTATAAACATGTTCCCATTACAGTTTCCATTGTCTGCCCCAGCCTGTTCCTTGGGAGTATTTGTTGTACTCATTCTCGTCTTATTTACCTTTCCATAATGACTTTTCAGTGCAGAGGCCATCTTTTATCCTTGTACATTGTTTGCAAAGAGAAGCCCTTATCCCTACTAGGTCCTTTAAGCAGTACTGTTAATACAAATAACACATCTAAAAATAACATTTCTGCTTCTCAAATGTACGTCACCTAAGGCCAGACAAAAGAAAACTGTGTATATCCTCCTTTCCTCCTTGCTCCCTAAAGGAATGCATCCTTTCTCAGCCGTAAAGTGAGCCTGGCAATTACTGTATGTGCATGTCCGTGTTCCTGTTTGGAGCTCTATAATTGTTTTACAGCCTTGACTGTGATTATCCAGTACCCACCAGAAAACCCCAGTGCTTTGATCACAGGACTCCCTACCCAGACTCAGCAAATAATTCATCAGAGGAGGGGGTTAAGCAGAAGGAAGACGAAAAGGAAACAAGAAACACAGCTGACACAAAGCTAAAAGGAAGGAAACAAAGATAAAAATGTAAAAAGAAAAAAATTAGGCTGAAGAGAAAAAAGGGAGGAAACAGAGCCCACAGAAAAGAGAAATGAGGTGAGGCGGAGTTGAAGGAAATGTGTTTTCCTATCAGGACTAAACAGAGGTGAGTCTCTTAGGAAAATATGGTACTTTTTATTTGCTGCTGCTCTCCGTCTGTCAGTCTCTCTAAGGGTCGTTAATTTGTTCCCTGTCTGACTGTTCCAGCATTAATGGCGTACAAGATATCCCTTAGACAGTCCTCATGCATTTGAGATGAAGGTAGTGAGATAGCAGAAGCAGGCAGAAACAGCTTGCTTATTTGGGCAATAAAAAGACAGAGGGCTGGCAGTCAAACAGAGAACAGACAGGATACAGCAGCAAATTACAGGGTTCTCCTTCTAGCCTTTGCCATTAAGTGAATGTTTTCTGCAATGCACAGATGCCCTGTGGGCACAGTGACTTCTAACAATCACCATGGCTTGTTTGCTTCCTGAGCTAGGGATTTAGCTTTTATACCATACCCTTCATCTGGCACAGCTTCTACCACACGCAAAAAAAGTATTAGTCTTGAAAAACGTGGGTATATCTGTGAAGTAATACTTGCAAAGAGTCTGAAAACATCTTTGCCTCTGCCCTGCCCCTGGAGATGATGTTCAGTTTTTCCTGTAACTGAAGAGAAGTACCAGTACATAGTTCAGGCTGATCTCTGCAAAATAGACTGTTTGTCACTAAGAAATGAACACACTGCTTTCTTGCTCATGTTTTGAGTTAAGTATTGTCAGTATTAACTGATCTGCACATGAATCTGAGTCTTGTGATTTGCTGCCACGGGAGCTGTCACAGTCCAGAACAGCTGCAGCATCACTGAAACATGTTTTTGTCCATTACACTGTTTCATGCACAGTTTATCTGTTCTTGTCACAATTGTTTTATCTCAAATGTTACTGCTCTTCCTATATTTCTCTTTCACATTTGTGTTCTCTTTTAAGTCCCTACTCTTCAGTTATTTAAAGGAGAAGCCATAAAATAAAACTAGTATAAAACCAACCCACCCACCACTGCTTGGTGGTGCTTAGAGTATAGCTCAGTGGTTGAATTTTCCAGTACTTCATGTAAAAAACTCCAGAAAATTATTTACAAGAACTGTACCAGCATGCTATTTCTGTTCCTAAATGTCTATGACTACAGAATACCATACTGGAGTCCAAGCTCTTCAATACCATTTCATCAATCTGTCTCTGCACAGGTCCACGTGAAGCAATACTCCTGTCCTCACAACATCACAGCATGTTCTGTACCAGCCAGCTCAAGGTTCAAAGTTAAGATGTTTCACTCTCATAAACAGACAAAAATTTCTCATGATGGAGAGTAATTAAAAATGGGTGGTGGTGGTGGGGAGTTGTTTCCCAGCATGCCACGCAGACGGATGTAACCCAAAAGGGGCCAGACACACTGACTGCTGTTCAGATGAGTCACGAGCACTCGGACCCAGGACAGAACGATGCCAGAATTTCTCCAAGGCTCTGCCTTCCCGAGGTGACCTCTGACTTGAAAAACGTTAACCATCACCTTCCGCACATCTCCTTTACCAGGAAACACACCCTGGGCACAGTCTCACTAAAGGAGAGGCAGTATCTCTAGCAGTTAAGCAGAAGGAATTAATTCTGGCACTGATGGGCAGAGCTTTTTATTTAATGTCTCTGAAGGGGACCCAGGAGATTATTTTGCTGGTAGTAACGCCTGCATTCTGCAGTTAATTTGTCTAAACAGTAGAAAGCTAGTTAAAATATGTAAAGCAAAAGAGTCACTGTATGTAATCTCTCTTGACAGACAGGTATGCAAAAGGCTACATCCTTTGTAAAACTGGTAACTCGGCAGTGCTTGAGAGGAAACCAGTGAATAAAGTATGTACTTCGCTAAAATACCTCAAAAATAAATGTGAAAAGTCTATTAAATGAGAAAAGCACAAATTGATTTCAGAGGCTTTCCTCCCTGCCCCTCACTGCATCAGTGGGAAATAAGGTAGGTCTGCACGACTGCTTACCTTGTATCTTTTTTTACATCCAGGAACAGGACAGGCAAAAGGTTTCTCATCCCCTCCATTCATGCACATTGAACTAAGGATAGCTTCAGAGCTGATAGCACTTTCTGTAGTCCAAGACTCATCACTGTCTGATTCTTCATAGTCTACTTCCTCTTCATCATATTCACTACCTAGAAAAGAGAGGTAGTGAGATAAAACAGGAATAAATAAGAGCACAGCAAGATAACACATTCTGCATTTATTACGTCAGTTACACCGACTTGTAATTTCCCCACTTTTGTCTTTGCTGGAAGACAGTTATTTTCAATTTAATAAATCTATCTTTCTTATAGTTCTTTATTTCTTCATAAAGACACCAGTGGTTCTTTTTCTAATAACCAGGACAGGTTATTAATATATCTTCATAAACCGTTAACTGCGTGGGACAGAAAGTTCAAAGGACTGATTTTAAAATGCAGTTTCATTACTTCTCAAACACCAGGATCCTTCCTTCTTTCCCAGTGCCCCAACAGAAAATCTGTTTGTTTCCCCCCCCTGCAATTAAAGCTAATTTTAAGGCTTTTCTTTATGCAATACAATACTGAAGAGCGTAATTCTACAGATCATAAACAGTGTAAAATAATATGTTGACAAGTCCTAATGCATTTACTAGCCCATTGGAATTAATAGGAATTATAGCACAACATTAATAAGCATTATATTGTAGCAATTATAGTTGTGAAATTCATTCCCTCAGGTGTGGGGATAAATTGCATTGTGTGGCTGCTCTGAACAGACCGCATTATGTTCCAGATATGCTACGACAGCCACTTGAGCAGCTGGTGCTGAGTTTATTTATTCTTTTTAATTGCAATACTATTAATGAAATTCTCTGAAGAAGTTAAATGTGAAACAAGAGAAATTAGAAAAGCAGAATTCCAACTATAAAAATACTGTTTTTTAAAAAAAAAAAAAAAGCAGGGGAGGGAAGAGCCCCAGCTGATTAAAAAGAAAATATATGCACAGGGGGAGAGAGAGGGAAAGCTGAGGGAAACTTCTGTGGTGTCAGCAGGAGGTGGTGCTGTGTTTCCCCTCCCCTTTCTTCTTTCTCCTTCCCAGCTCTGCTAAATTTTATCCTTTCTGCTGAAAGATGATTTGGCTCCCAGTGCTGGAATAGCTCCCATTATTAAAGACAGTTATGTGCCACTTGCATGGCTCTGTTTGCTTCCCTCACATGCCCTTTAAGTGCCCGCCTCTAGGCAGCTCTATGCGCCGAGAAGAAAATGCAGACGGACGCCTCGCAGCACTTTAGAAAAGAAAAATCCTGACTTCACAGAGCAAACCCAAGCTGCAATGTACAACGGGGTCCGTTGGGGTTCTTTTGCTTCTGGCAAAACTAAACACACACCTATTGTCTCAAATTTTTCCCTCTGGATTCCCCGTCCCCCAGTACTCTCACTCAGACTCTGCACCTCTCCACCAGCGAGTGAAAACGCCTGTCAACTGGTAGCTGCAAATACTCAGGGGTCCTGAGCTTTCATCAGATACTGTAAGTCTGCTTACAGATGTCAGGCTGTCCACGTTTCTCTCCTGCGGTTTTCATCCGAACAGGGTGGTGCGCAGATGAGGAAAGACGGATGGTTTCCCACCGTCAACACGAGCGCACGCACACACGCTCTGCAGCACATCTGGAAAACTCTGCCCTGCTGACTGCGACTCCTGATCCCACACCGGAATGAGCGAAAGCCAAGAAAGCATTATTGACCTCTTAAAATATTTCTGAACTCTAGCAACAGTTAACCTAAAATGAAGTTAAGAGTTGTTATAGTTTAATTAACTAATAAAAAAATGGAGGCAAACCCACAACTCTGCTTCTATGATTTCCTGCCCTTGATTGTATCTCGATGGAAAAAATTCCTTAAGCTGTTCCTTTCAAACTTTTTAGCTCAGTGGGGTTTTTTAAAGCAAATGCAACAGAAAGCCCTATTGTAAATACACATATTCACTTCTAGGATGAGAAAATACACAACAATTCTAAACACTGATAGCAACAATTTCTGCCCTTATAATCACCCCTCTTGTAAGCCCCCTTAGGAGAGGCTGATTTCCTCCCCCACGGGATTTTGTCCCCGCCAAAGAAAACATAATTTCAGACTGTATAACATCTACACTAAGGCTATCACTACTTTTACTGATAACCAGGAGCATGCTTTTATGAAACAATGAGAGCTCTATAAAACTTAATATGCAATATGGCATATTAGGGAAAAGATACACACAACAGTGGGGAGAAGAAGCAATCATTGCCATTATGCATTTCCATAGGTTTTCCTGCACTTTCAGGGCATCCTTTTCATCTTCCTAGTAACTTTGTACAGTAAGACCCAATTCTGTAACAACTTTTGTCTGTACTTCACTTGTAAGTAGACTCGCTGAAGAAGAAAGACAGAAGAGACCAAACCGCGTGTGCGGGGGTCAGACCATCCTTATAGTGTTGTTTTAATTAGCTTACCTGAACAAAACCGCAAGATTTTGTTTAGTAGAGTCAAAGAGTATTTTAAATAGTATAAGCAAATGCTCCAGTGTCTCAAGCTTTTAAACTAAGACTTGTCACTAGGGATTTTACAAATATGATGAGCTTTTTCAAGTATGACGAACCATATAAATATATATTCCTTCGTGCACAAAACAGTAATACTAACGGTGCCAAGTACTTTAATGGCATACTACTTTATGCAGAGCTGGAACTGCAGAGTCTATCACTGGTTTTATCTAACAGTGTCCTCCTGAACTCAATTGCTTGTACTCTCGTTAAAAAAAAGTAATTAAAAATCTCAAAATGTATTTAAGAGAGTCTCAGTATAAATAAAATGCAGAAAACTTACTGTCTTGAAAAAAATTCATTAGCAATAAAAATTTATCCTTTAAATAATTATGTTGTTTCAGTTGCCATAGGAAAACAACACTGATTTAGCCAGGCTTTTAACTGATTCCGCCTCAGAATTTAATTTCCTCAGTTGTCAGTGTCCAAAAGCAGCAACCCTGGCGGTACCCTCGCTGACTGCGTGCGACACATCGGGGCGGGGGGAGAGGAAAAACAAAAAGCACAACACACAGGTTGGTGCTGCCATAATAACAGCCCCTAGATGAGGCATTTTAATTAAGTACTGCAAGGCCAAAGACGGCGGCTTTGCGAAGCTGTTCCCACGCCGAGCAGGAGTCCCCGGCCCTCGGCTCCACGTCAGGTGTACGGACTGCAACCCGAGTCGCCGGCTGTCGCTGGCTCCTTCGGGCAGCTTGCCAGGGTACCCGCCGTGCGCCGAACGGGAAGAGCACAGCAGTGCACTTCGATCACGATATACCTACCTTGCTTGTTTGCTTTTTTTAAAAAAAAAAACTTGCTTGGTGTTTCACAATAACAACTTTAAATATTTACTTTCTAAAAGGAAAACAAACAAACAAAAAAAACCCCCAAAAAATATTAAGCACCTTTGCATCTAACCTATGGCCTGTTGTGGGGTCTAACAACCGTGTGTCTCGGACAAGTATTTGCAGTAACTCTTAAGAGAGCCCCAAGAGAGCTGGCTCACTGATCTCCGCTTGGACATTGCCAGGCACATGGAGAACAGGACGCGGTGCTGGGGCACACTGCCCTTCTGGGGGACCAAGCAGAGCTGTTCCTGTGGCACGTGTGCTAACGGCCTGACCGTTCCTTGTCACCCACTACTCAAAGGAAAAATATCAGCATTAGGCTTCAGAAATCTCAAAAGCAAAAAAACTCCTCCCCCAGAAGTCAACAACACACATTTCTCAAAGATGAAGTGTCTAAATATCTGGAGGGGAAAGGGTGATAGAGGAGCACACGCTTTCAGCAAGGTGATGTACAAATACACAGTATTATGACTGTAACTAAATACTAGTCCTACAATAGCAAGAAAACTGCCTTCTCCACCTCTCTCCTCTGGCAATGCTCTTTTTGAAGCTCCTTGCTAGCTAGCTTGTTGCTTTTTACCATATCCAGTTTCATCATCTGGCTTTCATTCAGAAACCCTACATAGTTCTACCTCAGTCAAACCTAAACACAATGTTTTATCATCCAAATGACTCAATAACATCCTCCAAATACTGCCCCTGCCCTCACATGCAATATTCCCTCAGTCCTGCCCCATAAAGCTATTTCCCCTCTCTGAACACCAGTGGCCCTGCCAAAAGGCTCACTTCATCTGCGCTGCCCCCAGCAGATTAAAGAACAAAACAAAGGCAAGGAAAGAATGCTAGTTTTCTTTGCCTTTTTTTTTTTCTTCCTGGAATTTTCTGTGCTGAGACAATGCCACTGCTCCTCAAAGACGAGGTGGACTCCACTGGTGGAGATGGACTTGAGGTGGACATCACTTGGCACAGCTCGCACAGTGTGCTGTATCACAGCCAGGTATTATGTAAAATTGCTAGTTATGAAAAGACAGAAAACATACAGGGTCATAAAGTATTCTGGCAATAATTTAATTTTTATGCTGCGTTTAAACTCAACCCATCCTAAGTAAGAAGGCTGTCTGCACCACAGCAGTTTATTTGCCAAAAGTAAACACACGGACAAAAAGGGATTATGATTACCGCCTACGCGGTAAGAAGTCCTTGCACTTTGATGAAAAGCAAAGTTGCACCATAAAGACTTGCTCTATCTCTTCTTCCAGTCAGTTTTGCTATAGAAATCAGGGAGAACATCACTTAATCCTACAGCAAAGATCTCACCTCTTGAATGCCCGTCTACTGCTTTTTCCAGTAGATGAACTCAGTAATTTAAATAGCTCAAACGTTTTGTAGGGAGTTAATCGTTTGGCGTTCTGGAACAGACGTCTCAGCTACGCTGCTGAAAATCTGAAGCCTTATCTTTTATGTTTCTGGGGTTTATTCGGTATTCACACCAGTGTAGCCAAGATAAATTCTGCCTTTTGCGTGAGAGAATTCATTCCACCAAGAGATTTACAGAGGATTTCTCCCCCCAACTTTAAGTGACTCTTGGTTCTAGCAGGTGCACATCATTTGCAGTTATGTCACTTTTTAAATCCAAAGACTTCTATACTGTGCCTTGAAATACAAAAAAAGACAAAGCTGATGAAAACCAGCACAAGCTGCGTGTCATTACAATGAATACGACATATCTTGACCTCTGATCAAGAACATTATGAGTTCTTCCTTTCTCCTCCCATGAAGAAAAACAAACCCAAAACATCCCTGCCAATTATTTTTGTGACCAGAAAGCATACATTTAAGTATACAATGAATAACTATGAGCAAACAGCTTACTGCAGTGGGAACCAACATTGCTAGTGTCACTGAAAGTTCATGGTAATTCCAATGATCTCTCATAAAAATTCAGCTTCACACTTTGTCCCATGCGGGACTTGCAGTTTGTATTTCATAGAAACAGTTTTATGAGAGCACTTCTTATGTTAAGAAGTTTGCATTCCCATATACTGTGAGAGCTTCCTCAATAAAAAAAAAAAGTGAAATATTAATATTATGTGAATTTTGGTCTTACACTAAAGCACATTTATGGATTTGCCAAACTTCTTCCCTCTCTGCCCACGGACGCTCTCAGTCTCCTCCACGCTCACCAGCAGGGAGAACATTGCCACAGCTGATACTCATTGCTGATCTAAAGACGTATCAAGTCATTCAAAATGAAATATTCTTCCGTTACATGAAGCACAGGAAATAAACGCTAGGGGCAATGAAATATCGAACAGCTAAATGACATGCGTCATGGCTGCTATGCAAGTCTGTAGTGTAGAAGGTGTAGCAGGACTCTCTCGGCTGTGAGCTGGTACAAGTGGCACAATGCGTTGGCCCTGCAAACTCGTGCAACAAATTTCAGACACTGGATCATCCTAACAGATTAAGCCAAGGTTTTTCCTTTGCTTGCTTGCTTGTTTTCGGGATGGGAGGGGAAGGAGCCTCAGAGGACAGAAAGTATTTTTCAGCCTTTGTGAAAGGTCCATCCGGATTAATTTCTTGTATTTTCAAAAATACTTTTATCATTCATGTCCACAAAGTTGTTGTAAACACGTGTGTAACACAACTGAAGAAAACCCAGGGTAGTTTAAACAGAGCACTGTGTAGCGCTACTGACACCGGTATTTTAGATGGCAAGTGCAATTTCAGTGTTTGGATTAAGTGCCTACATAAAGTGAGCGTTAGGTTCACCACGGTGAAGGCTGGAGCCTTACTTCAGCCAACGGAAGCAAGTATAAGTAGTTAGAAGTTTTCTCTCTTATCCCAGTAAATATCTCTGAACCTCGTTCCTGGGAGAGGAGAGGCAAATCTCTTCTCAAAGCCAACTGCATGCTTGGCAGCTCTGCTGTCACTCGAGGGAGCTGCTTGAGATGGTTATGGTTTGTCAAACGGGCACTTGCCAAGGCTGGCAGAGACCTCCATCCCTCTGCACGATCACAAAAGAGCCATCAAAATAGCAATTACAACTCATTACTGACTCGGCCCTGCGCTGAGCGGGGGGGTGGCGCAGGGCATGTTGTGCTGGCCGCTGCCAGCCCCGCGCAGCGGGTCCCGTAGGCTGTGTGGTCTGCGGCGGGCGCTGCTGGGCTGCTCTCACGCACGCTCGTGCCAAGAGCACGTCCCTCGTCTTGCACTTCAGCCAATGTTGCTGCCAGCATCCTACTCTTCCTCACGACACTAGTCAGAGCAGGATTTGGCCAGAAAGATGTCTTCTGAAGAAACCAGCCTTCCGTCCAGCCCTCTCCTAGCTCAGATCAAGTATTAAGTGCTAAACAATGAGCTGTTTAGGAACTATTACTACTCAGAAGAACTAATTTTCTATTGTCTCTGGCTGAAGCAAGATTCAGTTAACGAACAAGCACCAAGAGAATTTCAAAAATGTACCGCATGCAATGATGTGAATATGGATTCAAATAGAAAAAACAATATGTTTTTTAACATTATTATTATGCACAGGCACTTAAAAGCAACAGAGAAAATAAGTTAGACAAAAAATTACTTTTTTCTTGTCTGTTTGCATCATTTGATGAGCAGCTTTCAGCCAGTAGGGTCTGCTATACTGAAGGAGGGAACATTTAAGCAAGCAAGGCTATAGGTAGATGTTTCCGGACATCCTCTCTCAGGGTTGCCACAGAAATGGCGACTGTAACTTGCACAGTTGCAGAGACAGTCTGAAAAGCTACTTTCCACAGCTGTTTTGGAGGGCGGTACCTCAAACAGTTTGAGCCACAAGTAGTTATGCACCCAACCCACAGATAACCTTGATGTTTTAAATGAAATGGTAGATTCTATGATAAGCTGATTCCAACATTTCAAATCAGCTTTAGTTTTCATTTAAATGCTCAATGTAAATTCACGCTGAATTTTAAGTGACTGAAAATGTATTCAATTACAAGGTTTGAATCCACTTTGGAAAGCGTATAAACACTTCAGATTCTACAGGTAAAATACAGAACTGAATATACTGTATTTTGGTATAGAATGATTTCAGCTGAGCTAGTCTATATGGGAAACCAGCCTAAAATCCTGGAGGTAAAGCTAAAACGATAAGGGTACAAAATAAACATAAAGGTTTTTATTTAAAGTACTATTAGTATGATGTTAGTAAGGTCCCTTCCAACCCAAACCATTCTATGATTCTATATTCTTAAGTACTGGCAGTAAAATTGGGTACTATTTATACACGAGATCTGCTCACCACTTTGGGCTACAAGACAAACAAAACTAATAACACTCAAGTTAAAAAAAAGCAGCCCTCCAGAGCCAATACAGGGGTTGGTGGAACAGCTGGACTCTATCCGGCCTTCAGAGGAATTGTATGTCATTTTCTATCTTGATATATCTGTATCTTGATATCGAAGGACATTCTTTAAAAATAAACCACGGAAAATCCCAATCCAGATATTATATATCCACTAAAGGAGCTTGCACACCTATATAAGCAGATATGTTACAACTTACTGAACGTATAAATGTATGCAAATAAAACATACACACAGTAAGCTAAATAAGAAAAAAGAATTCTCCACTTCCAATTACTTGTGAAAAGAGCAACTAATCACAAAAACATGCATGTAAAGAACCGATTCTGGAAAAAACAGTCAACTGATACCACGGCATGTGTTTTGTAGAACAGGACTTTCTGAGAACGCTGCAGAGGTGCTAAAGCAAATTGTTATAATGTCACTGCACAATGTGCTGTTGAGGTTTTATGGTCACACTGCGCCAATAGTCTCGGGAAGTTATTTTGCATTCTTATATAAACTTTTTTTCCCAATCTTGTTTTCCACAAAAAACGGCTTTCAGTAATGTACAATCTTCTGTTTATACATAGTACAGGAAAAACATGGTAAACCCAAGAACACAATCTCTAAACGTATTTTAAAACTAGATTTCTAGAACTTCATGTAAACAAGAATAAGCTGTTAAATGCTCACCAAAAAAGAGCATAACCTTCCTGTAATTAAACAGCAGAGCTTTACACGGCACTTTTTTAAAATCATGAAAACAAAAAAAGTAAATAAATAAATCAATCCAGCAGACCCCTCCCAACTTGAGGCTTAACCTGCAAATTAATGTAACAGTAATAAAACCTATGCCAGCTGGAATCCTTTCTTTCTCTGGCTTTGGCATGAGCAGCAAGAGCAGGTATACGTTTGAAGAAAAACAAAATAGGACATTTTGCACCTTTAGTCACAGGATGTTAACTGAACTCTGGCAAATGTTTAAAGATATTCTCAAAATGTTCAAGAAAGAATTAAAACCAGTTGGGGCTGAGAAAAAGAAACAATCCATCCTTCCTCCCCCCTTCTCCCCCCAGACATCTGTTCCAAACTTCTACTCCAAAAACCACAGTGAAGAACAGTCATAATTAATGTTATTTTGGCTTTTTACTTGCTAGGCCTGCATTCTGAGGTTAGAAATACAAAAATACAAGTTCAGGGCACTGTTACTGTACTTAAGGACCCTCCTGACGCATATAACAAAAAGGCAGTTTTTCTTTTCTCTTCTTTTCCCCTTTTTTTCATAAAAAAAGAAGAAAAAAATAGAAACAGTATCAGGAAACGGTTTCATGTTTAAGATAAAGGATTACAATAAAAAGTACCTACATAAATGAACTGCAGTTTATGAAGCTATGAAAATGCATTCGAGACGTGTTTTATAACATTGGGTTAAACATGCTTTACAGCTGCACAAAAGCTGTTCAGCCACTTACAGTACAGGCCATAAAACCGCTAATGCACACACTGCTCAGCCACCCCGGCTGCCGCGCGCTTGGCCTCCATCAGCACACCGACCCAGCACGGACGCACCGAGCTATGAGCCGGCTCCAGCCAAGGAGAATCGCTCTCCCTGTGCAGGCAGCACTCACTACAGGAGGCGCACCGTGTGCTTCAACAGGATTCGGCTACGCGGGGATTTCCAAGATGCTTCTGGGCTGGACCTTAGACCCTCACATGTGAACGGGCTCGATCATGCCAAAGGGATCATGCCGCAGGCTGCCCGTGGAGGACCAGGGTGCAGAGGAGCTGCAGCTACCCAGGGCAGCTCAGTGCTCTTTCAGCAGCTTCAGGCCGAGGGAATTCCACGCTTACGAGCCTCAGGAGGGTTACAAACCCCTGACCAGCAACGAGGGAGGCAATGGCAGGTTCTCCACTACAATGCACTGAAGGGCTGGAGGATTCACTTTGCACGAAAATATACTTCATGCTTCTCTCTACCTGCTTTTAAACGCTCTGACCATCTAGATTTAAGAAACTACAGCAGTATAATTTGAAACATAGCCCTAATGACAATACTGAGAATCACCAGTAAGGACTGAAATGCCTACTGATTAGCGAGCCAGAACCAAGGCTTTTGCCATCCTGCCTATGCGCAAAATCTACGGGAAAATAATTATATGTTTTTTAATTAATGCTACTTTGTGTTTCTGAGAAAGAAATGCATTTTAAACACCCAAAGATAAGAACACATTCAGTGGGGAGTGGTGTCTCCTATCTCTTTTTTAAAAACAAAGATTCTGATAAAGTAAAATCTGCACTGTGCCTGGTATGCTGTCACAAACCTTTCTTTGAGGCTATCACTATTTCAATCAGGTGTACAAAACATGTTAGCAGGTGTGAGTTGTTTCAGATGATATACCACCAGGCTGAAGTTGAAATGAAAGTACTTTTCAAGTTGTTATTTTCCATTGCTCCTTGGCTTCTTGTATCCTTTGGCACTAGAGGCAGAAGCGCTGAGAAACTGCCGTGAATGATGCTGTCTGACTATATATGGAAAAACCTTACAAAAAGCAGCCCATGTGAGCATGGACAAAGTACCATCTTCATCTTGAGCAAGAATTAGGGTGCTGTCTTTCACCTGCCAGGACACAAGTGCTAAAAAGACAAGAGACTATGGTAGTCTTGAGGTCAGCAAATGTCTCATATAGACTTTAGCTCACCTGGTAATACATAAGAGCTACAAATCACCCTGGTTTTCCTAGAATTTTACATCATTTTGGTGATCATGTATTGGCTAATGACGAATACACTATATCCCCTGTGAAATAAACTTCTCTGTGTTTTAAGTCATCTAGTGTGAAATGGTACATTAGTCTTTGCTTTTTTCTACTTTGGATTTGCTTTGGCTACAGTGCAAGGAAAACTGAAACATTTGCTTGAGTTTCACTGTCTTCAGAACACTGGAGCAGTGCTGGACTAAATAAGTATATTTTTTTTCTGCTGGGCACTATAAAAACTTCTTGAAATCATAATTGCTTTCAGTATGCTGACATGCAGCACCTAGAGTGATTTTTTTCAGCTATTGAGGCACTACAATGGTAGAACTGCATCTCGTTCAATCTTGCAGGGTAATGTTTTTTAATATATGTATGTGTATATATGTGCATAAACATAGACACGATTTAAATAAGCGTCTAGAAGTTCCCTGTGCTCAACTATAGTTTCCAACTTTCTGAAAAAATTTGTGCTTTCACTTTGTAATTTTCAAGGTAATTAGCAGATTACTTTATAAAGCTAAATAGTAAAAAAAAATAAAGTCCTTCCACCAATTGGCTCTTGTAGTATAAAAACACAAACATGAATGCCGTCATTGTTACGCAGAACCACTGAAGTTCCTCTTTGAGTGTGAAGCTATTCCTAAATTAAACCAGTTATGCCACAAGCTGTGAAAGGCAGGCACAACGTGCTTTCTACAAAACACGTATTTCTTACACATTTAGAGAAAGCAAGGTCCACGTACAGTGGGTGCGCTTCTACACTACAAAAACGTTATCACAAATTAGCACAGAGGTAATCTTCACTTTAAGCTTACTGCACATTTTCTGTTCTCAGCCCTGTTAAAAACCATTTGCCAGGTTAGACTACTACGATGGGGATTATAAAACAGTTCCTGAGCTTGGAAGTACTTTAAATCTACAAGCCATGTTTCTATTGCTGCTTTGTAGCTCAAAAAACAAAACTAGTGATGATTTTATGAGTTGCTATAGTCTAGACAACTCGGTTACTTTTCAATGAAATTGTTCCTTGGGGAGAGTACTGTGAAAATTCCCATACAATTAATTACAGGTATGTACAACTAAAATAAAATTCTACAGCACAGTAGCTTTACAATTGCCAGTGCAATTTATGTCTATATCAAACAAGAACGCTCTGAAGGGGCTGAGAAAACGAAGTACAAAAACCAGAGGTTACGTGTAAAGCTACCTGTCGTGAGTGAGATGAGATAAATAAGATGCAATGTTAAATTTTTGATGTGCCTTCTTCTCTGGTAATACTCAGAGCTCTACTGGAAAGCACAAAATCTGACAACCGAGTCGATCTTCCCAGAACATATTTTTATAGCAAATTGGGCTCAACACATTTTTATTGCCAAGTTAAAAAGAGCAAACGAGAAATTTAACAGAATTATAAGAGAAATATACCCATAAAGCAGGAAAAGGAAGAAAAAAAGAAAACGCAGAGGAAAGCTATGACAAGAACTGTGATTAAAAAAAAGGTACCTTCACGTATTTTCCCCCCCCATCAGCCATTTTTACCTCAATCTTACTTTCCTCTATATACACGTATAAATGGCCTTGTAACTTTAAATCGCACAGCTAGATTTCAATAAATGGTATATAACAAAATGGTGCAAAGGAGAAAAATCAATTTGCTATATCAAAGCTAAAAATGAAATAACTTAAATGGAAAAGTTCTGTCTGTAAACACTTAGGTCCTGTTTAGATTATTTAGGCAACATCTCTATCACCTTCCCTCTCTGCACACCTATTCCAATGCCCCTTCTGACTCTTGACACTCAGAAATACCTTGGTGCTAGAGCCCCCTCCGCGCTCCTACAGGATGTTGTTGTTTATCTAGTTTATCTTCAACAGTAAATATGAAAAACTAATCTGTTACTGGAAGTTATATTTACTTATTATCACTGCTTTATCAGAATTCCACAAAAACTGATCAAAAAAACAGGGGCAAGAGTTACAGCAGAATGCTGGTGGTGTCTCAGCAGAAGAGACCTCCAGCCACTTCAGGACATCAAGATGCAGTTAACTTCCATACAATCTAGGTGTACTTGGCAATCACTGAGCCACCCATTTGTGCAGGTTTGACTACGATCTTGTTCTTGGTCTTCATGATAATTTCAAGCTGTTTGATTTGGGGTTATAAAGTGGTAATTATTATTCGCCATGCAGTCATGCCCAAGATATGACAACAGCACTGTTGCTGTGCATGCAATACGAGATCATCTTTGCTCCACAGATCCTCCAAGCTTAAGTTTCAATATATTCTGGGAATGTAATTTTTTTGGTTTGGTTTGGTTTTGTCAGTGAGTAACCAATATAATACATATTCTTGCCTCTCTAAGGAACCTGGACAGTCACCTGACAGCAGATGACTGCTAGAAAAAAAGAGATTCATTTCTGAATCACTTAGCCAAGCACAGTGACAAGCACTTGAGCATTTTTCACTCTGGATTAATGAAGAAAAAGCTGACTATGTACAAGGTTAAAGCCTGGCTCCCTAGAAGGGAAATGTGGCATCTAGCTCTGAAAAAACGACATCTTTTAGCTGTTGCTGGGAACAAATCCCACCTGTGTTAAGAAAACCCCTATAGGAAATAATTGCACTTTTACTTATTATTTTTCATTGTTATTGGAAACCTCCTACTATAGCTTTATTCCTTAAGGCTGAAACTAGAAACTACCACAGATTTTACTTATTATTCACGGTCAGTCACAACCTCAGTCAAAAACTCATGTTAAAATCTCATACCATGTCTAAGCACAAACATATATTATAGTTAAGTCATATGTTGATCAACTGTTTTGCACAATGCCATTCATTATTTTTTAAATTATTATTTATGTATTTATTTTTTACAAGAACACCCATAAGGCTCTGTTAGAATAGACGTCTCAGACTGCTAAATGCTGGGCAAACATATGAATATATTAATTAGTGTGCAGGATTAATATAGGCCCCCAAACCTGCAATTAGATGGAACCATTTTGGCTCCAAGAATTACAAAGAAAGTTCTCTTTCGTCATCTGCACAGAAATATGAAATCCTGGCACCAGTGAAGTCCCTCAGAGGGAAGTTTTGCCACAGACCACAATACAGTTGCCTCCAGATATTTTATCAAAGATTTTATCGTACCTTGCAGGCCTGAAATACCGAATGCTTTCAGACAAACTTTCATTATGTTGGAGAACAGAATTCGGTCTTCATTTTATGAAGTATAGCTTAGTTATTTGCCCATACTGTTTATACAAGAGTGAGTCTATATATCTAATTTTTAATAAAAACATAGCATATAAGTGCTTCAGTCTCTAAACAGGCAATTAAGCAAGTAGAAACTCCTGTCAATCTGAACAACTAATGAGATGGTTCCTCATACATCTGAAAGTGTGTTTATTCAAGCTGCAGTAGGACTTGCTTGATTCGTGCTATACTATGCTAGACACCCCATAAGTCAAACACACATGAAAATCTAGCACTCTCAGCCCACTTCTCAGCAATGATTTACTACCAGAGTCCTGGGATTCGATCTCATATTTCTACTTTTCATTATTTTTTCAATTACATCTGCATAATACTATACTACATTAACATAAGGTATAATAATTAAACCTGAGCATTCGCAATATGCTAAGGCAGGTGAAGGGTTTTTGAAGTGAATGGCTGAAGTTAGGCTTTTGTGCATACACAAATTCTTGAGCTTGCAGCTCTGCAAGTGCAGAATACTTCATTCGAGTCTGACAAAACACTTGTTATGCGCTCAAAGTCAGGCATTCACCTCCTAAGTGAGCATTAGGTGCTTAATGTTAATCATGTGCTTAAGTGCACATGATCTGAACCTGTAGCACGATGATTTTCAAAAAACCATCAAAGTGTACTTGTTTCCACTGACTTGTCCTGACTTCCAAGTCTAATGTTAAGCACCTTTAAAACTGAATATTTTGCAGTGCGCTATCCTTGCAAAAAGAAGGCCACCACAAAACAGCAAGCTCTCTCTAACTGCAGCAGCACTGAGCCAGTCTGCATGGCCCAAAGAAAAAGCTGTTGCAGATGCTCAAATGAATAGCGGATTTAATGGCTGCTCTGATTCATCCTAACACGGAGTTCAGAAATGCCACCTGCTGACAGAAGCCAAAGAGATTCTAGTATAAATAGCAGTTCTGTTACAAGTTCAGATTAATTTGGCTATGTATTAATAGCACACCCACAAACAAAAAAAAGTTTGAGTCCCTAACTCCTCCTCCTCTCAGTCCTCAATTCATTTTTGCGGGGGCTCCCTGTTATTTTACGTTTCTAGTGCCCACTTTAAACTTACAAAGCAGGTTAGCTGAGCAGGTCTCTTTCTTGCTGGATTTTGTTTAACGTGCTGTTACAGCACTCCGCGTAACAGCTGTCTGTGCCATATGATTACTTCTTTGTCGAAAGTGTAACATGTGGAAACTGTACCGAAACGTTAGCTGCTTTGATACCTATGAAGAGGAACGAGCTTTTGCATTACAACAAGACAACGCATTTTTTGAACAACTTAAAGTAACAAAAATCAGAATCTGAACCATATTAGTTTCCAGCATGCCCGTTAGTCTATTTCCATGCCCAGTTCCAATGGCTGGTTACTATTGTGTTTTTGATTGCTATTACCAGCAAACAATGGGTGATTTTCTTTCAAATTTTGTATTCTTGGAAAAGAAAAGGGAATAGATTCAAGAGACGGCCCTCGGGATTCCTTCATGAGTTATCCAAGAAGGCAAATGCTATACAGCAGAATTATAGGAACGATATCTCATGTCATTAAGATAACATTATTTGAGATAACAAGGTTTATTGGGAAAACTCATAAACTGCCACACAGTGCTGCTTTGCTTCCCCAAAATCACAGCTCCCACAACAGACAGGTCCTTAATGAACCAGAAGCAAGGTGGCTCCTTACAGATTAATTTCTGAGTCTCGACTGCCTTTGGCAGGAGGAGAAAGGAGATCTTTAGTTGTAATACGCAGACTTTCCTCCCCTGTAAATTGGTCACCCATAGAGAAAACAATGAAGCACTAAATTATTTCATCAGTAGCAAGAACACTGTTTAATACAAGAAGTAAGCTGTAATTTTTGGTCACTGTTTTGCCAGTAGCTGCATTTGAATCTTGAACAAAATTCAGCTGAATAAGAGAAAAGTTTAATAGTCTGAGCTATAAGAATCTATTAATTTTATTGAATAAAAGTTTATATATGCACTATTTTAATCTTAGAAGATATTCCCTAATGATGTAAATGAGACATGATTCTCTCTATTTTGCTAATTAAATCTACAAACACAAACATTTTAAAAATCATTGCAGATATTTAAGAATGAGGTCATACTAGGTATCAAAAGTACTTCTAATTACACCAGGCTCTGAAAATACACACTAGGTGAAGACTGACTTTTTTTTGATTGAAAATATATTGAATTTCACTTTCTGTCTTTTAATCACGTTATATAAAGCCATGGTTCACCACTGGTATGACTTACTAGAAAAAAATTCACACATTTCACATGATATATTCTAACTGGCTGAAACAATGCAGCTTCAGGATTACTGACACAGCTACAAAGTGGTCTTGATTTCGGTTTCAGAATATGCTCTATATATCTAAAAACTACTCAGTTACTATAGATGTACTAAATCATAATTCAAATAGTATCGTCAGATGGTAAATGCAATGGTTTCTACATCAATAGTACTAACTTGAAAGCCTCAGTCATCGTTTTTTTAAGTCTTAAAATATTGCTGTACTGAATTTTTAGGCATATTTGATTATAATATCACTGTTTAGATCTTAGATTCCTTTAAGGTTAAGGCCAATCCTACAAAGTATTTTTAACTCCAAATTAAAATTAATTATTACCCTAATGTTTTACTAGAAAGAAAAAAAAAGCGATTGAAAAGTTAGGTATTTTCTGTGGGTAGAAAATGGGGTCACTTTTGTAAATACTGAGATTGGGCTAGTGGACATTGCAAAGAAGTGTGCCATATTAAGGAAAGATAAAATTTTTTCAAATGCAGCCAATCAGAAATGACTGCACAAATATGACTCCCCAGAAAGGCATTTATCCTAATTAATAAGATAAACCAATAGTCAGTCACCTACTTAAATGACAGCTGCAAATCAAAATGGGACTTGCCAATTCTCTCATGGGGTCAGCTATGACCACCCATGAAAACTTCACTCTTTCATCTCCTTTACAAGTGGAAGGACTGACAGACAGCCGCAGCTATTCCAGCCAACCATAGCATCCTCAATGGTTGCTGCCAGGACTGGCTGCCATCCGCTGCCCAACACGATCAGGCAGTAAGTAGGTCTATAAACCTCTTGAAACAGCATAAATGTTATAACTTGTAATCTGTTAAAATCAAAATAACAGGAAAGGAGGTCTGAGAGCCAGTTTCTTCAGAGCAAGCTGCAATGCTAATTATGAGGTTTTCAAATATTGCAGCTTTATTTTGAGGGTGGGCAAGACTTAGGGTTGAGCCATTAAAAAGCCAGTTGGTAGTATTAAACTCTTGCTTTAGGATTTATAAGGACAAAAATTCACTCCAGGCTGAAATTTACTATTCCAGGCCTGGAATCATTTAAAAAAAAAAAAGTTGCCATAAATATGGAAGAAAAAAACCAAACAAACACAAAACAGTGGTTTCAGATGATTCTTGGCACTCTTTCAGTGCAAAAGTGGCTTCTCTTTTTTTCTCTCCTTTTTTTTTTTTTTTTTTAAAGTCTGAGACTCATTACTATGAATTACTTTTGTAACTAAAATTGAGAACAGGTTATTTTAATAATGAATTACCAACCAGTTCCTATCACTGAATATTTTTTAAAGCTTTTCAGTATGAAGAGATATCATAGTTTTCAAAAGAATGTCAATGCTCTGACTTACACACAAAAGCCAGGAAGTTAGGGGTGGAAATTTCATTTGTGAGCCACACAGATGTATGAAAACATTAAAAAAATTAACAGCGTATGTTAAAAATGCAATGTCAGCCCCATTTTTATCCATAACTAGACTTCATTAATTTTGCGGGTTTAAAATTGACGTTTAAAAATAAAGGCAACATAAGTTTTTGTGAATTAATTGAGTGCTCCTTAAATAAAGGGATATTTCAATGTTTGCAGACTGTTAACATCTTTCCAAAACAAGCTATCTGCTGGTGCTACTTAGTGGTATTTCCCTGTCACCCTAAGGAGTCTGTACTGCTGATGGACACCATTTCTTTCGCTAAATCCTGCCTGCGAATTCTAACCAGAGCATTTAAGCCTACTAAACAAAGTCTCCTGGGAGACACTATTGTTAAAACAAAAACTGGAACAAATTTTTAAAGTGAACTTTCTGCAATTAATTAGTGGATGCAGGTCTTAAGAAGAAGAGAAAACTTGTTAAGGAGAAGGAACAAAAAGCCAAATGTAAGCAGAGAGCACATGCCAGTCACCCCTGAGGGAACAGAGGGGAGGTATAGAAAATTAACTGCTGCATTTCTACTTCCCACCAAAACCACAAATGGGCCATTTCAGGGGACCAACATATACACAGTCTGCAGATAAATACATCTCTTGCTCATTACCTGAGAAGAGCCCTAAAGAGCACACTACTTTGCTGAATATTTCTGCTTTTACATGAATCATCTCATTTACGCAGAAGGTGCTATACATACACATGCACCATCTGCAGTGTGTCTGTGTGTCAGCTTGGAAGCTGCTGAACTCCGTCTGCGAATTCGGCCCATAGTCTTTTGGCATGGATTTTTACTGCAAAACTTAACAAACATTCTCTGCAGCCAAACCACCTTGAACTGTTTCTTATCAGATTTCACAAGCTAAGTGGGTTCGAGTCTGGTCAATCTATGGATAAGAGATCATTACATGAAATTGCGCTTTGCTGAAAAACAACAACAGTCACTTAACGGCATCAGGAAACGGCGGGACTTAGCTGTAAGGATGTGCACAGAGGCGAATGGAATTCAGGTAGCTCCTGGCTTCACTGAAGATAAGACTTCCACACCTAGCAAAACCAAGACAAGCAGCATACCTACAGGGAGGACACTACATAGAAAATGGGGCTCAAAAGATTAGTGAGGTTCCTGCTTTTTATCTGGAACAAGAATGGCAAACAGCCATATAGGACAGACACTCTCTGCTGAGGTACATGCATGTTTGTGAGCCATCTCACGAGCCTGTAAGGCGTGCTTTCTCTCTGGCATCTGAAGTGGCACCATCTTGGAGTTACACCTGGTGCAGTAACAGTAATGCCAGGAGCACTGCTGAAGTTTGGTACCCTAACAAAGTATTGAACAAATGAGATGAGAGATAATAAAAGAGAAACTGCCATTCTGAATGTTTCATTAATAAATTGGGCCAAAGCAATCCCATTTATTTTATTTTTTTGACAAAGTATAGGTTTAAATGAAGATGAGGACAACAATTATATTTGGATTATAACAAATACGTAACATCAACCCAAATGACACCCTTTCAGGCAACCTAAGGAAAAATAGCCTCTTTATTTTCTAAAGTTACCACAACAGACATGTTCACCTGTATTCAAAGACGAGTTAACGAGAGCTTTCTCACAGTACAAATCAAACAGGATCGCACAGAAGGAATACAGTGACATTCCTCATTCTCACTGGATGCAGTGGAGGGTATGCCTGTAGGGCTTGAAAGTTATGTAGGCACTCCGAGGCTGAAACGCAGAACGATTTACATGTTCTAAATTGTTTCCCTGAAACAGATCTTGCCTAACTATCCTTGGTTTTATCACCTTGCTAGTCGACTGCCATATATACTTACACTTGGGAGAAAAATTCACATCAGCCAGTAACAGACGTGTGAGCTGCCTATCTAAAATTAGCGTGCTGGCCTTCCTGGGCTCCCTCTGCAGGCACTGCACCGACAGAAAGAGAAACTCAGCCGCCGCAGGACTCGGAGCTCCTCATCTTTGTAAGTTATAACTGTCACAGAGAACAAAATCCTATGCCAAGCAAACACTACGAAAAATTCTGTAGTGACCAGAAAAATCTCAATGCTTATTTTAGGTCCAGAAAAACTTTTAAGATGACAAAAATGGAAATTCTGAGGTGAGGCTGCTGAAATGCAACTCAGCTGACAGTTAATTAAAAAAAAAAAAAAATCTTCAAGAAAGAACATACAGTTTTTGCTACCAGGCTATTACAAACCCTAACCTTGGAACAGGGAACTTGGAACAGAGGGTGCAGAAAGTGGAAGCTGGTATTATTTATAACCTGGCAGGCAGGACTCCCAGAAACTGTTAGCCAAAACAAGCTGATTCTCCTAGCTACAGGTAGAACAATGTTGTGAGTAACTTAAAAAGTTCAGTAGACAGATTTAGGCTTTTTTTCTTCACTGTTTGATGGAACAAGTTTCAAAGAGTACATCAGTAACCAATGTTCCTGACAGATGTGCAAAGTTATACTACCTGACCACATAATGAATTAGCCTTCCCAGGAGGAGCTGTACAAAAAGTAAAACAAAAGAAAGCAGAAATTCCTTGACATCTGTAGGACGTCAAGGAAATGAATCAGTTTGTTTCAAATAGGAGATAATTAAGAAAATCCTACCTCTAAAATTTTCTGTATTACATTAGGACTTTATCATTTAGCTGTTCTCAACATGCTTCCCTTTTTCATACCCAGGCACACACTGAACAGCAAATTAATTTCAGAACTTCCAGACAGAGTGTCACAAGGACCACTACAATTTTTCCACTTAATTATTAATATTAAAACATTAAATAGCTTATATAGAACACACAGCATAGCAATTTATCGAAGTAGGGATGTTCACGTGATTTCCTACTAAGAAGAGTACACTGAGCCTATTTGTTGCAGAACAGAATAGATGTTCAGGAGATATTGGTATTTATTCTGAAGTGTATCAGAATTATCTGACAAGATCTCTACCCAATGTAAATCAGACTGACTTGAGCCAAGAGATCTCCTTCAGCACAGCAAGCAATTTTCAGTTTCTCTAATGAGTGCAAAAAAATTCCCAGGAATTTTATAGCTGGGTAAACCCCTGGAATACTTGTTTTTGAAGAAAATACAGATCACTTCTTTCATATATTACTTTTTTTTGAACATAGTTTCCTAATGAAAGTCATGACTATATGATGACAGCAGCTGAACATTCCTCCCTGTCTACTCATTTACTTATGAATTCAACTCCTCTCAAAAACAAACAAAAAAGAAAAAAGAGGAAGGAGGCAAGGGGGGAGATCCCGACCACTTTTACTTGTATCTTAAACTGGCACTGTACCATGTGCAGAGCTCTCCTACTGATACATCAGGGATCTTTTGCACATTTGGTGTTTCTAGTAAGGTGAGTTTCCTTGTGTAATAATTTCAGCTATGATTTTTAAAGTTAGTGTCCTTCTCTGCTTTAGCAAAGAGTTTGGAAACAAATGCCCAAACACATTTTACAGATTGCAAACCAAATGCAAATAAAAAAGCCCAAAGCTTTCCTGTTTTATTTTTAGGGGTTGTTCTTCCCAATGCCTCAGTATGTCTATTGTTCTCCAAATGCCACGTAGCAAAATTTCTAGTTTATTTGGGATAAACCAAACAGTTGGTGCTTACCTGTAGGAGTACTACTGCGAAACGATGAGGAGGGAGTGATTGGAGGGGTGACTGGAGGAGTAAGGCTTCCACTGCTGTGGCGAGGTGGAGTAGATACATTCCCACGGGACACTGTGCTTGACAAAGTCAAAGAGAGTTTCGGCTGAATCTTTTTCTTCAAAGACTCCTGCTCACGTCGAGCTGCATCAGTCATAAATCTAGAACAAGGACAATAATGAGGATGAGAGGCTTGAAACACTGTCCATGAGCAAGCTTTAGGTAAAGTATTTTTCACCCTCAGTGAACAAATGGAGCTTCAAACTCAGCCATGACAAGTTCCTCTGCAACACGCACATTTTCAAGACTACAAACTTCTCCATCAACAGCTTTATTCCAGTGTTCAAGATCTGGGCCATTTGCTTCTGATTTCAACAGAACTTAACATTAGACATCTGCATCATTTGCAAACACACAAGTTTTTTTCAAACTCCAACCAGAGACTGGAGCATTGCATACAATAATATAATAACTATACTCAGTCCTTTACAATAACTACACTCTATCCTTCTGTGAAAAAGTAGCTGAGTAGCTATAATGGAGAAAAACCATAGGGGCAAATCCATTGAATCCGAAGGTCAAAGATTGTATGAATTAGATTGCATAGATATATAATTTCTAACTTAGGATAATTACATCATTTTTCTAAACATTTTAGACAACATTGCCTGATGTAAAAGATGTCAAATTAAATTGCAATTCCTCAAACCAGAGTTCCCAACTCTTGAAAAGCAAATGAGTTCTCTCTGTAGAGCTTGGGTACATGCTTCTGAAGGCCTAATACAAGTCAAGGTTCATCTCTGTGGGATGTCGAGAGGGAATTCCACCAGCACCACGCAAGATGTGCGCTGGTAGTGCAGTAATTCCAGCAGTGCAACTTTTTGCATGGGACCACTCACTCACAATAAAAGTAGCTTTTTTTGCTTTTATTCTGATTTCTTCCAAAAAAGAAAAATTGAAGTGAAAAAGACCACTTTTATTCCAAGTGCCTACACAGAGTTATACCAGAACATCTGATAACGGCATTATGCTGACATTCAAAGCACCACTGCTGGCACTTGTATTAACCCTCACTTGAAAGGACTGGGGTTTCCCCCCACCATGGGATCTCTGCAACTCAGACTTCATGCACTTAGCATTCAGGCAGTATTTTAATCCTTTGTCTTTCCCCTCTAATCATAAGGAGCCATCTTGAAGGATTCCTAAAAAGACAGGCTAAAGTAAATGACCTTGTCCATACAGTCCTCTGTCCTTCACGCCAAATTACAAACTACGCCTGTCAGTGAGTAAAACAATACACACTAGCGCATGATAGAGAATAAGAAGTTACACCCAGACATTTGCCTGACCAGGTTGGACAGAGTAAGCCAGGTTTTAGCCAAGACACAAGCTTTAATGAGCTCTGGCAACGTTGGCAAACCATGAAGGGTGCATTCAGAGAGGTGAGAACATGGTGCAGCCAGTATGCTGCACTTACCTCGGAGCCAGCTGTCACCCAGAAACTCACATTTGCAATCCACTAAGGAAACAGAATGACAAAAACTACCAGCAATTATTTGTATTGGACTAAGCAAGGGTGACCTGGCTTTCTTTCAATAGTCACACTCTCCTCAGAGGAGCCTAGGAAAGAGAAAGAGGCAGACTCAGGCATGGAAGTGGCCACAGAGAACAAGTCTGTGGAGGAACTATTGAAGATGCTGAGTTGTCGTATTGGGTGTAGGTGGCAAGGTTTTGGTAGTGGAGTGGGCTGCAAGGCAAGAAGAGAGCAGGGTCTGCCTCGTGCCAGCCACGGCTGTTTTCACGTGCTCCCCAAGAGACTCACCACATGACACAGCTGAGCCCGTCAGCGAAGCTGGTGGCACCTCAATGAAAACTTATTTAAGGAAGGGCAGAAAATGCTGGAGGGAGAGAGGAGGAGGGAATAACAGAGGGAATGAGAGAGTAACAATGTCAGAGGAGTAGGAGGTGCTGCATGGTGGAGAGCAGGTACGCCCCTGAGGCACTGCAGCCTGTGGGTGACCAACTGCAAAGCACAGGACGAGAGTGACGAACAAGGGGGCACAGAGAGCAACTGCTACAACCTGACCCCAACCTCTGCAGCACTTGTTGCCTCAGCGAAGGCACTGAGTGTGGCACTTATGGAGAGACCTCTGAGAAAAACCAGCTCCTGTGGAACAGTAAGGACTGCAGAGGGAAGGGCGAAAGAAAAAAATGGTTTAGGCATCTGTGTGAAATACGAAAGAAAAATTTGGCCTAGATATATAAAAGCTCTTTTTCAAACCAGATTTGTGTATTTTAACACAGCCTGAAAACACTGTGGCATAAAATTTTAAGTACCATTAAAGCAATAAAGATGTATCCTGAAAGCAAGATAAAGATGCATCATGAAAGCATTAATAGGTGAATCTCTGCCATGATACGTAACATCAACACACAATCCGCAGACTTTAATAAACAGGTATATAACATGACAGCTTATCTTCTTTGAACAGAGACAATACATCACGTCAAACCCAGATATGGCATTTTTATGAAGTTAATATTTAAAAAGCAGATATCCATAGTAACAGTTCAGTTTTAAATTTCTATTCTCTAAACAAGGGTGCAGATATTATTGACAAAACAGTCCCCAAATAGAAGCCTAAATTTCATTAAAGAAAAAAGAAGTAAAAGGAAAGAAACAAAATGGGCATTCACTCCATGTTTGCTTTCCTCTAACTAGGAAACATCTAATTCACTATTTTTGGAATATGCACTATGATGTGTGCTTGCTTCTGGATGGGAAGCCTTATTCCTTACGAAAATATTATGGCAACATTGTAACTCCTTGAAAACTTGGAAGATAACCTCAAGTGTGAGATATTAAAAGCAGCAGCATAAACGCTGCCATTTAATAAACTCGGCCACAAATAACAATGTTAAAATAATACTGAGGTATAATCAGTCTAGTTGAAGTCCATAAAAATCAGGAAAAATTGAAGTTACAGATGAAACTTCTCCCTATCCTGTTAACTTGCTCCCATTTGGGCTAAGCACGTTGAGTATATTCCAAAATGTCATTTCTTGTCTACACCGTGAACCCAAGAGAAATGGAAGGCAGAGTCTGTTAAGAAGTTCAGTTCCTGATATCTCAAGTATGCAATTAACCTTTTCAGATCCAAATATACCCATACATATTTGCTGAAGCACTGGCAGTGCTATGGTTTTGGAAAGGAAACTTTTCTAAATGGATTGAAATAAAACATTTTTCAGTATTTTAATTGAAATGCAGTATTATACTTGTGTCCAACTATGGTGCTGTTCTTCAAAGCTTCCAATATAAGTGTTTTAATGATGGGTATAGAATGACATTTCCAACTAAGGCTTTAATTTTCATGTTGAAAGTACATTATGGTTGCAACATCAAGTGCTCAGAAATGAAACATGCTGGAATTAAGGTTGAATACTGGTCTCTAAATTACATGATTGCATACAATTTTCCCTGCCTCATTTAAATGCACAAGATGTGTGGGAAACAGAAAATGAACTGTAGCTAACAAAGGCTGCTGTAAGACCAGTTAGGTTAAGTCCCATCTCCTTGCTTACTAGTCTCTCTCACCATCTTCAGATCCATCTCCTTGCTGAGCAAATCTATTTCTACTATTTTCAACTCCTATTCTTAACTCCAATACCCTGCCCCTCTAGTTCCACGACTCCACAGATTTTAGTCATCTTCCCTGTTGCACAGGATTATGTTTACACTTCATAAGCCTCTCTCTCCAGGTCCAATATACCACATAGGCACACTGGAACAAGGAGAATCATTCAGTTCCCAGCCATTCATCGACCCTGTTTTGACAAACATGGGGTTTGTGTGCCTTCTTGCAGATAGTTCGTAACGTCAGGGTGGAGCCTGTTCCTTAGAAAGAAATCTCTTTTAGCCCCACTTTTTCTTTCCTCACCCTTTCGCCTTCCTAATAATTGAACTCTCTGCTCCAAAACACATAGGCACAACGATTTCTGAATCAAGTGCTTGCAGCAACTTCAATAAACATGATCAAAATACAGTATTTCCCCCTCCTCTCATTCCCTGGAATGGTTCGAGTATTTTTATTGAAACTTTCCCAAGAAATTCAGCCTGAAGGAGACACCCAGCATGGAAAATTTCAGCCCAAACAGCTGAATGTTGGCAACATAATAAGCAACTGAATCAGCCTTATAATGGAAAGTGTTGCACAACCTTCCATATAGGTGGCAATATAATACAAACAGCATTAGCTGTTGTTACCAACACAAAAAGTCACCAAAAAAGCAGAGGCGAAGTTCAAATTAAAAAAAGCCTTTACAAATCAAACCTTCACAATGTTTGTAAGTCCTGTCACCCCCAAAAGCTTTGGAATCGAGAATGAACAGAAGCAGAACACGCTCTCCCAGAAATTTCCTTGTGCTACTAGTGTGTACTGACTGTTTCACAGGATAATGCCCCAGTATGACTCACATGATGATGTCAGAGTTAGTTTATCATAAAACTCTCACTACACACAATTCTAAGTCAGTTTAAGAGCTCTGGACTGATATACCCAGACTGAGGATAAGGGTAGTTACAAAAGTCATTGCAAATAAACTCAAATTTTTTACTTGAGATCTCACTTGAAAGGGAAAAATTCGAACAGGTTGCCCTTCAGAATATATCTTCTTAATAATGGTCGTAAGGGTAGAAGGTGCCCTTTCCTCCTCTTCCTCGCCATTATGGCTTGCTGATGCAGGAAGTTAGTCCTGCTTAGACCAGATCTGTTTTTATGTCCACAGACACTTACACAGTGAAAAAGGTGCATCACAGCTACCTTGTGGGATCTGAATATTAATTTGCTACATTTGTTTTCTTCATGATCTAGTCTCTAAATATATGCAAACAGAGGAGGCGATACAATCACAAGTCTATTGTTGTCCAGCTACTGCATATGCACACTAGAGAGGGGAGGAGAATCATTCTGAGCTTGCAAAATTTTGCAAGCAGAATGACACTGCGGAGATGCTCCAGCCCAGGACCGCTCCACAACACTCTGCAGTTGCACACCAGCTTAAAAAAATTGACTGCACCACCTGACAGTAACATGATTACCTTGTCCTGTGCCTCACCACTGACAAACTGCACTAAAGCACGATGGGAAAAGGTAGCAGAACAGAATCAGTTCTGACCTTTTCTCATTATCACATGGAAAATTATGGAAAAACATTGATAGTAACATTCAGCTCATATTCATGTTTGCCTCATTTGGCTAACCTGTACCGGGAAAAGCCCATCATCTTTCCCAGAACATAAGAAATCATGCTGCTGGCTGAGCTTCCACTGCTCCTATTTCAGCAGACTGCTCCTTAACCCAACACTTGGTCAACTTCAACATGGACTGGAATGAGGAGAAAGAAACAAAACAAAACAAAAAAAACAATGGTGCTTTATAGCAGATTCGTGCTGCCTTCTGGTTGTATTGTATTTAGATCAGAAGTGGTTAAACTTACTTGAAAGACGAGGCACACAAAAGCTTAACTACATACCGAAAGCCCCATATGAATTCTCCTGCTACTCTTTATACCTATCAGAGCAAGGTGCTGCTTATATCTGCTTTTCCCCTCAATCTTTTCCTACTTTTGTCTCAAGATGTTTATGCAATTCTTTGTCAGTGTGGTACCAAGAGAAATAAGGAGGTGGGGATGGTAATTTTAGCTCCCAGTCTTCCTCATCACACTAGCAGTGTTTAGGGACAAAAAAGGCTAGGGTGGAAAGCACATCTAATTGCACAGTATTTTAAAACTTCAGGAGACCTATATTTTGAAGAGGGATTGGGAGGATCCACTTGTCAAAGCACGACGCCACTTCAGTAAGGCAGGACTCTGTGGACCCCGAAATGCACTAGCGAACCCCTTAGTCAAGAACTGTCCTCCACATCCTTTGCTGCCTTTACAAGCACAGATAAAGCAATATGGTTTGGTTTAGCTAATGCTGGGAAGAGCAGACAACTGTTAAGTTGAACTATTGTAGAGTTAAGGAGAAATCTGGTGAAATCTAAATGGTGGGAGCTCAGCAGTAGGCTGTCTTGCCTCCTGGGAAGGATGAAAGGCTTTTCGCCGTTGAACTTCACAAACTGGGCCAAAGCAAAGACAATCGGTGTCCCCAGTAATGCCTTGCCACACTATTCATGCGATAATGAGGAAAGAAATATATAACCAAGTACCATACAATCCATTAACTCAAATTATTTGATGAACGCCCTTGAGCACTTCCACATACCATTCTTTGTAGTGTGTGGGGAAAGAGAAGTATTCTGCAGCTCTGTACAAAACTCTGTTGCTTCACAGAAGCTGTCAACCATATTTTTCTTTAGAGATCTTCCGTTAAAGTTTTAGTAAAACTCTAAAAAGAAATGTCAATGTGAAAAAGCTCTATTAAGACGCTTGCATAATCACGCACATGCCTCCTTTAGATTACAGAGTATTTGCATAATGCTAAAGCATATAATTTATACAAAACTTCCTTTTGCTTGTCTTGTTTTTTCTGATTTCACAAAAAACATCAAAAATGGGGAAGAAACAGCACAAAATAATACTCCTCTCTCAATTATTCCCCTAAACCTACATCACATTTCACAACAGCCCTTAAGCAGGTCACACAAATCATTAAAGGGCATTTCTAAGTTTCTGGAAAGAACAGTGTCAGTCCAACATACATTGTAGAAACACCACGTATCTAAGCTGGACATCAACGTGGACATTCATCTGAGATCAGGTCTTACAAAGGAATTTGTGTTCATTCTCAGTACCAAACGTACTCAGACTCACCTATTGAAGGCTCTATGTCCTAAATAAGGAATATTTATGGCAAACTGACGAGTATTTTAGAAACAGGATGGAATCAGATTTCTTTTTATTATTAGTTTTAGGAATAATTAATTGCTGGTACAATTCTTTCATTTTCATTATTCAACCTCTTTTGTCAAGATGTAAAAATATTATCACCACAAAATCAGCTATAGTGTAATACACACTTTTTCTGAATATGTGCATCTTCAACAGGTATAGTGAAGACTATTAGGATGCATATGTATCTTAAAAAAAAAGTTAAAAGCAGACTTCATATTGCATTTCTGCCTCGTCTTTGGAAAAAATTGAACACAACATGCAGTCATATTGCTGTCAGCAGACTCAAGGCTGCGACCTTAGGAAATCTGTTCAATATGAGCAAAAGTTCAGAGGGTTTATTTTAATTGCCTGCTCTTCACACATTCTTAAAAGATACAATTAGAGACAATAAAATATCCACCAGATATTTTGTGCTTCCAGCATGGAGAATTCATTGAGAAGACTGAGTAATTTCATATTTAAAGATATGTAAGTGGAGCCAATGGTCGACGATATGCCAAATAATCTATTATCACTCAAACAAAATAAAAATAAAGCAGCAATTACCTAACCATCCCAAACCATATACTTGCCTACAGTAAAACGTGTGTTTATTCACTGTTGATCAATACAAGCAGTGTTAAAAGTTCTGCAAAGGAATTTAGTATTGCTCGTGATTTCAGGAATATGCAGGCAAAAACGTCAGTGTGAATTACATTTCATATTTAGGTTAATATCAAGCCCAAACATTAGTCATAAGCCCTACCTTCCCATTTCATATTTATTTAATATATTATATACTTAATATGTTAATTTTAATATTTTCTGTTTAGGAAAGAGTTCTCTTTCTTCTGTGTTCTTGTTTTTTTGTCCTCCTTTATTCTGTTAGCACCACACTTACACTTATTGTACTACATCTACTTTTCTTGGAGCACCGAAGTAATTTTTAATTTAAAAATAAAAAATTAAATCAGTATTGCATGTTCCCCCGACCATAAAAACAGCTGTTTATTTAGAAATGAATGTTCTGTTTTGAATCTTCCAAAGAAGTTGGGTTTTTTTTAGGTTTTTGTTTGTTTTGTTTTTAAACAACATGGTATTTTTGCCTCTCCTTTCTTGAATTTGCATAGGTCATACAGCAAATGCGAAATCCAAGACTGCTTTTTATTCTATATTTTTTAAAAATTGATAGAAAAAAATGCACACTGAATAGATAAGATTAGAACAGTAATGTAATCAGGACAGATGCAGTCTGATTTTAGTTATTTCATTCACAATGGAAATTCATTACTTATTCCCTAGAGTGGTGACAGGGACTTCAGGACAAGCCCACACCGTCTTTCTGCCCTTGTTAAAATAAACAAATGACATTTCTATGTTTAAAAGGAACAAAATCAGAGCTCACCAAAACCAACTTAAGAGAGCAACAGTAATGTCCAAAGCATTAGAAACATATTGCTAGTTCTCTTCCTTTACCCTCCCACTCCTTCCCCATTTTTTTTACACCCTATTTTGAAGTAAATGAATGAGTTTCAGCAAGGAGTTATAACTTATCTGCAGCTTCAAAATTCTGTAATTTCCATGGAATGAGAGGCAATAGTTAATCAAAAGAGATACTTCAGGGAGGTAACTAGCAGGAAGGGAACTGCTGTTTGGCACGATATCGTCACCTCTGTTACAAATAAATAAGAGCACATCCGACCAAAGTGCTCACTACGCTGTGCTCTGCCTTGACAACAATTTATTTCTTATCAAACTAATTCCAGAGTTTTGCCATTGGCAAAAAAGGAGCATTTGGATGGCGTAAAACACTTTCAGACTTTCTCGCAGTTGGGATAGATTTTCAGAACGCTGCAGCAAACCCCTGCCTTGAGCGTAACGTAGCAGCCATCATTTCAGAAATCATCCTCCCTGTGTTTGCTAACAGGCTTACGAGGACATTCATCAGTCTTGGCTTTGCTTACGGCCATTAACGAACAAACCAGTCATCGCCTGCTGCTAACAACAGATACTTCATGGATTATTGCTTAATTAATTGTTGAATATAACTTCATGAATCCTTACATTTCAGCTCGTATCCTTATTAATGCACAAGAATAATGTAATGTGACACAGTCATAAAGTGTCAGAGATACCGAAATGAGAATTTTAGCAGACATCAATAACAAGAAACACAAAGGAGTATTTGTATATTTAAAGCATTTTTTAAAACGTCTAATTTTAGAAATGCACACTGACAGTTTTTAAACTTGCATCGCATATACAAAACTCCCAAATTAATTTTCTTAGTATGAAGTTACTATAGTGACTAAAGGCAGTCTCACATAAGAGAGTACTGATGGCATCTTTTCAGTAATACTCTTAACCTATCAATTATTCAATTTAAATTTTTTAAATATTGTTGTTTCACATTTTATGACTTGTTAGACTACTCTGTGTTTTCACATGAACGAAGTGCAAAATTCCTGAAGGCAGAGTAAAAATTTAACTTTTATTTTAGTGGGAGGAAAGTGCAGGGGAGGTAAATTGTATTTGCCTTTTTTTTTTGTAGAAATTGTAAATTTTATTAAATTCCCAATCTCCTTGGAGAAGATGGAATTAAAGTGCTCATAGAAGAAAAATAAAGGGTCTGTATCTCCTAAGTTTGACTCAAATCTCAAAATAGTTCTTATGTGGGACTAAGTAGTGTACCAGCCCTGCTCTGGCTCTCTGCACAGGCTCCAGTATTGTCAAATTGCCTAATTCCAGTAGGACATTTTACTTTCAGATGTGCTTAACCTAAAATATCGTATTTTTTTCCATTACTGGTCCACCCTCTTCCCTTCTTGAAGAGCTTATTAAACCTATTTATGTAAAAACAATTTCTTTCAGTCAGCCCTACACAGAAATAGATCTGTGTACACGACACGCACTTTTACTGTTGGACTTGCTTTGGTTTTATTGATGCCTCAAGGACTTTTAGCTTTAAGAAGCAGGGAGCTGAAATATCAGATATTTTATTCCTGTAATGTTCCATTTATGTCTGGGTATTCTCGTGTCATTTCATACCAGAATTCAAGTCAACACCCAAAGACAGATTCACCAAGCAGGAATTTAAAAATAGATATTATCGCAAGGCATTGCTTATTAGCTATAAGAATGTCTAATATCAATCTGCATAAATAAGTCCATCTTCAGTATTTTACACAGCATAGTAAAACACATTAACCAACACACTTTTCAGTCTTTCAGAAATGTATCACATACTGTCTGCAGTGGCTCTGCCAGCAGCATCGACACAGTAAGCAATCCAGAATACCCATTCAACAAAAATAGGGTAAAAAGAAACTGTGGCAATAAACTGTAAAATAAATTAATTCTTAAAACCTATAGACACTGATTTTCTTTCAAATACGAAGACACCAAAGTCACTTACAATGCATTCAGTGTTTGATGTTATTTTTGAAGAAAACACTAAATCTATTTGGGAGAACACTGATACAGAATATGATCCTCCCATTAAGAAAGAGCATTCAGCTCAAAAGATGCTCTCCCAAGCTTAAGTGAAGACTTAGATGGAGAAGCATTTTTTAAAACTGATCTATAAAGCTGTATTCAGAGGAGTGGGTGGGGTAAAGCTTATAATGGAAAATTGCAGCAAACTTAACATTAGGAATGTGAAATGTCTGGTCTTAATAAACCAAATTTTGAGGGATTGTGAGTTGTTTGGAAGGACGATAGCAACTTACAAACAACCCAGCCCCACTAAAATGGGAAATTGAACATTCTTAGTCCTTCAGACTCTGCTGCAGTGAGTCGCACATCCGTAAAATAGCCAATATGAAAGGTCCCTCCTAAAAGGCAGGAAAGTTCAGGTGAAGGTAGACAAGGGAAAGTGGAGAGGGAAGAAGATAACCATAATACGTGATTTTGGTCTTTCATACAAAAGGAAGAATGGACTCTCATTTCTGTAATTACGTGCTATTTTAAAAATGTACCTTTCTACACTTTAAGCTGATTTGCCTGGAGGAACGAATGACTGACAAAGTTAACAGTTCATTATTAATCACTGTATCAGTATTTCAGGAGAGGGAGGAAAAAAAAGTACCTAAGAGTCAAGAGGAACTCTCGAGGTCCCATTATTCAGCTGTGAGGTGTAAAAGCAGAACACTGATTTGCGTTTTGAAATTTTGTCCCCGTTAGTCTCAGGGTGTGCTACTGTACCAGACCCAGGCGCGTATGCGAGAGCAGTAAATCCCCCAGTTTCGCTCGGTCTAACAGAAACCATTCCCTCGTGTCCCTCGGCGGCAGCCACCCTCCCACCTCCAGCTCGGAGTGATCTGATGAAACCAGCGAAACCCTGCTAGGATGCGGAAGAAAAGGACTGACATCTGAATAACTAACAATGCGCTGCCTCTCAGGCAGACAGCAGGGAAGTTCCTTCAGCACTGTTTGATCTGCTTCGCCAGCGTTATTGCAGAAAGCCGGTTTTTCATTAGGTAAGAAATAAAAAAAGCCAACCCGAAGTCGCGATGCAGGCTGCTAAGTGAGATTACAAATGCACCGTAACACAATGATGGAAGAGAAAATAGATGGTGTAATACAGAAAGGCCTAAGACTTGCAAGTGGAAAAAAGTATAAATGACTATTTTAATTAATTTCCTAATGTAAAACACAGCTGTAGTAATGTTGGCAAATATCACCTGCCTGTTTTAAGTTTGTGAAATGAAATCATGCTCTTTAATTGGGTCTTAATGTACAAAACTATGTTTTATTTACTTTTTATTACAATATCAGTATTTTAACTTTCAGTTTGCTTGTGCAAAAGCTTTATAAATTACTTGAATCACTTAAATCTGAATACTATAATCTGCAGTTACAATGTACCAGTTTGAGTTTCAACAATTAAATGCCTTTTTTGTGGACTCCCGCTGCTATGTGAACTAGCTGTAGGCTATTAAAATAATGAGTCCGGACTGAGTCATCTGATCTCAGCCTCGGTGCAAAGCCTGAGGAAAAGGACTTAGCCCACAATTCCTAGTCTGTTTACCAGACTAAGACCAGACTGTTGGAAGCATTATCCCCGCGCTCCCTTCCCCCCGCCCGCCGCCGACTGCGCTCGGCCGAGGGAAACGCGGTGTCACAGAGCCCTCTGCAGGCGGGCGGCACGCCGCCCCGGGGCCGCCGCCCCGCACCGGGACCGCCGCCCCGCACCGGGACCGCCCCGCCGGCCCCCGCATCACCAGCCCGCCGCACCGCCGCCGTCCTTGCTTGAAGCGTGGAGTTACGGAGCCAGTGCAATGCAAGGAAAGGGGACCGGGTGGGCACCAGGTCCCCGACAGGTCCCCTCACCACCATCGGCTTGCATGCCGCAAGAAGACCACAGTAGACTTGGACACCCCAAGGATGCTTTGGATAATGTCGCCTCATCCGGCTCCGTAAATATGGCACTCTGTGTTGGTAACAGCAACGAGGAACAAAACCTAAAGATCTTCACCTACTTCACTTCCAGAAACATCACCAGCAGCACCCATCACAAAACAAAGGGAACAGCCAAAACATCCAACTTGTCACATCCTTCAGAGGAAGCCAAAAACAGAGGCATTCACTTTTATTTTCAACAACACAAAATATGTCTTCCTGCAATATCGGTATATAAAATACATACACACACGGCTTGTGCACGTGGTGCTGCCTAAAGCAGTATCTACCTCAGCTCAAACTCCAGCTGGTATCCAGGGACTGATATATTCCATATTATTTTTAAGTTGGTTCATGTGCCAAGATGTGTAATTTATCTGCTTCCTTGATCTTTCCACAGTTTTTGATGCTGTATGAATATGTAAAGGGAAGATAATTAAACAGAGAGCTTTCTCTAACGAACCTTCACAGCTTTTTGGTAGATTTACCATCATCATTTTCACTTACCACTGTTCTGGAAAGGATCAGAGCTCTACCTTTTACATTTCTTCTTTCTGTACACTCCAGTCATATTTACATATATCATCAAACCATACTTGCATTTCTGCCTTTTTCTCCAACAATTTTGCTACACCTTGGTGACACACGTACTCTACGCGTTATCAACTCATTCCACCACTCCTTTTGACTTAGGGTCCTTTTGATCTCAGCCCTCTCCGTTTCACACCTCTGCTTCGGGTCAGGTCTTCTGCCCTGACTAGGAATCCACGTCTTGAATTTATATAACACTGTATTGTTGCTTGTACATGTGTTCATATATATATACACACACATGCACACTCACACACACATATATATGTACATGTATACACATATACACTCACTATATGTATACATATATGAAATTAAATACATTTATGTATATTAAACATATAAGTATTTTCTTTTTTCATTTTAATAGCCAAGTGAAATCACCACTTTTGAGAGCCAAAGTAATTAAATAATGAAGTTTAAAAAGTTTGTGGCCAAGATAATACGACTTTTGGAGAGCTCATACCTAACAAGATTCAGCAGATGCAACAGAACTATCAGTGTTACTCCTGATGGTTCTTGAAGCTAAGCCCTGATGAAAGAATCTGTTTTGAGAAGAGGACCACAGCATTTATATAAAGAAGGGAAATGTTCTCATCCCTGTAGTTTTAGATTTTTTTTAACGTGGTTTAAACTCTAGAGAAATTTGCAAATATACTTTGAGAATATCTTAAAATCTCACAAATCAGAAAGAAAAGAGAAACTTAACTATTACTCAAGTTTTGAAATACCATAATAAACTGTGATCAGGTCTGACATTATTTTTGAATTTCTAAGGTTGTCAATAACAAGACATGATACCATGCATGCAGAACATCCCCCTGCATCCCTTTCTGCTTCCGGAAAGGCTGTACAACAAAGGGAATGTCGCAGAGAAAAATTCAGAAACAGCCTCAAAATACCTCTACCACTATCTCCATTCTTCAGCCAGTGCCTCAGCCGTTATGCCACGGTATCTTCCAATGCATATTCAAATTCCTGTTTTATTTCAACTAGTCTAATAAAATGCTTTAAATGCAAATTTCTGCTCATCTTATGTAGATCCTAAACCACACCTACAGGAACTTGAAACCTCTGGCCCTTTCAGCTAGCACAGTGGTTCCCACAAGCGTATGCTTAGTGGTTCTTTGATGGTCTACAAAATTATATTAAACAGCAGTTCATTAGAAGCCAGAGGGTAAAATGTGGTGCATTATAGTCTGAGAAAAATATTGAGTGTGACTCTGGTCTGCTAAACTGCTACACTGGAGAACCACTGTCCTGGTCAAAAGGCACAGGGCCAGAGTCTGCTCCAGCTTCTGCCCCAAGCATCATACATGAACCCCATGAGGGCATGGCTCAGCTGCTCGTATCACCCAAAACCCTGACCTGGGCCAAGCAGCACCAGGGGGGCAGTCCTCTCATGTCAGCATCGTCATGTAGAAAGAGAGAAAGTTCAAAGGCAGACAACAAAATTACTTCTCACAAGTATTTCCCAAAGTTTACTTTACATATTATTAACATAGCACTCTCTCTGGAGAGGGGATTTTTAAAAATTATTAAATTAATTAAATTTAATTAAAAAAAATCTAATGTTTGGGGTATTGATGTTTCAAATTTAATTTTGTTCACTGGGCTTAAATCTATTAAATCCTTCCCCTGCCGGCTCTGTCTGCCTTCCAGTCTGCTTTGGCAAATTCTTGCACATAAACTACCCACCCAATACTGAGAGACTGGAGAGACACATGTCCTTCTCTTTTTCCCTAAAGCCCATGTTAAGCACCGGAGCAGTCATTTTACAACCCATAGCCCTCGGAAACAACCTATGGACTGCTGCCATACATACAAGTCAGTAATAGCTATCCCTAATGCTTTTAATTTCAGATCAACATCTATGGTAAAAAACTTCACACACAAAACACTTTGCATCTGGCAAATCTTTAAGGAAGAGCTTTTAATCTTCAAATATATTCCCTTGATTTAATCCAAGTCTTCAAAAATGTTTTAGCTGTTTCTAAGGCCAGCTCCTTAAAATGGATTTTTTTCCCTCATTTCTGCATTTATCAGTCAAAAAAAATTCTAAAGGCTGTTCTATTAATAGTGTCAAGGTACAGCTCATATCATGGTTCAGAATGGATTTTTCAAATCGATTTTCTATAAAAATCATGAAATACAAGGATGCAATAAAATTATAGTAAATATTTCACATTTTTTCTTGGAGCTGACTTCCTAGAAACTCTGAAGACAGTTCTGGTCAATCTTTCACAAGTAGAGGAGGACAGAAACATTTCACAGAAGGGAGAAGGAATTTTAACACCTGCAAAAGCAAAAGTTGTATGATGAACTGTCTTCCCTTAACCACTATCTTTTTCCTTCAACTTTAGTGTCCTTTTTTCTGTCCAAACTAATTTTATAAAACATTTTTCATTCATGGAAGCTGATTTTTACTTGAACTGCCACTTCTTTATAATAAACTCACAGCGTGACTCAACTATATAGTAACAGTGCTTTGCAGACCCCTTTCCATAAAGGGAAGAATTCTGAAACGGCCTTTATAGTATTTTCCTATGTGAGTTGTATATGAATGCTCAAATGTGATCAATTGGAATACTTAAGCTTTTCCCTATCCCCATAATAAATAATGTCTATAGTGCTACACAATTGAGAGGAAAGAATAATGAAATCCTGTATGTGGGGTCCATACCTTTTTTTAAAGGGGAGGATCATAAAGGTCTGTTTTTTTTTAAAAGTAAAATATGAATTTAAATTAAAACTATGAAAATACGAGTAATAAAAGACATTAATTTAAATGTAAAAAAAAAAAATCTGACATTGACTTTGGTATTGTCCAAAAGCCCTATTTTCTGTGAATAACACACAGATTCAGTGAATTTTTCAATAGCTGCAGAGTAGTTACTGCAAAACTGTCAAACACTTGACTCTACTTTGATAACATTCAATAAGATTTTCAGATTCAATGTATCAGAATGAAGTGGGATATTGCTGAATATACTTCCTGAGCTGGTGTATTCTTTACCCTAGTGGCATCAAAAGACTAAGTACTTCAACTAAGTAATATTTTATTTGCCTTTGCTGCAAATGATTGTAAAGCACTGTAGTCTACCACAAGGAAAAGTACAAAAATTGAGAAATGTGTAACTGCGGTAAAAACTGTGACACTTTGCACCAAAAGTGAACACTCTCCGCCCCATAGTTAGGTCTTTCCCTCTTAGATAATAAACTTCACAGTGATACAGGCTGATCTGTTTTCAGTGGCGACATCGCAGCAACTTGCTGGAGCGGCTCAGCACCATTTTTATCATCTCCCACTGCAGTAATTGAAAACAGTTGCACGAGGTGCTCAGCAAACTTGCAAAAATACAACCACCAGCAAGCTTCAGCGCTGCTTGAATCCTGCACACAGCAGAACAAAACCATCGAGGTCACTGCAGCACTTGAGTGGGAGCCAAAGGTACGTAGAATAAGATGGGAGTGCTGCCACAGCAGGACTCGATACTGGGGGTGCTCACATGCTTGTCAGCAGCGACTCGAAACAGTGCATGGCAACCTGACGGGACTCAACACGGCAAAGGTGAATTCAAATGTGCAGAACTGGCAGGACACAGAATTTAGGAGTAGTTAAGGTGGGTTTTTCACTTAAAATAGTCCCATGGTAACAGAAAAGGAGGGTTGGTTAAAACTTCATGGAAGCTCAGTATGAAGGAATAAATAGATAAAATGCCATTCTCATTCCAAACAGCTAGCCTCATCTAACTGTCCCTAAATCATCAAGATTAGTAAGACATTGCCCAATTCCCCAGTTAAAAATTACACTCAAGTGTGTCCACGTTAGCCAGTGAACTCACCGTCTCTAGATCATGATCATTCAACTCTCCCAGTAGCTTCCCAACTGGAGGGGAGCATTACCCTCGCTTTGTCTGATCTGACACTGCACAACTGGAGGAAAACTTCAGCACACCCCATGCCTCAGTGTAGTGGACTGTCCAGAGAACAGAAGCTTCCTAAGAGCTGGCACAGTTTATGGGGTTAAAGTCTCAGCAACATCTACAGACTGCTCCCCCATCCTCCCAGGGGTATCGCTGCTTAACTTATGGGCCAGTGCGTAGTTTCGGCAATGCTTTACTCATTCAGAATATGGGAGAGCACAGGTGATGAGGATTAAGAGAAAATAAAATTTGAATATCTTCAGCATAGCAGAGGAAAACCACACCGCAGTGTCATGATTTAATGACAGAAACATGAACACGAAAAGCATGAAATTTAAAGCAAACTCTGACAGAAAATAACCAAAACTCCTGAACACTAACCCTCCTGCCCCCCAGCCCCCACAACTGATGCAGGAGTGGAGGGGGAAGCTACTCAGAGTAATATTGGCAGTGGTGAGCAGACGAGAGCTAATGGAAGAAACAGAACAGTTCAATCAGCCATGACATCAGGCTATCAAAACCAATCTGGCTATTATCATATGAAAAATCTGTTCAAAAATCCATTCAAAAACCCAAACCAAACAGAAATGGAGATGAGAACAGAAAGCACAAGACTCACTTAACCAATGGATCAATGACTATCATTAGCTGGTAATACTCTAAAACTCTATGCAAGCTAGACATTCTTATCCATATTCATTGGTTTACTACTTACTGAGAATGCTGCCTGTCTGCCAAAATCTGGCGCTAAACCAGATAGACATGTTCTGCTGATTTCCTTTCCAAGAGTTGATGCAGTGGTTGACTTGTCTTCTTAAGTCTTTGGCTATCACAGCAAGTTAGAAATTAGAAATAACTCTTTGTAATGTCTAGCCATTAAAAAAAGGAGTCTTCTCCAGAGCACGTAAACACCACAACAGCCACAGAACAAAGTCTGAAAATTTATTTTAGATGAGCATCTTAAAAAGCTCTTAACTTTTCAAAGAATAACTTAATGATCCATTCACTGTGGATTATAAATATACATAGAGGCCCTTACATTTAAATAAACAGAGGGATAACACTATCTAATGGATGGGAGTTGGAAACATTCAAACTTCAAATTAAAAAAAAAACCCACCACCTGGTTAACAGTAAGGAAGATTTACCAAGTGAAGTTTGTCATTTGGCTTTAAACCAGTATTAGATGCTTTTATAAAACATATGCTCTACTTTAAATCACAAGTTACAGAGTTTGGGCTATACTCACTTATGCTGCAAAAGATTACAACTCTTTTGTAGAAGTGGTGAGAGAACTTCCTCGCCTGTGTTACACCTGAAGTAAGGCTGGGTAACCATAAGGATCCATCCTGTACTATCAAAAGCTTTGTAAACCTTGATAAAAATAATTGATCAGGGGCCTGTTCACATCTTTTAATTGTGGATATCTCTCTAGAGACATTTGAGAGAGCTGCTACTCCATGAGATGAGCAGGAAACCACTGTTTTGTGCTTGGGAACAACCTCCTTCCAGTAGCCTCAAGTTAATCTTTCCAAGTCCCCACCAACTCATCTCCATGCAATACACACAAACCTCTGAATCTGCCTCTCCAGTCCACCGTACTTCACTCACCTAATCTTGCTGGTTTACTCGACTTCACTGATACTGCCCTTGATGCAGACAGATGGGCTTAATTTGGCTAGTCTGAACTATTTCCTTGAGAAGCATCTCTCTCCTCCATTTTACAGGGGAGGCAGTTCAGCCTTCTCTGGGGAGTCTAATCCCTAGTTTCTGTGGACACTTTCTCAATGTCAACTACCCGATACTGATCAAGAAGATACCACCAAGCAGATTAGCAATCTTTCATATCACAGTTCATTTAACTCTCAACATTAGCAGGTTCTCTTTCTCCACTTTTTATTAAAAAACTCTGAGTCAATTTGCCAAGAAAATTACACAGAAGAGGTAAGGTAGGAAAGAGAAACCTGAACCTCCTAAATAATTTTTCAGGTAAAGTATACGTAAGACAAGCAGTGACTGTCACCACTCTGAAGAGTCTACAGAGTTGACCTCTAAACTATATGTTGCCTGAATACAGTTTATCCCATGAGGCCACAAGTAAAAACTACCTTCCTGCTATCAGATACTTAGGAAAAAGTACATATATAACTGTAAAGACAAGGCCACGTGTTTGCACTTTGGGCAAATTTCAGAGAGCTTCCTCTAGAACACAAGACAAACAGTAAGATTTTTCATTCCAAAATGCCATATTACAGACCATATAAAAACAGCATAACATCAATACTACAGTTGTCTTCAAATGGTGGTTCTCTGTTGTCATCATAAGAACTTAATTTAACAGGTAAACAAAAGAGATGTTTTGATGTACAAGACCTGGCCTTTTAAGAAACATGAAGAATAATTGCTTCTGTGGTGGTTTTGTTTCACTTTTTTTTTTTTTTAACTTGAAAACTTGGGGATAATCAAGACAATAAGCATGAAGAACTATAAAGATTTAGCCCTCTACATGTTTTATTTATTTCCACTTTGGCATAAAATGCTTTCAAATATTCTGGCTATTTCACCACTGTTGTTCTTGGTTTTGCAATTCTTAGTCAAGGAAACTAACATCACCAAGAACTAGTAACTACATGTGGGAATAAACAGCTGAATCAGAACGTACTTTTCCCATTCCTCTATCATCATCGTCCAGGAACTGACGAAAGAGCCCACAACTGGTTTCTCTGTTGGGATAATCATCACCTCTGGGTTCATAAGATACTATCTCACTGTCTTCTTTAAAAATAAAAAAACATTAAATAATTAAAACCAGAACATGTAGGACTCTGATGAGAGAAGGGGAAGTAAAGAACTAGTTTGAAGTTTGGTATAAAGGTTAAGCTGAACCTGGGAAATTCTGAGTTTCTCCTCACATACACCAGTGAAACAGGGGCACACCTCTTACAGTGTGAGAGATGCCAGTTCAGAAAAGAAGCAACTAACTTCATGTTTGCTGAAGGAAACCTCTGTTGATATTTCAAACAAAACTAGTTTCTGTTTTATTTACTTACAGGCGAAACTGCAGTATAAGCAAGAATCAAAATCTCTCTTTCCTACCCTTTGAACTCAACTGGAGAATGCTCTCAAACTGTGCAGTATAAACATGGCAGGGGAAAGCAACACTACATCCCCAACAACCTCTGGGATGACTTGCCCACTATTTCATTCATTTTTCTCAGTAAAACCCATTCAGTTGAGTTTTTGGGTGTGGCTGCTAGCTTGACGTACACACCTGTGCACTTCTGTATTGCTTTTGTAAAACCAGATGCATTTTCCTCGTTTATTTATACAATTCTAGGTTTCCTCTGGCTCCTCAGTAGAGCACTTACCTAGAAACCCACTGCTATCCACTTCTAAAAGCCAAGAAGATAAAGTCTACACCAAATAACTCACCACCTTCAATGGCTTACTGCCCAAATAACAAGCTCTTTCAGGAAATTCCTTAGTCTTCAAGTCACGACTTGCATTGTACAAACAGTTTCTGCAGTGCTTTCAAATCAGGCATTTTATTGCAAGGTCATAACAGAATTTGAAAAGAATAATTTGATTCCTCTTCCTAATGTTAATGGGATTATTTATATGTTTAACAGTTAAATAGCTTTTCTTCAGGTTTTTCCCAAGTTTTAGGTTATCTGTTTTCACTTAAGGCACAGTCTTCTGCCAGTATTTTTTGGTACATTTGCAACTGCTGAACAATGAAGTGAAAATATAATTGCTAACGTGGCTTACGTCTAGAATAAACACATGATTAATAATATTTTATTTAGGTTTAGCTATATTTTTTAACCTTTGTAGAAATCTTGCATCATGGCATATTAATGAATTTTATTAGATTTCACAAGTTGTAGATGATGTCTTTATCAAACTAACTCTAAATTTATTGCTGACAATCCTTCGCAATTTACACTCTAATGAGAAATAAACATAATTCTAACAGAGGCTGCTCTTAGAACATTTCAGCCTAATCCACTACAACAGATTTTATTTGACTCTTAAGTATTGAACTTCCCGTCTACAACCTTTCAGCTATTTACACACAAAAGACTACACTAACAACGGATTTCTGTAAAGAATGCAAGGGGACCTCTTGTTCTACTTTTAGTCTTTCAGGACTTGATTATTTTCATATGTTACAAATTGCATCTGGAACTAAGCAACAGTATATCCATTTTCAGATCCCAAGTTCCTTCTCCACATGTTCAAGTGGTCCTCTTCTTACCCAAAAGGATGGCCAGGCTCTCACCATTGCCCAGGCAATTGGGCTGGCTAACCAAAACTGATTTTTAAAAACCACAACCATTTATCTTTAAAGATTTCCAGACTACTTCTAGGGAAAATGAGAAGAAACAGCTTTACAAGACAAGTTATACACATTCCACAACTAAACTCCCCTCAGCTAGTGCACATAAGAAAGCAACATAGGAAAGGTAAGAGCACAGCCTCAGACCGTTTCTGTCCTCCCCATTTTCATCTCTCAAGAGCGTCTTACAACCATGTTAATGACTGCCCGGTGCTCAGATAGTTCTAAACAGCCTTTGTGCATTTTCAAAGGTAAATCTGAAAAACAACATATCAAACCGAGCTACTTTATGCCCTATGGTAGTTTTACTGCTTTTTCATTCTTCAGCATCTTTATTATTGGCCAAGGCCTTTTGATAACTGGCATTCTGCTTTGCAAATGAGATGAGATGGACACTTGCAAAAAGTCACTCACGAAGAGCTGAAAGCAGAGTATAGGTTTCTGTACCCAGGCTTACATTTCCCATGTTGTCTTTCAGAAAGAAAATTGCAAATTACATGCCCTTGTAAGCTATTCTTGCACTGTAACTCTGTCCTTTTGACAAGCTTAAATTGGGGAAATTTAGTATTTTACTAATACCTCCCCTCTGACAGACCTGCTATTTTTTTCATAATGAAGCGGCCAAAACTAATTTTTGACAACATCAGGTCCCAAACTCAGTCTCTGCAGACGCAGCGTCACTGTAACATGGGGCTGTTCCCTTGGAAAGCATCAGGCCAAAGAAATCTCTCCTAGGTGAGGATAATGTTCAGTATCTGACAGTTGTCCCACCAGTAACTCACGTGTTATCAGGACTGGAAGACATACATCTGTACCACGACCAACATCTCATACGAGCGTGGAAATACAAAAGAAGTACCACTAATCGAAGTAAGTGTTCTGCTAGTATCTTGTTTTACCACAATTCAGCCTTTGTATTTGGGTTACTGACATTAAAAAACATGGATTGCTTCTCCATGATGTGTTTGGGATTACAAATGTGATGAAGCTAAGTCCTGCTTGCCTGCAATTCAAAGCTAATGCTGAATTTAATACGTTTATCTTTTCAGAAAAGTCAGCCTCATTGTCAAGTATGCCTTGGATCCAGGTAAGAGATAACATCTGCAGATTAACTTATTTTTCCTGGACATTGCCTATTTCAAACTAGTTCACCTCAGAAAAACTAAAAGAAGTCTCTGTCTAATGCCTGCTGGTAATCCTATATGGATGTTCCAAGTGTCTTTTATCCATCTCCCACACCCCCCCCCCCTCGGCACTGTGGTTTACACGAGGTGCTCAGCTCCCAGGGCAAGGAGTGTCTTTTAATATAAGTTTGTACTCCCAAGTGCAGTGGTCTTAAATCTTAAAGGAGTGCTCTAATGGCAGCCAGTAAAAAGAATTAAAAAGAAAAAGAGAGAGAGAGGTAAAAAAAGGCCCAGTATTATGCTATCAATATTAAATGTCAGAAGTCAGTGACACTATAATTACTGAATAATTATTGAAAAATAAATAACTTCAGTGACACGACGTGTTATTTTAATGGTTCTGAGAAGTCCTTAAAACGTATTGCTGATTATCGCTCTTTACCAGACCTCCTTAGACCCAGCCTCTGACTCCCCCCGCTGTCCCTGTGGAGGGTGACGGTTTCGCAATCCCCCTGCCTGGCGTAACTCCTGGCTGCTGTCAGGCAAGGCGGATGGTTCCACCTTTCTTTCCACACCAACCTGCCTGTTCTCACCACTGTCTCTTCCCAGCAGAAGTGTTTGCGCGCTTGTGGGCAAGCTGGAACATGGGTCTGGTCCAAGTGAAAGCTAACCCAACCAAAACCACGTCAGATGCACAAAGACAGCACACAAAGGGAATAGGCATCCTGAGCAGGGAGAGGCAATCATCCGTTTCTGCAGCGGCACTGACTTATGCCAAACGAAAGCGATGACAACTTCAGACTGACTTGCCTCATCACGGACTCTCTCCAGATATTCCTCAAATTAATTTTTTTTGCATGACAAGTCTTTCCATTGCCTGTTCCCATATACTATTCCAGACATTGGGCCTGGACATACACCATGGGAATGATTTCTGAGATACACTGGAGAAAAGGAAAAGGACTTCAACTGTGCAAAAACCTAAAGCTATTTGTCATCATGTCATTCCCCAATTGTGAGTCCACTACTCATCCAGCTTAAATGAAAAAGTTATGTAAAGAACACAACTAATGAAGCTGGATTTCCTAACGACATGCAAACCACTTCCTTCAACTTCCTACTGCAATAAACACAGGCTCCTTCTGTGTCTTCTACAATTCCCTCCTCTCGTCTTATTTTCCTCTGTGACCAAATTCCCTCCACACTTAGGCCCAGATTCTCTTTCACAGTCTTTATAGCTGTTTCAACCACGACCTGCAACTTCAGATTAATCTCTAAATGTTCACTACATCCCACTGACTTTCAATAGCTACAATGTTCTCTGAAAATGAGGCCCATGCAAAGGCATCTGGAGTTGGGTCCTTCAAACTGCTGGTCACTTGAAAATCCTCATGTAAACCCCTAACTCTTGGTATAGAGCCCAAAACTCCCACCCATTTCTGCCAGCAGCCCCAGGAAACTTTCTGAGGATGGGCTTGGGGTTTGCACTCAAGCCAGACCTCAGCTGTCATCCCGGCCGCAAAACAATGCGGATACAGCAGCAGGCAACTTCCAACCCACATCAGGGAGGGAAAAGTTCAAACCTGTGCAGCTTTCACATGCAGAACTCAAGTGTGACCCATCTATAAGGCACGGGTGAGGTGATCAAGACCTACCAGCCTGAATCTGCAACCATGTACTGCCTCTGTGGTAGAGCAAAATCAAATGGTCTATGCAGGTCAGAAAAGTCCAACTGAAAGCTTTCTTTGAAGAAGCTGAACTTGCATGGCCTTAAAGCCAAGTAGGTATGTAGGATGACCAAGTACCCACTGCCCCTCTAGCAGGGCACATGTGCTGCTCCTCAAAAACGTGCAGTTACCAGTTGTGAAACTGGAGACACCAGGGCACGTAGAGAAAGCTGTGGCTTAGTCGTGCCGTACCACACACGACATCTACACATCGTCATGGAAGATGCTGACCTTTTCCTCTGCCTTGTTAAACTTTTCAGGTGCTTCTGAAGTGATATTAAATAACCAACCTAGTAACTAACTTTAATGATATATTCTTATTGACATGTAGGTTAGATAACAAAGTGATTAAAAAACCCCTCAACTTTTCTACCAATTTGTTATTTTAAAAGATGTTTCCAGGATAAAAAAAAAAAGTCAGTAACATTTTAATAAATACTATCTAGCATGCAATTTCAAGGGCAAAATTTTTAATGGAGCATTTAAGATGCTTTCTTAAGAAGTCCGAGTCTTTGATATTAAATTTATGACCAGTCATTGCTTGACAATTGTAATAATATGCTAGGTGATTTTCCGACTGCTCTTCCAAGAGACATTATTATTTGTAGTCTGTCAGTGTAACACATAAATATGAGCCACATTCACCTGTAATAGACTGAAATGAAACTTCAAAATTGACATTTATGAAGAAAAAATGAAAAAGTCCTTTCCACCATGAGAATACGCATAGCGCACAGTATGCCATAGACCCAAAGAAAGTTTAAGTTATGTATTTTGAAATACCTGCCTGCCAAAAAACAGTTACGTGCTTAAAAATAGATTATTCTTTAGTTCCAAGATCTTGTAAACCAGGCAATGTCATGCACAATCAAGAAAGGTTTTACACACACCATAATTTTTTCTTTCATACCGAACCACTAGTATACGGACGTTTTTGAAGACGATCATGCATATTAGTGCATCAAGAAAGATCTCTTAAAGAGATGAAAAAGAATTACCTCCCTGAAACAAAGCATGAACTAGGCACAAGATCCCCATGCGTATAAAAGGTTTCATCTTTTTTCTAAAACAAAATTTCTACATAATCTTGCTTTTCCATTAGAAAGCTATGCTGAAGTTAAAATTTTTAAATCTTGTATACTTGAATTTCAAACCAAAATTAATTCAAGACACAACCAGATGCTATTTAAACCAGACATGCACAACTATGTACCACGGTGACCTAGACCATGAAAAGCATTGTGTGGAAGAACATGCCCAAACATTCACTAGATATTAATTTGCAAATTTGAAACAGTTGAACATTCTTTCAAAGCTGTCTACAAAAAAAGATGTGTGTACATGCTAGGTAAATGCATTTAGAAAGCCTAAACCTTCATGGGCTTTTACTCAACAATGCTAGTAAATGGAAAGTATGCAATATGTACTTTGTCAGGTAAAAAGCAAAGAACTTTTATTAAAAAAAAAAAAGGCATCAAAACAACAAAATAAATGAAATGCCTGAAGTAAGTGCCATGAATCTATATTACTGGAAATGTCCAAGTATGCTAAGCATCCCCATACTCCACTAACTTAAAGTGGGAATCTAGAGGAAGCAACTGCAGCTCCCAGGTTACCTCTGCAGAGCACCCACACTAGTGCAGGAAATGCTCTGGAGTCCAGGGTGTCCCAACCCCTAACATCCGTGCTGGAAGGGCAGATGAAAGAAAACAGAAGCAACTAAGCTAAGCATATACTATCGGGTCACAGGGAAAGGCATCCTTTAAGCAAAGGGTGAATCCTGGTGTTCCACCCTAATGGGCTCAGCAGGTGAGCTGTGTGGATCAGCAGTTTTGGTCTTGAGCTAAAGCATATGCACACTTAATCACTATGTGCACCCTTAGGTGTACTGTAATAGTGTGATGTTTTAAATTTCTGAGAAAAAAATCCTTAACAGGAGAAAACCTACAGTTTTAGGCAGACCTAGGCAATTCAGAACACCTTCAACTTATGTAAGTACTCAAAGTCCGACAGCTTAAAATCCTTAAACCACAAACCTCAACTGAGAAGATCGAAGTATTATACTAAACCAAATTTTGTCCTTTTCTATACTTCAGCCTAAAACAACTGAAAACACCAAAGTTTAGCTTTAAGTTTCATGCCAATTTTTTTTGGCTTGCTCCTGTAAGAAAACCTAACTTTAATACTTCCAAGTTTTAAACTAATCCGAAACATTTGACAATTTTAGTTTGGAAAACATGAGGCATACACAGTGCCAGGGAATAACCCTGCAGGGCTTTTTTTGTTTTTGTTTGGGTTATGCAACCAACTTAGCCTCAGGCATTTATGTCAGAGTTTGGAGTAAGGGAGTCTGGTTTAAGATTATCTGTCACTGGTATCCCTCCCTGTCTATCTATTACTCTTTTCTTCGTTCCTGATGTGCAACCCACAGAGCACGGGTACAAAGCACAAAATATTCACCTCGAAGGGAGTTCTGGGCTAACTGCAGATTTGAACCGACAGCATTTCTCCTCTAATTCCTGCATGCTCTTTGCTAGCCCACAAACTTTGGGGTTATATTAGTTGCCCAGGTTGTAGAGGACTAAAATAGGAGCGATAAAACCCCTGAAGTTATAGATGCCAAAAGAATTACTGTAAATACAGGGGCAGTAACAGTCTAACCAAATGGTCTCAGAATAACAACATGTCTGCAGATTACTACTGCTACTATCATTATTGGTACTGTAACTATAGAATTATTTTTCCCTGGTTTTAAAAGGTTTTAGTCTTTGAATTAGTACAGTCAATACATTCAGCCTACAAAACATGTCTGTCCAGACTGAGGATATTTTTTTCCACACTTGCGGACAAGATGTTGGCTTCATTTTACAACCAACATCTTGTCCACATCAGGGGAGCGTTCTCACACCAGACATGCATACCATGTGGGCTACCTGCTGAGTTTTGGCAAGCTTGGCAGGCTGCACAACATAAAGGGTAGGCAGTTGTAGTGGAAAAAACCTTCATGGGAATTTTTTTTTTATGTTGTGAAAAAAGGAAAAGGAAAAAAAAAAAGCAAACTTTTTCCCAATGAACCACACTGTGAGCTGGCATAAGGAAGATAAGGGCAGGAAATTGAATCTAAAACTTGTGCATAGGTCCTTTAACAGAGGAGGCACTCTGCAAGTTGCCAATATGACATACACATTTCTCTTCTAAAATTCAGCCACTTTTTTCTTTTTAATTAGCCATATGGAAAGTTAAAAGACTTGTGAACTTACAGCATCAATCCCACATGTTGAGCTTAATTTCTGAGAGGTTTTACTCAGTCTTGTGTCTTTAATTTATTTTTATACTCACATGTATACACCGTTAGACAAAATAAACACACATAGAACAAGATATGCCTTATGCTATGAGCACAGTTTGGTACTACTTAGATCTTATATAAAGGTGCTAAAGAATATTTTAGGAATGAAGTGCACCCTACAAGTGGTTATGTTTTAGAATTCCACCTTGGTAAATTTACAAATATTGGTGTAGCAAAGTATTCTTAGTTTTCTAGTACGATCTAGAAAGCAAAGCAGAGTAAAAATGACTGAAGCGCTAAAACCAGCAACAGTGAAAGCAAAAAATGCAACAGCACCACCTAAGGCCCATCTAAGACAGCGCAAAAAGTCACCCGAGATGTTACAGATTCCTTATTCGTATTTATACAGCTGTAACATGCATTATAAAATTGTAGCATGTTATTTCTTCATGGCTTGGGTGTTGGCTAACCAAATCCTGATACATATTTATTCACATTTAGATTTCCATACAGCTCACAGTACTGTATGAATCAAAGGGTGTGGGTTCAACTGCTGAATACATTTATACTCCTGATTTTTCCACTCTGAAATTAAGTGATATTGTATTTCAAACACACCATGGGCAAGAGAATTTTTAAAGCATTTTAAACTATTGTGACAAATCATCAAGCCTAGTCACTGCTGGCAAAGTTTCGGAGCACAAAAGTGCCCCCAGATGCAAAATTTCTGTTTTCTAAAGTAACTGAAGTATCAAGGTCACTACAACTCCTAAAATGAAGAACATTTTCCCAGTTTCCGGCCTCAGTAGATCCATGAACAAATTTATAATCATTTGTTCTGCTAGCTACATGATTCTTTTCTTCGAATAGTTCCCTTCCCTGCTTGTTTACTCTTTGTATAACGTTTATGAAAACTAAGCTGTTCTCTCCCACCCTTGGTTAGCCTCTAAAGCAGATCTAACCTTCTCTTACACATGCCTTTATCGTCACTATACCTTGCCGCCCTACATTCCACCCCAAATGAGTCCCAATGCTCACCGAAACAGCACTGGTCTCACCTTACTTCCACTGGAAAGAACTCTTTCAACACATCACATTTGGTCTTTGATGACTGCACATTACATCAATTGCTATACTGTGGGATGACTGAATAGTGTTCAGTAATATGATTAAAGTCTGTTCCTAGTGAGGAACACAAGCATGCTCAGTCGCTTTTTATTTTATTCTCCTATTATTTTATAAGGAATTAATTTGTCATAACATATGGCATCATGTAGGTTTAAGACTTCACCAATTAATCAGTGGCAAGACACTACAGAAGACAGATAAACGTTCCCTCTTCCTTGTCTATACATTAACATGACACTACCAAAAACAAGCAACCTTTCTGACAAACATGCATGTAATGATGCAACTGGTTTCAGTATATGTAAGAGTTTATTTATAAATAGATAATCACAACGAAAGGGAGGCTGATACCACTTCTTCTGCCCATATTTGCACAGCAGAGGTTACGTGTGTCGCTCAGTTTGTCAGCTATGAAATCTCATGTCAGAAACAGCTTTTGTGGGGAAGATGGCTGTATGCAGAAAGCAAAGTCCCTGAGTGCATTTGTCTACATCACTGCCGAGGTAGGTGTACTGGAACGCACCGCCACGCCAGTTACGGGCCACTGGGAACAGACAACAGCTCTAGTAGCTGTGTGGATGGTGAGGGAGGGCTCCCTACAAGATGCTCAAGAGACAGACCTTGAGATCAAGGAAGCCCAACCTAATACGCTCTTTTCATTGCCCAGGCACTCAGCACCCCTTTCTGCCTGCCCCTCTTTAGCCTTACCTGACAGATACACACCTGGGAAACAGCAGCCCAGAGGTTTTGCAGGGCACAGAGCTGCCAGGCTTCCAAGGAGTGGCCTCCCTTCTTGTTCCTATTTTATTCCAGGCACAACTCCAGCCACTGTCCCTTGTACTCAGAACTATGAAAGGAACTATTTGAAACAAATTCCTAAATAATACCCTCTGAGCAGAAGTGATTCCCAACCTGCCTGCAAACACAGCGCTTTCGCTGTGCAGAATTCAAGCTCACACCTTCCCAGGACTTGTTTACGTTATTAACACAAAATTAACAATACATTAACAATGTTAATTTGAGAACTCTACCCAGATTTGGCAGGGTAGACTGCTGGGTCCATAAAAGCTCTGTCTTAGGTTAGTGGTCCTCAGCACTTATGGCCTGAGTAATGACAATAGTAATGAACTATTTACATGGCTGCGGTCAACATGGTGCTCTGTTCTCCCCGTGGGCCTCAATTTAGCTTTAAAATTCTGTGGCCCAAGCATTAGAGTCTCATACACAGTGCGTTGTTCCCACAAGCAAAAGGCTGAATGCGACAGTGATACATGTGTCTGCTCCGTTACTCGAGTGGGGTAGCAGGTTCACTTCATTATCTAGAAAATATCTTAAATAACAGTAGTGAAATTATTATTATTAATATTATCATCATCATCATGGTGGGAGTATCTTCCTGGCAGTCATACAAATAAGACAAAAGGGTTAAGTTCTTCACTGGTTACATTCAGATATTTCAAAAGATTAAAGACTAAAGCTTTCTATAGGTATAGCAGAAGAGTCAGTAGCACAGAAGTTTTATTTCAAGTGCCTGCCATGAGAGACACCTGTATGACAAAAGAGAGATCTGAGTACTTTATTCTCAACAAACAAGATATTTCATTAGTGATGCATCTACCAAAATTCATCATCTTCATGACTTCAAGGGGAAACACTTTCTAACTATGCTTTAGAGTCAATATTGAGGAATTTTGCAATTTGTGATCCAAAACCTGTGCTCTCACACAGTGACACAAACTTCTCCCTTGCTCTCTCCTAAGACAAAGGCAGAGCATCTCTTGAAAAAGCACAGTCATGCATACCCATTTAGAAGACAATCTATGCTCCAAGGTAATTCAATGCTTTCAATAATTGAAAATTATCTACTTACTTTCTGAAATTGAAATAATACTACAACATATTTTACATTTCATATGATTACCTTTAAAATCTATATATTCCTAAGATTTTATAACATACTACTTTTTAAAGTATCATTCATCCATGCGTCACTCTCTCAATTTTACCTGAGGGAATTTCACAGTAGTTAGTGCTCTCCTTCAGCAAATGATTACTAGAGTCCTATCATTATAAAAAAGGACCACAAACTGTTTCCAGAACGAAAACAATGAGTTAACCTCAAATGCTGCCAACAGAAAAGTGGAAACATCAGCCACTCTACATGAAATATTCAATGCCGCAAAAGAAATCAAAAAGGAATCTAAAATGCAAGGCTGCTAATCTCAAAACACATCTTTTCAGCTGAGCAGAGTTGACAGTATTCAGTTGTAGACACTTCAGTAATAACGAACTACTTAGTACTACAAATAGTAAGTTAAGATCTTATAGAAGAAAAGGAAAGCAATACAACACATCATTTAAACATGGCTGCTAAAGGTGCTTTGTATTGCCAAAGAGTCACGAGACGCCTAGCTGGGAAAACCATATTCTATAGGCAGCTACTACATCTCAGCATCTCTTGAAATTCTTTTTCAATACAAGATACATCTATTAATTATTCATCTTTGTACTAGTTTTTTTCAAGAAAATGTACTATGTTCATAAATGCTATATTCTCATTTGATTTTGTATCCTTAAGAAGCTATAGGTGAACATGCAAGCGATGAATCCTTAACATACCAGTTCGTAAACGGCTTTCAAAAACATTTTTCAAAGTTGCATATTTTAATAAATGGGTTTCTTTAATTAAATGAAAGTGCTATAAACTGTCCATGTGTGAACCAAAAACAAGAGCTGTGTTAAATTAAAAGTGTAGTATCTTACTAATGTTAACAAATTAGGTCTGCCTTCGAGACAGAGTATTTCTCTCTTTAACATGTCAAATTATTATGGTGGTGATGGGAATGGAACAGTCATGTTAAATCGGCTTTTCAAAATGAATATTTCTTTGCAATCAATTAGGAATGAAAGTTAAAATTTAAACAGATACTGAGTACAGCCACTCCTGCACAGCATTATCTTCTTTCATAAATAAGCACATTTTAGAGACATCATCTTTTTGCCAATATCACATGAAATTAGCAGAGTAAATATTGAAATAAAATGCTGCTTAAGTACTACTTGGCCTAATTTTTTTGCAAGGCTGCACTTAATCTTTATTCTTCCATAATCAGTATTTATTGTGTGACCCTGACAGCTCGCTACTGCTGTGATAAATTATCTGACTCAAGTCAGATTAAAAATGCAACCCTGAATCCTAATTATCTCGGCAGATCCGCTTAGTAATAGCATTTCTTGTCAATTCTGGAATCACAGCATGGGTGTCAATTGCAACAAACGCCCAGGTCCCCCTCTGAAGCAGGCTCCCCAGAACGCTTTCTTATCTGCCATATGTAAATCTCAGATGCTCTGTACCCTTGGTGACCTTTATTAGCAAACTGACAGAATGATAAAGCTAGTCATGGCAAAACTCCCACTACTAGACAATTATCCACTACAGTTCCAGTCCGTGGGAGATCAACAAGACATTGTTAATTGTGATGCATTTTATTGACTTTCCCTGCTAATGGACCCTACAGGTCACCCAAACCAGTAGGGTTAGGCGTTTATTTCACATCAGAAGGGGACAGCAATGTAATTTTGACCCACAGGAGAAGAGTTTCCATCCTTTGTTTTTCCTCTTCAGTATGATGCCCACCATTTGTTTTTAAAAGACTGATTAAATAATTACATTTTTATACATACATATAAATGTAAGTGTTGGTAAAGAATTATCTGCTTCAAGAATTTACAAAACTGAGATGCTCTCTGCAGAAGAGCATCAATCAGATCAAAACACTAGAGAACTCCCTCCTATTGGCGTCATCATATTGTATATCTTCATCAGAACAGACACTTTTCAGGTGAGAACTGGATTCAGACTCCAGGACATCCATCCTTGGCAGCTTACTGAGGCAAACAAAAAGAATAGAGGCAAGTACCAAAAACATGAAAACCAACTAACACCTTCACCCTCATAGATTATCTAACAGGATTAGGATTCAGCAAAATGCTTCTGCCTGTGCATACAGGCACTTTGTAGATAAATATGGCTCAGCCACCAGAATCATCCTGCAAACTCACAACATCCTGCAGTGCCTCCATTAAAATGTTATACACATATAAGGCTAATAAGTAAGGTAGAGAGAAACAAGTTGAAAACTGTTCATCACAGTTCAATCTTTCTGCTCCCTCAAAGCTTTCCAAGGACCCCTACACCAGAATATCATCCAAGAAGTTTACAACACACCCCAGATGTTGCACTAGAGACTTAAAATTGGAAAAGTCTGCTATGACTTTGGCGCTAGTCGCTCCATTCCAGCTACCTTCTGGCTGGCTGCAGTTGATAAAAGCACCACGCTCTGCAGGACGCAGTATCAGTCAAAACTGTCATTTAAGAAGCTGATGCATATTTGCCTATTTTCTGAAAGTGCAACTTGGCCACTAAAAGTATTTCAGATTTTCTCAATTGCACGCAACGAGGTACCTGGAGAGTTCACACTGAGCTAAAACTCCTACAGTTTTGTTACTGAGGATATGGTTGTTTACACAGTACAAAAAAGAAAGAAACGATGATGATGTGCTGCATTTTGGGAAGATATTCTTATGTGACTCTGACAACCGGCGCTCCCATGTCATCAGCTCCTGCAAGGGAGTTGTGTGCACCATGGAGAAGAGAAAAATAAGAAGAGGAAGAAAAAAGTTTCAGTTCAATCAATTCCGGATACATATTTGCTACTCTGAAGTGAATAAAATTCATATCTTCTTGAAGAAAAAGAAAGACTGATGAATTCTTTGGACTGATTTCAAAGTGAATGATAAGAGGTAAACTATGATGTATTTTCTTATCATAAACAGAAGCAAGCTTACAGGACAGATAGGAAACCTATGAAGCATATGAGAAAAAAAGCCAAAAGGTGGACACCAAATACCTCTACTAAAACGTGGGTTTAAGATGTACAAAACCCTTGACATATAAAAAAACCTTTTGCTACATTTTGTCCACAGCTATATTTGTGATGGTCACTGTGTCCAAGGTAGTTCTCATTAACGCAACTGTGCTCTCTGTCTCTGTTGGTCTTAAATTGCACAATTTTGAGCCTACAAAACACAGTACCAGCAACTGCAGGATTAAGACCATAACAGACTGACAACCAACAGTCATACTCATGAAGTAAAACTAAAATACCGCCCAGGCCTTGCACACTGTTTTATAAGTTAAGTTCTTTGCTCAGTTAAATGATTCCAAATGCTGAGAAAAGAGTCCTATCTCACTATATATGAAAACTTGTGAAGATTGTGTCAGTTTATAAATCAAGAAGATGGAACAGATTCAATGCCTATATGAAGTTGCATAACATTCTTCCAATAACATATCCTCTAAAACAGTCCCACAGTAAAGAGGAATACTTGGTTCAGATGCGATGATTCTCTGAAGTGAAGCAAGGAGATTGCAATCCCAGCTGCAAATGGAATGAAATAACTCCAAAAACTTTGAAAAAAATATAAAAAGCTTTGAAAGAGGATATTTCAGCACGGCATTATTTCTTCTTTCATAAGGGAGTTCAGTGTAATGACCTGATCTTTGTGCCAATAGTATGTCAAATTAATACAGCAAATATTGAAATCAAGTGTTTCGCAAGTTCTACATGGACTGATTTTCTTTCAGGCTGCACTTGACCTTTGGCAATCATCTTTTTAAAGTACTCTTTGTTTCCCTATAAAGACAATGTTCTTGATTGCTCTTTAATGGCTGTCTAATGGCCTCCTTTGCTGAACTACTAGCTATTTTCTGCAGCTTTAGAGGAGTGCAAGCACAACCATCCTACTTGAAACAGATGAAGCTCAATATGGACAGGAAGATTCACAGCCTTCTGACTTAAAACCAGAATTTCTCTCTGTTCTTTGGAAGCTGAACTAGTTACTGTGGTAATACTATGGAACTTCCATATACTCCAGTATAGCTGACCCAAGAGTATTAGGTAGTATAAAACCATTCAGTATGAAAGAAATACGAAAGTCGTGTAACTAGGCATCTTTCACACTCTCGTTGAAAGTGTATCAGTCTGGAAGTTTAGCATCAAAGATAAGACTAAACATACTATGCTGTTCCTTTTTCTCTTCTGCTTTCACACATGCAAAAGGAGTAATGAAAACGCGCTTGATTCACATCCACACACAGCAAAGAGCAGAACTGGTGCAGCAAACTGTAGCTGCGTTAATTAAAATACTTCTAATGTCAGGCTACGCTCAAATCAGGTTTCAATTTGTACTCCTTAAATATGAGATTACTGTAACCATGTTTGGCATCCAGAAGTGCAGATCTGTCCAGAAAATACCATGCTGTTTCCCTCGCTGCTTGGTTTATTTTTCATATACAATATACTGCATACATCCAACATGGTTTGTATTCCACCTAATGCATCTTGGGCAATGAAATCTACAATGTCGGCTCTGCAGGATGGGTTCTTCACTTAGACTTCAACCCTATTAGCACAGCTCCACTGGCTCTCTCATATTGCATCTGTGCTCTTACATGGGAAGCAGAGAAGGGAGGGGGATTCCTCAGCTGCAAAAGGGGAAACCAAAAGAGCCAGTACTGAAGGAAGGCAGTTCTTTCTGGTTTACTGCTTCCTTTCCCCTTGGTAGCACAGCACATATATAAAAGTTTGCCTTTGACCCGACTCCTCCCATGCTGCTGTAGGACCACACACCCGTGCCTGTAGCCTGTGGATCTGCTGTACAGAATCACGCTTCTGCCAAGGGATGGAGTTGCTACATTTAAAAAAGAAAAAAGTTTTATAGCAAAATACCGCATTTGTTAAGTTCACATGCCTGGGAGAACATATGGCCCTTAATCCTTGTGTTTTTTTTAAACTATCAGCCATATACTTGTTAAAATACTTAGTGGTTATATCTGTAATTGAGATAAATTTCACTGAAGAGATAAGCTGACTAGGTTACCTGAGCTGTTCTTACAGCAAACTCTCAGTGGCACACTACCCAAACAAAAATTCCTCACACAAATTGGGTTAGTCAGCAACTGAGTATTCGGTGACTGATACTCCACCTTCAGGTGTTTAAACAGCCAGCCACATACAACAGACAACTAGTTGTCTATACCTGAGCTCCCTCTTTCTTTTTTTTTTTTTGAAGTACAGCACTGCTGCTACAGATCATTGCCATGAGTAAAGTCTTAGAAAATGCTACCTCCTAGCTAAGAATTGGTGATGAAAGAGAAGCATCTTAGTCCACTGCAAGTGACACATTCTCCTTTCAAAGGAAATAACCACAGCCCTGCAGCAGTGATCTCCAGCTCTCATACACAGTCTTCACTGCTGCTAAGTACAGGACATCATCTTGAGAATGACAGGGAGGGCATCAAATTTCTCCCACTGACCGCTTATAAGCCACATCCTTCCCTTCTTTTCACAGTGTTCTGCTGTCTGCAGCATTTCCCTAGAGAACTGGAAAAAGCCACGGCGGGTGGAGTCCTTCTGCACCAGCACCAGAGTTCAGGTACTTTTAATAAATCTTATCAAGCACTTCCAAACAATCCTAACCTTGGCTTCCACTAAAGGGTGTGCTTTCCTCTAAAAGAGACTGCCCCTTCCACTGATCCCAGCAGGCTTTTTGAGTGGCAAAACCCATGGCTAAGTCTTGTATCTGGGACAGAATACCCTATGCTGAGATACATACTGTGGACTAACTGGATGAACAGCAGCTCTTCAGAAAAACACCTGGAGATTCTGATGGTCAAGGAGCTGAATATGAGCCAGGACTGCATGACGGCAGCAATGAAGGCCAGTCATGGCTTGTGTTGCATTTGGTACGATGGCAAGCCAGCAGGTTGAGTGAAGCCATTACTCCCCTCTACATAACACTCACAAGGACCGATCTGGAAGAGTATGTCTACTGCAACCCCAACAAAGATGGAAAGTGATAAACAGCAGCCAGTTCAGCAGGGAAGCACTAGGACGGTTGAGGCTGGACCATGCAAGATGTCAAGAAGCTGAGCAAGCTGTCTCATTTTGTCTAGCTAGGAGGTTGAATCAAGGTCTCCTCAGAGGTGTGTGCACCTCAGATGAGCAAAAGTCAATGGATAGAAGTTTCAGCACAGAAAATTTCAATTTTATATAAAGAAAAAATGTTTCACAAGAGCACCTTGGCACTAGAAAAGGCTGCCCAAAGCAACAAGATCCTGATCAACCTCCCTAACTTTTGAGGTTAACCCTACTTGGGTTACCAGAGGCTGGACTACAAACCTCTTGGGATCTTTCCAACCTAAATTATTCAGCGTCTAAAAAAGGACAAATATCCCCGCTTCCCTAGAGGAAAAAGAAATCGTCTTAGCATCTCCCTCCCAATAACATTTATTTAGATATTCAATGCTGGATCTCCTCTTAAAACCAAGCTATGAAAACTCAAGTGCCTGAAATACAGATCTGTGATTAAAGAATAGTCCCAGAAAAACTACGTTAAAACTTCCACTGTATCCTCAGTATGTCAAGAGCCTCAGCTTCCTGCTAAGGTCTGTGTCATAGGATTATCCAGGCTCTATCAATTACTCTATCAAAACAGAGCTCCTCTTTGATGTTAAGTACTTTAAGATCCCCATATGGAAGGCAAAAAGGTTTAGCTCACTCTGCTACATGTAAATGTTACCTACTGAGACTAGTGTACATCATTTTCTTCCTAGCACTGTACTCCTCCTCTGTGGTTTCATTATGTGACATTTTCGTTCATTCCAATATAAAGTAAGTTTCAGAGTATTTGGAGTTGTAACACACAGACACATTAATCACCAGCCTAATACATGTCCTGTGTAGTAGCTTTATTATCTTTTCAAAGTAGAGCTGTAAAAATAGAGAAACTGTGATCTTTTATGCTATCCTTTAATAAAGTTATTTTTAAAATGCTATAAAAATGGTTTCAGGTTTTTTTTTCCAAGCTACAGCTTAATGGCAACTAACTCTTGTACATCCAAAACAGTAAAGTCTGAATAAGTAGTTTTAAAAGGTCCCTGTGGACTTGTAATCTAGCAAGAGTGAAGAACTCTAACCACTAGAGACAGAAATGGGAAGGAATCCTGAGTTTCACGTTACAAAACATGCCTGTTCTTTTGTCATTCTGATGGGGCACCACCTTGCAAAGTACTCTCACTTCTGTGATAAATTTAAATGTCTATTCCTGTTTGCCAATATTGACGTATTTAGGGCAAGGGTGAGCTGTTTTGTGTCCTGTCTCCCCTCCCCCCTCTCCCCTCCTTCTTCAGGCTCAGTATCAGCCTAACTCCTCATCCACTTATTTAATGAGTATTTTACGCTTGCCAAGACTGTGTCCATGTAACACCTGTGTCCTCTTTCATGCAAGGTGTGAAGCGGACCAGCCATTGAGGGCAAGCATCTTGTCCTCTGTCAAGGCAAGTAGCAGGGACTTGAAGGGCAGAGCACCTTGCATTTCACGGAGGGAATATGCTTCCAGCAATACAGGTTGGCACTCTTCCCTTCCCTCCCTGCTCCTTCTTCTGCAAATGCATGAAGGTCCATTCACATGTTTACAGCTTTCAAAAAAATCCTACTTTCAAAGGTAGACCTGCAACCTCAACTCAATTTGGAACAAGGCCAAAGTGTTACAAAAAGTCATGCCAGTAATAAGAACAGCAATTGACAGCAGGCTTCAAACCTGGTCTAGTCATTACATACTACTCTTTGCTCTGGTCTCCTCAGGTGATGGCAATGCACATGAATTGAAGAGAAAATAACGTACTTGAGTTACGTACAACTTTCACACCTACGCCTTGGGCAAGCTAGCACTTCCGGACAGAAGTCTACCACAACTCTGCAATTCCCCTGATGGGAGATGCAGCTGGGATATTTGCATGAACTGAAGTCAGGCTTGAAGAAAAAGTTTTTCTAACTAAACAGAGATGATTCATTGGTATAAAACCAGTACTATTGCAACAGACTTTTACCAATCCAGCAGGAAAAACCACTCCTCAACTCTGTATGAAACAACCACCCACTCCCAAGCGTCACATGTAGGGCTCTGGTTGGCACACTGGTGGGCTTTGTGTGGCCACTAAGCAGGAGACACTTCTGACATTTTCTGAAGATTCTCAAAGTTCCTCAACTTTTTCCCCCACTGAAAACTAAAATTAGAACAGTGAAAACAGAATACAAACCTGTATCTCACCAAGTAAAATTTAAAATCAGTCATTCAATGAGCCTCTCTCTCAATATCCAGAAATTTCATCACCCTCTGCTCAAGAAGTTTCCTTTCAGGAGGTTCAACAGGAAACCGCGGGCTTTTGTACTAAGTTTTGGGTTGGGCAAACCAAGGTCTTCATTAGAAACAGACGTAGGTGAAAAACATTTGTAATCCTTCTTAGGGAAGACAAGGACACACATTACTCTGAAGTAACTATACCTCTCGTAAGATTTTTGGCCTGAATTTATCACTTGGAATATTTGGAGACCGATGTGATCAGCACCCTACCACAGCCTGCGACCAACTCATTCTAAACAGTGGCCAAATGGAGATGGTGACTGTTTCTTACAGTACTCTGCTGCACAAAGTTAGTGTTCCTCTGAAATCACCAAGGAGCTTAGGCTGCTCAGCATTCAGGAAGGCAGCAGTTTCATGTTAATGACAGTCATAAGGCAGATCCCCCTTCCTCTCTACTCCCCCCTATCATTTTTTTTCATTCTCCGCTCCCCACATACCGTCTTTTTTTTTTCCCCAAATCACGAGCTATTCTGAACTTTCCAAAATGAAAACAATTTATCAAACAAAATTTAACTCATACTTCATTGAACCTTTAATTGGGGTGAAAAAGATGAATTCACTCACTTTTATTTTTACATCTGGTAAAAAGTATGGAATTCAGGTATTTGTGCCAAGTTTTGACTAGAAATTATTTTTTATATGCAAGTAATAGATGACTAGGGAAATGGAGTGGCTTAAAATGCAAATGTGGGGATATTAATTATTGTTGTTATTGGACATTTACAAGAATAGTGTGGCACTATTTTAGAACCAGTAATGTCTATCTTTTAAAACTACTGCAACAAAAATAGAACTAGAATAAAAACATGCATTAAAAAGTGAATTCCCATAATGTTTTAGTTTGTTTTGTCTGAAAATTTATTTGAAGTCTGGAAATGCCTGGTGCCACATATTCAGTATTTATAACTTAATTTGTTCAACAAGAATGGCAGTATTTTAACAAGGTGAAACAATTTCATGATTAAAGCACTGCCTGCTTCATCAGTACTAAAGAGCTCATGGAAAAATATCTAATCTTTATAAGGCAGAGACTCATAATTTAAACTGCCGAGAGCAAATAAAAAGTGTAATTCTTTTTGCTGCTTTAGTGTTAGCATGTGGCGATAGCAAAGTATTAGCATAAGCCGGAACTTGCTCCCACTTTTCTTTCCAGGCATGTAACAAATATCTGATGGCTATGCAAATTTCACCCAAAGCAAAGTTGTCCCAGCTGGCAAGCCATACATTAAAAGGTAAATTACAGAAAGCTGAGGCCATCTGGACTAAAACATTCTCCTGTCAATTCCAAGCTCACTAATTCCACAGAACTAAGGACAACATATTAAGCGTGGACAATGATATTTTGAGGTGTGGGCTTTTTAACAATCACCATTTTAAAAAGAAATGAAAAGATGAGAATGGACTACAAAATAATTTTGGCGTTTTCCTGGAATATAATTTTTGAAGCTTACATAGCCTAATTTTAGTTGTATTGTATATATACCGCACATTCAAGTTCATAAATGCCCATTTTCTGACAAACGGAAAGTTCAGGGAGCCAATAGATCTGAGCTATTACATGAATGTCAAGCACAAAGAATTTGAAATTTGAAAGATGCCTCCCAGCACACACATTTCCCCGCAGCTGTCAGTACTGCACGTTTCTGTGCAGGCTTTTACTAGAAAGCAAACCTTGACAGAGCACCTTGATAGTTTTGTTTCTTGTTTAAACCAGACTATGAAACCAGAAGTAACATGTAGGAAAATGAACAGTCGAGGGCAGAAAAACTAACCAAACCTTTATAAACCACAGCAGTCACCACTTATGTTAGTAGAAATTTCTGCATTTAATTCACACTAAATTGCCCATCTTGTCCAGTCTTGAAAAATTAATCTCTATGTTACATATTATGGAATTTAAAGTAACATCTGTTTCATTGAAATTAAATTAACATACTTCTATTTGATTAGCTTATTAAGTGTAATTCTCAATATGCTACAGGAAAAGACATCAACTAGAGAGATGCAGTTGACAACACCACCTGTCTGATATAAAGTATTTTTTATCACAGACACGGAGGGATCTGTCAACAGTCAGGCAAAGCATCAGACAGATTAGAAAGTGACACAAGGGCAGAGAAACGACTTGCCTCAGACAGCGAAACGGGCAATTGATGGGATGGGGAACAAAACCTGTGCATCTTAACACACATCTTCCTACCTTCGCTAACAGCTTTCCCAAAAATCAAATGATGCAAAGAAAAGGCAATTTGTAACTCCTGCTACATTAACAGAAACAGTATTTGAGGAAAAATATATTTAGGTATTTTACATGCTACTGGGAATATTTATTATGCTCGTCCTCTTATTTCCATAGAAAACATTTCCCATTTCATCTCCACATGAGATAAACAGAATAATTGAAAGTGTACGTTCATCTTACCTTGGCTACTGTCAGTAATTTTCTCTTTAATAACAGTGATTGAAACAGTCTTTAACAAAAGAGGTACAAAAGAAGGAATTTCATGCAAGACACCTCCCTTCCCCAGCAGCTTTCCTGGCAGTGTTTGAAAAAGACATATTCTTAGTCTTGAAGTTATAATGCATAAAAAGAGGGGTAAAGAGCAAATACGGCCTCCTTGTAGACCCCACTTTGCTTCTCATTTCCCTCTTCTTTCCTATCTGGTGAGATCTTATGCTCCTCCTCACAGCAGTGAGTCTTTGATATCCTGTCACCACCTCTTAACCTACATGACACTTCTTAAATCACATAGCATCTCACCAAATCAAATCTAAGTCATCAGCTCTGTCCTTATTGTTTCAACGCACTGAGAACTAGAAATGCTCTCAAGTTATTCAGGGGAAAAAACACCAAAGAGGCACAGCCTGAGTTGTATTAATTTCATATTCACAGGAAATCAGGAGGAAAAAAAGAGAGTACAAATATGTTGTCAGGCGCAAGAGCTATAAGGCTATGGCGGCCATTTCTTACACCTCTGAGCCGCTTTGGCTGAATTGCTCGTCAGGGACTATCCAGTTTTGTTCTCCTCAAAGCTGTATCACAGACATAGTCATGAAAATGCTACTTTCTGTGAGCTATTCCTCTCATGTGAAAGTCTTGTCAGTACATTCTCTTTTTGCATGTACAGTTTTTAGGCTTGATACCCCAAAGTACTTGTTAATGTAATCATCTAGCCAAGTCTTTAGCATCTGTCACTGTGAAACTGGGGTTATAGTTCAGATACTGTGGACTAGATGTTGAAAGCAGAAAACTTTGGCTACGAATTAGACAAAACACACAGACCCATCTGAAGACCCACTGTTCAAGACTGGTAGCATTCATCCCTTTAGATACCAGCCTCTGTCATGTGCTACCGTGGGATCCCCAGTCTCAATTTCAGGTCCACAGATTTTGCCTGCCTTGGCTGAAGCACACAGTATCTTCAGGAAGACAGGCGTGAAAGAGATGTACTGGAAGATTTAATTTGGAGGTTTCTTGGATATCTGGGTGATTATTCTTATTGTAAGTTCCTCCTAGAACTGTTTCTACTTTACACTGTCTTTACAGGTCTCACTGATCCGAAGTCAGCATTATAACAAGTGCACCTTAATTTCTCATAGATGTTTAGTGAATTCCCAAAGACTAACCAGTAGTTCTGGGAAGTGCTGCGAGAAATCTTAGAGTGCCAAACAGAAGGCCATGGAGAATTTTCCATTAGATGATATGGACAGAAAACAAATTACCTATGACCTGCAAAAATAATGGAAACCCACTTTCTCTAAACTCCTATGTGCCAAGGCTACTCCAGGGCTGCACTGCCAGACAGCATTTAGCAGCTGAGTCCTTCCCTCAGTACCCAGAGCATTCATTTGAGTCTTTCTGGCCCCGCCAACAAGTTATTAGATGAGATTTGATTAGTTTATCTAACTTTTGTAAGCTTAGTAAAAAATGGCCAGCAGGTTCCACAACGCTGATTGGCATGAAATATAGTAGGTTCCTAGGAAGTAGGCCTTCCTATGTATGTTTTGGGAGATCGCTTTTATTTATTATTGAATTTTTCTTTTGCCAATACATTTCTACATACTTGGAACTAAACCGTAAGTTCAGCAGCTTCAAGTGCTAGCTAATTTGGTTTCAGCATTGTGACAGAGAAACAAAACCAGAACTATTTGTGAGCAGCATTACCTGAGAAGAATGATATCAAGTCCTAGATCTTTGCACACGCATCCATGAGACCTCTCCTGTGACACAGTACTCACAAGGGAGAGCTGCAACCACCAACATGAGCAAGTATCTTCTGAGGATGAGGAAACAAAGTTTTTAAGTGACGTCCAGCAGCAAGAAGATTATATTTACTAGAGACGATTCAAAATAGAAAGCTTTCCTTTTACATCTACTCATCAGGATCCAGAAATAATCCCTCAATGAGAAATTTAGTGCCTCCTTTCTCTAACTGCCAAAATGAGATACTGGCCCCCACCCAACACACTGAAAGACTCTTCCTGGACTCTGTGTACCCATCCATTGAATTCCCCTTTCTTTGTATGTCTCAGTCATCCTATAACTCAGCCGATCCAGTCTTTTATTCCCCCCAAATACTCATATCCAACAATTAAAGTTTCTCCCTCCTTTTCCTCTGATTAGCAGAAATCTTCCACGGAACTGCCATGTTAGTATCTGCAAGGGGAAGCTATCCTCACTTTTGCTCATCAGCCTTTCCCTGTCCTCTCTTCCCTGTCAACAAAAACCCCACCTGGCATGCACGGTTCAATCCTGACACTTGTACTGCAGCCCATTCATGACCAAGTGGGAGCTTCTCAAGTGTGATGGGAGATCCTGCCTATACCTGCCTTTTCTCTTCATGCTTTTGGGAGTACAAAAGTCTCTTGCTTTCTGTCTCCTTCCCACTTGATGATGCTATCAAACCACTTACCACACCTGCCTGACTTTTTAAATCACTTTACACAGGCTTCAGTTTACTTTCACTGGAGTTTGAGCAAGCAATGTCCAACTTTTCCTGAAGTCACGAGTAGTGTGAAATGACTGAAGGCTGAAACCATATGAAACCAATACACTTTTTGAGGTTCTTTCAACACACAGTAAGTGAGCACAGATTGGCTGCAAATTCAACCCAGACTTACAAACCTCAGCAAATGTTCTTGTGAACTTGATCCAACCTTCAGGTTTGTTTCATCCAGTTTCAGGTTTCATTGTGAAAGTTTCACTGTGCCCTCTGTGCTGCCCCAATAAATGATGTCTCAAACAAAATGAGGACATCAGCAAAAACGAAGAACTCTTCAGATAGTAATGTTTTAGTTTTATACCATATGTGAGAACATGCATTGACAAGCAGTATGCATACAATTACTGCTGTTACAAATCAAAAATTGTTCATGGTTAATGGACTTCTACTGTATTACAATTTTTGCCAAACACAACTTTCAAGAAATGTGGATGGAATATCTCTGTGCCATTGTTCTTTTCTTTCCCCATCGTAATAATTTACTAACAAACCATAGGCCTTTTCATCACAATATGTGCACAAAACCCCAGCACGCTTTTAGACATTCTGGATGTGAAATAGCTGAGTCCAAACTTACTGAAGGAGTACTTTCTGCCTGCATATACCATCCCTGAGGTAGGAAAGGGAAAGGAAGAATAACAATGAGGAAACTGAATGACTTTTATGGATCACATGAATATAAAGCCAAAACGCACTTAACTTGCTAGCTCATTGAACATACGACATCTTTTCCTATAAAGCTTGTATTACTGGCAATGTTTCCTTACTTCTCAATCATATGAAAACAATAATTAAAGTAAAAAATCCGTAGATTTACTATACTTTTGGGGAGGAACGTAGGTTGTTACTTTATACTACATATCATGTTAGCAAAATCTTGTAAATTTTGTAGTCTGAAATCAAAACTAAATTTGCGTTACATTCAGTTTCGGGGATGATTTAATCCCTGTGCAAGAATATCGCTAAAGAAAAAATAAGCGTCATAATATTAATGGTCCAAATCATGTAGGAACATAGTCAACTCCGATCTCTCACAAGCAACATGCTGCTGAGATGACTGAAGTTAGTTCTCATTTATGCAGATGTGATTTGTAACAGAAGTCAATTAGAAACTGTGACAGGAAGTTTCCCATAACAGATTTCAAGGTGGATATACCTGAAATCAAATGTACTATTCCAGTCAAGGGCCCTTACTGGACTGGCTCTAAGTCTACAGGGAAAATTAACTGAAAGGGATGTACGCTACTTTCCAGCAGAGCAGTGGTACTGCCTACAATTTTGAGGCTATCTGTGCTGGGTTACACTGTTCTAACTGAACCAGATGGACCAAATCAAAACTACCAGCAACATTTCACAAGCCCTGAAAACGCATGATGCAAATGATAATTGTGTGCACGGGACCTTAGGTGCCAATAAGAATAAATGAGGTTGCGCTACATGGAGCACTGAAGGAAAAATTAGGAGTTCTTACCTACTTATTGTATGTTTCTTCTTCTAGCACAAAGAATAAAATATGAATTTTATATAACTGCACTACAGGTTTCTACAAACCCTTCTTCCAGCTTTCTACATTAAACAACAAACAACAACAAAAAAGGGCAACCTCTGGATGCATAATGACCCAGAACTGTGAAAGAGAAATCAGCAGAAAAATTATAAAAAATAAAGGAGCATGTTTTACATGGCAAAATTAATAGGAACATGAAACCTAAGTACTCCCCTGCATGTACTTGAAATCCCCCACAAAATGTCATTTTTACAATATATTTAGCAGATTATGAGAATTACATTTAACGAGAGGTGTTTTTTCATTATTGAAATTGCTAACACTCTTGGTTTTCTTTTTATTAAAGAGTTGCTATATAGCACTGGGTGCAAATTCAGGGCATTTCTCAACATAGGTAACATAGTATTTCTGTAGTCGGTCAGATTCCAAAGATCACATTAAAAGCAAAAGCTCAAAGTTTCAGCACTGGAAATACTCAAGACAGGCTCAAGCTCTGCAGTTATTATATCAAGCTCTGCGGTTAAAAAAATCAGCATCAGCCCTGATAATCCTCTGTATAGAGGACAGAAACTGTTCAGCTACCTCTTGCAAATACCATTGCCCAACTGACCTGGTTTAAACTGCTTGACAACTTTTGGTAAACACTGACCTTTTAGAAACGTGAGCAAATGAAACAAGAAACAGTAGAAAAGGAAGTCACACATAAATGCATAGTACCTTGAACAGAGGGATGTTTGGGTTTTGTTTTTTTTTAAACCCCTTATTAAGAATGTTTCATAGTGGAAGTTAGTGCAGAGAAGGAAAATGCTTTCAACAAGAACTCTAGTTTTGTTGAAATTACTTTACATTGTGTGTAGCAGCTAGGGAACTTACTACCACAAATTGTCAAGGAACGCGGCACCACCACCACAGGAGCTATGGGTGAACTGGTTGTTAACTGGAATGGTCTTGCTATCCACACCACAAAAGCGAGTAAAAACCCAACCTATTCCCAGCTCAAGAGTTCTTGTGAAGAGTTACTGATTCAAGGCACATGCTCAATCCCCAACACTGATGGTGATAAATGTGAAACATTACTTCCATGCAACCGTGGAACAATGCCTCTTTCTGCACCTCCATCCACAGCACCCCTTCATCAGCTTGTAAGGACGCACCAAGCTTATACGTTCTCCTCAAGGCAAATACACAGCCAGCAACAGAGGCGAACATAAGAGACGGTGGCAGAAGCCTGAAGAGGCTGGGGGCAGCAGGAAGAGCAGAGAAGAAAGCAGGAGCGAATATAGCTACAAAATGATCCTCGAGCTGCACTGTTACAAACCAAATAGCCTGCAGGCCTCATACAAGTTTTGTCAGAAATAAAAGTTAACACACCTGACACATTAAGAAAGGCAAGGAAAAGATTATACGGAGAGAAGCTGGAAGAACAACAACAAAAAAACACCCCAAACCCTCCATAGTCAATAATCTCAGTCTAATAGCATTAAAAGAAAGTCAGAGAAAAATTACTCAAATCTTCACTGTTCCGTGTATAATGCTATGTTGAAAAAGAAAGGTCGTACTATCACAGGAGAGCGAGTTTAACACAGGCTGTCATGCAAACTTAGGATGATGAGGCTAGTCTCACCAAAACACCTCTCCATGTTGGTACAGATGGTAATGCCGAGGCTGTAGAGCACATACCACAATCCACCACTACTTCCCTCTCTGTTGTGGTGTCTTCACTTACATTACAAAAGCTACTTTAATTAGAAATGACTAGATATTAAACAGTCATACAGGCAAACCACAACAATTTTTCTGTAAATCAAGGACAAATCAGCAGTGTCTACCCCTGCAGACCATCTACACCTATAGATGGAATTACTGTTGTAATTGTTCAATCTCTGTCTGTATCATTATACAACACTTGGGGGAAAAAAAAACAATAAGACTCCAACAATAACAAAGAAAGAAACCTTTTTCAGTTCTCTGGGAAATTAGAACAAGAAATCCAGTGTCCTGCAAATGTATTGCTTCAGGGAAACCAAGACTCAGAAAGTATTAAATCAGCCTGACTAATTGTACTACGAGTGAGCCAAATTAATTGAATAAAGCCTCCCTTCAATAGCGTTTGATCACTGAACCAAGCAAGCTTTTTGACTATCTGTTTCAGGCCACCTTAATCCAACACAGGAACATAGGTCGCTTAAACAATGTGTAATGCCAACATACACAATAATTATTGTTAAAATCCATTGAATTAGATTTTAGAGTTAGACTTAGAAGTCAAAGGTATGTAACTGTCCACCTGTATTAATAAACATGTTCAACAGCTGTATATCAGAAGCACCTTGTGTATGCGCACCAGTTTTGGGGGTTTATTTCTACTTCATTGTGCAAATTCTCACTTTTACAGCCTTGTAAATTGTCTTCTGAGGTATGGACAAGAAGTTTCAGAAAAATCCAAGGACAAGATGAGAGCAATCCGCTCTCTGTTTTTGCATTTATAACAACAATAAAAAAAGACAGTCCCACGGTTTTGCATATGTCTCTACACTATAAAAAACTATTATCTGATTACGTGATGCCATCCTATCTTGGCAAAAATAACTAGATAAAAAAAAAAAAATCACAGATGATGTGCCAGGGCTTCCTCCTCTTCGCACTAATAGCACTTTGCAAGTTTATGAGAGCAGCTCCAAAGGAAAATTAAAAGCCAAATAAATTTCAGCTACACAGGAACCTTTTCTTCTTACTTCTGTTTTGACCATATTAAAAGTTTCTTTACTATATAATACCTGCTCACAACCCAGGTGTCGAGCTTCACTAATTCCTTGTCACAATATATATCCTCGCTGCTCTCTTTTACTCTCACGTTTAGTATCCACCAGTTGCTTTCAGCTGACTTCAGTTCTAACCTTCATTTTGTTTTGTGTTTCCACAGTGTTAAGCCTAGTTGGGATTCCAGTGTAAAACCTAAGTTCCTTCCAGTTCTGTATTGAAAGTGCTTGGTGACTGTTATAACCTGTGTTATTCCAGACATAGATCTTGAAGAACCACTTTCTAGGAGCATTTTGCTGATGGGACAGCAAAACTCCCTTGTCGGCCTGCTGAACGCACTCCCAGCCTCATTAGGAGCATAAGGGAAGAAGCCAACTCCATCAAGCTCTCCACCTGGTCTCCATTTCTTGGGACACTGGAGTATTGCAGAGGAAGTGGTCGGATAATGAATGCATCATTGCAGGATATACAAACTTTCTCCCTGGCTCAAAACCAAATTAAGAGGTCAATTCAACCACAAAAATATTTAATGAAAATTAAGACTAACACTTTGGAGTATCTAACGGAAGATGACATCAATATTCTTTCCTCATGGGCCAAGTTCTCCGCCACGAAGAATATTCTCTCATCTACACTTAATCTCTAGATTAGGCTATAGGCAGTCCTAAAGCATGACCTGGACAGCCTTAGTGTGCAACCTCCAAACTGCAGCCCTACTTCTAAATGTCTAGAAGAAGATACAAAGACATACTTTGTGCTGCAACTCTATTTTTTTTACGTTGCCTCTATACTCACAGTCCCCATCCCTCATTGAATACTAGCAAGTGAGGTGCAAGAGCCCTTACCTGGAAGCATTATATGTGAAAATAAGAATAAGGGAGAAAGGAGGGAAACATTACATGCCTATTATTCCAGAATATAGTTTCGCACATTTTAATAAATTATAAATTAGTGGAATGTTCATTACTGGAAGGAATCTAAGAATACACAATGTGCTAACGTATCTAAAAGCAAGTAAGTATGGGGGAAAAAAAGTAATGCAATAACTTGCATTTTGAACTGCTAAATTTATTTGAAAATGTAATTTGAGTCTTACTGTAGATTAATCCTATGCATACCTTTTTGCAACAAACCTAAATGGGTAGCATTACCATGAAATATTGTTATTAAAAAAAAAAATAAGTAAAGTTAGAAAAAGCACAACTACTTTTGAACACAAGACCAGTGATAAGTAAACATTAGATTTAAAAAAAAAAAATCAGGCCACAGTCAATGATATTACCAGCAGCTGGTCTGGATCACCTCAGGATTCAAGGGACGGTAAGTCTGCCAATCTGTAAATCATCACATGTAGCTCAGACGGTCGTGACAAGCTTTTAGCAAAACACTGGACAGCAAGGACCTTTTCTAGAAAGTTATCTACTCTGCCTGTAATTGTATCTTGCGTGTGCAACGTTTTGTTGCTGTTATTGATGGCGATTTAAAGAAAAAACTTATTAGGACAGGAGGTAACTAGCTGTATACAGCAGCCATTCTGTGAGTGGTAAAGACAGGAAGAGCAGCCACTGTTTTCAGCCATTTACTCAGATTGTACTTGAAAGACATTTAATGCACAATGTAAAATTTTTGCTCATCCTTCACTCTGAAATCAAAGCACAATAAAGTCTCCACAAGTTCTTATTTCTGCAGAGGATATGAAACTGGCACATTAGTGTGTTTTTCAAACAGCTTTGTGAATATGTTAAATAACTGTAATACAAAGAATGAACATATGTTATTACCAGAGTCTAATAAGGGCCTCATTGTGCTATCGTACACAGAAATAGATACTGAGATAGCTCTTACCCACATAGCTGACAATGAAATACCTGACTACAATTTTTTCATACAGCAAACACACAGTCCTTCTGAAAGCACTACTACAGCTTATGATCAAATTTAAACATTACAGAAAAGAAATGCCCTCCTTTTTAAAGCAAAGGAAACTGAAGAATTTCTTCCCTCCTTTCCCAAAATGAAGTGACCTGTGCAAGAATAAATGGAAAATATACGCAGAAAGCTGGGAATTGAAACAGGACCAGCCAAGACAAAAACCAGTGCCAGAAAGACAAGATGATTTTTTTCATCAATTTTGGCATGCCACATTGACAAAAGATGAAGAAATACTGATAAAGACAAGAATCCTGAAAATCTTGAGGATTTATACTGACAGCTCGAGTGTTTGCTAACTAAACTACACACACAGAGGTATGTATACACACACTCGCAAGGAGCAATGCTGACTTGGCAACGATTCTTCTACTTGACATTCATGAGATGGAATTTTCTCTGTCCCTTCGTCTTCCATATGAGCATTGCCAGAAGAAAGCTAATTATGTCTCAATTAAAAACAAAAAAAACAACACCACAACTAAAACACATTCTTTCAGTGTCTTACACGTTTAATTCACCATGTAATTTTTATTTCAGGGCACGGCATTAGGGCTTTTCCTCAAAATGCCAATCTGCTTTTTGATCTTTACTGCTGACATGAAATAAAAGAGCTGTACATTATATAAATCTTCAGTTTCGCTTAGCTTGAAACTGATAAAAGAGAGAAAGAGAAAACAAAGCCAACTGCATAAATCCTTCCAAACCAAAAGGCATTCCCCTTACCGCCAACTAACATCCATTTCTGCACATCTTGTTTGAATTATCATTTGAAGTTTGTCTTGTTCCATCTCCAGAATAAGTCAAACAGCAGAGCATAAAGATATGCCTACATGAATAAAAACACATGATCTACTTGGTCACTGCAAACCTAAAAATAAGCTCAGACAGAAAAAATATTATCTGGCAATTGACATGTTACTTTGATCCCTTCGTTTCTGTATTCTGTCATATACATTCAATCCAGCAGCTACTGGAATCATCAGCATGCACCTTCAACATGATGAGAATCAATAATCTGAGGGAATCACTGCGCTTTTACAGGAGCCGTGATACTCAATTCGAACATGACAGTATCATATTACAGAAAGAAAAAGTTACATTTTAACACAAGGGCAAGAACCATGGTACTAGACACTATAAAAATGTAGGAAGTCCGAGCAGGTGGCACAGCAACAGTTTAACAGATTCACTGGCTTGGGTTTTCTTTTGCAGAAAAACTGATCCCCAGTAGGATTCCTAAAATGGAAAAGCTTTTCTTGTTTCTACCCTTTTGTTTCTGAATTATGACATGAGAATGTCATATGATGACAGTGCATGCCACACTGAAAAAAGTTAGGATGGTTTTACTTACTTTTTTTAAAAATATTTGCTTTTTAATTTAGAAAATAAACTTAACTATTCTGAGATTAAAAATCAGTTTTTAAGGGTTTTTATATATGTTTTTGTAGCATGCCTCAATTAATCTATAATGTACCACCAATAATACACCACACCTTCAAAGTTGAAACTCAGGCCTGAATTAGAAAGTCTTTAAGTCTGATCTTCCGCTTATCAGGTGAATGCTGCAGTGAACACTTATTTTAGAGGAAGATGCTCACTGTTTCAGAGTTGTTCCATTTCGCACACACCTTCTGAAAAAGCATCTTTTATGAAAGCCAGCAAGGAGAAACGAACTTAGTTCTCTTCAGCCTTTATGACTTTAGATTTGATTCCAAACCGTGCCCCAGTAGATATTCCAATGACTGTACACCGAAAGCAAGAGGCAAAAAGAAGAAATGTTGAGAGAAGAAGTGATGTCCCTCCCCAAGGCAGTCAATTGCCTCAGATTAGAACACTCTTAAGGGATCAGAGAGAAGGAAACAATCTCGGTCTTCCATGTGTTATACAAACAACTTAAAGCTCATGCTCTTACGAAAAAAAAGGAATCAACAGGATTTGCAGTGTTGCTGAGAAAAATGTTCTATAGAACTTTTTGGTGGCACATCCAGTTATTGGGTATGACCTCTGAGAAGCTACGGTCTTTCATTAGCTTCTTATTTAACTACTGCTGATAGTTCAACTCCAGGAAAATCTGTCATAGCAGACCCATAGGGAAAAGTGCAATGTGTTGCAAAGCTGTGGATGCTGCTAGGTAGCTTTAACATAAAGCACTAAACTTAGTGAAAGTATGTTTAACCGTTACAACTAAATGCATACACAGAACCAACTGCCAGAGGAAACCCACTAGACAGGCAGAAGATAACCCTAGTCATAAAGAATGGGTATGAATGGAAGTGGTAAATGACAAGAGCGAACTCCTGTATAGAAATTTAAAGTGAATAATTTAACACTTTAAGGCCAAAGAAATAAAGGACCAGCACCCTGTGGCGTGGATGCTCTGCTAAGAAAGCACACAGTAGTTGTCAAAGGGTGTTGCCTTCAAATCCAAAACATTCTTCTTGTTATGGCTTAGTAACATAGTGCATACTAAATATATCACTACCTAAAGACTTACCACTTTTTAAAATAACTTTCAAACGATCATTAAATCCCATGGTGTTGACTGTTAATTTTACTCCTGGAAAAAGTAGGTAATAGCTGTAGAACCAGAATTAGTGAGCTGGACAAGACACAGGGACAGTTTGCAGTGGTTAGAACTTTACATGCAGTTAATTCCTTTCACAAATACATATGCTCGTAGAAATGACTGATTTTACTTCTAGTGGTATTAAAAAAGGAAGCAGCGTAGGGCAATTTGTTCTTGAGAAGTCAATGACCATTGAGAGGAAAGGGAAATGAGAGGAGAAGCCTGGAGCCTACAGGAATTTTTAATGATAACAGTGAGGCAAAATCTTGCCAGTTAAAAATAAAATCTGGAGGGAGGAGCAAAAATATTAGGACTGGCTCAGAGATTTGCAAGGACAATCTTGGACAATTCACCCAAAAATGCCATCCAGTTTTGATGACAGGCTTCATTTGTGCTCACAGCTGTGCTCAAGCATAAACTTTATAGACATTAAACAGCTTCTTTCAACAGGCTGCTTACAGGCAACGCTAAAAACATTTACCCCAGTGTGCTGTAACTGCTTGCAGAATCAATGCTTAAAGCCTATTTTATTATACAACCTTTCTTGTATGATCTCAATTATCAATAGAAAACCCACTATAAAAGAAGAACCTAGGATTAATGTAATTGAAAGTATTTTGGTAGCTTTTTAAAGATTTTAAGATTACAACAGTCTTTGCTTTCAACATTTCCCTAAGATAGCTATTATGCGATTTGCAGTAGAAACACTGTATAATTAAGGCATCTTAGTTTCAGTTGTAGGTGCACTCTAGTTTCCTTTTTCCCCCCACCACGATGAAAATTTTTCATTGAAGCAATTTCTGTATCTAAGGAAAATGTATTTTATAGGAACTGTATTAAACGCACATTTAGTTGTTCTGTTTACAGCATATGTTTCCAATAACACAAGTTACTGTGGCACTTCCCACCTTCCATTTTCAAGGTGAAAGGAATTTACTCCAATAAATTATCATTTTTTCCTATTTCTAGTACTTACCATCTCAAAGTTGAAATACATCCTTTAAAACTTAATTGTAAAGGATTTTTCATCCCTTAAGTTTTGGAAATGAAGTTTTTTATTTTTAGCATTTTTTGTTAGTATTATCTTTTTAGCCAGAGGAGGTGTTTGTATGCCTCTGTTGTCTTCCCACTTGTGCCAATAATGCTGAGATGTTTGTTTTGTTATTGCTGGTTTTTTTTAAAAAAAAAACAACAAACGCCAACCAACCTGTTCCTTCAACAGCTGCTTTCATCACCAACATGTAACCAGCCGTATCCATATTAAACAAATTTTAGAATACGTAAATACTGAGGAGTCTCTCTCCATTAAACTGTACAAGCCTAAAAGCCTTAACAGTCGGCTGCAACACCAGGGCTTCACATTCCATGAAAATATGGCGAACTTGAGGACCATCGCCGCCAAAGTCCCAGACCAACAGGCTCAGAAGCACAAACAGGACTATGGAGGTTCTGATAAACACTAAGGAAAATTCATAGTCATGTTAATTAACTGGAAGCTATAAATACTGTATCTGAGTAGTAGTATAAGCAATACCAATTACTGCTGCTAATCACTGCATTTTAATGCAATACAAAATATAAAGGTGTCTTGACCCACATACAAAGGAAATACGTCTAAGAAGTACGGGAGGATGTTGGCCCAAGTGCTCATTTGCAACTACTTCTGACAGATCACAGACAGTGTCCCATTCATGTAGCAGCACCACTGAAGTCCTTGCAGCCAAACTACTCCTGTATTTATAGGATGGAAGCAGATGAACTGCATCTGCTTTGGCAGCAGTATGCCACACTGACTCCAATTTAAACTTCTAAGAAAGCAAACGGAAAGTACGTAGGGAACAATCATCAATACTGAGGACTGCTTGAAGGCTACACTAAACTTCGTCTAAGAAAAGGATTTGCAGCAATTCAGTCAGTGTCTGGTGCAAGTGTTTGATGTAGTGATAAATAAACCATTATGACCTGTAATTTATATTTTGTCCACTGGTTTTAAAAGGAACGTTATCTGTCTATATGAGGATCACACACTATGGAAGCTGCATCTGTGTGTAGTTACTGAAGGCTGTAATGGCAGTAAATCTCCAGCAGAAAAAGAGACAGAGTCTTATAGATTCAGATGTCCACAATCTGAAGGTTGTTTCAGAACTTAAGCAGCATTGTTGTATTAACATGCCTGAGAAAATAACCTGGGGTAGAAGGGAAATTAAAATGTTTCAGATTGGAAACAAAGACTCCTGTACCCTTCTGTCCCTACTATCTGCTTTATCCTGCCACAGCTATCAAACCAGACAATCCAGATTTATGTTTTGTTTTAGCTTATAATGGCCACCATACAACAGGCAATGGGCAGAGCATAAAGCACACCCACTGAATCTTTCTACCACAACATATATTAAGTGTACATCTTATCACAGAATTTTGACAGTCCCTGAGAATCCTAAGTCTCTGTTTTCCCAGGCTTCACATGAACGTATGGCCCACACAGAACATATTGAGTATACAAACCTGCAGAGGAAGATTGCTTTAAGGTCTGGAACTCACAGCAGGAACCAAGTTAAGTTCAGTTCCACTTGGAAGCCATAAAACCATGGGTTTAAAAAAAGTGCAGCAGTATCTGGTGTTTGATATCTAACAGTATGCAACATGTTTATGACATGTATTAGGCTACAAAATTTAGTTCATAGCTAGGACAACAAAGCAGAACTCGGCTCTGGCATATGTAGTGGGAAATAGAAAGGCATGTCTCGTAGTGTAATGGATATTGCTGCTCCCTCAAGAGCTTGAGCTGCATAGAGCAGGTGGTTGAATGAAAGACATGAGCACTTTGGAAAAATTAAAATACAATTAAAGAGTAATTCAATAGCAGCTGCTTTAAGTAAAAGTCAATTCAGATTGGGTTTTACTATAAGAACAACTCAATTCAGTTCTGCAGAATTATTTCTCAAAACTGAAAATAAAGTTTGGACAAAATATGCGATGAGTAACTAAAACTGTCTCAGTCATACAGAACTCAGCTAAGGGTACCAAAATCATGAAATCTAAATGAGGTATCACTTTCGAACTGCTTTAAAAGTAGTCTGATTCCAAGTTGGACAATCAAGTCCCATGGCACTTTCTGTGGTCTTCAAACAGCTTTTCCCTAATTTTCAAAAAAACTTCCCTCTCCCTCACATTAAGTAAAATAACCACAGAACCAGCAAGAGAAAATGCCTAAGTATATAATGGAAAGAGGGAAACATACCAACATACATAACAACATACCAAGCCTACATATTGGAAAAAAAAAAGTTTTATACATTAAATGAAATCAACAGAAATAAGTGTTAAAAAGGGTCATGGTTAATTTCAAAACATGCTTTAAAGGGTAGGACTGTCTCCAGGAAGAACAGGAGTTACTTGCCAAGTAGGAAATCATGTCAATACCAGCTATTCTTAATCATCATAGTCTCATGTAGTGGAGAAAATGTAGTCATTTCATCAAGTGAACACCATTTACTTTCATACTTCAAAGTCTTCTCCCCATCCTGCTCCCCCCAACACTCCCTCTCTACAGCATATATTACACAAAGTCAAATAGCAGATTCTGTGTTCAAAAAAGTTTGCTCGTTTAAGTTTTTTTTTCCACTTTTAACATGAAGTAGAATTAGAAAGAAAAATTTTGTGTTATGTATGACCCATTAGAGTTCAAATCAACTCAGTCTATCCTGAATTAAATTTTGAATTAATGTTCCAGGCTTGTGAGTTTGTCTCTCATCCTCTAGACAGTAAGATACAAAAGGAAGCTGGTGTCCCATGTATAAAACCCAATAATCCCATACAGAGTATTTTCTGAGAAATGCATTTCCAAAATGCAACTAACTGGAATTTACAGGCACAGTACATCTCATCAAAATCCAGTATGATGTAAAAGAAGGCAAAATAATCCCAGAATAGCAGCATGTTGATTTACTAAGAACAGGAAAAAGTGTTTTAAAGGAATTACACTTCCTGTACAGTGTTCATTTAGGATTACAAGACAGCTTGGCAAACATACTGAAAAAGGGACACTGCAACTGCACAAAACCTTGCCATCTTTCCCTTCCATGCAGCATGCTCCATGTGTCACTCTCCTCCCAGAGGAAAAGTAGTCTGAGCTACCTCCATTGAATTCTGTGATGTGCTTATTAGGTGAGAGGGAAAATAAGGAGCAGCCCTCAGGCGGCTCTTCACCATAACACAGCCTGAGACATGAGCAACCCTTCCATTCCTCCATGCTGGAGTACTCTGGAAGTTTCAGTTCAATAACTGAAAAGCCAAGGCTCTGTCATTTAGATAAATGCTTTAAAAATTGGTTTAATTGCTCTACTTTTTCAAGTTTTAGGTTATATAGGACTAGTGAGCAAGACTTTTGAAGATATACACTGTGGTTGAAAAACTTTCGAAGTACTGTAAAAAATTCTCTTACATATTGGGCTATTATCAGTTAAATTTCACTTTTGATTGAAAAAAAAAAACCTCCACTCACTTATGCGGAGCACAACAAAGCAGAAAAACAAGCAATGACGAATTATCTTGTTTCGTACAAGATTTAAATTAAACATAAAAGGCTAAAACCTCATGCTCTAAGTATCTGAGCGGTACAGCTGAAAGGCTATGGAAAAGTGATTAAAAATTTATTTAAATTTTAATTCAACTGTCTTTCCAAAACAGGTGCTATCATAGTGTCATATAACATGCAACAAAACAGAGTGCACACACAAGCATACCGTTTTGGCATATGAGTGCATACACGTATTGTGCAAACCAAGATCAGCTATACCTGACAAATAACCACACTTACCTGTTGATGTAACTCAGAGCAACATAGGTTGGCTGCTGAAGTTCTTGCTTTTCTAATACACGTGGGTCTGTATCTGAAATAAAAAATACACACGCTGAGTTGAGTTTCCTACATGTACATCGAAACATATGGGACTGTATACTGCAAAGTAACGTAAGTAAAGATGTGCGATATGAAATAGCTCAATCCAGTTTATCCATACAGAGCACACTCAGCACAGTACAATCCTTCATTCGTTCATTCATAAACACAGTATTGCATTACTTTACACAAGAATCTGAAACATCAACAGTGATGTAATTTCAAACTGTCACACAGGCTTTCACAATCCCCCTCATAAATACTAGTTTTCACTGCTTTCTGTGATTTACAGTGTTAAAAGGATCAAGTTTTCTTCTTTTTTAATGTAGCTATTTCTAAATATGGTTGACACATTTTGAGATGTTTCAAGAGCGATTAGATATTAGATATCTTCAGCTGGGACTCGACACTTTTCTTCTGCATCTCTGAGTTTTGCTTTCTTCCTTTTCTACAGCTTATTTTCTGAAGCTCTCAATCAGAAAAGTCATATAAAAATGCACTTGAAGCAAAATGCTTGCCAAGCAGAGCATTGCCCACCAAAAGCCCTGAAGCAAACACAATCCAATTCCCTCAAGTGCTAACTTTCTCACTCAAATGAAAAAACATGTTTTCAATCACTGTTTTCATTGTCCTTTTCAGTTAAGTTTTGCTTTTGTCTAACAAAGCAGTAGTCTTGGTTTAAATTTAGGAAACAAACCCAAGGAAGTATGCCTTAGTTTACATAGTTTTCTTATACAAAAAATAAGATTACATTGAGGTTTCCAATACAGCCTTGTCCTACGTTGTAGAAATGCACTGTTAGGAGCCGAGCATAAAGTCCTCAAAAGTTCCCAATGGAAAATGTGCATCATACCTGTGCAGATTACTACATAGTCATTAACAATGTATTTTATGCACTACTTTAAAAGCAATTCTGGGTGTAACTTCTGCGTTTTAACTATAAAGAATACTAATTGCCTTTACTAAATGGCTCCTCATAGCACTGCCACTATCCATCTTTTATTTCTGAGAAGTATCTACTTTGTGTTGGGTGGCAGGGAAAGGAGAAGAATCCCAAGCAAAACTCGTATTTTGGATTGTTCTCACTTTCTCCTACAACTTTAAGCTTTGTTATTAAGTTCATTATCTTGGTAGCCACATTTGTTTGACCTCATCAGTTGCTTCTAGTGGGTTTTGTTGTTTTTAAAACATGTTAACAGTTATTTTGAAATCTGTCTCTGCTGCCCAGCCTTAAGAAAGATTTTTAACTGAAGTGGATGGGGACTGTGCTTGAGGTTGGTGCACATGCCACACCACTGCCCAAACCAGATAATGTCTTTATTCAGCAAGCAGGGAATCCCTGCTTGTCCCACCCCCTCAAAGCTCAGACTGATTCTAATCTTTCTTTCTTTCTTCCTACATTTGCTCCTGCAAAGCTCAGGCTCCAGGATTTGCTAACATGCTTTATCGCTATGTCCCTAAAGAGATAACTACCTTTAAGGTAGTTCAGAGACGGATAACAGCACAAGTGCCAGTCCAACCAGTAATCCCAAGCCTGTTATCCTTAAAAGGAGCAGATCTTGCTGGTGCCTGGGGAAATTCTGCAGTAATTACCAGCACACCACAGTCTGAATTAAGCTAACCAAAGACAGCAAACCATCAGCTATCTTCCGTGTTATCTTTATAATTCAGTTTTCTGAGGAAATTAGGTTCACACAACACACAAAGATATTTCACTTGTCTTTCTCTCTACAAAACCCACAGTCATTTAACAGGCCAAGGATACAACTGTTGTCCTGGTGAGCTCCGTTAGATTTACACCTCGGCGGTGCACGGCCTGCCACGAAACTGTCTAGATCCAGAATGTCTGCAGAGCACTAATCCCAGCCAGGACTATCTGAGAACTGCCTCCACGCAAGTTTAGGCATCTGTGGTTAAATGACTACATCTTTGCTAATCCAGTTCTTAAATGGGATTAACCTCCATCTATAAACAACAGTTTCTGTGACTGAAGGAGACAAAATTGGGGCTGGTTTACATCAGAGTGCTGCATGTATCCGTGGGAGAGGGCAAGGGAAGCTCTAATGAAGAGTCCACCACCCTTCTGCTGCTCGCCAGCAGCTCACCATAACACCAGCTGAAGATGAAAATGCAAAAACAGAAACCAAAAGCCCCATAATTTGGTAGGAGCGTGTTACCAAAACACAGAGAAATTTGCCTGCTGGCACCTTCACAAAGCAGGGTCTTGTCTGCCAGAAGGTGCTACCTGACACAGGAGGAATGTGCTGCACACAGTCTCTGTTCCGTGTATCTATCCCTTCCCCCTCCACGTATCAGTCTTCACATGTATTTCAAGTGGATTGTGTCGTATATCCCAATTCCACCAAAAAATAAGCCAAGATGTGGTCCAAAAAATCTTGTACGAATTGAGCACTCAAAATGCTTGACGCATTTTTATTCCTCTTGCAACCACCTGCTGGGTTGCCAGTCATGAGGACATCGTATTCATTTTGGCACTGTAGCATGAACTATACATGACATGGTTGGATATTATTTCTCTTCCCCAGCTATAATAACAGAAGTTAAAAAGAAAGCACAGAAACTTGCACTGGCGTCACCATATGGTCCTCAGAGAAGAGCAGAAAGCAGCAGAGACCAGGTCAGCTGTGCAAAGGATGCCGTGGCCCCGGCACAGCCCTTCCCCAGGTGGAAGGGCCCGAAGGCCACACCAGCAGCCCCACTGCACCCACCTAAAACCTGCACAGCCTTGCTATCCAGGGCACATGTACACTTTGCTCACCACCACCAGCTGTTTTTCTCACTGTCTTAAAATGCCACCGGTCCATTCCTTCCCACCTCCATTCCCTCTTCCTCATCCTCTGCCCAACCTCAGCCATCACCTTCCCTCTCTCCTGCCCCTTCCTAACCTTAGTTCTTGCTACTCATCCTGCCTCCCTTCTTGCTCTCTCCTGCCTTCACTTTCGCGCTGCCCGCTCCTCTCTCCTCAAAACGTCCCAACATATGAACAAGTTAAAAATCCCACAGAGACATCTATTATCACTTGTTCACTCTTGTACCACAGGACCGAACATATATACAATTCTTTCCCTGTACTGCCCCCTCCCCTGTGGCCTGACTCCCCCCCACTCCCCTTACTGTATCTTACTCCAAATTTAGACAGTCTCAACTTACTTTCTTGATGTTAGTTAGCATACTTTTGAGCACAGGGTGAATATACACTATTGTTAACAACTACAAAAAGACCACAACCATCCCAGACTTGCTTAAAAAAAACAAATCCAAACAAACCAAACACAACTTAAAAGATAGCAAACACAGCTATAGTGAGATTAAGCAGTATTCCCTGATGCTGAATCTTCAAGCCTGGACTGCCAGTGCTCTGCTTCTCTCACACCTAAGCACATTCAGACAGACACTAGCACCGTTTTCTAACGCCACACATGCTGCCCAAAGCCACAGTCTCTGACCACGGAACAGGAGATGTTATACATTGGCCAACACTCTCAACTATCCGAGTCGAGGGTGAGGAGCAGGGGAAGCAAAAATCTGTTGTCAATCTCACCAAACAGTCCTGTATAATGTAAAATGTTTAGCCAATGTTTCTTCAAACATGCATAGGCTGGTCAGTCAGCCAAAAGTAGCCTAAATAGTTTCCAAACAGACACCTATAATGGATTAAACAGGCACAGATGACAAATCTTTTTCTTGAGAAGTATTTAAGCAGTACAACCTAGGACTGATTTGAGCTCTCTTTCTTTTAAGACAAAGATCCAGACAGCATGGTTGATTAGCATTACTTTAACTAGTTACCCTCGCTTCTTGAATTAATGTGGGCTATCGAAGACTTGCTACTTCATTAGCTTTGCTATAACACTTTAAATCTGGTAGAACAAATTGCCACTCGCTGTACATTAGCTGCCTTCATTACTTGTCTCTTCTCATAAGCATTATGTTCCACTGATTTCATGCCACAGCAGGAAGAAAAGTACTATGCACTTTATGTAGTGCTGTAGGGTTTTTTTAGCTATGTTCTCTTATTTTACTATGGTGCTAGATTTTGGAAACCCTGTTTTTTTTCTCTTTTCTTTAATGAAATATTATTGAAATAAAATTTTGATTTCATATGAACTACCTCAGAGTTTTTTTTCTGGGTCCCACCACCTCACTATTAAAAGACACAAGTGTGAGTCCTAACATCCACGAGAGAGAGTTATTCAACTAATCAACCATAGGATTAGACACCTTCAATTTCTCACATCCACAACCTGTTTTGTACTGGCAACCAGACAAGTAGTAAGCATGTGTAATTAAAGCTAAGACCATAAATTGCACTGTGCCATCTTTGAACTGCTCAGACGAAGCCAGGCATTTCTGTGGACCATGTTCTGACAAAATCAATCAGCCTACTGATCCAAGCTATGATTACTAAATCACCTCAGTCTACGCAGAAAAAAAACCCTGCAGATTGAAAACACTGCAAAATGCTAACCTGGTGAATATTTTAAAGAAAGCAAATAATACAAAAGACATATGCATCCTATGTAAGGATAGTCTTCATCAATTATATAACTTTGTTCCACACAAGTATTTCTGCACAAAAATACATGTCACATCTTTATTATTATATTATGGAGCAATAAGTTTTGCCCTACAAGATGCAAGAAAGTTATCACAAGTAACTTCACATGAGAACTTCACTTTCATAAAGTCCCTGCGTTTAAATCACTGTGAAAGATCACTTTTCACCTTATAAAGGGCACACAGAAAAGTGCTAAAAAATTTCAGTGGCATTATTTTACAACCGCAAGCTTTCTTCTTACAGGGACTAAGAAAGGTCACTACCACTAGCAAAGTGGTAGAGATAGTCTCGGAAGAAAAAATAATGACTTAAAGCAGGTAAAATTTAATCGACTCTTCAACATCTTGAATATGAAGTGGCTAGTGCCACTTTCACCCCACTGTGCCACCACTTCAGAGGCAGAAGTTGAGGTCAAGACTGACAGGAGGCCATAAAGGACATGAAGGAAAGAAGGACATATGAATTCCTGTTCACATACAAATGAAGTGACTGGATTGTCACATTTTTTGGGTAGCTATAACCCTTCACCAGATTTCACTAATGTTGTAGATACTACATTTCAGGGGAGCAGGGAAAGCATCCATATTAAAAAGACTTAGGTTTGAAAAACCTGTCTTCTATCAAACATGCCATTATTTAAGCCAAATAGTTGCAACAAAAGCAAAAAGACAAAACTCCCCTTGCCAACTCAAGGGCGTTATTTCTGTTTCTGCTTAATCTTAAAAAGAGTAACAAAATGCCAGAAATGTTATGAAAATAATGGCCCTGCAAAGGATTTTAAAAGCACTAATCCTCATATTTACAAGGAGTAAGGACTTACAGTACGATGTATCTCCCAAATTACTCAGAGATATTTATGATAATCTCACCTTTTTGTGCAAAATCACATCGAGGTGAACTGCCAGCACAGAGGTCCCCCAGACTCACAACTGGCTTTGTCAGAACATCCGTACATGCATTCCACTCGCCCACCACCAGGTTCACCGAGCGCTCGTCTTGTATTTCACTTGGCCTTGAAACTCGCTGATATAAGTCAGCTCAGCTAGTTAATTAAAGCCTACACTTCCCTTGAAACTAGCTCGCCTCACTAATGATGCCAAGGCAAACGTTTCTGTTGGCTTCCTTAAAAGTCCACAATTGTTCTTACAGGGATGTAGCTTAAAAAGCCAGAAACAGATAAATTCAATGTTACTGGAAACTGTTCCCTATCCAAAACTTCCATTACAAGGAAGCCATTATGAATGTCACAGTTTCAAATCCAAATACTGTGTTATTCAGGTCTTCTTATAAATTTAAAGAATAAGATCACAGGCAACTATGATTTTACAGATATTAACACGGTCCCCTAAACATATCTTCGAAAAAGAAAAAAATTTCCCTCGTCTCCAAAGGGAAAATTTTCCTCATCTCTACACTTCAAAGACAGAACATTGAAGGATAAACATCATGATTCTGCAAGAGTTTTAAAGCATCTGACTTAAAGAACACCTTTAATATTTCCGCACAAGTTTAAGTTCTTTCCAAGATCAAGGCGTTAAATGCCACAGAGATGGATTTACCACAATGTGTGAAACAGATTAGACACAAAACTCTTCCACGTTTCCAGATTAAGCTCTCATTAAATAGATGACTGAGAAAGCTACATTCAGGCAAGTGCAAACAAGAAAACACTGTATTTATTTCAACTTTCACAGTTTCAGTCAATGCTAGAGGCTTCAGTATATTTTCTTAGTACGAAATTCTCCCTGTTTGGTTTATCCTAGAGTTGCAAAAATTTCTCAGTTAGCTGCAAGGAGTTTATTTCCCCCATCAAATTGCTTGTAAGTGCATGAAGTCACAAAAAAACCTCCTGAAAGACACAGGCCACAAATACTGCAAGAAGGTCATGAAACTGCAGTATTTTTGGCCTGCTAGGAGACAGCTCTATCGGGCTGGCAGTGCTGTACTGGCACTCTGCTGCTGCCCAAACCAGGCCTGCTTACTTTCCACTCAGCAACTGATTGATTGCAATTGCTGCATTATCACAGAAGGATAATGGAGTCCAAAGACAACGTAAAGCATCATAGGTCACAGATCAAAGTTTAAACTACTGTGGACTTCTCCTAAAGCCTGCAAGCACAAAAACATCAGCAGTAATCTTAACAACTGCAAATGACACATTACACATGTAGGCCAAGTGGTTAGCAAAAAGAAATATCAAACAGTAGGTTTATTTAAATGAAGGTTGCCTCAGGAAAAAAAGCAAACAGGTATATATTGGGAATGCACGCACAGGCAGCTAGAAGGCATAGAAAGCAGCATCTGCTGACCTAACATCCTGGTTTAGCACATGCTAGCTTCTTCACATAGGTGCCCCTCACAAGAAAGCGAGGCAATCTTCATGGAAGTTCCTGAAGAAAACGGGAATGTGTAAAAACTGCCTCTGCATAGGAAACGCACCCTGATGCCAGGCACACAACTCCAGTATTTTACCTGTGCTGAGAGTTATTACTGCAGAACCTATAAGAAGCAGTCAGAGGACATCACTGCAAGAGAGACCATATAAACAAGGGGGTCACAGAAGTTCAAAAGCAGTCTGCTGAAAATTAAAGCACAAAAACCTCCAAGAACATCACAACCAACAGCATCCATTCACTGCTGCAGACCAGCACACGTGAAACTCCATTTTATAGCTCAAACTCTGTGAGACACAAGAACTCAGAGCTTTGTCATATGAGAAAATGGTATCTTGTCGGGTAATAAGGTAATACATGGTGTTTCAGATAATCTACACAGAAACAAATCTGTGCTTTGGTCTTACAGCAGAGTAGAGCATTTTTTTATATAAGCAAACAGAAGAGTAAAATATTTTTCATGTAAGGCTATTGCTGAGCAATCCTGTTTCATCCTTGCAAGCTGCCACTATTTAATTCAGACTGTGAACTCTTAGAAGTAATGGCCATCCCTTACCTCCTATTGCCCAGCCAAATAGGGTTCTGATTACAGATTCACATGTACTAATTTAATGCATAATTACTAAAGAGATTTCAGATTAAAACAGTAGCTCAGCAACGCAACTGAGTAGATCATTTGATGTTTTCAATTTAAAAAACAAATAGTAAAGTAAACATAAACACGAGGATTTGCAAATCTTCTGAAAAGTATCTTTCATTAAAAAAATATTTGTGATATTAATAAGAAAAGAAAAAGGTAAGAAAAAGGTATTTCACATATGGACAATAGAAAAGAGAAAGAATGCATAGAGTCCAATCATGAATCCTGAATCTTTAAAACGCTCTAATTTCTGCAATTAAGTTAATTATTGCACACTAGTAAGTGACCACAGTGCTCCTCAGTTGCTGAAAGCAACCTTTGGATCCGTCATGCTGTCTTCAAATAGGCAATTAAAGTGAAAAATGAGAGTTTGCATAACTTTCCAGTGCCACATATTATATAAATAACACAACACACAAATAAGAACAGAAGTTCTCAACCCAAATACTTGATCAACTTTGTCATGCATTCATCTGTTTATTTGAAAATATATTATTTTGCTACTTTTGTGGTCCTTATTACACACAATCTACTGCCTCAAGAGAGTTTTCCCTTTCCAGAAATCAAAATAACATTCCATTCCTCTGTCCCCCAAATAATTTGCATTAATTGAGGCTGGATAGTATCAAATGTGCTAGGACAACTGCGAGGTAGTGGACAGATCCAAGCAACTGATCTGTTCCCTGTATCCCTCAGTGGGGCAATCTGGTTGACCAAAACTTGCCTGAGGCTACCCTAAGAGTTGCTTTCTTGCTTTATACCAATTTACAGAACTGTAAACCAAATGCAGAATTTGTGAAAGTCTTTATCAAAAAAAAAAAAAAAAAACACCCCAAACCCCACATCATGTACTGTAAGCGTTCTCAGTGGGAAGCCTGGAGGTCATATGCAGCCTGAGAGGAAGATCACATCTCCCTTCCCATCCTTACAAGGTGTGTGAGCTCTCTGTGTACCATCCTGCATTCTTGTCACTTTCCCAAACCCCCTCACTCTGGAAGGTGAGCACAACTAGCATCCTCTCTCAGCAGAGAAATTTGAGCTGTGGTCTTTCCCGATCCTGTTAGAAGCTGGGCTGATTATGGATACAGCCCAGTCCATGAGGGCCTCCTCAGACCTCTGGCACAGCTAAACAACATGCTACTGCCTACAGCCTGCAGTTGCCTCTGGCAGAAGGGATGGCACCTGATCAGCCATCTCCCACGTGCTCCATGCTCCCAAAACCCAACCAAAACTCCAGCAGCAACTACAAATCCGGGAGATGTGTAGGAGAGTATATCTGTAATTCATTAAGAGAATATTACCATGCACTGTGATTACAGACATCCTCATAATATTCTCAGTACCTCAGAATGTCTCAGAATATAAAAAGTAATGTTGTAAATTAGATACTTAACTTCTATTCATATGGAACGCAATTGCTGGTAACTAGCTGCAGAGCTACAAATGCCAAAAAGGCATCTCGTGATCTTTCAGATGTAGCGAATTGCAAGCACACTTCATGTGCTGTGATGCTTTTCCACTTATTAATTAGCTTTTATTTGAAACATACAATTATTGCTGCAACCAAATGCAATAATTAATGGTTACTTTTAACAGGTAAAATGTTCATTAATCAAATCAACAGGAGATCAGCAGAGTGCTGGGAAGGTCCTTTAGAGAAGGAGAAAAAAACCCCAAACCAAACCAAAACAAAAGTCTACTGCTACATTTTATTTTACTTTTTAAATTGCGAGATGTAGTCAATTTTTAAGCACTTGAAATGTTAATATCTTGCTTGCAACTCCTATGTGCAAATATACTTAATGAAGCTTGAAATAGAGAAAAATTAGAATGCCATTTTCACAGAATTTCCCAACATTTATTTCAAGCCAAATAATCTCATGAGGTGCCAGTGGAGAGTGTTAAAATAAAAGGTCCATTCGCACTTAACAGTCAAGCACACAGGGTATAACGTATATTATTACTAATCTCTAAAATGATCCCATTACAATAATGAAATTAGTATTTTTATTTCTTACCACACTATAATGTTTCTTATATCTGAGAGTTTTAAACTCATATACTGTGGAAAGGCACTCACCTTTAATTCACTCAAATTGGGGAAGGTCCCCAAAATTAATTAAAAGAAAAAGAAGTCCAAAATTTAGAGATATTTTCTATACTGAAACAATGATAAAACCACCTTTGGGCATGCAGCACTGCCCCAAAACACACACACCAGCACGATGGTCTTTTTACTAATTTTTGCAGGCCCCGACTACACTCAGTGCCCTCTGCCTGAATGGTAACACCACAGCTATGTTGGCAGAGCCTTCTAACGGCGACACAGCAAGAGCACATCAAAAGGACTTCTCTTGTTGACATAGTCGTATCGCCTCCCCAGGTGACACAGGAGGCCAATAAAAACACTCTGCCTGCAAAGCTGTGACCCCCCCGGGGTGGGGTGGTACAGGGGCGCCTGCCAGGGAAAGTGTTTCTCATTCCCCACGCTGACAGACTGGAGAGAAAGGAGGAGATGTGCTGGAGGGTGCTTTCCGATGCAGACCCAGCCCTGCACGCAAATTTCCTAGGTGTTTGGTCAAAAACCTGTGTTTCCAAAATTCACACGTTTCTCCACTCTATATGGTCATACACATCATTATCCTGTACATTTGGAAGTCGACAAAAAAAGAAATGAGGAGCATTCATCTTGAATTCAGCGTTTTGCCAAAATTATGAGGAAATAATTTTTGGAGTTGGCAACATATTGATTGAGGGTTGAGTTTAGTGGATTTCTATGAGAACCCAGGTCTGGTCTGGACAAATCCACTGGGAGGTTTGGCCTTTTTCGGGCAAAACTTGGTTAACTAGTAGTAGAAGAGCCATCTTTACGTAAACCACAAGTCTGTGCATTTTCAAATCAAGCATGCGAGGCGAGTACACGCTTAAATTCATATCCTAGGATAAACAGTTTTGCATAAAGCAAGCAGTTATTGCAAAACAGCTAGTTTTCCTATTAGAAAAAATGAAAATTTATAGGTTTGCGTTTTGCCTTTTTATTATTATTACTCAAATACTCAAACCCTTGTTCTCATCTAGTTTTAATAACGAAAACCCAGCTAAACATTCCAAAATAAATAAAACCTAGTATTACTTTAAATAAAAGTTCAAAATATATATCTTGACAGTTCTGATGCTTGAGGGTTTTATTTCCCAAAGTAGTAATGATCTCCAGGAGCTAAAATAATATGATTATATCCCAACTCCATGACCAGCTAAACCACAACTGAACTTCAGTGGCACATATTTCATCTGCAATGTCAGAAGATCTCCATTTCAGACTATCAACATAGCACTAAATTTTCAAGCGACATTGAAAACAGGCCAGTTCTAATTTTGGCTGGAAATATTAAAATGAACCACTATAGGCAGTGCAGCTAGTATTTCACAAATTAAACCTCTTCGTACTTACCAGGAATCAAAACGGAAGCTTTTTACTGCAACTTATTTACTGTGCTTTCACTCCTCTGCAAGCAGTGGTTGCAGGGTTTTTTTGGTTTATTTTTTGAGGGAGGGTGGTTGTACCAGAAGGAAACAATACATATTTTTCCTGTGAGTCACTAAAATTGCTATAAGATGCTTAACTTCTGGGCTACTACTTTGCATAGTCTTGTAGGAGACAGCCTAGATTCCTAATCTTACTTCCTGCTGAGAGGAACAGGGAGTGCACAGAACTAAGCCATTTCTTGTAAGGAAGAAGGAAATAGCATCATTACTTAGCGTTACTCAAGAGAAGCCCCCTCCAGAATACAGTAACCATGGCTGGTGTAGCCAGGGGCTGGCTGGACCAATGACAGGAACCGAGGGCGTAAGAATGTCAGGTGCTCAGAGAACCTTTATTTCCTGAAACGTCTTTTCCAAAATTCATTCAGACATGCTGTGTCTTACACAATTTAATTCACTGGAAATAATTTCACTACCAGTATGCCTTATCCAATCTGTGAACAACTCCATATTTGTCACCTGTGCTATGCATGAAACACCCAGCAACAAGCCTGGTCTACAGGGAACAAGCAACACGAACGCACATCATATATCACTGCGTTTCTTGCAGGAGGGTAGGGTTTCTCTCTCTGTAAGAGGACGACATCATCACTGAAAATATGAGGTTCACGTTTGCGCACTACTATGAGGCAAAAAATCTACTTCTCTGCAAACAAACTAACAACTATTTTTATTTAGATTTATTGCTTGTCTTCTATAGCACCTTTTAAAAGATTAATATTCAATCACTGGAATAACAAGGACTGGTATGGAAAACTCTTAAAGCGCTGCTAACCATAAGCCTTGAGCCACAAGACTATTTTGTTCGCCCTGAAGTACTAACGGTGGAGCAGATCCTCCGCACTTTTGTACCTTTGATACTTGCTCCTGAAAAAGCATTTCAAATTATCTTCTCTTGAGAACTAGCAAGGTGAAATAGATTACTTCATGCGCTAAAGTCACCACCTCGGTTCCAGTACTTCCAGCCGCTGGAAGTCAAGCAGGCTAAGTGGTTTAGTGTCCTCCACTGAATGCCATCTGGCCACCCCACTCCAGCTCCGAGAGGACAAGAGTTTGCAGAGCGAGGGAGAGCAGAAGTCTTGCAGCTTGACTGAAGCTGGATCCTGTCATTTGCTGCCCCAGCGCAACGGCCTGAACTGATGCACGAAGACAGAACTGAGGTTTTACCCTCACCCAACCACTCACCAACGGAGGCTTGGGGAGGGATGAGAGGAGACATTATTTATGTCCCGAGGAATGCTTCGCCAGTTCCCTTTGGTGAGAAAACTTGAGGTTTTCAGCGCAGCCAAAGGACTTTTTCCTCATCATTAAGCCCAGCGCCGATTTCCACCCGCGGACTCACCCTGGTGTGCCATCCGCAGGGGCAGGAGCGGAGGTGGGAGAGCTGCGACTCAGCGACAGAAAGTCTCTTTTAACTCTGAACCCGACCAGTCAGGGAGGGGGAACACCGTTCCCACAACGGGCAGCGGCAGCCACTGCTTCACGGGGAGACACAAGAGCCAAGAAACGGCTCGTCCGAGTCCTTAGTAGAAGATTAAAGAGAAACGAGACATTCGGCTCGGTATGTGAAAAGACACACCGCCGGCGGCCGGGTCGTTAAAGCGACGCGGATCAGTTCGCACTGGATTCATCACAGTCATTGCAAACCTCCCGTGCGCTTCCACGCGGTGACGAGCGCAGCCCGCCCAGCCCGGTCCGCCAGCGGCGGCGGAGCCGCGCGGCCCGGGCGCTGCCCCCGCCCCGCGCCGCTGCAGGCGGAGGCCGCGGCTCCGAGCAGAGCCGGGACCCCGCGCCCCCTCGTGGCGGCGCCGAGAGCGCGGCCGCGGCCCCCGCCGCCATCGCCCTCCCCGCGGTGCGGAGCGGCGCGGGTGCGGAGCGGCGCGGTGCGGAGCGGCGCGGCCGGCGGCAGCTCTTTGATAGACGTTTTCTCACCTCCCGCAACGGGAGGGGTCTTCGAGCCGCTTCTCAGCGCCTGAGTTTGCTCCTCACAATGCAGCGGTGGCAGCCGCGGTGATTTCTGGCAGGCACGTAGCCCTTCAGGTGCCCTACGCCAGTGGTGCCAGGGAGGACCTGGCACACAAACGGGGCACTGGGAGTGCCACAGCAAGGCCCGCGCGGTGTGCGGCAGCCTTGGCCTGTATCGCCACTCAGGACCATTAAAACATTTCCCGTTAGAACTTAACAAAATTGCTTAAATACTAAGTATGTTACCCCTCTCTAGCTATTGCTTTTCAGTCATTTCTTCACAACAGAAAGGTATTAAGATACTTTTCTACTTCGGATAGCTCTGATGTAGAAAAAACCCAAATCACATTGAATTAAGCTAAGCCTCAATGCCTTTGAAAGACAAAACAGGATCAGTTTAAAATAGGAAATAAATTTATTATCCCAATCAAAAACATGCTGTGTTCAAACAATAAAAATGAATTCCCCAGTATGAACAGAAAGGAAATGCAAAAATCTGTTTTAATTAAGTTAGGGTAAGATAAAAGACTCAGAAGAGAAAATTTCCTACAAACAGTTAAATTTCTCCTTGCACTGAATCCTGTACAAAGAAAATCCATTCACTCATTTTTGCACGAGCTTGCTATGCTGTGTATTTCTGATGTCTCGTAAGAAGGCAATGCCTCACTCCCAGCTCAGTACAACTTCAAAAGGTAGTACTGCTCTGTTTCAAAATGGTGTTAAATTTACTGTATTTACAAGTCCGTAGCCATTTGGAAAACTGATTATTCAGAATCACCAAAACATCCGTTATTTTGCTCTTCTCTATTATAAGTAATTAGAATCAAGAACAACTTGGAAACAGGTAGGGGGAAAAGGAGGACATCAGTCATGTTGAAAACTCAAGTAAGGCCTACTCAGATCATGACACAAACATCTACAGTATATATATACACCTCTCCTAGAAAAGAAGCACATTCCTCTAAACAATCCAGCTGCTAATTTTACATTTAATTGCTGCAAAAAAAAATTACTTCCTGAAGTGATGGTTTAGTACCTTCTAAATTCTACTATTGTTACTAATAAACAACAATTAACTGTTAGAAGTCGATAGCATTATCCATTATTACAGCAACAAATTTTAATATTTTTTATTCTGTTCCTCCTCTCATCAACAGCTGATAATAAGCAGCACAGCATACATTTATCAAAATGATTTAAGGGATATGATAAAATGGAGACACTTAGTAGATAAAGGTTCTGATGCCTAATTTAAGGACAATTTAAACTGATGAGTTTTGCTCAATGTTTATTCAGCTATGCTGTTACTTACTCTGTTGGAGTTGTTTTTTAAATTCTATAAAAAGCATTCAATAATTTGGCCTCAAAAGACTAGTAGTCTATAGAATAAAGACACTTTCAACTTTAAAAACAATAGTTCTTTCTCAAAACGTATTTCAGTAATCATCTCACAAATGTAATTTGCCCATAACATTAGGAAAACAATATAATCGCCTTTCCAAGTATGTTACTACATGCAACAGCAGATGGCTTCCCATTTGTAGTCTGTTTCTCTCTTCTCAAGAAATAGCATAAAAAGTCCTAAACAAATTCTTTAAAACATTTCCATCTAACACTTATTTAAAAAGGTATGGCCTATTAAAAGAGTATTTGTTCAGAGGAAGAGCTTGTTTGGTTTGCTGTTTCTAAACAAACTAATAAAATAATCCAATTTGCAACAAAATATTTCTCCAGGTTTGATAGACACCTGCAGATCAGCATTAGGACAACATAAATGCATTCCTGCCAGGATTAATTCACAATATTTAGCTAAAGTTGCTTTGAACTCTCTTTGTATTCAGGACTAGCATAGAGTAAATAAGTATGGTAATTGGATTGCAAGAGAAATTAAGACCACCAGCAAGAATACTCCCCTCCCCTAAAGCGTTTTTCCTGCCCCTTCCAACAAGCCTTTTCTATTCCCTACTCCTGTTTCTAAACACATCTAAGGCTAAGTGAAATATCTCCCTCTCCATTCAGTTTGGATTTTAGCTGCTTTTAACATTCATTCTTTAATGCAGTGTCAGTGTGCTCACCCCTTGCTCTACAGAGTGGTATTGATTTGCAGTGAGAAGCAGAGAAATGCCTAGTAACTCCTCCGTAATTTATTCTAGCTCTAAAGCTTTTCACTACAGTCAGTAGACTACCTAATAGCCTAGTCAAAATGAAGACAAGTATCTTCTATGACAAAAAACTGCAGGGAAGGTGGCATGAATTAAAGAGTATGGAAATAAACACCTTAAACAAACCACCTCAGCGGGAGACTGACATTGTCTGCCTGCCAATTAACTGCAGACAAGATGCTTAGAAAAAGCCCCGTAACAAAGAAAAAGCTGCATATTGTTCGAGGGTTCCCATGTCAGCACCAATCCTGAAGCCAGAAACATTAATAACTTTTCTTTTGCCTTTCTTCTTTCTGGAGAGGAGAAGGCAGTTGAAATCAAAACAAACAAACAAAAGTATCTAAAGATTGCTTTTACTGCTAGTTGAAATCTGTCCACGCCAAGACTAATGTAAAATGCTGGGGTTGAAGGTTTCTTGGTTTTGTTTTGAAAGGAGTCCTACAATTTGCCTTAATCGTAAAAAGCTTCAGACACTCCCTACCAGAGGGTGTCCACTGCATCAGCTCAGAACTCAAGCTTGCCAATTTGATGAGGCCATTAGCCTTGCTTACATCTTTTCCCAATTAGATCTACCTTTTTCCTCCTTTACATACTTGGAAAACACTACTAAATTTAGTAACAATGAAACATACCAGACTGACAGCTGTCCAAAAATATCCTCTGCATTGCCTTGGTAAGCGGATCTCAATATGAGCAGTCAAAATACAAGTTATTCTATTGTTACATCTCCGGGGTAAACACTTTCCTGCTTCCAAGTCTTAAGGCATGTACTGGCATATCATTCCAATACAGAATGAGACCCAAGTACTCCAACAACCCATTGCAATCTGACTTCAGCAGAAAGAATTCTGGTGGAGTGGGCTGTGGAAGGCATAGGAAGGCACAACATGCTCTAACATCCCCCAGTCTAAGTCATCAGTGGGTTAGAACAGAGGTGGATGACAGGAGGCAGACTGCACTACAGTCGTGATGCAGCCTGAACTAGTGTCTGCTGGAAAGAATAGTCCGTTCTCCATGTCTATGCAATAAATGGCCTTCTCTCTGCAGCTACGAGACAAGATGATAAATCAGCATGTTTTGCAATATTAAAAGCCACTCCAGCTGCAAAGGAACCAAGATCATAAATTCTTTTCAATGCACCTTTGAACAGCATCAGGCAGTAGCGAGGCTTTCCTGAGAATGTTAGACAGTTGTAAAATACCTGCTTCAAATTTACTTTCTGTTACAGGAGATGAAAAGACCTGCATGAACTGTTTAATTAACACATCAAGCCAGTAAGACCCAAGAGGAAAAAATTCAGCTCTTAACAAAAGGTTTTAACTCTGTTTCTTAAAAAAGATTACATTTTAAATTCTATTTGATGTTTTTGAATTGAATTAAGACAAAAACATGCATTGAAGAACATCTCCAGATCTCACCTCCCTGTTTCTATTAATGCACGTCAAGTTAACAGTGGGGATACAGTTTGAGGTATTGTCAAAAGGATCAGCATAATAACCAAAGGTCTGTGGAATCCACACACTAGCTCTTCCTCACACAGGCATGAAAAAGGTCATTGCTAATGAGTTTCTTTCTCATATAAAGTCAAATGACTCTTAATCTCCAGCTGATCACTTGATTTACCAAAAAGGAAAGTAGATGACTTTTTCTACAACTCAAGAGCAGATGTAGTTCCTCTCATGTTACCTATACAAACTGCATCTCTGCTGTACACTAGACCTGGTTATTTAAGAGCAGATTTGGAGTGGAAGGGGAAAGGAACATTGTAGTATCTTCCGTGACCGTTTAAAGGATCCTCAAATTCTCAAATGGCTAATGATGATCAATAGCTGCAATTATTGCTCACTGCTTTCACTGAAACTTGGACTCTAAACGTGAGAAGAGCAGCATGTTATGAAATCTGAATGGATGTCATCAGTAAAAGAACCACAGTACTTTGAAGTTCAGTTATGCTCGACATGAACCAAGAAAGAAGCCTAGTAGGCTAGCACATGTTGGAATAGTGGGCATGGAGACATCATAGAGATGCTACACATCTCTAAGACCCCTAAGAACTGAAGCAGATGTGAGAGTTTCATGGCCTCTATTGAAAGATTAGGAGGTGACATGTTATATCCTTTTCTTCTTCTAACAGCAAGTCCGGACACAGTCCTGGTCTCCAGCATAACCAAGGCACTCTAGATCTTATTTTCTGACTAAGATCTTCATATAACAAGGAGCAGCTTCATTCCTCCAGATTTAAAGCAAAGGTGAAAAAGAACTGTCATGAGGCAACTGCAAAAAACATTGCACACTAAGTATTGTTTCAACCCACCATCACTAATGGTAAGCTTATCTTAAAATTATTAAGTACCAAGTTAATTTTTGTCCACCTTTTAAATAACACAGTGAATGTTCTGCATTGGCTAAGATCAAAGGCTACAAGTTGTGTTTCCAGCTCAGCCACAGACTGCTTAACCATCCTGGCAAACTAATTTCTTTGCTCAACTCACTTTTTTTTTTTTTAAATGCCTCAAGCCTTCTGTTTGCTGTGGATAAAATAAAATGAGATTCCTTATGCTACATTACATTCGCTTGCACAACTGAGTATCTACAGACAGTGAGATGGAAGTATAACTGTACTTAAAAATAGCCATAAACACACTTCTTTTCACAGTTCCAACAAAAACAAAATGCCATTTGCCTACACATTACCAGTAGTATTAAGACAGTCATACTTTACAGTGTACCACTGTAATAGAGACATGAAGAACTCAAGCTGTAAGGTTGAGAACAACGCTGAGGAACAAATGCAAGAGATTGTATCCTGCCAATGTAACACTAGCCACTGCCTGCATCCAAACATTCAATGATCTGCAAGTGCTAGGAGCCACCAAAACGGGGTGGGTGGGAGGATGACACCCAAAACCACCACTACCACCCTGAAAATCAAAAAGAAGCACTCAGTTTGAGTTCACTGTCATGTTCCTGCAAAACGTCTGCTGAAGCACTGCAGAGAATTTTATAGGCCTAGAGGAGACACTGAAGAAATACAAACAAATCAATGAATACCAGCAGTGAGAGATAAACAGTTTCAAATGCTTCATACAACTAGAATCACTTTGCAGCCAGATTCACTGCCAAGATGAAGACTTGGAAGGCTTTTGTCAGACTATTTCCAATTACAGTGCTTTATGAAAACACAGAGGATACAGTACGCCTTGATGAGAAAAACCAGTGTATATATAGGCTCATCAAGCTCAAGCAGAAAGCACCGAGGTAGGTACCAGTTGTTATGGATGTGTCTGCCTAAGTAACGGCTGTTATTGCATCTAACCTTCAGTTTTCATTTATTTTGTATTGGAGCGCGTGGGCATGTGCATAGAGATTTATGTTTTGTGTTATAAACTTTTGTCTGCACAAAATCCTGAAGTGTTCTTACACTGTGTGACTGAAAAAATACCTTCAAGTGATGTGTTTAATGTAAAACCAGAAGAATCTAATATATTATATTTAGAAGACTTTAAAAGACACTGAAAAACACACCACTGATTGTTCTTTTAATCAATTTGTATATTGATCAGAAGTTTAAGAACTATTCTTTGATAAGCAATGAATATAAGCTGTTTCACACCAAGTACACACTATTAACTGTGAAAGTTTTCATGACAGAACAATACATAACTAATTTCTGTGTTCCTTTTGCCAACTGACCTCTTATTCTAAGAGCTGTTTTTCTAGTGACTGATGCTATACTGGGGGAAAAAAAAAAAAGAACCATCACTGAAGACCTCACAGTTATTACATGAGGCACACATAAGCTAGAAATACCATCAGATGCTATATGTTTTCCTACGTATGTGTAAAATATAGGAGGAGGGATTCTAAAGACCAGAAGAATCAACACTGTCAAACTCTAAATCGGTTTCGGTACTGATACCCAGTAATACAACATACACATTTGAAACCAGCTGGTTTTGTTGGATTTTTTTTGTTTGGTTTGTTGGGGTTTTTTTAAAGTACATTTTAATTTCAGTAAGAAAACTCATAGTTACTAATAAGACATAGTCTGTTTTAAGGTTTTCTGTTAGACAGGTAAATCTGACAGCTCCTAAAATGTTGGTTTATGTGTTTTGTATTTTTAAATGAAAAACACAACTTGCTTTGTCCTACTTAGGCAATAATTAAAAAAAAATTAATATATGTATGACCCTAGCTTGCCAGATCTGGAAATCAGTCAAGTGAAAAATCATATTCCTAGATTTTTATCCCACTGAAGCCAACTTCACAAGTTTGACTTATCGAGACTGCGTATAGCATTGGAAGCTATGGGCCTACAAAGCTCAAAGATAATGATTTGAAAGCACTAAACTAAATTAAAACCTTGGCCTGCTTCCTTGGCCCTCCATTCTCCTTTAAACTCGAGCCTGAAAAACTTTTCCTCCTCTCTTTCACGCCTTACCTGTCAGCAGTCCATAAAGGTTGTTTGTGCTTACGTGCATGTTTTGGTCAGATGAAAACAGAGAAACAAGACAGAAAGACTTTAGTTCTCTCTTTGAATATCTTGGAGCCCAGGATGCCCCAGCAGCCTACATTAAGAGTTGCAAGGAAATCATCTTTCAACCTCTTAACAACAGCCTTTAACAAGTCAAATTTCTAGAACTTTGCTTTTTTACAGTCTCTAACAAATATTTACTACTTTAAAACAACAAAGAATTTTCAAATACCTGTAACCTGTCCAAATTTGATTAGTTTTCACTAAAAAAGTTCTCTTTGACCTCTATTAAATTCTAAAACTTGTTCCAAAACAGAGATATGGATCATCTGTATGCATTGGATTATCTTTCTTTAACATTAGGAAAACACATTTTTTCCTAATTTTCTCTAAAAAAAAACCCACATAAAAAGATCGTGTCCAAAAGCAGACACAAAACGCAGACACATCAGTACAAATGGTTTCGATGTGGAAAGGATATAATGAAAACATTTTTTACATGGAAAATGAAAAGTTCATTGAGAGGTCTTACCACAATTTCTTTAAAGATCTTAGGTGGCTTGGTATTTTAAAAGTTATCTGTTGAATAGGTATGGAACAAGGAACAATCATAAACAAATTATGTTTGTTACTGACAAAACAAAAGCATCTTGACAACATGAACACAGAAGATGATGTTATCTAGCAGAACCTTTCTTTCTTCTGCTCTTCAAAGTATTTCTTCAACCCCTCTCCTTTATTTGAAACAAGAGTGGAGAGAATAACCTGCCAGATTACTTTGCATCTATCTTATCTATTTAATAGAAGGCAATCTCTGAAGAACAAACTAAACTCTCCCAGTTCAGAATTTCCCAGCTTAGTTTGTGCCAGACAAGTGGCACAAGCTCTGGTTGTCCAGAGAAGTTATGGATGCCCCATCCCTGGAAGTGTTCAGGGCCAGGTTGGATGACGCTTTGAGCAACCTGATGAGGTGGAAGGGGGGTTGGAACTAGATGATCTTTAAGGTCCCTTCCAACTCAAACCATTCTATGACCATAGGAAAAAAAAAAAACCCACCGTAAAAAACATAAAACCAAAAATCCTAAAAATGCATATGCTCCTAAATCTAGCTCAAGAACACAAAGAAATTTTAAGCTAGGAATGTCTGCCTACTGAAACAAACAGAACTCCTGAAAACCCCAATCTCAGAAGACTGATGCATCTTCTAGGTTGAGGTAAATTCTTTATCTCTCATCATGGATAATAACATGGAGGTTCTCCCATGTTCTCAGCAATATTGGGCCATAAGGAACTTTTAATTCCATTGGATAAGCAGCAGCATTTCTTCCTCCCTGCCCTCAGCCACATCTCACAGCTGATTCTGGGAGGACTTCCAGTTTCATGAATTGGCACGTTGAGTGTGATTGCTGCAGTCTCGCTATGCCTGGAACTTCATGCACCCAATGAACTACTGGCATTTGGCTCCCAGCTCAACCAGAAAATACTGCTGTATGTGAGAACTGCTATAACTCTTGTTCATTTTACCTATTCTCACGTGTTCTCTCTCAGTCTTTCTCTCTTTCTTCCCCCTCCAACCTGCTTATGGCAGCTATGCAAAAATTTTTTAACTTCAGAGGAAATCTGAGGACCAACAAAAAATGATCTCTAATAACAAAATTCAAGTCTGTATTTCACCTGCCAAATGAACAGGTACTTTCACCAAAAGACAAGCCAGACATTTGAACTCTCAAGTACTGCCAGCACAGAGAGCGGCTCGCCTCTTCAGATGAGCAACCAGCCTTTTGAGACCTCAGAGATAAACCAGACAAATGCTGGACAAGAACAAAAGGTACGGTAACAGTGTACAAGAGCTGGAGCCTAGGATAAGAAAACAAACGGGGGGGGGGGGGGGGGGCGGAAAAGGCTTTCTGAATTTAATAATTTTGCAAAGCCAAACTGAGCTCATAGAAGTAAGGTCATTTGAAGCTGAGCATAAGATTTTATCCTTCATTCCCTGCGATCACAGAGTACATCATACCAACTCAAAACTGCAGAACAAATTATGGAAAAAACTGTTTGTACTTCCCCATCATGAGTTTGGAAAGAATGTAACTATGCAAATTCAATTTACAGCATGCTATAGATAGGGATAAATTTCTGCATATCACATCGAAAATCATCTCTGTCTTTGTTGCTGTTTCCTGCATAGGATGTGAGAGAGTAAGCAATACTATTCAAAACCTAAATGAACTCAGAAAATAAGACATGTAAGAAAGGATTGAGTATTTACAAAACATTCTTCCAGGTATTTTAGACAGTTATTAAGATTGATTTGTTTTACATGCTATAGCTTCTGGCATAAGCTCAGAAGAACAAATGGCTTGATCCTGCAACCCTTCTTCACATAGCTTAATCTTACCGCCTTTGAGGAGTAACATACATGATAAGGGGGTAAACAATGAAAGCCCTGAGCTCAAGTAAGTCAGACAGATACCAAAGTGAAACAGTATTAGAAGAACTGAGTCTAACTCTTGTTAAAAACTAGGTGCAAATAGGACTGAAGACATTTGGTTTTAGAATTCTTGTGTGCATTACATTAATCTTGTGGGCTGTCAGGCCATGATGACAGCACTGGCAGCAGAACACAGAAGATGAAGTTAGAGAATGTTCTTATCAGGCACTCCCACTCTCTGAAATAATCACGGCAGTAGCGGCAGACAGACGTAGGCTGCCCTGTGAAATCAGGTACTGCCTTCCACAGACTGCAAGCCAGGCAGCACCCTAGCATAATGGTAACAGCGTAGTAAAGTTCAACTTGAAGTAGCTGCCATAGTGGAAAACAGGTAGACTGCACTGGGCCACAGCTACAGAACTAAAGCAGAGATTTTACTTTTCAAAATACTACTGCTGTCATGCAAAAGGACTCTGGGGTCAGACCTCTCCAGTGAGGCAGTCAAAATTGGAAGCAATTAATTTATCATTACTGAGTTTATCAGCCAGGATAAAATGAAGCGTGCAGGAACTGTACCCTATGAAGCCTCAGATAAATGGTAATTTGCTTTGTGAAAAGTTCATGAGGCAAAAACAAGACCTCTTATACATAATACATCGTGGCTAAGAGAGGAAAAGGGTGGCAGTGCCTCTGAGAACAAGCTTCCTTCTGAGTCAGAGTTCCTTCAAAGTTTCAACTAAGTTGAAAGTTAAAATTTTTATGTCTGCTTACATTTGTGCAAAGTGATTGCACTGTGAAAGGCGATACAGATGAGAACTTGCAAGAAAATGACAGCGTGTCATTATTAAGGAACAGGAAACCAGCAGCTCAAAAAACACTGTCAAGGAAATTGTCATGGTTTGATCTGGAGGGGGGGTGGTTCTGGTGGCAGGAGAGGGGTTTTGCTCCCTACGACCTCCCCGGTTTTGGAACTGGGTTAGGCTTAGTTTCTGGCCACCAGATCAGACTGCCATCCCCCTCGGGGTTGAGCCAATAGGGCGCCTCTGCGAATTGCCCTATTTAAGTCAGGACAAAGGAACCGGAAAAGGTGCTTCGCCCAGGATGAGCAGAGAGAAGGGAGGAGGGCACTGCCCCCGCTCCCTGGCTCCCAGCCGGGCAGCTGCCTGCGTCAGGCCGGCGCCACCCACGGAGGATGGCGGCGGCGGAAGCCAGCTGGGGAACTCGTGGGCACCCCGGGAGTGGGGTGCCCACTGGGCTGAGTTCACCCGGAGAGGACTGAGATCTGAGAGAAACAGCCGCATCGACAGCAGGTCAGTGAGGATGGAGCGGGAGGAGGTGTGCCGGAGCCGAGTTTCCCCTGCGGCTGATGGTGAGATAGCAGGCGGCCCCCTGCAACCAGGATGGCCTCAGTGGAGCAGAGACCCACTCGCAGCCCGTGGGGAGAAGATGCCTGAGCCTGAGGATGGTCGTGTTGGGGTGCACAACAAGGCAGAGAGGCATCTGAGTCTGCGTGACGACCCACGCCGGAGCGAGTGGCTACAGCTCCCTAAGTACCCGAGACTGTGTAAAGCCCACACCGGAGCAATCTGTGGGGAAGGATTGTTTCCAGTGGGCTGGACTCACGCTGGAGAAGTTTGTGGATTTTTCCTCGTGGGTAGGGGATCCATTGGAGCAGGGGAAAAGGGTGTAAGGACTCCTTCTCCTTTAAGAAAGAGGCAGCAGTAACAGCACGGAATGAACTGACCTGCACTCCCCAGTCCCTGCCCCCTGTTGCTGCTGGGGGAGGAGGTAGAGCCGGGAGGAAAAGGAAGGGGGGGGGGGGAAGGTGTCGGTTTTAAGATCTGGTTTGTTTCTTTCTGTCCTCTCGAGTAATCGGGTTTTTTTTGTTTCCCTTTGTCCTTCTAAGTAATCATTAATAAACTGTTTTGCTTTGAGAAAAGCCCTGTCTGTTTTGCCCAGGACCATGGTGGTTCTTGTCTCAACCCTCAAGTCCCTTTGTTGTTTTTTTTTTTCTCTCCTCTCTACTTTACTGGAGAAGGAGAGACTGTGAGTTTTAGTTGCTGGATCAGCCTAAAACCACGACAGAAATGATCATCAGGGACAACAGCAGGCTAATATAAGCACTGAGATATATGAGTATACCCACAAATCTTGTGAGCCCATCAGCTATCACAACCTTGATTTTTGCAGAGTGTTAAGTTTTGTCCTATTTCATAGTTTCCACTCATTTTCCACTTCCTAGGTATTCAACAGAACCACTTCTGTGGAAGGGAGGAAGCCCATGTATTCAACTCCTCCATGTGGTTCACGATAGCATGCCACAGCTGCCTAAAATCCTGCCGTGGCATTACATGTTTCAGAACAGGATTATGACATCTTTCAGCAAAGCATTTTTATGCTTAAATGGTTTGTCTTAAGGCTCTCAGTAGAGAACTGCAGGGTTTCATGAATCATTGCAAAGATGGAAATACCTCCTGTCAACAAACAATCAGATCGCAACTGTTTCACATAAAACCAGAGGACAGATGTATCCGAGTGGTCCCACTTTGCATTGCTTTACCAGTGGCCCAGAAAACCAGCAGCTGTGAAAGTCACAAGACCACACGCCCTAGATGAATAAAGTGTTTTCAGTCTGATAGTTTATATTCTTTTCAGAAAGGTTCATTGCTGGAATTTTCATTATTAGGAGCACTGATGTTATTTCCAGTACACATCTTGCTATGTCTGTCCTGCTCCACACCTACATGACACAGGCCTGACTTCCACATAGGCAAAAATGCATATAAACAATACCTCATTTCAGCGTGTTGTTTTCTTTATCAACATACTGCAAATGGGTATGTTCCAGGAATCTGTATTTGTACCAGACATTGTTTGGGAGACTGGAGAGCACCAAAGCAGGGGCACTCCTCAGAGACCACTAGCAAGGATGTCTTCATGGTGACAGCATGTTTTAGATGTGTTAAACATGGTAAGTGCGTAGTATTTTAGAAGAAGGATGAAAATAAATACATCATCAAGATAGGAAGACAGCAACGAGGTATCTCAATGATTTTTATTACCTAGAGCCAACCGTATCCTAGGCTGCATCCAAAGAAGCGTGGCCAGCAGGTCAAGGGAGGTCATTCTCCCCCTCTACTCTGCTTTCTTGAGATCTCACCTAGAGTACCGCGTTCAGCTCTGGGGTCCCCAATGCAAGAAGGACATGGACCTGTTGGAGCAGGTCCAGAAGAGGGCACGAAGATGATCCGAGGGCTAGAGCACCTCTGCTATGAAGACAGGCTGAGAGAGTTGGGGCTGTTCAGCCTGGAGAAGAGAAGGCTCCGGGGTGATCTTACAGCAGCCTTCCAGTACCTAAAGGGAGCCTACAGGAAAGCTTTTTACAAGGGCATGTAGTGATAGGACAAGGGGCAATGGTTTTAAACTGAAAGAGGGTAGATTTCCATTAGATATAAGGAAGAAATTTTTTACACTGAGGGTGGTGAAACACTGGAACAGGCTGCACAGAGAAGTTGTGGATGCCCCATCCCTGGAGGTGTTCAAGGTCAGGTTGGATGAGGCTTTGTCCTGCTCAGGCAGCGGGACTGGACTAGATGATCCTTTGAGGTCCTTCCAATCCCTAACATTCTGTGATTTTGTGATTTGAGCAACCTGATCTAGTGGAAGTGTCCCTGTCCATGGCAGGAGATGGAACCAGATGATCTTTAAGGTCCCTTCCAACCCCAAACGATTCTATGATTCTACATACTAACTTGACAGTGCTAAAAATCAATACAAACCCAACTGATACAAAGTGTCTTCAACTACAGAAATAGTTGGGGAACTCCAGGAAAAAAAATGCACTTCCAATTTTTCATGGGATTAGCAATAGAATCTGGTTATGATGTTTCGACAACATAAGCACTTAGGTGCTTTGATAATCAGCTTTGAAATATGGAGTTTAACACTCTGGAGAAAAAATTGTTTTAATGAACACAGCAAAATGAGATAAGATTGTTCAGGTGATTAGCCATTTTTATTTGTTACATTCCAAAAGGCAGATCTGTGATACAGACCTAGAGATGCTAGAGTATGTCCCAAAGGTAACTTCTTTAGGAAATGTATGTTTCAGGGAATAAGTGACAACATTCTGAGTTGTATTAATAGAAAGTGTCAGATACTGCTCTGTGCAGCTGGTCATTTTTTTTCTGGATTTTATTTTCACACTCTTCTCCCTCCTTTCCCCAAATATATTCCTAACATTTAATTTCTTTTACAGTTCACATGCTAAGTCAAAACTCTGAATTCCAGTGTAACGCAAAGACTATGAGAAAAAAAGTTCATCTGTAGTTCTTCATAACTTGTGATTTTATATATATATATATATTTGGTAAGTTTTGTATATGAAAGAACTTAATTAACCCTTCTCCAAAGTCATACAGAGGTAATATCACAAGAAATAGTTTTGTGGTTTTTTTCCTTTTTTATAAAGCGTTTTGTTTCAAGATTAATATCTCAAATACCTGATTTGGAGAATTTAGCGATGAGCAAACACAACCAGTTCTACAAATACCATCCACTCTCCTTAGGAATGAGAAAAGCTTTAGGATGCTCAACAGACTTCATTTTTAAGAATCACGATGTAGAGATAGCCCACCATCTGTACAAGATATTCTTAGGGAGCCAAATATCTGTTCTACACAGATTACAGAGAAATGCACATTATAAGCCACATAGTTGTAATTTAATGGAGCTAGGAGCCACATCACAGACCACAATATATGCTTCTCAGTATGTATATAAAGAGACTACGGTTTCATTCTTTTTTGAGAAAAGAATATAGTTAAATAAATACATTATATCATGCCCAAGGTTAAAATTATCTCAATTTTCAAAGTAGTCATTCTCAGACAAAGAGTTATAACTTTCTTGCCATCATTTCTTTCAAAATACTGCTCTACATCAGAGCTCGAGACTCCAGATTGAATCGGCAGACAATTATTAAAAGGACACAAGGTAAGATAAAGGAGAAATCAAATTAGACATCTGCTGTACAAGTCACACAAAGACAATAACAAAAACTTCCTTCTCTCACTCCTAGATCCCTTTCTTCACTCCCTTCTCCTTGTCCACTAGCATACAACACTTCATGTTTTCAGGTTGAGTTGTAACAGACTCAAGACCACCATTACACTACTAAAGTAAATGCATATATTTTATTCTCATGTATTATGTGACAGAGGATAGAATAATACAACATTTATTTCCCAGAGAAGATGTTACAGAAGAAAAGCTATGACAACAGATAAGTAAAGTCTCTGTTTCCAGTCTAAGTAATCTCACGCTTGTTACCATGACACACAAAAAAACGGTAGCAAAGCTATCAGCTAAAAAATGACTCTCCCACAGCAGTCTGGTTTGAAACTCAAAGTCAGCAAGTGCTTTTTTTATCAGCTTGGGATCATGCCTCAGGAGACTTACATACTTATTAAGTCTCTCTTCAGGTGCCCAAGGAAGTTAGAAATTCAAATAGAGTTTCAAGATGAACAAACACATTCTCCAAACCTATTAAAACAATTTAGGGAGCACTAAATACAGTAATTCCCTGTTGTAATTATATTAATGATGGTGCAAGGGAATTTCACATCAAGAAGCCTCAGAAGAGTCTAATAGTAGTTAAATACATTGGAACGCTATTAAAGGAAATCTGCATTTATTTTATTTAACGAACTGCATAAAAGTTCCTGAAGGAATAAGATACAGTTATTACCATAAGCAAAGCTAAAAGTTGCTCAGATTCAATTTGTAGCCATTTTTAAACTGAAATACATGCACTCAAGAGCCAAATGGAAGATGTAATTATCACAGCTCTGGTTTATTTATTTATTTAAAGTAATCCAACATTCCTTTGAAAGTTAACATTTTTAAAGGAAATATTTTCAAGTAAAACATTAATGTATTTTCCCCAAGAGTAAAACAATTAGAACAGCAGGTTTTAATCAAGTGGTTTACATTCCCCTACCCTGAACTCTCCAACTGCAAGTGTCACAAATAATCTCTCTTTTCAGATATCAACAGGCTAAGAAATGCCAGTTGTAGTTACAAACTTCATGAAGTTGACAAATGCATTCATAGTAACAACTGCCTCCTTACCCCCATGAACCCTCATAAACCTGGGCTAAACCTAATGGATTCAGCTCTTCTGTAACCACAGAGACTGTTTTGCAAATTCTCTTGTACAAAACTAATTAAACAGCATTAATCTAGCAATTTACTTGTATTCTAGAGATTCTACAAGAATCTGAACCAGGGAACTGTAAATCAAAAAGCAGTAGCTCTATTATTGATTTAAGAAAGACTAGAAGCAGTAATCTCACTTTGCAGACCTCCAGCAATTACATGGGAAGGGCACCATGATCTGTTTCCAAGTACTGTGTTAAATCTGAACAGCATAGATTGTATCCCTCAGTAGCAGAATTTCATAGAACTTTAAATTCTCTAAATATCCCCTACTTCTTGCTTCAGAGATGAAATTATGCATTAATTCATCATTACCTCTCAAAAGCATCTCCATAGCTCCTTCTAGAATAAAACTTCTATGAACTGAACCCACATGACGTTATCCCTAAACTCAGCTTAGAAGATCGACTATTTTATGAACATGAGGAAAAACCAAAACCAGTTTCCACTGAATTGTTGTATGTCACTTATACCTTGTCTCCAGTTCAGTGGTCACTCTACCTTCCAGAATAGTACTTCTACTGTCCTCACTCTTCTCTGCCAGCACTAAATTCCATGTATGCTATCCTCAGCTTCCACAAAGATCCCCAAGATATCCCGCTGCCTTAAATACACAACTCTATGCCTGTTACTGGCCAGGCAGAAACAGCTCTGTTTGAGCTCCATGCATACCAACTGACTGCCAAATAAAGGGAAACTCAACAGTTCTCTCTGTCGCTTACTCCGCAGAGGCAGTAATATCCTCACCCCTCAAGTCTGTACAAAGTTTTGTCGTCTTTGAGATTCAACCCCACAATTGAATTGTCATGTACACCTGCCAACAGATTCAAAAGCTGTTAGAAGGAGACAGAGTGGTCTTTAACTTTCCTTCTTGGTGAACCTAAGAAAGTAACAACTGCTATCATCTTCCAGGAAGGGCTAAGTAAGATTTACTGTTATTAAATGCATGCATACATTTTACTTTAAAAAAATATTTTAAAAATGCTTATCATGTTACCACCTCCATGGTTTATTAATTCCCCTAGCCATAAGCTTTGCAGAGAATGTGGAAGCAATAGTGACTTGACCCTGACATGACTTCCCCTCTTCTACTCCCCCATGACTTATTGCCGCATAACTATCAAACAAAAGAACAACATTAAAAACCTTAAAACCAGCAATAGCTGCTCCGGCAGCCTCTTACTTCCTAAGCATCTTTGCAGCAGCATGACTGCCATCCTGGGGATGCTTCCCAGCATGTTTGCTGTGCAATAGATGCCTCCTCTGCTAGGAGCATGTATGTGGTAGCATTTCATTCCTGGTGCAAATGCAGCAAGATCACTCTTCCTGTTTTTAAAGGCAAACAGAACAGAATGTTCAACCACACTAAAACTGAGAAATTGTTCCAGCTCTCATATGTTTTCAGCCACGCTGTCCTCACACACTCGATCCACTTCCTGTAATTACGGGAACAAATATCTAATGACAAAACTGCTACTTGTTGCATATAATTTGTAATAATTCAGCCTTTTGATGCTAGAATGTGAAACTGCTGATGGGGGACAAACGCTCATGACACAGCCAAAGTTATGAAGCTGCGTATGATTCCTAATAGCCCTGGCATGCTTCCAGCTGTGTTAGGTTAGGGAACGACATGGGAAGCCACCCGATTGTTACTGAGACACCAAAGAGAGAACAATTTCAAATAGACTTGGGGAAAGGGGTGAAACTGAACAGCCAGACTGTGTGAAGGTTATAGGGAATTTATGCTACAAGCTATAGCAGGTTTTTTCCATCTCACTTCTCTTGTGTAACACTTCAGCTTTAGGAGCAATACACTAAGCTTTTTCACCTCCTTAAATAGATGATAAAAGCTGTCGGAGAAAACGGATGATGACTCGAGTTTTAAATTCAGGTCTTATCTATTCTAGCCAGACCACAGTGACAAAGACTAGGGGAAACAATGAAACTGCAGTAGTGAAGAAGCAGCAGAGTGAATTATAATTAAGCTCTGTTTCACTGCTTTCCTTTTCTTTCCAATCTAATACCTAATCAACATTTGTGAAAGCAATCGTGTTAATGATTCAACAATTCAGACCCTGAGGTTAAGTACAATACCTAGCAGTAAAAATTTGAGTCCCATAAAAGGTTCTCCATTAGGACTCTACTGAATATCATACCACCAGCACATGAGGCAGCAAAGGCAATTCAATTTAAAATAAATTACCTAGAAGACTAATTATTCTACCCTAACTTTTAAGGCAAACTTCTTCATGTTCTATATTAAGAACCTGAGGCAGAGAACACTTAAAACTACCTTCAGTTGTTTCTTTAACACACAATACTTCAAGAGCTATGACATGCACTACAGTTTTAAGTGATTTGGAATGAACTATTCAGAACACATCTGACTCCTGTAGCGTAGACCTTTGTTTCTGGCTACTGTCAAACAAATCCAGCCTTGTGGTCTAGGTAAGTCTGTTTAGGACAAAAGGTAATGGTCATTTCTGTGTCTGGTCAATTAAGTCATTCTCCTGAGTCTGGAAACAACAATACATAGACAGTAAAGTCTTTTTAGCTGGGGTGAAATGACCTTTTATAAATCATATGATGCAATCCTCATCACTACATTCTCTCAGCAGAACGCAAAATAAGATGTCAGCATGAAAGAAAGTGCAACAGTACAAAGAAGGCAAGAAAAAGACCATCCAGTGAGAAGAGCCTAGTGTGGAAATTAGAAGATCACAGTTCAGTCTTAATCTGCTCATTCTAAATAGCTCGGACAAACTTCTTGTATTTGCCCAACCTCAAAAAGATTGTAAATGATAGCTATCCCATTCAAACGATCTTAATTTATGAGAGGGTGGATGGAGTGAGATCGTATTATAGAAGAAACTGCTATTATGAGCCAAATATGTTAGTTCAGATTTGCTGAACTGCTGGCACTACTGGCTGTATCCCCAGAGCAAAATATTTTCACATGTAACATGCTCCCATTTTTTCCCTCAGCAAAAAGGAAAACCCAACAGGACACTGCAAAGCTACTGAATAGAGAGGATGGAGTGAGCAGAGCAAATGGAGTTTCCTCATATCGCCCTCTAACCTGCTCTGTGACAGAACTGCAGGCTAGCTTTTTTCCTTTAAACGCAGAAAAAACCTGGAGATTATTCAACAGGAAATGCAATACCAGTTTAAACATCAGCAACACCCAAATCCTTAATTTCCCTTTTAGTCTAAAGATATGTTCTGATTAAGTTTAGAAGCAGCACCAACAGCCATTGGAGGACAAAGCTCTGTTTATTAATGCAACAAAACCAGACTAACTCTGCATGTCACGTTGCAGCAATGGGCACTGAAATAGTATTTTGCTACCCTAAAAAAAAAATGCGCACTCTCAGCACTACTGACAGCATTGATACCCAACAGAAAACACCCACAGCATCTTCACCACTTAGCTTGCGTACCACCAACGAACACCTCTCTCTCACTTTTGGATACATTCTTCTAATGACCGTCAGAAGTTACTGTTTAATACACAAGAGAGCAGCCATCCCTCTAAGTAGTGGGACAGAAACGCTGCTTATAACGTGCTGCCTAAATAGTCAACTTTTTTGTATGAGACCTCTGCTATCAGTGATACTTTCACTTGAAACCCAGCATCAAAAGCATAATCTTTACATTCTGATTTATTCTCAGGAAGTGCATAGAACTTCCTCAAAGAGAAACGAGCAAGGATTTTTAGAGCTGCTACCAGAAGACATAGCTCATTCTAGACCTGTAACAACAGTCATGGGCATACAAATGCAAAGCTCAAGGAGTTTGTGAACATCAGAAGTAAAAGAACCTTTGTACCACAGGGCATTTCTCCCCTTGGATTCTCTATGCCACTATCTTTTCCTTCCTCCTAAGTCTCTTCACCCAGAAAAACAAACAGCATCTCTCTCCTTTATCCCCTCCTCCTTTTTTTTTTTTGTTTTAAGTTTTAAAATGCAGCATAAGGGAATGATACATCTTTACCCCAGCCAATGTATTTAAAAGTTGGAAGTGGAAGGAGAAAAGGAGTGAGAAAAGCATGTGATTTGCCTTGCTTCCTAAAAAATAGAAAACAAACAGAAATAAGAGAACACAAATAGTCAGCTAATATCCTGGCCAAATAGGGGCGGGGGGGGGCTGGAAGAAAAAGGTTGGAACAGGCTCCTCAGAAGTACAGCAAGGAACAACTAGATGAGAAAGTTCTGTTCTTGTACAGCTATAATTAGCTAAAGCCAAATTAGTTTTGTGTTTTTCTAACTTCAAGCTGCTGAGCTGCATCTTTCCCAAGAGGGAAATAGGGACATCCTTGTTCCCGGAGATGAGCTGCTGATGTTATCAACCTTTAGCAAGGAGGGCAAATTTGCACTAGTTACACACCCAGTCCAAGTGCTAAGCTTTCAGATGATCTGCCTTATATGCCAAAAGTCTGGGATTCAAAAATTGCACGGAGTGGATGGGGCCAAAAAAAATGAAGGACTGTCGTGCCTACCTGTCTCATATCCTTTCGAAAAGGGCAGATCAATGTTGACTAAGGCAAATAAGCAAGAACACACAAAAGGTGGTCTTTTTTGACCACTGCTACTGAAAATAACCAGAGCAAACCATTCGTTCTGGACTTCCATGTCTAATTTATCTAAAAGCCAATGTTAAGATGGTTGTGACGACCCTGGAGGCTGAATCTAATTTACTCTGCTTGTTTCTACATTTCTGCAGTCTGTGCCGAGCCCATGGGCAGGCGGACATGGGTGCACTGCCGTTACCACAGTTGAGCTGAGCACACCTAAAGCTACCTTAACTTTGCTACACACTACTACCACTGCACACACCATTCCTCTTTCCCATCACTGGTTCACACGCCTGCCACCTTGGTAGTTCAGCAGCAGTTTCATGGCAGAGACAGGATATCTTGGGTGAAACTCATTTATCTCCACAGTGACCAGTAAATCCCCTAACAGAGGACAGGGGCTTCTTTGCACCTCATTTGTGCAGGGTCTAACTCCTCCCACCAAGCACAGCAATAGGAAGATGCAATGGGTAAAAAGTACCGCAGCCGACATTACAAGAAGGCTAGGGGCAAAATTCAGTTGGTTGCTTTTGTCCAGGAAAATCCCCAAAATTTCATCCACTGGGGACATTACATTTGGCAATCTGCGTTTAGCACAGTTTCAGCGTAGGTTTGCAAAACATTCTGAAAGGTTTCTATCTATACTGCCAACCAGATTTTTTTTTGTAACATTGCTTTAATCAGAAAGCCATACTTCTGCATACTAATTTTTATTGCCAGTTTCACTTATGTGCATAGAACAAAAACACCACCAAAGCCCAATGAAAAATGTATGAAATTTCCCTATGAAGGTCACTGTGCAATGAAAAAAGGTTATAAATGACACAGTCCATCAACATTTAAAGCCTGCAAATAAGAACAATTAAGGTCAACTACAAAAGGGAAGTTAAACAAAAATCACAGGGAAAGGAATCACACCTTCAATTGATTTAAAAGGGCAGTAGAAACCCTGGCATGTGATTTACTGGCAGAAACTAAACACTCTAGTGTGGGCTAGTTGTAAAGAAAAAATATTGTCATTTTTTTCCAGTTTGAAGTCTAGTGCACTGAATCTTAAGAAAACACAGGTTCACCCAAAGTGCAAGCTTCTTTTGATGCTAAAGGGAAAGAAATTAACCTCCTCCATACCTCCTATATTAAAAAAGTTCATTAATGAAAGGCTAAATGTTTAATTCACTGGGATGGTTCTGTTTTTTGTCATTTTTGCATAGTTAACAAGATCATAATTCAAATAGGTCACACATTGTAAATATCCTCACTATATTGTTTTCTTTCCTCTATAATTAGACCACCTTTTGTTACCAAGAATCCTATAAACTGTTTAACTGTGAATGGTTGTAAACTGCTCGTATTAAAAATTAGGCATCTCCTCCTCCCAACTTTGTACAATGGGAACTGCATCCAAAAAAAACCCAACCCAACTATGACACATAAAATCAACATTACATCTCTGACACCTCTTTCTGGAGGGGTTTGACCCACATTACATCATCCACACACTTTATACAGCTTCTGTCTTTTTCTCCATCCACACAAATTACTCTTGCCTAGCCGTCTACCAACAAAGGGAGACATACAAGCTCACTGACAGCAGAAATTCAAGCAGTCCAGCTTCCATTGAAAATAAAATCACTCCATCTTCACCAGAGCTGCAGGAAGAGCAACATAGCAGCTATTCTAGCAGCTTCTTGGAGGCAAATGCAAAAGGTGCTCAAGTCCTGCTAGCTTGGGCCAGCACACAGCAGCTAGGAAGCCCAAGAGAAAAAACAAGGTTTCCCAAGAGTCAAAACATCTCAGTGTTGCTCTGCTCTTCATTCTTTTTTTTTTTTTTTTTTTTAAATTAGGGTGCTTTCTGTAAACTCCAGCTAGACACAAAGATAGTCCTAAAGGCAATTATGGCCCCATTCCCAAATGAGCTGAGTCACTGCTGCCCCCCACAGGTATTTCCAAGGTTTTATTCAGCGTGTTTGCTTCCTACTTCTTGCTGTCTCTCTACGCCTTGAAATCAAACAGCAGCAGCAATAACAGCATTCCATGTTCTTTAGTATTACAAGCTACATTGCATATTTATTGGAATAAGTAGGGTCATGAGATTTAGGCAGAATTATTTTAGCATATGGGTATTAAAACCTCATGCACTGACAAGGTTCACCAAAGTCATTAGTAGGATTAATGGATCCAACCAACTGATTTTTGAACAGGTTCCTTATGAAGCGTACAGTCCTCTTAAATACACAGATTTTATGGAAAGGACAGTTTGAACTGTTTAACCAGAGATGTCATAATCTGAACTGTTTTCCACTGTGTTAGTCATTTGATCAATAAGGTACAGCAAAACTGCTCATGAAAATTCTCAATACCTGCCATGCTTATTCTCAGGCCAAATGGACCAGAAGGGGGAATATACATATATAGTTTTAGGAAACACAGCACTTCTAAGGTTATTTTTTTCCTACCACACCTGAAAAGTAAAGAGAAAAGGGGAAAAAAGAAATAATTATGGAAGGAATACGTGTGGGTGATTCCGTCACTCACTCACCTATGAGAAACTAAATGACTTTCCTGAGGTTAAACACAAGTTTGGGGTTATTTTTTTTTTTCAATTGCGAGTTCAACAACAACTGCTGTTTCGACATACTCTGCGTAAATTCTGTGAATAACTGTTTTTCCTAGAGCATATAGTGAACTCTCATCCACTATTCACTGGTAGTCTAAAAAAATCCCACATTTTCACCTGAAAAGGTGGATTTTGAATTGTCAATGTATAGCCATTATATTTCACAGAAAAACACACTTGCAGAAGCAACTTCACCTCTCTCATATTTCAGGTCATTTGGTCAGCGAGAGAAAGAGATCATGGATTTCCAGAGCTCCCAGGAAGAGCTGCAGGCTTGCAGTCTGCTTTTCTTCCTGGTGGCACTGTTAGTGCTACAGCTGAGGCGGCTATAAAGGAAAGTGAAGACAAACAGGATTGTACAATGGAAGACAGATCTGAATTCCCATAGTTAGGCAGGGGGAAGCCAACCAAAACCACCCAAACCTGAAGGATTTAATTCAGATGAAACAGTAACATTATTCAGAAGCAGAATGTAATAGAATGGAAAATAGTACTAATAGATTAAAAAAGATGCTAAACCCTGACGGGATTATAGTCTGTTAAGTACTATAGAAAAAGATAGTATCATTTTTCAGTAAGTACATCTATGCCCTGTTAATTTGCCCAGGACTTTGCCATGACACGACAGCACAGAGGAAAAAGCCATGGAGATTTGCATTGCGGTTCACTGGCTGCTTCCCAGCACATTCCACTGGAGGGGTCAAACAGCTCCCATGACCATTATGGGTGCACATACCAGACAACCCATCTCCAGCGCTAACAAATGTATTTTAAAAAGGTGCCAAACTGTTGCCTTTCATGATATCTCAAAACAACTGTGAAGCTCAGTCCAACATTCATTTGTAAACCTCAAAGAATAATTTAAAGCATTTCATTATCTAACAAAAATTCTGAGAGGTTTCCCTCTTCCTATTCTCTACCATATTTCAGAGTTTAAAAAAGAGAGGAAAAAACCTTCTATAAAAATAAAATGGTATTTGATGCACTACCATCATTACAATAACTAAAAGAAAACTAAATCTCTCTATTGCAAACTTATTTCTACTTGCAATAAAAACCTTGGTTTTCTCCTTTTAACCCCCATTAAAAGATCAGAGGGAATGCTGACATACAAGATTTGGCAGGCACTCAAGAAAGAGTGGGTACCTCATCGGACATCTCTTGTTCTTAAACACTAGACATCAAGTAAAAATGAGTCTTGGCTTGATATCAAACCTTAATAGTAATCTATGGTAATTTAGCTGTTCATAAATGAAAATGTTCAACCTTTTTAAATTTTACCTTCAGGAGAAGTGAAGAGAAAGGGAAGAGTAATTTAATATTGAAAAACAGCTTGCTAAACGGGTAATTTCATTATTGGACTCCTTTAATCTTGTTCAGAGCACCAATATGGTTTATGGATAAGGAACTTGTATTTGGATATGGTGATTTACATCAATCTCTAAATTACCAATATTTTTCCCTTGAATCTTGGTTCATAGCCCATTTTCCACTTACGTTGCTTTACCAGGGTTTCTTTCCTGGTACTGTTGGTCTCCTCTTTCTTTTAAGAGAAAAATATTTGCTAATGATAAATATGATTCATCCCTGTCTGTCATAGAATACGAAATATTTCTTGCATAATCAGAAGAAACATCCTAACCAGAAGCTCGTAAATCACCTTTACCTTTGGTATAGTGCAAAGTTTAATACCAATACTGTAAATCATGTCAACATTGAAAGATGGCTAGCTTGCTAACATGATTAACAATAGTGACATATTACAAGCCTTGGAAATTTAAATTATTCCAAATTCACATACAAGCTAGTTCCATCAAACCCCTAGGCTTCACCTGATGCTGTGCTCTTTATTTCTTCATATTTAAAAAACCCCACACAAACCAGGAACTGTGAAGTTAAATAATAGCAACTACAAACACTTTGACCCTAGACAACAGTCCTATGAATGCTTCTGCCAGTAGAATACAATGCATTTCCTTAATACTTCGGAAATCTAAGGTCTTAATTGATTCAAGAAGAGAAATCTGTGATTGTTCCCATGGAAGTAAAAGATACAGTCTTGAGCTTTTCCAAGCCAGCATACTGTATTAGCTGTGAATTTATAGCACCTAGGTATCTTACACCATCTCCTCTCTCACATGGGGAAGCCTGCCTTACATGCTCAGGTAGGTGTATGGGTAGCTGTGTGGAGAATCTGATCTGACAAAAAATAACCATTTTTTTTCCCAGCAGTAACTCCAAAGACAAAATACAGAATCTAGCTGGTTAGACTTCATGCTGGAAGTCACTGCTAAACAAACATAACAGTTGTGTCTTCCCCCCAGAGAAGTCCCTAACTTCTTAAAAACATATGCAAATACAGACAAGTTGAATTTATTATAACCCTGCAATAATCATAAAAGCTTTGTTTGGCAGGTAATCCCAGAAAGACTTGTCTGTTATCTCCAGAAACACTGTATTTTAATATAAAGTGGACTTTCCTCTTTCACTGGTGTAAAAAAACGTGGACCATCTGGCAGTTATTCCAATTCTAGTATCAACAGCCCCAAAACGTAGATCCAGAGTAAGGTTGCTGAATTTAAAAAGAAATCACTACATTGGTATTAAACATGTCCCGTTCTTATACAGGGGATTACCATGCTGTGTTTAAGTACTACCATACGTTCCTTTCCAAAGCATGTACAGAATGCCAGTGTTTATTATGGACATTTTCAAGGGCACAATACTAACTAAATTCCAAAGACTCAATAAAACCAACAGGAATTGACATTTAGCTACCATGTATATCTCAAAAATAGTCATCCATCACAACGTCTACTTGGGAAAGATAGTAACTTGAAGTATTACCACCAATTTAATACAGCATTAATTAGCTACCAGTGTTGTTTGCCATAATTGAAATTTTCATTCCATGATGAAAGACAAGTTTTATATTTTGCACAGTCTTCATAAGAGATTGTTGTTACTGCGAATCATAAGATACCAGAGATGCTTTAAAAACAAAGAAAAAAAAAATCAAAAAGGTTCATCTATTAAAGATTCAAACACAGCTTTTTAGCAAGTATTTTTTAAAGAGCTTGGTTACCCAGCAAATTACAAAATATTCACAGAATAAAGACTGGATGGAAATGCCTTAACAACTTAAACATATTGATCACAGGAAGATACTTTTCTACCATAGCAGTTCTAAAGCCTTAGCATTTCTACTGTACATATGACTTCCATATACTAAAAAAACACAAGCAAACAAGAATTTGTGAAATTTGTATGTAACTGTGTAATTTTCTTAGTATTAACATAAAGCAGGTCAAACAAAGAAGAAACTGAGGGGATGAGGACCTAAGGAATCCAAAGAAGTTAACCTATGTTTCTACAACGCCCCCCTCTCACCAGGATATAAGGACACTCTTGAAATCAAAAGGCAATATATTTCATTATTATTTATTTTAAAAGTGAATTAAAAAAATCAGCTTGAATTTGGAGCAGCTGTAATAATATGGAAACATCCAACAGTTGTTGATGTCAACATACAATGACTATTCAGTGTTGGACCATTACATATACTGTAGGAGTTTTACAGTTCCCATGGGCAGAGGGAGATTTTCACCAGTTAGAACATTTTTAAAATAAAACATTGTATAGAAAGAGGCATTCGCTTTTCTTTGAATACAGAAAATAGATTAATAAAGTACATCATGTAAATAGACTTAAAATTTAAAAGATCTAGTAATGCGAATGCTCTGTTAAAATATTGTTGATAACTTCAGAGCAAAGGAGAAAATCTTAAAAATGAAATAATTAACACTTATTTAATCTGAGATCACACATGGCTACCAGAAATAGCAACTGGGGAAAAAAAAATAGGTAATACATCTGAAAACCACCATCCTAGTAGAATTGTGCTGACTTAGCAGAAGAATAAATTCACCCTCTCTATTGGGTCAAACAAAGGGCTATTCTAGTGAGGACTCTCCTACTAATGTGACAGTTCAGAGTTTAATTGCTTCTCTTTACTCTGATCAGTGTAACAATGCCTCAAACAGTCCCAGTAACTGTAGTGGGAACAACAGTATACTTCTCGGTATACAAAAATCAGAATATTAGAAAAATATTAGAACATATTGGATTTCTACTTAAATCCTTGGGTCATCCACCATATGTAAAATAAAACTCAAATGTGGGTATCACTCTTAGTATGTTCAGAGTATGTATTAGTATATGCTGTGACTTCACGGTAAATAAATTGATTCAACTTCCAATTCCATTATTTCCTCTTCAGAAGTAGTGGAGACTTCGTTTTGAAAGACTGCAAGAACAACTCTAGTTGGGAAGCTCTCAGCAACATGGACATTGAACAAACAGGCATGAGGGGTTACTCAAACAAAAAACCTGGCAATAATTAGATTTTACAAACCTGCCCAAATTCAGAACATACGGACAGAAGCAGTAAGCGTTACTAAGTAAGTATACTATGAAAAGCAAGACATTAAGTTCTGTTTTCTAAATATCTACAAGCACAACAATGAAGTGTGTTTTGTGAAGCATTAAAGAGTATTTTCTCTGATTCCAGGTCTAATTTTCCTTCAAAGCATTAAGGAGGAGATTCCAACCAGCCATCCCACAGGGTTCAATTGAAAATAGCATCGTATGACTAAAGGAGGTGTTCTACAAGGAGGGAATATGCTGCTTCTTGTGAGCAGAATTATCCCAAGACACGCATGCCTTATGTATTTTGGGCAAAACTCACCATAAATCACAAGTGTAGACATGTTTAATGCTTCGCTTCTTCCCACTTAATGCTGCATACTAGAACGCTACAAAGCGTACCTAAGGAACTTAATGATTGGGTACTACTTGCAATGCGGAGTTCCATACCCTGCCCCTGCTGCAGATGTTAGCATAGTATGACGTCTACAGGCTTACAATAGCTGCTGATTCACTCTAGTTGGAAGGTGGATCCTTATCAGGATTTTTCATGTAAAGGGCTCACTGTTTTCTCTCGACAACACGATCAGCTAGTAAAGAAGGGCATGGGATATCCTGTCTTGAACAGGACATCACAGCTCCATCACTCCAGCCTGTAACAGGAGACGGATTTGCTTGGTATTTCAAATATTACAGTTATCCATGTACTGACAGTATCCAGGAGAGGGCAGGAAGGGAGGGAATTTCCTTCTAGGACTAGAGTGCAGAAAGCTAGAGGCAGTTGTACTGCATTTACAGACACAGTCAAACGAGGAGGAATTTGAACTATTTGGCAGTCTCTGCTAAACAGAGTCAAAACGAGAGACTAAAGGTAGCATTTTGCAAGGCTCAGGTGCAGTTGCAGCATTAAAGAAGAAACCTGCAAGAACTCATTTTGTACGTACATTGTTAAACTTAAAGGTGATATTTTAAGTAAATATTTATGTTACAGAAAAACATTAGAAATACTAAAGATTACAGCAATATTAAAGGCTTGAACATATACATTAGGTATCTAATGTATACAGAAATTATAATTTGTTTAGACATGTTACACAAGAACTTGCTGTAATATTTCAAAACTAAGTGAAATCACAAAGAAAAATCAGCCTACAAATTACAGAGGTCTTTATAATCATTGCAGTTGTAAACAGTATTAAAATAGTGAGATGAAATTACTAAGGTCCTCAGATATGACCTCCTGCCCATTCACCTCTGCTAATAGGAATGAAAAAACCATGAGGGTGTAATTTAGAAACATTCATGCAAAAAGGATTGCAAATGGTGCTAAATTTTTGGCTTTCAGGTGAACAGAAAAAGAGGAGAAAATTCCTCCTCCAGATAGCACAAGAGCAAGTACACTACAAGAGAAAGAGGTTGAGACTTAAAATAGTACTAGGATTACGTTTGGGTGGTATATGAAATGACAGGCACAGAACAAGCACACTCAAACAGAGTAAAAAACTACTTAAAATATCTTCTACTGCCAAAGTAAACTTGAACAATTATTTGTGTGTGTTTTAGCTACTTACGGTACATTTATTTCTGGCTGGCTATATATAAAAAAAGTGTACCTTTTGCTTGTCTACCAGCTAGCAGGAGAACAAAATTAAAAAAAAATAACCCCTATATATATATTTTATATATATAATTTTACACTATCCATCCATCTATCTATCTAAAATTCATTGTTGTTTTTGTGTTTTTTTTTAAATCAAGGAAAATATATCTGGAATTTCAGCGATGCAAACAGTTTTCTTAATATTTAGCAAAAAGTCTGAGCAACAGTAATTCCTGCTATTCCTTTTGCGTGAACAACCAAAGACAGATTTTACGGCAGCCTAACTTAGCTTCGTACAAGGTTCAGATCACAACTGTCTTTCAATGGCACTTGTTAAACCTACATTTGATTGATTTTCAGTAAACAAGCACCTTCTTTTTTATGGCTGTTACATTACCCTAGCATTTACACCACCCAGAATTGTTGTGATACAAAATACCAAATGCTAGGTAAGAAATACCTACAGCAGAAGGATGGCCTTGAAATTCCGTTTGCATGTTTTTGAAACCATTACTGGTTTCCATAAGAGTTCACAACTAGGTCCACTATCACTATCAACTCATGCACTCGGAGACTAAAATGTAGTCTAACATGGTGATTTTGTCAGGAAAAGGAAAAAAAAAAAAATCATAAACACAGACTCAGTTCTCAGCAGACAAGAAGCAATATACAAATTAAGAGCATTTCAAAGTAAAATAGAACAATGGTAAAACCCAAGACCTTTCCTCCTTCATCTTCTACCTTCTTCAGCTTTTTATGATCTTTTGTGGCTCTTATGCAGAAAAAAGCCCTTTGTCCCTTCCTCTTTAGCATAAACTAGACCATCAAGCAGAACTACCTTGGACATACTCTTTTTTTTCTTTTCTGGTTAAGAACAATTAGTTTCTTCTGCACAAAATAATTGGTACATTGATGCTTGTCAGATTAATTTTGGATCCATATTTTGGTTAAATGGGGAATCAATAATCATGGTGCTCATTTTGTCAGAGCTGAGTCAAGACAAAACTTACCCACTTTCTCCATGCAAAACTTGGCAAAAAAAAAAAGGCACTCTACATTTATTTTTGTTTCTCCAATGGGTTCAAATGAACCTCTATCGTGTCTTGTTTCTCACAGCCCACTCAGCACCTTTCTTCCTTTGTAGTCAGTATGCAGTTTAGAAGAAAATGTTACAATTTTTTCTATCTACTTGTCTATGTGTGCACGTGAAACTTTACATTTATCTATCCAACTACACCAGGGTTAAAATTTGCATAAAGCTTTAATTTTTGTTTGGAGAGGTGTGTGTAACTCAAGTTATTCTTAGAGGGAAATTCAATGGGAACTGCTGGTGTTTATCACCTCAAGGAGAAAAAAAAAAAAAAAAATCACTCCAAGTATAGCACATTTCCTAATTTTCCCTCCTCCATAATATCTAGTCAATCAAACCTCACCTTTTCAATCCTAAATCCCACTACAACAGGATAGATGTCTCTAATTCTTTAGGGGGTGTTGTGCACACGTATTTTGTAGTACTTTGCATGTTATTGAGATAAATCCAGTAATTTAGAGCTGCAAAGTAGGCTTTCCTTCAAGGGATGGATTTCTGTTGAGTCCTTATCTGCATATAGATGTTTATTTATGATCCTATTACCTGCAAAATTGTGACCAGAGCTTTTCAAATATTCCTTAGGGTTTCAATTGTTGAGAGTTAACAGGCAAGAATAAAAGCAGGATTTTAAATAGCTTGTATTGAAAATTTAAACCTACTATGAATCGCTCTCGAAGTGCCCTAAAAGTAATCAGGAAAAGAATGTTCATTTGAGGTGCAAAACTGTGTGCAGAGAAAAAACAGCCCCCGACCCCGAGTCCTTCACCTCACAGTCCCTGTCAAACAGCATGGCAGCTTCCCCTGTGATAATATATGAACAGGAAACTTCAAAGCAATGTCACAGATTTGAAGCTGTAGTTTAAGGGTAGAAAGAAGATGATTCCTTAGAAGGACCAGGAGTTTTCACTAGTGCTACCAGATAGAACAATAAATTCAGGTACTGCAATACAATGTTGGCAATGTTTAAGTGCCAACCAGCTGCGAAATACTAAAACCAACTGCCACCACGCACATTCACACACAATTTAATGCAAAGTTCTAAGCAGTCTTATAATTTCACCCAAATAAATACATCTTCTTGAAAGAAACAGAAACCTCCTGTCCATACCCATCATTGTATCTTTCTTCCAAACTGCAGAGATGAAAATAGATGGATGAAACCAAGGAAGAAGCCAACTATTCCAAGGCGGACAGAGTCAGCTGGTATACATATTGTTACTATTTAAAGATCAAAACAAAAAATGGCTATCACAGCTTATCTTTGTCTAAGAGAGACATGATGCAGTGAAGTAACGATTAAGCACTTCAACAGGAGGTTACTTTATTAGCAAAGGGAAGAGCAATGTTCAGGATGCTGTATTCACTCAACAGAAGAAAACTCAAGCACCTAATGACCAATTATCCTCCCAGGAGTATTTTTCAAATTAATATGTAAATAAATGTTTTACAATACAGACAAATTATGACAGCAAGTGCCCATCTTTTTAGTGACGTTTCACAATTTAAAGACATCTTTTCCTCTTCCATCAGAAAACTTTCCCCAAGTAAAAGCTACCAGTAAATTCTGCACAAGAGATGACAGTACTTATTTCCTTTTTTCATTTCATTTCTGCTAGTATGTTTACCAAAAGTTCTCACAAAGGGCAATTCATATTTCACACCAATTTGGAGTACTCGCTTACAGATCACATACCAATGCTGTTCCACAAACACACACGTCCATACAGGTTTGTGGAAGATCTTATACATATTTATCTCCATACAATCTATTTTTGGAGTTACACCAATGTGCATGCTTTTTATTGCCTTGAAGGTTATATTTCTTTCTGAATTTCTTTCAAGTGCCTTATCACTTTAATGCATCTTGGCAAGCCTGCTACTTCCTGATATTTTGAAATACCTTCGGAGTTTGAAGACTCTTAAGTTGAGATACTTTTATAACAACTAACAAAGGATCACATCTTATTAATGTTTATCTATCTTTTGGTTACTGGAGTAAACTTTATTATGAATAATGCACCTCTATGCACTCTAATTTTCAAATTGGTTTCACAAAAATTTTCACAAAATGAATGCCTTAAGCTTTTGAGTGACATCTATCAACACCACACATCTCCTTAACATAAACACACTGCCAATATCCCAATATCTCTTTTTGGAACTCTCCTACTGTATATATTTCTTCTGATATTTTCATTGCTTATTCTAGCTTGAAGTTTACTGTGAAACCCTCCAGTCTTTCAAACAGGAGACTGCTACACATTGATTGACAATGTTTCAGTACCTTCCTGCAGAACAGCTATTATTTGATATCATTATCTGATTTCCTCTTGAAATGCTAAAAGAGCTGCCAAGAAAAGCAAACGTTTTCCAGAAAGACTTTGACCCATCTCAGCTATCAACATTGTTTCAGTGAGGTACCCTCTTAACTACCACTTACTCTGATTCCACCTGACCCTGCCCAGTTGACTGATAGTAGTGTTAATTCTCCTCTAGCAGAGAACATTACAAGAAAGCAAATAAAAAAAAAAAAATCATCTCTTGTTCTTGCTAACAGCCTCCCTACCAATTGGAGATGCCGGGTAAAAAGGAGAACATTATACACCTAAGCTTATCCAACTTTAAGCTTTATTATTTTAATTAGTTTATTAACTGATCCTGCTCAGTGATACCTTGGTTTTGATCCCTGGCATTTTACACATAAAATAACTGTCATGTCTTTGATTTGAATATGGGGTTTTGCTTGCAAATATCAGCATCTCTCTCCCATTGAGATCTCTACTACTACCTTCTCTGCTTTCTCTCCCCTGTAACTCACAAGCTTTTCTGCCTGCCCCATAGTGAGGCTGCTTTCGCATATTTCCTAATGTTAAAACCAAAGATACTCACTGTAGAGTAGAACCCATAAAACCAAAGAAACTCTCAACCTGTAGATTATAAAGCATAATAACCACATATCTTTTTTCATAAGAGTAACACTGACAGCAATATTTCCCCATGGGTCTCCTGAATTTACTCTTTTTAAATAACCGAATAAAATCCAAAACTTTTGTTTTAACAATCTGCTAAAAGTTAACTGCTGCTGGATTTATATTCCGATTCTTAGACTTGTAGTTTTGAGACACCAAATGAAGCCCATGGGCATTGTGTTCCACTTAACTTGCACTGATGAATGAAGTAGGCACCTTGTTGATCCAGCCAACACACAGAAAGGCTTCTAGTGTGATCTTACATGCTCATATTCTCATGTCCTACCCTGGCTGTATTCTCTGACTCGGTGCCCCTTATATACAGGTAGATAGAAAACACTGAACATCATACTACCTCTTGACTAGGTAGCAAATTTTGTGTGTGTAGAGATACATGTATATATGCACACATACACTACATTTGTGTATATATATGTACGTATGTACAGGCAAGATATATAAAGATACTTACACACATCTACACATGCATGCACGCATTCATTCATAGGTAAATGACCACTTCATATGCCCCATGTATTCAAGGCACCACCATTGAGAGAATTACAGGAACTCAGACAGCGTTTAGGCGTGAGGACATAGCATTCCTATGGCCCGGGGAGCTGAACAAAGCACGTAATGTAAATGTGTAACCTTAGAAAATACGCTGAGGATTTTCATCTTTATTATTCAATAACTTCCAGTTTTTGTAGAGGTATCATAAAACTGAACTTACAGTTCACACGCTGTGTAGGTATGCGAGTGGAAGAAGGTCAATACATTAGATATTGCAGTTTCAGAGATACAGCTCACAATAGCATTAAGGAGAAGGACTTGGGCATTTCATCAAGGTCTGGCTGCCCTGCAAATGCTAAATCACTAGTGCCTCTACTTCTGCAGATGGTTAAGTCAAGCTATACAACAGCAAGAGCACAGAATTACCTAGTGCTGTTGCGCGCAAAGCATAAGACGCAGCCAGATTTTCTGCTACTGCAGAAAAGGCAATGTTAAATGTTACGTAAAACGATTCCCTATACATCCTCCATAAAATACAGCTACTGCTTAGACTGTACTCACTGCTGTCAAGTTCACCAAAGGGATCAAAGAGAGGAGAGTCAACTATTTCACAAGCAGGCACGCATGTCGGACAGGAACCATCCCTAGTACGAGAGTAAAACCCTGTACCAGCATTCATCGTCTCCTGACTGATACCCCGCAAACAACTACCCTAAGCCATGTATCATGTTCAGCAAAAGGGACTTTCTGTTTTCCTATCTTAACTTACTAAAAGGCCTCCTCTGACACCCTCCTCCTTTCTGCCACTCAGGAAAACGTCCCATCTCTGCATCACACGAGCAGCAGTTTGGCAACCATATCTTCTATACAGTTTCTGCTGAGAAAGAATTACGACAGCAGAATCTGAGTATATTTCCCTGCAGAGCTCCAACACCTTGTTTGCTTTAGATTGTGGAAGAACTGATAACTTGACATGTCAAAGGTACTTCTGCTGCTTCCAAACGTTTTTCCTGCAACTCCTTTCCTCTTTTTGTGACCTCCTGCACTGCAAATATTCTAATCCACAATGACAGCACTTAGGGGTGATTAAAGTGTTTGCAAGTGATGACAAAAAAATACTCAAATGGCAGACAGCTTGCAAGAACAGATCTGCAACAGAGAAGGAAAATAATTTATGAGCAGAATCTGCTTTAAATTTGCAGTAGAATCATTACCTTAACCATCCTCAATGCATCAGAAAAACAAATAATTGTAGTTACAGATGGGACATAGCCCTTGCATGTTTAAAATACCAGTAATTACTGGAGTGAAGGAAGTCAAGTCAAATGTAGCAAGTAATTTTTTTCTTCCACAGAAATGAAACAGATTTAATATTACCCTTGTCTAAAATTCATCGAATTCTTTAATTTAGTATTTGTTAAATTATATGAGTCTTAAAAATAAATAATAATAATCATCTGACTCCTACACTTTAAAAAATAATTACTTTAGGGAGATGTAATGAACTTTTAATACTTTTTTTTTTTTTTTAAATGGGAGATTGATAGCACTTTTTTCGATCTAGGCACTATGCCTGTGGGCAATATGCTGGCTTCAGCAATTCTCCAGCTACTACAGCCCCTTGTTAGGCACTGTGCCAGACAATGCTTTATCGAGAAGAACTAAAAATGGGCTATTGACTTCACTTGTAGTCTTGCCCAAGCTAGGCTAACAGTACTGGTTTCAGTACAATCCTCTGATAGAGCCTGACACACAGTTCTTGCAAAGGACAGGCTCTCTGCAATGAAAAGCAAACAAGTGATGCTTCACAAGCTCCAGTGAGGCTCAAAAACTTCCCACGAATTCATCTCCAGTGGCAGACGAAGTTTTGACTGAGATGAAAACATGAATGAACATTGGAGGATCAGTATGGAGAGGAACATTGCTTGGGAAGTCCATTTTTTGATGTTTAACACAGCATTAATTCCTCCTGAATACTTCCCTGTGCTTACAGCATTCCTCACCTCTCCATCACACTGGATGACAAAATAAGGTGACAGGTCACCACATAGTCTTTCTATCATCTGAGGGCATAAAAGGAGTCTTTCTCCAGAAATTTAACAGGAACATCACCTCTCTGGCATCTTTATCCACTGGCAAACTTGGATATGATTGGCTAAAAGATGAGAGGACCTCAGGTGCATAACTTGTCCTCTCATCTGCCAAAGGATCAGCTATATCATTCCTAGCACTTGCCTGAATAACCTCCAGAAACAGAGATACCAGTCTCAAAACTATTTCCATCATACACAAATCTTTCTTACTGCAAATTCACATGGTCACTTTTTGTCCAAATACGCATTTTGGGCGGGGGGGGGGGGGGGGGGGGGGGGGGGGGGGGGGGGGGGGGTCAAAAGGACACAGATTTCTCCCTGATTCTTACAAAGCATCAGGTCTGACCTGCTGAGGGGTTTTCTGGGAGCTGGGGACTAAGCTCGGCTGGCCCACTTCTTCTGATGACTCAAAACTGGACGTAACCATTTTGGCTCTGGCCTTCCCAGCACCACTAACAGCAGTGAAACACAGACTCTGCTCTGTATTTCAGACTGAGGGGGAAAGGCCAGACACCACTGGAAAGGGTCAAGAATTAGTCATCAGCAGCAGGAACGGCAGCAGTAGAAATGAAGGGCAGAGAGGAGTCTATTGATTTGCTCCCTGTACTAACTCACGCCACCTGCAGCATTAAAATTGAAAGTGCAGAATGAGCCTTTGGTCCAGAACCAAGCTCTCTAGGACCTGGTCTGCCCATCACTGTCGGCTTGGAGCCAATTCCCTTCTAGTTCGGCATTCCTCATAACATATCTACACCATGGCGTGCTCATAAAAAGCTGTGTGAAAGGGCTTAACATGGACAAAACAAGGGAGAAAGAAGAGATGCTTCTTGTGGAAAAGCCGCAGACATTAGCCAAGAACGAACACCAAAATCCGTTGTTAACTCTCTCTGTTATTCAATTATTTGTCCCAGTATCTTCTAAGGAACCAAAATTACGATAACCTGTCTGTAATTCCTCCTTTCTGCCTTTTAAGAGGTAGGCAGTAAGCTGAGCTTTTTTCTAGTTTCCATAAAAACACATAAAAATTCCCCAAATGGGTGACAGTTACTTAGGAAGCACAAAGTACCTCCCTTTCTAACTCACAGCATAAAGAACCAAGCCTTGGAAACATCTTTATGCAGTAAGTTATGAACACAATGAAAACAAGAGTTTTCATACTAAGCAATCGTAATTCATAAGAAGACAATTATATTTTTAAGTCACTCATGCCATTGATTTAATCAAAGATACAGCAAAACATAGTCTGGTCTATCAAACCCCAGACAAACTAAGCTCACTTTCTGCTGCCTTCCTTATCTTCATCTGAAAAAACTAGAATTTACCTGTGGAAGCATCAGAGCGGGTCATTGCCACTTTTTTGTTCTTTTAGGTAGATCTTGGAAGTCAGACTATACAAAAGACTATCCCATCTACCCCAAAACCCAACCAATGTCAAAGAAAATAAATCCCTAATATATAGTTTACCAAAAACCCTCTTTTCATTATTTACTTTTGTTATCTACTTTGCAATCCAGTGGTTCAGTTGCCTATTTTGAGCCTCACAACTTTACTAACAAAGGAAAAGCAGGGAAATGAATGAAACATCCAGCTGAGGAGTATCCCTCAGGGAAGCATTAATTCCAGTGAAGTCAACCCTAACACTGAGCAATGGAGGAAGCAACAAGCAAACTTGAAAGTCCTAATTAAACAAAGGAGAAGAAAAAAAAAAGGATGAGCCTGCAAGTTTTCCAGCTCTTTGCTTCTGGTATCACTGAACCACACCTAGTTTTGAAATTAATTATAGCTAAGTCTTCAGTTAAATAGTACCTTACTGTAGTACTGCCTGCTTTCTAGGTTTTTTTTCTGCATACTGCACGTGTTCTGATCTGTACTGATGTTCCCTTTTCTTTCACCAGTCAAACCTAGTGATGAACTGCATATGAATTTACCTAATCTAGGGTTTATGTAAAGGCATAGGCACTTTTGACATTTGAAAATGCACTTTAAGCCTTAATTTGACAATAAATGCTTTGAACCACGAGTATTAACAATGCCATAAAGACAAAGCTAACAGATAAAATAATAGTGAGTTGGTAAGGAATGGGAGTATCTCTCCTAGTATTAAACAAAATTAAAAACCCAACAAAAAAACACCCTCACATACTGTGTGGGAATGACAAATCCGCTCTGACTAAAAAGACAAAGTTGACGTGCTTAAAGTACATGTTTAGGATCCTAGACTTGGCTTAACTCAAACAGCTTTGATTGGATGGGGTCCCTCAACAGTATTAAAACTGCTCTAATTGCATTCTTCAAGCCAGCTGAAGGCTGACAGCTTCCGCTCTCCCGCTCGCTATCAGGGCACATCAAGGACTTCTGTTATGAGAGGAGCACCTGGTCCAAATTTATTTCAACGGCCCAGAGCAAAATGGCAAGGTGCTTAATGTTCAGCCACAATGGTGACATTTTTACGATACGTCCAAAGTTCAGAAACAAACAAATGAAGGATTTGAAAGGCGTACGAACAGAAACGGTGACAATAAAAATTCAACATTAATATATCAATTTTAAAACATATACCACCCATATTCTGGAGGGCAAGGCCAAAAGTTCAAGGTAGAGAAAAGAAAAATCTGTGTAGTTAGCTTGGAAGATTAAAAAAAAACAAGTTTCTATAACTTTTTGAAAGAAATTATGACCTTTTACTAAAAATGACATTATTTCATTTCATCCTGCTAGATGACTACAAGTAGGACCACTTATTCCATCCAAAAGTGGTGGCACATTTGGGCTTTAGCAGAATAACAAGTGATACGAACAAAAAAATTTTCTACTTTTTATGTTAACTTGTCTGGTTTGTGCCCCTCCTCATGCCCCAATGTTAAAAATCAAATTAACCAGAGGGGCACAGGGAGATGCACACAGGCTAATATTATAAAAATCTTCAGATCATTAGTGAGAGATAAGTGAATAATTATTGAGAAATTTATTATAGTGTTAAAGAGGCTTTAACAATATTTCTTAATTTCTTGGAAAAATACCGTTGCTATTTTTAAGCGAACTTGACACTCGTTCAACTCAAAATTAGGCCAAGTTTGTTTCTACAGCTACAACTAAACTAAAATTACAGTCATTATGTAAATTTACAGAAGATTTCTCATGTACAGAATGACTGAAGATCAGACAGTGCACTAAGCTATAACTTTTTTTTTATTTTAGAAATTGAAACACTGAAATTGCTTCACAGTAACCAATGCATATCCACACAGTAAAGCAAAGACTACAGAAAAACTCACTACTATGCAATGACATAGGAAGTGCCAATTAACTCTTCATAAATAATGGCATTTAGGAACAATTTTAAACGTGTGTCATGAAACCAAGAAATTAATTATTCTACATTAAGCAATTCCATACTATTTATAATAAAGATCTGAGTTCTACACCTTAGAAATTTCTATTTAGGTATAAGAATATACTGAAAAAGAGAAAGCAAACTCTTTAATCAGTATACTGGCTTTTGTACTGCAGTAAAAAGCATCTATTTCCTCCTACTCGGAGGCTTACTTTCCAATCAATATGTACAGCCAGATTTGCTGCCTTACATGAAGTTAGCAGGCATGGCACACATGTGGTATTTTTCTTTACCAAATAGATAAAAGTGTAATTTAGTAAACGAGTGAGAGAATCTGCAGTACAATCTAAACTACTAAAAAAAGACCTCATTCAAGACTGAAATACATAACTAAACAGGTAAAAATACACCATCTTTAAAAATTAATCCCAAGTAATTTACGGAACAGTTAATACAGCAATTTCTTGTAATCTTAAACTGCAGCTCTGCCTTCTCATGCAACTTCCCCTCTATTCTGCACAGTGAATTAGAGAACAATGCGCAAGCACAGACTTTTCTTGACGGTGTCTGCTGATACCAATCATCAGTGTTGTCATGACTATTGTGCTCGACCAGCAGTTTACTTCTCAGAAATATTCTCCTTCTGCTTGCTTCCTATTAACTGGGATGAGCTTCCTTAACATCTTTCTCAAGAACAGCCTATCTTCAAGAAACCTCGTGTTTCCATATTTTACCTACCTAACACTTATATTGACATTTTTCAGATAGTAATTTTTAGTGTACTAACAAATGTCTTCTTTTCACTAAACAAGCAATGATTGTTATTAAGAAGTGGCATGTAACAGCATTTAAAGATGTTTAAAAACCCAAATCCCAACCCCACTTCTTGCTAAAGCCTCTAATGAAATAAACAGGTTTTAAAATAAAAAAATCTCATGAGGAAAGAGGGAAGACGTGTCAGGAGAAATAGATGGATAGTGGCAGAAAGAGTTAACAAAAACTGCAGTACACCTCAAAATGAGCTATAAAAGTTCCATAATGAACCTTCTAGTCCTGAACTATCTCTCAGGCGCATTCACTTATATTTCTTTATGCTGCCATCTCTCACTGCAAGTATAACAAGAAAGTTAAAATGTAATTTTACATGTAGGTATATCACCTCAAATTAGCAACATAAAATTACTGACATTTATTCTAAAGAAAGCCCTACTGGCTAGAGGTAAAATGCTGAACTAGCATCTGTCAGTACTGCTAATTGAGGTAAGGTTGGGAACTATAAAGTACTATTAAAGGAGTAAAATAATACCAAATGGAAATGCTGAGAAGGTACACTACCCTTTCGACACTCTAAATTATTATCCCGATTAAAGTAGCTAGTATGTTTGACTCTTAAAAGTGCCATGAACAGTAATGGGCTTCAGAATTGCAAGGAACATTCTTATGGGCCATAGTACCTGAAAAAACACATTAACAAATTCTTGCAATATTTTTGATGTGTTTTTAATGAAGTGTTCCATCTTCCGTATTTTTAAAAAGCATCTGTCTTTTTTAGAAAAAAAGCACGGATATCACATTTTCACCCCCAGCTTCAGCAGTTCCACTGGGCCCTTTTCAGCCAAAGTTTTGAGCAGATCTTTGGACCACAAGCTACTTGCAAGATTCTTGCCATCATCTTGTGAATGATGACAACAGAAAAAAAATCCATCACTGGACCCAAAGGTAAAACAATTAAATCTTGAGAAATATTAACAAAACCTACCCAACATTATCTTTTTTTGCTTGTTTGGCATATCTATGCCTTTGACACCACAGTATGGCAAAACCTGTAGAGCTCTGTCTATCATTTGGGATCACGCAGTAAATTTTATTGTGGCATCTGGAGGTCTTCTAAATAAATTCAGTTTATCAAACAGACATTCCTTCATCCTTTTTCAGGAGGAACAGCGGGGGGGGGGGGGGGCGGGTAGGATCAAAGACTATTCTAATCCTCATAGTCTCACCTATGCCTACAATTTGTTGCTAGCCACAGCTTTTAGAAAATTCAGAGACTTAACAAAACACCAGTAGCCATAGTACACAATAAAGGCAATATGAAGAACATTCAAAGATGAGGAGGACTGTATTTCATTTACTTCTGTGTGGCAGGTTAATTTATCAGCAGCTACCTGCTCATTGAAAAAAATGCTGAAACTTGAGAGTAACGCAGTCACAATAGTATGTCTACTCTGCTTGAAAATATTAACCTGAATCAGTTTAAAAGCAGCCATTTATGGCCAGATCCTATGGGATTTGTTTTTGTACAGACTACTCACACGAGGAAAAAAAATACAGTAGACACTTCTGACTTGCTAAAAACGTTCATAATACCACTAGTTAACAAAGAAAAAGTTCCTGTCTTCCCCTTCACCTCCTAGATAAACTGAAAAATTTCAACTGGTTTAACATCTGGACATACTAAAATGAAGCCAAATAGAGCATACTTTTTAGCTGAGCCTGGAAATTATTTTCGGCTTATGAAACTTATGTAGATTGTTCACAGAATCTTTCACCCCTTGAAGTTCAACAGGAGAAGTGCAAAGTCCTGCACCTGAGGAAGAACAACCCAAGGCACCATTACATGCTGGGGACCACTCAGCTGGAAAGCAGCTTGGCAGAAAAGGACCTAAGGGTCCTGGTGGACACCAAGTTGAACATAAACCAGCAACGTGCCCTAGTGGCAAAGAAGGCAGACATTATCTTGGGCTGTATTAGGCAAAGTACTGCCAACACTGCTGAGCAGAGGTCCTCCCCTTCTACTCAGCACTGGTGAGGCCACATTTGGGGTACTATGTCCAGTTCTGGGCTCTCCAGTACAACAGAGACACGGACATGCTGGACAGAGTCCGACAAAGGTACACTTAAGATGATGATCGGACTGGAGCATCTCTCCTGTGAGGAAAGGCTGAGAGAGCTGGGACTGTTCAGCCTGCAGAAGAGAAGGCTCAGGAGGGTCTCATCAATGTGTTTAAATATCTAATGGGAGGGCACCAAGAGGACAGAGCCAGGCTCTTTTCAGTGGTGCCCAGTGACATGACAAGAGGCAATGGGCACAAAAATGAAACACAGAAGGCTTTGTCTGAACATCAGGAAACACTCACTGTGAGGGTGACCAAGCACTGGCACAGATTGACCAGGGAGGTTGTGGAGTCTCCATCCTTAGAGATATTGAAAAGCTGTCTGGACATGGTCCTGAGCAGCCTGCTCTAGGTGATCATGCTTGAGTAGGGCAGGTTAGACCACATGAGCTGCGGAGGTGCCTTCCAACCTCAAACATTCTGTGAGAGAAACTTTAAAATGTTTATGCGCGCTTTACAGTCACCAAACAACTATTTTCCATATTGTAAATGATCTGAAAGTCAGTTTTCATAGGGGAGACTGCATGTATGCACACATGCATGTACATATACACACAAACATCCTCATTCCTTTTGAAGGATAGACAGTCAGTATTTAGTTCTTTCGCTATCTCAAGAATTCTACATCCCCACAGGCCTTCCAAAAAAATACCTGGCTTGAAAAGTCACAGTGAATCTATTGCATATGAACAGTTTTTGAGAGGGGAAAAGAACACAGTTATTCTTGAGTTAGGAATGTCAGAATAGTCCATCAAGCTAATGAAGGAGCTACCTGCTGTAAAAAAAGTCTCTTATTTCACAAAAAGAATAAAGAAACGCCTCAAAAGCCACCAGGGTTCTCCCCCATATTTTGTCAGCATTCAAGTGACATCCATACTTCAGAATTAACAGAAATGCACCAGTTAACTCAGGTGTTAAAGCCATCTCTGCAGAGCTGGACAGTTTGTAAAGTTCATTAGCACCCAGATTACCTTCCTACAGACTCTTTGAGCCCCTCACAATCATCTGAAAGATCATTAGATTCTGACACATTGTTCTTATATATCTAAATGACCTTTCAGATATGCTCTTCAGGTTCTCACTGTTAACACTGCATGCCAAACGTCACGAAAACTTTTTTGAAGTTAAGTGTCATCAGAAGACATTTTGACAGGCCATTTTGTTGCTAGATTATGTTATTAACAGAATTATGTTATGCTGGGGGTGAGGGACTGAAAAAAAGCATCTGATCCCTAGTCAGGTACACCATTACATCTGGTATCTTGCATAGTTGTCAGCACATACACAGAGCCTTTTGGAGGACAGAGGCCACTACTCCAAATACCTCAAGGCTCTTGGCATCCTCAATTACTTGGGGCATTTTAAAGAGATCGAGGTAGCTGGAGAAAATAGGCAGCATGGGTTGCACTAGAAGGTAGTTCCCCAGTCTTAAGTACCACCTAGGTTCCCAAACAAGGCCAGCTTTTCTCAGAGTGACGAGTTTCAATGAATGCAGACTGATGTATCGTTTTCCCAGACCTCACGCATACTTTGGCATATGACCACTGAATAATCTTGTCTCTTCTGAGGAGTAAGCTCAGCTTATACTCCATCACATGAGAAAAAAAAACAGGGCACACACCACATAGTGCTCCAAGACAGCTCACAATTGCCAGAATGAATATAACCGTTCCTTGCTGCAAGCCCACCGTACCTCTAGGTGCAAAGAAAGCAGACACACTAATACTTTCAGAGGATTAGGGAAGACAGGAGAGAGAATCAGGGGATTTGTTTTTATTGGAGAAGGGGAAAGATGCATCGCTTTCATCTGTACCAGTCTCAGTGTCCTTCTTTTGACTTGCTAGTCTTTCCCTTCCAAAGAACTTCCTGGCAATAAGATGACCCAGTTCAAAAAACATCAGAAAAAGTCTGCCACATTTTCTGAATCAATCAGTACAAATGAAAACCATGAGAAACTGAGTGTGAATGAGCAAACAAGCATGAAAAGACAAGAGCTCATACAGCTTCGAATTCACAGGGACAGCCAAGAACGATTTTCACTAAAAGAAGTTCCTAGTAACTTCCAGAAAACTGAAATATTTCTGAGAATTATTCAGCAACTGGAAGAGTAGGAGACCTTGAATCAGAACCACTTTCTAATGCATGTCCCTTTTCCCTTTGAAATTGTTGTCTTTTTATCAGCATTATCTAGTGCACCATGAGCATTCAGGACCATGAGCTTATAGAACAGGAGAGGAAGAAGTTTCCCTGTGCTCAGGAGCATGGCTGCACCTTCAAACGTGCTTCAGCAGCATTTGAAGACAGTTCATCTGACTACCACCACCATTACAGGATGTTCCTCATGCTAAAATAGTGTTAGAAAAACACAAAATTCCAGAAGTCAGACTTCTCAGAGCCATACAATTCAAAACGTTACTTTGCTATTAGACAAAGAGCTTACCAACAGAATTTTCATGACCAGGTAAAGAACAGTTGTGACCAACTTGCTGGACAAGCAACAGAAAACAATCTTTTTATGCAAACAAGAAAATTATAACATCATAAGACTTGCACGAAATTTCACATCACACACACTGAACACATGAACTAGACAGTAGTGTGTACGTGTGTGCATGTGTGCCTCTGCTCTACATGCTACCTGTCAAAGCAGACCGCCTACAATTGAGTCAGGAGGAGACTTCAAAAACCTTGTGAAAATAGAGATGATAAAAGGAACTGAGAGGGTGGTACAAAGTAACTAGCTTCTCCAAATAAATACTCTCCACAGCTGTAAACTAGATTTCGAGTTCCTGGGGAAGCAGGAACAAATCCTCAAGATAAAAACCACATCTACTTAATGAATAGATACGTGGGAGTGAAGAAAGGCTGACATTTCTATAGCAACAGAGTTAATGGTGCATGGAAGTATTTAATTCCACATTTTCAATTAAATTTGCTGGCTTTCACTGGGTTTTTTTTTTTGGTTACAATGCAAACTACTTAGGATATTCGTCAGAGTTTGGGAGTACACAGATTTGAGAACTCTGAAGCAATAATGTAAGTGTAAGTCAGCTAAACCAGGTTGACTTTATTCCATCTACAAACTTTCCCCACCCAGAAAAGTTTCCAGAAACATGAGCTGAACCTTGAAGTTTGTTAGATGCTCTTTCCCAGGCCTTTATAAACCAAAAGCAATAAAACATTGTAGGCAAGGCATTCTGATCTTAGACACCATGTACAGTACTCCTAGCAACCACCCTATGGAAGTCTTGTTATTGCTGCCTATTAAAAAAAAGAAATCTGAAAAACAGAAAGTTAAAGCCTTGCTGCTGTGGAGTAAAAGAATGGCCTTTTTATGGTGTGCTACTGCTGCCTTAAGGGGTAAATCCTGTTTAGGGCAAACCCTAGAAACAAAAAAGCCCAGCATCATTGTTGTATTAAACAGATCCCTCTTTTTGCTGATTTTACGGCACACGTAGAGCCAAAAACCTCCTTATCAGAACAAATGCTCAACTACTTACTTTGGAGCCAATTAAAAAGGATTGTAAGATGACTTTTAAATTAAGGTTTTCAAGATATCCAGGCAGACAAGTAAACTGTGAGAGCCGGATGCCCACTCTCAAAAGGTTTAGTGCTAGCGTCCCACCACCCACTCCCTCTTCTTTCATAAATAAAGTTATTTAAGATTCCAGGCTCCCGCTTTGATACATGCAAGCTGCATATTTGCAGATAGGGCGGAGGTAGGGGGAGGAGGGAGGGGAGAGAGAGGAAAGAATCAAAGCTACGCAAGCTTGGATTCGTATTACAAATGGAAAAATTGGAGACTCATAAAAATCACAGTCACGCTAGAAATTATATGCCAAAGACCCAACAGTGAACAACCTGGAGAGCTAATGTCAGTAAAGAAATGAAGGTACCTGTACCTGTCTGAGGTTAACTTGTATCTTTTAAACAAAAAAAGCCTAAGCTTGATTCTTTATCAATAAACTGTAGTACTTCGAAGCAGCGGGACTTTTAGTAACGGAAAATAACCGTCATCTCAGACCATCTAGATTTTGTAAAGGTATTTAGGCACTTGGAGAAAGAAGTATCTTTTAATGGATTCCCCCTCAGCTATTTCTATCTGTAATTCATTAAAATGCCAGCTAGCTAGACATCTTAGTTTTGGTTTAACCAGCGGTGGGAAAGAATGAGGGGAAAAAAGTAATGAAGCTTTCCTTCTCTTTTTCAGTAGTCTTTGAAAAGCAGTTACGTACGGTAAGAAAAGATTAATAAAACTTAAGACATATTAACTAATTATACGGTAATAGGCTAATTTTACACTAATCGTAAACACATCCCCATTGGGAAGATGCGTCACCTATTAAGGTCCAATCATTATTTACTGTATCACCAGGTTTGAACACGGAAGCACCATTCTGGTATGTTATATACACTGTTTTCAGTTTTCTTTGTAATCCCAATGCTAGTGTTAAACCATGTAAATGCAAGAAAAAAAAACCCACACAAATGTGTATTTTCAAAAATCCCCAAACACAAAAAACCACATTTAATATTGAATTATTGACTAAGAAAGACCATTTAAAAGCATTCAAAACTCTACTGTAATTTAAGAAAATTCCCATCTTACAGTGTTGTTTACCACCACCAAAAACCTCTCTAGGACTGTTCTATGGCATTAAACAAAAGAAACACAAAACATCACTAAAGTAAAACCTCTAGCAGATAATCATGAAGTGTTGTTTGTTTTTTTTTAAAGTGTTGCTAAGATAACACATTAGAGCCTGTTCAAACTAAGTTTTTAAAAAAATCAATCCTTTAAAAAAAAAAAAAACCTCACACAGGGTCAGTGATATTTTGCTGGTAGAAGTCCGTATCCGTTTACTGAAGTTAACTTAGCCCAGGTGAGGATCACACCGAAATCCCTGTATTTAACTGAATATGTTTTTAATGCTTTTCCCCCTGACCTTCACACTCCATTGCAGCAATTATATTTTATCTATAAATTGGTGTTTAGTGTTCGTTTATGTTGTGGATAAAAACTTCAAGGTATTAACACTACAAGAATTTTTTTAAAAACTTATTGCACACATACCGTGTTTTAAAAATATTTATGACAGAAGTATATACATGTATGTCTGTGTCTACATACAGACACCCACACAGAGCCCAACTTCCACTAGGGAGCAAAAGGCAGCAACCTTTCCTCCCTAAACCAAAGTAATTTCTCGGCTACAGAAATACCACGTACAGATGAAAAAATTAGCAAGTCTGGGGTTTTTGCCTTTGTTCAATTGATTTTTTTTTTTAGTACATTTGTATTTTAAATGACTTGCTTACAGCCTAGAAGCCTATGGTATAAATTTCATCCCAGAGTGAATGTTTATGATGGAGTTATAAACCCCTAAAGAAACAGGGTTTACAATGGAAGTGCTGACATAACTAACTATAGCAGCACTAGCAGTGCCTCTGTAATCAAGGCACATTATATTTATGAGGTAGGTAAAAGTCTGTAACCATCAATCACTGGAATCATATTGACAGATTCTAAGTTTGAGGTCCAAGAGAATTAATGTATTCAGTTTCTCACACCATCGATATGAAGGGGAGAATTCGCAGGCACTTTTATGGGCTTAGGCTTTGACATCTTTACAGAAATCAGTGAGGGGCTGTCTTGCTGAAACATTTCATTAATTCTGCTGCCTCAGCATTTCTAGGTTTTGCACGAATCTTTCACAAAATGCTAGAGAAGTAGATTGTCCAGAAACCAAATGTGACCTTATTCACATAAGTATGCTTCATGAGGTGGTCATTACAAACAGTAATTCTACGCGTATCCACCAGACATCTAAAATTATACCTAAGAATGATTAATCACCCAAAGAATATCCAACTCCTAAATTATAACTCAACATCCCTATATAAAGCAATCTAAAATGTCAGCACCTAAGTCTTTATGATATCACACCGTTCCAATAATTCTGTTTTACAAGTAAATTCCTATTATACATTAATAAGTGCTGTTGGTGGCTAAACTTCGTGCCTTTGAGTAATGACCAGGTTGAAGGCAATTAGGCTGGCCAGGTGCAGCTGGGTTAGGTACTAATAAAAAGTTTTTAAATTTTACTATTTCCGTTTGGATTTTGGAGATGCATTCCAATCTGCCCAAATTAGGGAGGAAATTGTTTCCATGTTTTCAGCTGTTCCATGGTCTGACTATTACTGACTGATAACCTGCATAGATTTTTTTTTTTTTAACTTGCATGCACACAGACTCTCACTCAGAGGACTCGAAGTCTTTATTTTTCAACTTGTCAGAGTAGCACAATAGGAAAACTAAGAATTATTATATCAGCTTGCAGAAAGAGTTTTCAATTCAAACACAGGGTTAGCTGGGCTTGAGTGAAACTTGTATGAAACCAGAAAATCTGCATGGGTTTTCAAAGCCTTTATCTATATAGAAATGCAGAATAAGAACTGAAATGCATCCATGTCATCCTTTCTCCCTCCATTCCTCTGGAAGTCCACACTTGTGAATGTGTTTTCTATAACACGTTAATATTTTTCAAAAATTACCTGAAAACTTTTATTTCTTTTTTTTTTTAAATCCAGCTGACTTAACAACATTTACATTAATTTTAAAAGCCATGTTTTTATTGAAGTGTATGTAGAACGTGAAAAGTGCTGCCACCTCATCTTAGGAAAGCCTTGCTTGAGCCACAATTTGCAAGTGACTGGGAGAATATTCTCCAGCAGGATCAACACAAGCTTTCCCCATTGCTATTGCCCAGAAAGGCATCCTCAATGAAGCCTGTGCCAAAATGCTGCTGAACAGGGACCTTTGGTCTGACTGACTAGAGCCACTTCTACATGAAAGCTCGCATCAAAGCAGCCATGCCGAGAACACATCGCACCAGTGGGTGAGCAGCAGTTGAGACACGTTTTTCTCCTTCCCAATGCCCCAAGTTCAGCATAACAGGCTCTTTGATAAACAGATTTGTATTCTGAACTCCTTTTAAGCCCCAGTCAGAAATTTAACCTAGGAAATCTATGAAGATCCAACAGCGTTAATGGGAAGGCATCACTGAAATGGACAGGATTCAGCCACAGCTTAAATGCAACCTCTGCTCATTCTGTAGCTTTTGCACAGATTTGAGCCTCGGGGAAGATGGGGGGGGTTGGAAATCATAATGGATTTTTGAAACCAGAACAAAAGTATAATTCTATGTGCCAATTTAAAAGCCATCATTAATTCCTATGACTATAATCTGCAATTAAACATGGCATACATTTACTTTTTTGAAAGCATTACTTTGCAGGCAAAATGAAATAGCAGTGCAGCATGCAGATATGGGCATACAGGGAGCTCAAGGAAAATTACCTGCCCTGCTTTCCCACAAGTGAGCAGTGCCCTGAGGAGGGCAGCATGTAGGCATGTATTTAAATACGCAGAAGACTTGTGAATCACATGCTTTCCTAAAACTGCCACACACAGTCCAACATCACCATAAAACGTAGGTAGAAAGGCAGCAGGATATTAAACCAAAGCTCCCTAAAAAATGCCAAAGCCTTTGCTTTCATGAATATCAATGGGAACCAATTCTTAGTACCTGTAACATCTCAGAATTTCTTTACTCTAAAGCATTGCCGGTCTAATTTTAAATGTCCTTAACTGAAACAAAAGGTTCAAGAAACAGATCATCTAATAGTGATTACACAAGTAAAATGGGAGCAATTATCAAAATCTGCAAAAACATACGTATTTTTAAATAGGATCCTATTTTAAAACAACTATATTTAGTTTTCGGATAAGTTAGCACAAGGGACAATATGGTCAGATTTGGTCAGTAAATTTCATGAAAATAAATTAAGTTTAAAATAATTTCTAAAAAATAAAAAATAAAAAGGGATCAGTTTCCAGATAGTCTTCTCAATTAACTAAATCTCCAATTTAGCCATGTTGTCTTGGACATATCTGGAAGAAATACGCTTTCCAGTTAGAACTGATTATCAGAAGTGGTTCCAACGCTCAGAGAAAGCACGATTCCAGACACACACACCGTACGTTCGCTCTGTTCAGAAACAAGACCGGAGGCAGCGTTTTTAAGGCATCGTCGTAACTGCCCGCTCCGTCTTTTCCTACCAGTTCTACTTTTGTCAGCGATCTCAGGATGACATTTGCGGTGACAAATAAGAGGACTGTAAAAGAGGTTTGGTTTGTTTGGTTTTTTTTTTCAATAATTAATTACAAATTACTTTTGAAGCTTCCCAAAAATTCGGTATCTAGAAGCACAGGTAGTACCGGCACCGAAACAGACCTGCAGTTCCCACGAGAGAGTTAACACACACCCTTAAGGAGCAGAGCGGCTGCTGCCGCTTCGGAAGCCGCTGCCGCTTCGGAAGCCGCCGCCGCCGCGCGGGGAGCGCGGGAGGCGGCGCCGGCGCGGCAGCGGGAGCGCAGGCGATGGGCGGCCCTGCAGCGCCCCCCGGTGTCGGCGCGGCGCAGCGCAGGCGGAACGGAGCCCTCCGCGCCCCGAGCGCTCCCGCCGCCACCGGGGCTGGCGGCCAGGGAACGGCACGCGGGTGTCATCAAGCCGCAGCGGGGAAACGCCGCCGCCTCTGCACAATAATCACACAGCGCGCACCGTTTAAGCGCAACTGTGGGAAAAGCACTAAATCCCACTTGAACAAAATTCCGCGAGGAAATGAAAACCTACGACGCAACTGTTTCCCGAAAAAGGAGCATCCAGCAAATTATCTCAATGTAAAAACAGACAACAAGGGAAGGTCAGAATTATATTTCCACTTGCATGCAAAACTTCAGGTCCCGTATTTCTCTTAGTTTTTGGAAGCTACACAGAACGCAGTCCCCTTCTTCCTAGCTAAAAGATTGATAAACGCCCATAACCTTAATCACAGAAATTTAGGAATGCTGCGTTTCAATACTAGCCATGTTGTGATTTAAAAACAAAACAACACAAAACAATATTAAATGGACGTTACAGACAGATGGATGCTTTCAAAAGGATACTCTCACAACAAGAGATGCTTTCAAAATAACACGAAGGGACAGTAAGAAATTGCACTTAGCTCTGGATCAAAAGTATCTTCAAAGCTCCTTCTTCTGAAGACTCTTCAGAGCTGTTTGGAAAGACTCAATTAAGCATGCACCATGCCTCCCCCACCCATACATGAGGGCTATCTTGGTTTGGTTTGCTTTGCCTTTTTACTCCATAGGCACATGCCATGTCTCGAGTTAAAAATCCAGACATGGCTCAGCAGCCCAAGGTGCCCGTTTCCCCAGCAGAAGTACCTCCAGCTCTCCAGGAGTGAGACATCAGTTCAGCACCGCTGCAGACAAGGCTGCCTACGCCAAGCACAACAATCCAGATAAAGCTCTGGCTCAGGATTGCTATTGGGAACCTCGTCCGCCACCCACTCAATGAACAGGGAACGTCAGGAACATTTTGGGCCCCTCATTACAAGAAAGGTACTGGAATGTGTCAAAAGAAGAGCAATGAAGCTGGTGAAGAGTCTACAGAACAAGTCTTAGGAGGAGCAGCTGAGGGAACTGGGGTTGTTTAGTCTGCAGAAAAGGAGACTCAGAGACCACCTTATCGCTCTCTACAACTACCTGAAAGGAGGTTGCAGTGAGGTGGGTGTCAGTCTCTTCTCCCAAGTAATGAGTGACAGGATGAGAGGAAACAGCCTCAAGTTGCACTAGGGAGGTTTAGATTGGATATTAGGAAAAGTTTCCTCACTGAAAGGGTCGTCAAGCATTGGAACAGGCTGCTGGGGAAACTGGTTGAGTCATCATCCCTGGAGGTGTTTAAAAGATGTGCAGGTGTGGCACTTAAGGACATGGTTTAGTGGTGGACTTGGCAGTGCTAGGTTAACGGTTGGACTCAATGATCTTAAAGGTCTTTTCCAACCTAAATGATTCTATGAACATTCAAAGCAATCATTTTAAAAGAAAAAAAGGCCTAACACAATTTCTTCCTGTGTATGGCAAATTCTGTAGCTACATGACAAGGTCGTGTATTTTTTTCAACATTAAGCCAAGTTTTGCTACCAACGCTGGAGCAGCGATGTTAGCCACTAATCATTAATCATTGTTACAGATGACTTCAGAAGGCTAAGCTTATTGCATCGAGCAATCACTTAAATAAAAAGAACAGTATTTCTAAATTTAGTTATGCCAAAAGACTCTCAAATCACAACTTATATGCACTTGAAGCTGCAAGCAGTGGCAGGCATGGATATTTAAGCTTTCTGGAATAATCAAACTGCTCAACCTAAATTGAAATTATTACATTATCTCTTAACATTAGTTCTCTTCCTACACTGAACAAAACTGTACTTCCTTTCCTATGCTGTGGGCACTTTACTTGCATCTAGTGAAACATGAAACATGTCTTTCAATTACTGCCACAAGTACTTCCATTAAATGCCTCTTGCTCTTCAGTAAGACGTTCCAGTGTTTTTAAATAATGTTTCTTCCTCTTACAACAATTCTTTTCAATTCTATAATTTCAGTGTTTCTTCAGAATTCCAGGCAGCAAAAACATGACGGAATCTTCGTAAAACAGCCAATAAAACTCCTAGTAATGTCAGATGAATTGCAGTCACTGTATTTTTATTTTATAACTGTAAACATCCGGGCAGTTCAATAATGGAAGAAAAATATAAAAAAAAAAAAAAAAAGGATCACTTTCTAAAATGATCATTAATGAACTGTAAAAAATGCTGTTAACTTTGGTGGGTTGCTGACAAGAAACCAAAATAAGTAAAATACAAGAATCCATCATTTATGTGACACAGTGCACACGTTTTAACAGATCAGGCATGAAAATGCATGCTTTTAAGATGCCACTTTACAGAACTGTGCAAAAAATTCCCCTTCTGAGAAACAAGGCACAACATCCAGATTATTGATAGGGGCCACCAACCCAAGCTAAGCATAGCAATAGCGTAGAGAGGAAGGCAATGATCGAAGACACATGGTCATACTTCACCGAAACACATTATCCTAAAAAGTGCAGGAAGAGATTTTTCTGCATCTTCCCCAGAAAATAATAAATGTGGGAAAGCAGCCCTGCATGATAAATCCTTTTCTTCTCTCCCGTAAAGCTGAGGCTATAAGCTACACATGAAGGCAGAACAACATTACACAAGAAGAGCAATCATCTCAGAAGTGGGAGTTGCAAGCCTTGTTCTTGAACTTTTAAGTAAATAAAACTAATGCTATGATAACCATGATAACCACAACCCATTACAGTAGGGATTTCATTAGAATAAATCTCAGTGACTAACTGCAGCTTGAAATATCAAAGCTGAGAACTGACAGATTATTCTCCATTGCTCAGAGGATGACCATCAGAAAGACAGGCAAACACTTGGTCTTTCCACACTATCTGTTCTTTGGCATCAGCATTTTCCTATCCCATCTTTCACTCTACTCGAAGAAGTTACTATCAAGGTATTTGAGAAAGAGATTCACATTTTTCCCCTTTTTCTTCAAGACAGTAAAATCTTGGAAACAGTCTTCTCAAGTCTATAAATAAAATAATTTAAAAAAAACAAACACACACACAAAAAACAGAAACAAAAACTCTAAAAAACCCAAAAAAACCAAACCAACCCTGCAGCACGCAAGATGTTTCTCACTCTCAAGTATATCAGCCTGCAACTAATGGAAGAAGTCATTCAAAGATAGCCATATGGTTGTATTGTAAAGCTTTACCACCAAGGGTCTTTCCTTCTCTGTCCTCAAAGTTGCTGTAACTTTGCTAAGAGGAGAATTGAGTGCAATGGAATGAGAGCAAAAATAAAACCAGGGTTATGTTTCATTTGAAATAAATTATTTTTTAAAAGCATTGTATATATCACCAACCCCTAACACCTCGTGTCCGCTGCATGAATGAGAGCGCTAGTCAGGTGTCACTACAGTTACGCGTGCCATCAGAGGTGAGAGTACAAGGTATGTGGACATGGCCAAGCACACAGTAGCCTTGCTACCTGGGGTAGCAAGAGTCATCAAATCCCAGAGGCAGCAGCCTCAGCTGTGCCTGAGAAGGTCCCAAGAGTGTCCAGAGGACTCGCTGCATAGAAGTCATTTTCTCCATGGCACCACTGGTTTTGATACCAAAGAAGGATGGATTAAAACTCTGCTTGGCTACATTACCTCACAACACTATTTACTTCTTGATTCCATTAGATTATGAAATTGCACTAATTCACACTGCATCAAAAGAAGTGTGGCCAGCAGGTCGAAGGAGGTCATTCTCTCCCTCTATTCTGCTTTCATGTGACCTCACCTGTAGTACTGCATTCAGCTCTGAGGTCCCCAACATAAGAAGGACATGGAGCTGTTCGAATGGGTCCAGAGGAGTGCCACAAACATGATCTGGGGGCTGGAGCCCCTCTCCTATGAAGACAGGCTGAGAGAGTTGGGCTTGTTCAGCCTGGAGAAGAGAAGGCTCCGGGGAGATCTTCTAGCAGCCTTCCAGTACCTAAAGGGGGCCTACAAGAAAGCTGGAGAGAGGCTTTTTACAAGAGTGTTTAGCAATAGGACAAGGGGAAATGGCTTTAAACTGAAAGAGGGGAGATTTAGATTAGATATAAGGAAGAAATTTTTTACAATGAGGGTGGTGAAACACTGGAACAGGCTGCCCAGAGAAGTTGTGGATGCCCCATCCCTGGAGGTATTCAAGGCCAGGTTGGATGAGGCTTCGAGCAACCTGATCTAGTGGAAGGTGTCCCTGCCTCTGGCAGGGAAGTTGGAACTAGATGATCTTTAAGGTCCTTTCTAACTCAAACTATTCTATGATCATGAAATCTTAATACTTTTCTTCACCTCTAACATTTGGGGATCCTGGTTACTCAGCTAACGTCCTACCACAGTAGGATACCAATTTTTAAATAGAGTTTTTAACTCAAATCTCCACTTCACTAAACAAAGGTTCTTGTAACTGAGAAGTCATCACAAGCAGATGAGCTTCTAGCAGTATCATTGCTACACTAGTTCTTAGACCCTTATTATGCAACTTCTAAAAGTTTATATTATTAAGCAAGGTACTACTGACATGTTTGTCGAGGATACAAATCCTGAGATACAGAGAGAAATTGCAGAACATTGCTGATGGGAATCAGGAGGAAGGAAAACAAAACTGGTCCATGTGTCAGAGGTCACCTTGGAAACACCCGTAACATTAATGACATGGTGAAGAGAGGACATCTGTCCAGGAAACATTTGTTTTGGAAAGACTAGGAATCAAGGTGGATAGCTACTGGGCAGCAGAATCAGAAGGCTGTCATAGCAAGACTTCAAATTTTAATTCACATGAGTCCAAGTTCCTAATAAAGCACATGTTTTTAATAGTGATAATAAGCTACTGGAAGACCTTACCAAATATTAGGACGACTGGATACTAGAAATGTTAAACTCAAAATCACAGGATACATGCTTTCAGAAAAGTATTAAGGTGAAGAACTCCTGTAATCAGTGCTGTGCGAGAGGCTCAGAGCAGGCCAACACAGTGAAGTTTCCGGGTCTGCAGACCAAATTTTGATAGCAGTGTTTCATTGTTTGGGTGTTTTTTAAGTACGAATTTCAAACTCGGAACAGCCACTGCATCCAGGGGAAGAACGGACAGCTGGTTAATACTCAGCTCCGAAGCCTAAACGTAAATCACAGCTGTACACAGTCACTTTTATCCGTGCCTCTGAATCAGGATTACCTACAGAAGAACGTTGAACTCCTGCTGCTCAAATGCACTATCAAGTCCAGGAAATTCTTACCCCACAACTCATTTCTCTGGAGCATGGGGTCAGTCCTGGACAAGCTGAGACTTCCCTTATGCAACAGGAATCCAAAACCAATAAATAGATAAACAGTTAAGACAGAGTTTGGCATTTTAAAGCAAACTTGACAGACTAGGGAATTCCACTGAACAGCACAATATTACTTGTCTACCAGTTGCAACGTCGAAAGTTTTTTCTCGATGTGAGACATGACCACAACAAAAACAGTCAGAAGAACCCACATCACACAGGCTTGCACCTCTTCCTCCCTCACCCAACACAGGCCAAACCACCCAACCTCATCACTCTTCTGGACCCTTCTCATGTCACTGATGACACATGAATGTCTCCATGTAAGAAAGCAAGTACTCAATCGGGACTAAAAACTATTGCAAGCATTTATCTTTCTGCTTGTGCATTCCCACACATACCCAAGGTGTGTGCATAGCGCTTATACCTCTCTTGCCCTTTCCGAGAAGTCACCTCACTCCCATGAATTTTGTCCTTTGAGAGAAATTAAAGCTCTAGACAGAACGTACAGATTTTGCTGCCTGACATGCACATAGAGACATTCAAGTCTATCGTTTGCTCAAAATCAGGTAGGGTTTTTAATATGCTGCAAAGCTTTGCCAATCTTCATTATCAAGTGGGAGGAAAAGATTGCTAGCAGCTCAGTTTTGTCAAAGTGAAAAACCCAAACCATTAAAAAGGAGAAGACCACCACAGATGTACCTTTGCTGGCTCACTTTGACAGCTGTCATTTGTAACAGTATTCAACAGTGTGGAAGCTGGAGGTGGAAAGCTTGCTGATTTCCATACCAGGTTATGCACAGGAAGGAAGTCCAAAAGCAGCGTCTAATCTCTAGCAAAGTTTGAGCTCTAGCCAACTTCTGTAGAGAAGATCACTCCAAACCAGACCATGACAAACCTCGAGTCTTTACACATACCGAGACCACATCCAGGGGTCTTCTCGGCACTGACTCTTCCCCTGTATCTGTTTGGAGCAGAGTTATCACCTGCTCCTCTTGCCAATCTAGTAACCAACTTACCAAATATCTTCGGTAATCTTGCCTATGCAAGAAATTTAGGAAGAGCGAGCCGTTCTCAAATCTTTAGCTGAAGACAGAGTAACAGAAAACAAGGCATTAACGTGGCCTCTGAAACAAGGCTCCAAGTTAAGAACAAGCTTTTTATTATTGCTTGAATCTATTGGATAAACTAAGACCACCACCAAGGTTTGCTTTAAGGCACTCTTCTTGGGATTAAAGCCATGACACGGACTCCCACCAATATTCCTTTAAAGTTACATTATTGCCAGCTAAATCTGTCATATTGACAATCAGTTCAGGTAATTCAAATGAATATCAATACCTAGAGCAGGACTTTCTTGAAAACCATATGTGAATTTGTTTTTTCCGCAAACAAGTGACTATGGAGTTCTGAGAACATATATATAAAACATCATGACTGGTATAAAATAATTGCTCAAATACAAGAATCCAAGTCACGTGCAAAGCACAACACCAAGAACAACATTGTTCTTTGTGCCAAATGAAGACGACTGATCTCAGAGAAGAGAAAGTGCTTTTTTGTGTACATGAACTAAAAACGTTCCTGGTACCCAGAGTCATGACACTTCTTACCCTGGGCTTCCAAGGAAATGCTCGATGGCAGCGTCCCATCTGATGTACGAGACATGGATGCCAATCCAACATCCTCAAAGTAACTAAACTGAAACCTTTGACAGCTACACAGGTAGCTAACAGGAGCCTGGCACATGTCTGAATGCACAAGAAAGTGCAGTCTGTGGGTGTACTTGGGTATTTTCAGTTAGCCCAAAAGCAAAGCAAGAAGCCAAATAAGAAGTGAGAGACACCACGTTGCTAACAGAGAACAGAAATATCTAAAAGGACTACATGGCTTACAAAGTACAGACCTGAGAAAGGTTTGCTGCTTCCACATCAATGGTCATCAACAGTCGCATGAATTTACCTGCTTCACTCTTTGGTAACGGTGTTGATAAGGAACAGAACTGAACACGGGAAAGGCTGAAACATGGGCATGCCCACTGCCAGTTCTTGAAGCAAGGTGTAAGAAATCAGCTACTGTTTAAGGCAACAAGACTAATGAAAAACATGGAGACTGTTTCCTACACAGAAAAAAAACTGGGAAGACAGAGTTTAAAGAGCTGGAACACTATAAAGGGCAGAAAAGGAAGCAGAAATAAAGGCAAATGAAGTCAGGTGTTATTCATGCTTGCACATACAGTAGATCACCTCGTTGCAATTGAGGGATCTTTTCAAATCGTACCCAAATCCCAGCTAGTTGCTGCCTCTATAATCAGGCAAGAACAAGAAACAGCAGCTGGTAAGAAGGAGGGGGAAGGGGGAAAAGAAAAAAAAGAGAAAAAGAGAAACTTTTAACCTACACGTGGGGGAATCGAGCCTAAGAATCTTAATTGACTCAATTAAATCTGCAGAGAACAGAGATACTGTAAATACTAGAACTGGCTTGGAAAAAGAAAAGGAAAAACCCTCCAAGGCAAAACATTCTTTTATTCTCTGAGCTCTGTTGTGCCATGCAATTCAGAAGACAGAGGTTTGCCCCAGAGCTATATTAAGGGTTACGCTTTGTGGTTTACAATTTTGATATGCCATTTCTGAGGTTTCTCAGGATATCTCATGAGAGAGCAGGATTACGGCGTATGACAGAAACACTTGTTCTATTACAGAAGTTCAAATCTGTGGAAGAACCCATTATAATACACTGAACTGTCAATCCTGCTGCCTATTTCTTCCTGCAAAGGAGATGCAGGAAAACAGACGCTTTGCTTTTTTTAAGTTATCAAACAGATTTACAACATATAAATGGAAAACTACATGGTGTCCTTCTCCTTAGGATATTATCAGCATGGCTAAAGCATTTAGGTTGGGGACTGCCAGTTTTTATGGGTTTATGTACCTGCCACAATGCTGGTATTTGGCCTCCTGACCAAGTATCCGAGAGAGAAACACTTCACATGAAACAGCATCACAGCCACAGCAGACAGAAAGCAGTAACGGACGCAGGGACCTCATTATAAAGTGCATCCTTAGCTCCATGCATTAGCTGGGGAATTTTAACATTTCAGCTCCAAAAACACACACTAAAGCCACAACAGAAGATATAAATGCTCTAATAAATATTTCAAGTGTCAGTCCACTCAGCAACAGAATGAAAGAGAAAGGGATTTAAAACCTGTGTGTAGTTTATGAACTGCACAGAAAAAAGTGAAAGTTTAGCCTCAAAAAACCCACTATTATCTAAACCAGATGTTGGCTTCACAACACTCAATTTATGATAAATTGTTTTAATATTTATACCTAGCACGAGCTCTGTAATAAATCAGACAAAGGCAAAAATATAACGAGCGTTCTGAAGCAAAGAAATTACACGCTCCTGCTTTGTAAAACCAGTTTGTTTGGAAAGCAAAGGGAATAAATCTCACGGTGGCTTCACGATGCTTTTCTTCACCTGCCGCGTCACCAGCGACGAAGCCAAGAGACAAAGCCCGAAGAACAAATTGTTACCAACAGCGGCGGCAGGCTGGCTTGCCAACCTCCCTCACCCCGGGCAGGAGGGAGAGGAGGGCCCGGCGCGGAGCGGTCGGTGCCCGGCGGGGCTGTCCCTTTTCCTCCGGCCGCCACGCGGGGGCTCCCGCCGCCCTCCGCCCGCGCCGCGCCGGAGGAAAAGGGATTTCTGGAGGAAATCTCGGGAACCCTCGGGTGAGTGGAGGGGCGAACGCGATGCTCACGGTCGCGAAGGCGCGTTACCTCGTGGGACGGTAAACTACTGAGGAGCCGCGCGTGAATCTCTCCGCTGGTGACGCCGTTCACGACGAGCAGCGCCAGCGCTGCGCTGCCGCGCATCCCGCGGGAAACGGCCTTGTGGTCCAGCCGTGCTTATGTGGCTCAAGGTAAAAGCTGAGGCTCTTACTGCCAGCTCATGGCTCTTCTCCTCAAAACATCAAGTGAGATTTAGGCTTTGGCAACAGGGGAAAAAAAAAAATGTTCAGTAACCCATGTTCGGGTTGGAAAGCAATAACGCAGCAAATCAAATCCAAGAGCTGGGAACCCAGTGCTGATCAAAAACCATCCAACTTCATCTCCAAGCAGTAAGGGGCAGTTGGGCACAGCGATGCACGTAGGCATGCGCAGGGTCCAGAGGGGAGATGTACCATTTCACACTGCTCTAGAGCGAACGGAACATGAAGCTCTTGCCCACAAGAACATCAGTTTGACGTCGCAACATTTTAGTTCAGCGCCCTACTAAGTCATGGTGTCGGAATACTTCATGTCAGGAGCAGACACTGGAAGGCTAGCTTCTTCTCCCATAAAATCATCTGTTTTAAACATGTTTTGCTGTCAAGAGGCTTCACCTCCCCAAAAAAGTTCGGATACTGTCAATGAAGTGGCAGCTTTGGCATCACATGCTGCAGGGAGAGAGTGCAGTTACAGATTGGTACAGGCTAAATCATATCTGCTGTAAAGAAGAGTTTGTATTATACTGTATTTAAAAGACACTACCAATTTTTGCCTGAAGCATCTCACCGATAGAGAAGGCAGGCACTAAAGCAGGAAGGCAGACTCTTCACCTCCCCAGATTGAAGAGAACCTCCATTTTTTCACATCTAGGAATAAAGGGTGCCGCAACTGCACTGAAAATGTAGTTTCCAGCTCAGCTGGACTTGTGGCTTTCCATGCTACCCGCTGGGCGCAGGTGGTCAGAAGAAAACAACGGAAAGTAATGAGAAGAGAATGGAGATAACAGTCAGAGTGGGCTTCAGGTCCTAACAGCAATTTAAAGAAGTTTCTCATTTTTCAGTAGTGTCATCATAACCCTGGACAGGGCGAAGCCGAGGCTCCTGCCTCAGTAAGTGGTTTACAGTGGGTGCCTCACACTTTCATGGGTTCTTGCAACATGGCCAACAGTCCAGGCAGCCAAGGAGCCACAGCAAGTAGAAGGGGAATCTCCCAGCTTTTAACTATAGGAAATTTTTTTGTTGTTTTTACAGTTCCTTTCTTTCAACAGATTTATAGTGGCAATATTCCACAATCATCTTATAATAAAAATAAAATAAAACAAAACCCAAACAGAACAACATCACCATCACCCCTCAACAAAAAAAGGCTTATATGCTGTTGGAAGCCTCACTGAAAAGCAAGGCTTTGATGTTCTAGGTGCAATTCACAGCGGCATTTCTCCATGACCACCCAGATGAGTGCAGAAAGATCAGAATGAAAGTAGCAACAAAATCAGAGCACTGATGAATCCCTTGTGGTTCACTTCGCTCCAGCCCACGTCCGTGGTTTTACAAACTCTTCCTATCGTTCCTACTCAGCATGAGTGGCAGCAACACTGACCCACCAGTTGGTTTTATGTGTTACTGGACATTTAAATGAACCAGAGCAGTAATCCAGAACTGAAGTATTTTGGCTCTGTTCATGTGAAAAAAAAAATATTAAAGTCTATATTCCATTTGCTATCTGTGGCATTTAACTACTGAGGATTCCCCATTACAGGGCAGTGTTTTATTGACAAGCCTGCACTGCCATGTAACATTTGCTGCTCAGCAGCAGAGCACCTCAGCTCAATACGAGAGCAGACTGCTTGAGGAAGCAGAGATACCACCTATGACATGTCACCACATCTGCAGATGGGATGGGGACCAGAGAGGGCACTGCGCTTCTGGCTGCTTTTGGGACTGCCATGGATACAACGGACACTGACTGAGATTCACTCTCAAAAATCTAAATGTAGGCACCAGGCATGGGAAAGTACTACCGGAACAAAGTCAAGAAAAAAAAAAATCTCAGTCTAAATGTAAAACTCGTTTTAAGTAATCCTTAGGACACTGCAGGTGCTGCTGTATTGCATTAACTTTATCTGCTGGAGCAAGCGGGCAGCACGTTTTGTGCCAGGCCACCACCAGTTTGAAGAACACCATGCAGTTTAGGACAAGAGCTGACAAAGCTGTTTTCAAAGCACAAGAACTCCTTGGGTCTGGATTTTGCTTTCGCATTCAGAATCAACAACAGAAGGCAGCCCCAGGTCCAGACACAGAGAGGACTGAGGGTTATGTTTTAAGGCAAGAAGTACTACATGCTGAAAAGATTATCTCAGTCAATTTAGACAGCTACTTAAGTTCTCAAATTTGGATACTACCACAATAATCTCACCTGAAGGACTGAGTAATCTTAACCTATGATAATCCAGTGGGGACAGCTTAAAGGGAGGCAGCTGACATACTTCCCCAACATCAGATAACAGGACATACAGCCAATCTTCATCGGTTCCCAATCTCTTAAGCGCCTTCGGGTTTTGCTGTCCCTTTCCAGGCACGGCACAGGCCAGGATGCCATACCAGCTTAGCATATCCTTTTCTTGCCTTCAGAAGATCCAGAAGTTGGTTCCCAGAGGCAGCAAGCAACCTGGGGAGATGTCATCCCAGCTCTGATACCTTGGATGTGATCAGCCTCCTCAGAAGGGGCTGGAAGTGGTATCTGTGCCAAAGACCTTCAGGTTACAGAGATCCAGCCCAGACAAGGTGCAGGAACTCAGGTCAGGAGAGAGGACACAGACTAGCAGTTACTAACTTCCAGTTATCCTCTCTTTTCCAGTTCATGCAGGAAGCACACCAGCAGCTTGTTTGATACACATTATGCTTTGTGCTGGGTGCAGAAAAAGCAGTGCAGAAGGCAGGAGAGCTGTCGTTGGTCCTTCTGACAGATTCCCATGTCTGTGGCACCATACCAAAGGCAGCACCTTATGGCTGTTGCTGCAGCCTGTGGGCTATCCAGAATAGTCATATATCAACACACACGTGTTAAGGAAGAACGATATTAGAAATCTATCTGGTATGGAAATAAAATGGAAAATTGTTGTCTCGCATTCTTTTTCACACTGTCCATTATGCTGCTGAAGTGGCATGCCACTCTTTCATCTACCTGAAGCTCATCACATCGTGCACAAAGTCTGATTATAAAGATGTAAGAGAATCCTTATGAAAGCTATGAAGAAAATTAGTTGAATGCTAATTCGGGGGGGGGGGGGGGGGGGGGGGGAAAGGCCCAAGAAAAGTGGTCTCCATATACCAGAGAAAGCATGTGAAACCAGGCTAGAGGGAATGAAAACCCCTGACTCATCATCACACTAACCAAGCATTAGAAAAGTGATGTACAGATTAGTACAGTCATGAGATGATGTCAGACAACAGTGCTGGCATTCAGTTCATTTCCACAGCCAAGACCAGAAGAAAAACATTAAACAATCTTTGTCTCATAGCAGTCGTATGCATGGAAACACAGGGAGCAGCCAGTCCAGAATCCAGAAGCATATACAGGAGACAAGCTGCTGGACTATGCCTACTCCATAGTGGAAACAAACCTTCTGCTCCTCAAGTGATCGTCATTGTTAACTTGACATCATATTAGGGCCTCCAGCCATGGAGTCATATAGCACTAGTCCCTCCCTCAAGCCCGGAACAGTAGGCATCGCATTCATAGCGATATATGTCCTGTGAGTGAGTTGTGGTTTGCCATTCACTCTCACGCTTCACATTTCTGCCATCCTTTACACATCAGGACCAACTGTGCCACTCCAGTGCATTGGCGAGGTAGGAGAGATGGGGAACTGTCCCTCTCCATCGATGCAGAGGGGCTGGACACAGCATCCCTCTGCGTGCAAGAGCAGCCAGAGCTTCCAAAGCAGCAGGTAATTGGAAATGTTGCCTTTTCCACTACATGCGTAGGAAAACACAATTCTGTCTCCCTTACATACAGGCTACAGAGTGTTTCACCTTTATAGTATGCCTTCAGACAGCCTCATGTGAAAAATGGATATAAAAATACTGTTAAACAATCATTTTCATACCAGCATGTCAAAATCACTCTCTTGGCAATACAGTGAGAGAATGACAGAAGTAATGATTTAGCAAAATCAAGTTCAGCCACCAGCTCAACCTCTTCGTTCCACTAATAAAAGAAGTTCAGATTATAATTAGAACTCCTACCAAGAGACAAATATAATGATGCTGACTTAACATAACATTATGTCATAACACACACACGTCTATGCATTAAAATAGAAGCTGGCAAATATACTTTTGAATGAAGCTGGAAAAACTAAGTTTTGAATAATACCTTAGGGAGCCAAAACCAAATACACATCAATGTCTGAATACAGTAAATACCTAATGAACAGTGTTTTGTGACATTGTGGAAAGAAGAAAAGGTGGAACAAAAAGGCCCTCTTTCTGTCTCCTCTTCTCCCTCCTTTTTCGAGCCAAGTTTCAGTACCTACTTACAAATTATCAACCATTTTCAAGAACTTGTGCTGCCTTCTGAGGAAGAAGCTGCAGAGTCACAAGAAATCCAAGCAGATTATTAAAAACTATCAATGAAACATCTCTAGAACTGATGTAATTTTGCTTCTCATCTCATCCACACATGGAACTTCATCGTTATAATGGAGCCAATGTACTTGCCTTCAATAATGAGCCTTCCCTCTCTTCCCCACATTGAAGACTTTGGTCAAACACAACCTGCCCATAGTATTAATAGTATACATGAGAGCTTTGGAGAGGCCAACTCTGACCAAGAATCAGCAACAGGCTTTAATGAGATACAAAGTTTTTTCTTTTCTTTCTGTGCACCCTGAAGTACCCACGGAGCTGAATTTTACAGACTTCTGTTTCAAACAGAAATACAGATGTTGCTGCATCAGAGCTAGGAAGAGTAGACTGTGCCTTTCATACCCATTAAGCTGCAACATTTTATGGGGAAGGAGGTTGAAAATCTTTTTACTTTCATGTTAGACTCTACTTTCTATGTTGCAGACATCAAAACAAGATATCCTGGATATCCCAAGCTATACACAGTTCCATGATATATTTAAATTGCTGTTAACAATTAATCCTTCTATCACCAAGAAGGATGAATATCTGCTTTCAGGGCAATGCAACAATGCTTACCTTCTGTGAAGAGGCTTAACACAAAAGAATACACTGATGAGACACAAAGTTTGCATACTCATTAAAAAAAAAAAAAAAAGGTATTTGCTTCCCCTATGTGTAAAGTACTGTTACAATAAACCCAGTAGGTCATTACTCTTAAAGACCTGACTATTGCAGGTTATTTTTTCAATTGTATTAGGAGTCCCCTTTGGCTGTTCACTGCTTTTATTTGTTCTGTGGAAGGATACCCACAAAGAAATTAGTCTTAACTAAAATCATGTCAACTACTACCTGCCAGTAGCTAGCAACAGTACCATCACTGGAAACTCTTGTGAAGGAGGTGCATACAAACACCTAGAAATTTAACACAATGCGAACAACTACACAGTGAGCTCAGGGAGAAAGTAAATCCAGTAGCATCACTTGACAGTAAGCAACCTCAATAATAACTGCAGCAATGGAAGCTAATTGGTAAGACAGAGTAATAACAAGGAGAGTTCTCTGAAGCTAAAACAAAGGTACCGGATGGAACATGCCGTTCTCAGAGGGGAACCAGGGTCTTAGCTCAAAAGCTAGCAGGGCTCATTGGCAGGGCTTTAAACTAGATTTGAAGGGGGAGGGGGGGAATATCAAGAATGATAAAGATATGCTGGAAGTACCTGTAGAACAGAAGAAGGGAATTCCAGCCGCTCCAGCCAAGAAGTCAGATTCATACCGCTGTCAGCATGGCACCAGTGCCAGCACCGAGGGTCCAGAGGACGAGGAAGGATCGCAGGTATGTTCAAACGAACTTACACTGCCGTCCAAGAGAACCCCTGTCGCTCCAGCCAGCGAGTCGGCTTTGTCGGAGGCCCAGCTGAAGTGTATGTACACCAACGCACGCAGCATGGGAAATAAACAGGATGAGCTGGAGATGCGTGCACATGAGCAGGGCTACGACCTTATTGGCATCACGGAGACGTGGTGGGACGACTCCTATGACTGGAGTGTCAACACGGAGGGGTATAAGCTTTTTAGAAAGGACAGGAAGGGGAGACGAGGAGGGGGTGTCGCTCTCTATGTCAGCAACCGGCTGGAGTGCGTGGAGCTTCGCCTGGGGTCGGAGGAGGAGCTGACAGAGAGTTTATGGGTCAAGATTAGAGGACGGGGACGGATAGGGGATGTTACGGTAGGGGTCTGTTACAGGCCACCTGGCCAGGAGGACAGAGCAGATGAAGCGCTTTATAGCCAGATAGGAGCAGCCTCGCGGTCACAAGCCCTGGTCCTCATGGGGGACTTCAACCACCCTGACATCTGTTGGAGAGACAATACGGCAGGGCACAGGCAGTCCAGGAGGTTCCTGGAATGCGTGGATGACAACTTCCTCCTGCAGGTGATAGAGGAGCCGACAAGGAGGGGTGCCATGCTCGACCTTGTGCTCACCAACAGGGAGGGACTGGTGGGTGATGTGAAACTTAAGGACAGCCTTGGCTGCAGTGACCACGACACGGTGGAGTTCAAGATCCATGGGGCAGCAAGGAAACCATTCAGCAAACTCTGTACCCTAGACTTCAAGAAGGCGGACTTCGGCCTCTTCAAGGACTTGATGGGCAAAGTGCCGTGGGAGGCAGCCCTGGAGGGACGAGGGGCCCAGGAAAGTTGGTCCACATTCAAGGAGCACCTCCTCCAAGCTCAGCAGAGGTGCATCCCGATGAAGAACAAGTCGGGCAAAAAGACCAGGAGGCCTGCGTGGATGAGCAAGGAGCTCCTGGACCAACTGAAAATGAAGAGGTTAGCCTACAGAGGGTGGAAGCAGAGACAGATAGCCTGGGAGGAATACAGAGAAGCTGTATGAGTGACCAGGGATCAAGTGAGGAAGGCTAAAGCCCTGAAGGAATTGAATTTGGCAAGGGATATAAAAAGCAATAAGAAAAGCTTCTATAGGTATGTAGGGGACAAAAGGAAGTCCAAGGAGAACGTAGGCCCCCTCCGGAAGGATACTGGTGCTCTGGTCACCCGGGACATAGAGAAGGCTGAGGTACTCAATGAATTTTTTGCCTCAGTCTTCACTGATAAAGCCTCTTGTCTTACCACCCAAGCTGTGGAAAGAACTAGCAGGGACTGTAAGGATGAACCACCGCCCACTGTACTTGAAGAGCAGGTTCGGGAACATCTGAGGAACTTGAAGGTGCACAAGTCCATGGGACCTGATGAGATCCATCCGCGGGTCCTGAAGGAACTGGCGGATGAAGTTGCCAAGCCACTGGCCATTGTATTTGAGAAGTCGTGGCGGTCTGGCGAGGTCCCCGATGACTGGAAGAGAGGGAACATAACCCCCATTTTTAAAAAGGGGAACAAGGAGGACCTGGGCAACTACAGGCCGGTCAGCCTCACCTCTGTGCCTGGCAAGGTCATGGAGCAGATTCTCCTGGGAACCATGCTAAGGCAAATGGAGAGCAAGGAGGTGGTGGGTGACAGCCAACATGGCTTCACCAAAGGCAGATCGTGCCTGACCAACTTGGTGGCCTTTTATGATGGGGTGACAACATCGGTGGACAAGGGTCGACCAACGGATGTCATCTACCTGGACTTGTGCAAAGCTTTTGACACTGTCCCGCACGACATTCTTCTCTCTAAACTAGAGAGGCATGGGTTTGATGGATGGACCACTCGGTGGATAAGGAATTGGCTCAATGGCCGTACTCACAGAGTAGTGGTCAACGGCTTGATGTCCATGTGGAGACCAGTCACGAGTGGCGTCCCTCAGGGGTCCGTGTTGGGCCCGGCCCTCTTCAACATCTTTGTCGGTGACGTGGACAGTGGCATGGAGTGCACCCTCAGCAAGTTCGCCGATGACACCAAGCTGTGTGGTGCCGTCGACACGCTGGAAGGGAGGGATGCCATCCAGAGGGACCTCGACAGGCTGGAGAGGTGGGCCTGTACCAACCTCATGAAGTTCAACCAGGCCAAGTGCAAGGTCCTACATATGGGTCATGGCAATCCCAGGCACAATTACAGACTGGGTGGAGAATGGATCGTGAGCAGCCCTGAGGAGAAGGACTTGGGAGTACTGGTGGACGAGAAGCTCAATATGAGCCGGCAATGTGCTCTTGCGGCCCAGAAGGCCAACCGCGTCCTGGGCTGCATCAAGAGGAGCGTGGCCAGCAGGTCGAGAGAGGTGATTCTCCCCCTCTACTCTGCCCTCGTGAGACCTCACTTGGAGTATTGCGTCCAGTTCTGGAGCCCCCAACATAAGAAGGACATGGACCAGTTGGAGAGGGTCCAGAGGAGGGCCACGAAGATGATAAGAGGGCTGGAGCACCTTTCCTATGAGGACAGGCTGAAAGAGTTGGGGCTCTTCAGCCTGGAGAAGAGGAGGCTCCGGGGTGACCTTATAGCGGTCTTCTAGTACCTCAAGGGGGCCTACAAGAAAGATGGGGAGAGGCTGTTCAGGAGGGCCAGCTGTGATAGGACAAGGGGTAATGGTTTTAAAATAGAGGGAGGTAGATTCAGGTTGGATATTAGGAAAAAATTTTTTACCATGAGAGTTGTAGAACACTGGAACAGGCTGCCCAGAGAGGTGGTGGATGCTCCATCCCTGGAGACGTTCAAGGCCCGGCTGGATGAGGCCCTGAGCAACCTGATCTAGTTGGAGATATCCCTGTTCCTTGCAGGGGGGTTGGACTAGATGACCTTTGAAGGTCCCTTCCAGCCCTAACGATTCTATGATTCTATGATTCTATAAAGCAGCAAGTAATAAACCAAAAGGCTCTACAAGCATATAATGTTATACAGCCGGTACTGAAGGATCAGCACAGCTAAGCACACACAGCAAGTCTTGGGCCTCCTTCCTGAATACAAAGATAAACCACACTGAACGCATGACTGAATAAGCACTGCTGTATACCCAGGAAAGGAACTATAAAGAGTTCAGAGATAGTACTGAGATCAATTTTTTAAATAAAAATAAAAAATTGAACAGGGATATTTTATTATTAATAATGAAAAATTAAGAGGTGACTAGTAAGTTCACCTACTTAAACTCTGCTAGGTCAAGAAACCTTTCTAAAGAGGAGGAGTACAACACAAGTTGCATTTGTGCATCCATCTTTAGGTTACCCTCCCTCTTCCCAGAAAAGGGGTGGGAAACGGACAAATTCAAGTCTGGCACCCAGAATAAAAGTTTAACATACAGAATTAATCAGATAAGAACATTTTTTGTGCACCTTCATGCCTATGAAATCAGACAGTGTTTCAATCTGTAGTACAACACTGTCCAGGAAAAACAAAAACAAACAAACAAACCAAAAAACCACACCTGTTCTCTATTGCAGTCACTGTTCCAGGGGAAAGAAAACAAACAAACAGAACAGTGGATAATGGAAGTTCTAAAGGAGTTGTAGGCATTCAGTTAGCTCAAGCTAGCAGTACACAGTGATCTTGCACTTTGTAACATAGTCAGAGTATCAATGGCCAGTGTCCCCAAAAGGCAACCACATACACTACTTCAACATTTCACATAAAACATGGGAGCAGTGGAACGTATTAAAGTTTCTAACAGTCACTTAAAATAAGATTTAAACATAACTACTTGTTGCTCACCAGCCTGGGCTGCAGCTCCAAGAATGTCATTGCATCTTCCGCAGCCAGGAGGGAATGGCCCGCCTTTTGTAGGTGAGGTCTAAACCTTAATTAGGAAATCAATCAATTCCATCCAGCTGGGCAATCTGGGCAACAGCCACAGTTGCAATAGCCATAACTACTAGCTCTGCTAAGTGATAACTCCTGTCTTTTGTTATGCATCCCGTCTGAGACCCTGTCCATACCTTGAGGCTGTAAGGCTCCAGTGTAAGAAAAGGAAAAAAAAAAGTGATTCCTACATGAAGATAGCCATTTACATGAAGATTTATGTAGACACAGTTGATGTCTAAGTGCATTCCGTCTCCACCAAGATTTCATACTGAGAAAGCTTGAAGAGAGAGAAGAGGAAGCACAAGGGAGACACACAAGCTCCCACTTGTGCAGGCACACATGCTACACCCCACCCTCCACACTGAAGTCCTCAATACTCCGTTTAAATCTGCTCAGTTAGTTTTCTGTACTCAGCCTGAGTATGTTACAAGGCTAACTGTTTGAAAAGCTCGGTAGAACATCTGAATCCTCCCAGCTATTTAAAGTTGCTAGGATTCACTACATGTAAGCATGGGGTTTTGTTCTTCCTATTCCTATTGTATGAACAAGAACTTTCTGTTACTTTGACTATAGATATACTCCTCCTTTGTTCTTTCTCTACCTTCTTCCACCAAGTTAATCCATTTTCCCTCCGTAAATACTGGTCTCAGTTGCTCCCTAGTGGGGCTCAAGCTATGTAGCTTGTATGCCTTTCTTCCCAGAGTCAGAGGCTCTGAAAGCTGCTGAAGAACTGCATGTTCACAGCTACCAACACATGAAAATTAGGAGTATGGAAAAGAGAATTAGCAGCCTGAGCTTGCTTTCCAACCACATTTTTTTATGTGGATTTTTTTATCTTTTTTTTTTTTTTTTTAAGACTAATAAAACGAGTAGTGAGAAAAAGCTATTTTAATCAGTATTTTCCAGTAAGGAATGCAACAGGTGCTAAGAGCCGAAGGAAACTTAGATCTGCTCCACTGCGACGGTAGACCCTGCCTGATCAGATTTTATAATACATATTTTGCACATGCACGGATTACTCAGAATCTGAGGAATGCAGCCCATACCACTGGGAGACCATAAAAATATAAGGAATCCACGGTCTTTCCTGCAGCATGGATACGGAATGCCTGTACTTTTTATGCAGTGTTACAACAATAGTAGCCCCAAAACTACTGCAAATGTGACTAAAGCCAGTAGTGCTCCTAGCCCCAGACAGAAAGAAGCAAGGTTTACACATCATGCCAAGACTTGAATCCTTTTAGTTCTGTGCACAAGGTAGAAGCCCATCTGTCCACTTCAATTGACCATGAAGGCAGAAGACGCTGCTTTTGGAAGGGATGAAAATGAGATAATACCAGATGAGCCCTTTTCCCAGGTTTGCAGAACTTTGGATGCCCAGGGATGGTCATGAGCTATCGACATGGAAATAACAGCGACTTATCTTTGCCCACAGAGTCACTGTACCACCAGCCTCTGACTCACTGCCTTGTAAAAATCTTCGGGGTACACAAAGTGAGGACAGTATATCTACAGCAAAATTGTATTCTGACTGGTTCGGCAGAGTGGGGAGGCAAGAGAGTCTCTATTTGGCCTTGTAAGAAGTCACATTCCTTCGACTGCCTTGTAACAAGTTCCAGGGGATAGCCACATTTATATGCGCCACACAGATAATGCACTTGAAATGCTTTGGGACTTATATGAATAGGAACTATTCTTCCCTTTAATTAGCATTTTTGCCAGATGAACACTGCTGCGAAGTGCCAAGCTGTGGAGTCCTTCCGCAAGTTCCAAAAGATACACAACTGACAGTCAGAGTATACTCAAAATCAGAAGATTTCCTTTTGCAGCTACAATTTGTTTTGCCCACTTGAATGAAAATCATGCAATTATCAAAATGATCACCCGGGATAAGGACAAAACCAGTATACTACACAAACTCTGAGGAGTCATACACAAAACTCAGTTGAATTCTTGGGCAGCTGCGTGATGTTCTTTGAATGGTGACTAACATTATAAACATCGACCACAAAAAAGGAAATACATTAGTATACTTCCAAAAATATAGCTTATCATAAAAACATCCAGAATTTATGTTTCACTTAAACAAGTCAAACAGCTGATCTTACCCATGATCACACACACAAAAAGTAGCCATGGATGACTATTAGACCATTTACAAGCATATTTCTCCAAAACTTCACCTTAAGTTCTGATGAGTAGGAAAACTATCCATCTAGAAACATAGTAAAGAGGTGAGTTATACTGTTTGAGTGTTGGTGTTCTTGTATTACCAGATGAATTGTCGATTAAATAGAAAGACAGTATGGATTAAGAAAAAAAAAAAATTACAAAAACATTGGCTTGTTTCCTAGCAACAGCTCAGCTAAAATTACTTAACATTTCTACTCAATCAAATGTAAATTTGACTATGTTATCCCTTAAATGTTGATTATAACAGCCCTTTTCAAATGCAAATTCAACGTGTAAAGTGAATGTAAACGTTGACAAAGCTGATACAAAAATCTCCTGATTAACATCATTTGCATGTACACAGCAACATTATTACAAACCTTCTAAAGACAGAAGGAAATGGAAATTGGATAGAGAATCACCTTCTCCATCATCTCCTTCCTTCCTGCTTTGTTTAAGGGCAAAACAGACAAAAATACAAAGCCTTGTGGATTGCATGCAAAATTCCAACAGTTTAGAAGTGCAACACAAGAGCTGTATCTGAATGCCATACCTTGTGTTGTTAGCAAATACAACGGAGTGAAAAATTCTCGTTTATTTCTCAGTCACAGAACTTGCCAATTTTAAGAAATACAAATAGCACAGCAGAGACTGTAAAGCTTATAATACCATGTAGCCACTGACAGCTTGCAAGTTTTCTCACCTCTTTTAGCTTCAATTGTTGCATGAAAAAAAACAGTGGGAGGTAGGGGTAAAATGAACACACGTCACTTCCAAAGTCTAAACCAGTTTGTTCTTTGCACAGTTAATTAATCAACTAGGGGATTCACACACCTTAGTCAGGTATATATTCACTCAGGACTAGATTTTTTTTTGCATAAAACATACAGAAGATGCTTCATAGAGGATATTAAAACACCACTTCTTGTTACAGCATTCCACAATAAAAGCATTAAAATACACTGTTTTACAACATTTGCGTTACATCAGGCTGATTTACCACTACTTAGCCAAAAGTCAACAGGAAACTGAGAATAGATGCAGTGTACCTTCAGCACAAAGCAAGTACTCAGAATTAACCTCTCCAGCTGAGAGCATTTCCAGTAGAAAACATCAACCTTCCTTCTTAATCATCTCAAGAAGGACACGGCTCAAACACAAGATTTACATCTGCAGACATTACACAGACTTGTGTGTGGCAATAGGGTGAGATTTTATTTTCCATATGGATGCAGGCAGGTGCCTTGATAGCTCACTGTGACACACATGTGCTAGTCCAGCACATTCACGCAACCAGGATTTGCATGGCATCAACTACATCAGTGCAAAACGGATAATTTAGCATACATCAGCCATCTTCTAATGTTTTATGGTGCTACATTTTTAAAGAAAAGCAGAGGCACTTTCTGATTCTACTGCAATTTTTTAATATAGTTACTACAAGCCTGTTAAGGATTATCTTTTCTATCCCAGATTAGAGATGCTACTTTACGTATTTTAGACAGGACATAATTCCCTCCCTCTGCGGCCCTAGGTTGCAAACTTTAGTGATGTCAGATCCTAAAAGCTGAAGTAGAAGATGTTCTAGGAAATAGATGAGCACAACAGATGAGTATTGAGAAGGCAAGATCAGTAAAAATGTTTACATCCATATTCAGCACAAATCATCCCCTTCTCAAAAAGCCAATCCCACCTCAAAATCATGGGTCCAAGACAGAGCCTAAAGTGAGTTTTGCGCTTGACCAAGAGCTGGGAAGGAAGAGAAACCCAGGATGACACACAAGAATACTTCATCCTCCCGTACCAACTCCTGCCTGCTCCCCTGCTGCTTACAAACTTCTTACATGTGCCAGATAAAGATTAGCCAGAGTCCAGTTTCAGAGATATAGCTCATGTCTGGAGATGCACCCTGATCACATATGAGCTGGTCTTCTTCAGCAAAGCCTGAAGTAGTAGGATCTCTAGACTTTACTTCACTGATCCTTCACCCTTATGCTGCACATTTGCTGCTCCACCCAAATATAGCTTCTGGTAGGAGAAATGAGCAGAGTAATGCAGACTTTTGCAAAAATCTTGAGATACTCTATTCTATTTTTGTTTGGAAATTTTCCAGAAACCCTTTTAGTGTAGTACATACACATGAAAAGTAATACTGTTCTCTCCTTATTAATACATTTTTTCAAGTGACATCTACAGTCTGAAAGCAAAGGTCGGTCACACTGGGTTCCAACAATCCACTGCACTGAAAAAGTAACTTTATTTGACCATATGGTACTATAATTAAACACACAGCAAAATACTCTTTGATCTTATGACTCTCTCTAAATAGATGGCTAACAATCACATTTTTCCAAACTATTTTTTTAGCTGGAACTCTAAAAAAAAAAATAAATCTGAAAGACCTACATCATTGACTGCATGATTTACCATTAAAGATACCATCACAGTGTATGTGAAATGACAGATGTGTGTTGAAAGATTATTAGCGTGTAATTTAGCAGCTAACTGGACTCTCACCTCAAGACCATGACACAATGGGTCAGAAGCTCATACCCACTACAGCGACTGAAAGAGATGAAGCGGTAGTTGTTGAACCAGCAAGACATCTGCAGTTGTGAACTAAAGTAATCGACTCTTATGCAACATACAAAATACCTGGAGAAAAGGCACAGTTACAAATAACAAGATAAACATTTGCTACAGAAAAAAAAACTATGTAAACAAAACAAAGGCAAGACATGCACAAAAGCTTATCCTACACCATATGCACTATCATTGCCGAGAAAGTTTCAGAGACAAAGATTTAAAAGAACTGAAACTTTGATATCAGCAGAAATTAGTCGAATGCAGACAAGGAACCAACAACCAACCATTACTTCTGTACAGAGACCTTAATAGAAAGAATCAGTGTCACAGAAACAGCCTCAAAGGAATTGTTGAGCCTTAGTTGAGGTGCTATGGGGACTCCTAAAAACTGTGAGTGCAATTATTCAAACTGCATGATGCGCTAGCGTCCCTGGTTCAAAGAAAATTAAAATCCCTTAAATTAACCAGTGGTTCAACTTTTACAGAAAAAAAAAACACTTTTATTTGAATAAAAAACATCTGAAGTCCATAGCTGTACATATAACTGCCTCTCACATACGCTTAGTGAGAGCATTCAATTCAGTATATTTCCAACAATGATGGATGTCAAAGTTAATTTGAAAAAGGTTTTATTACCACTCATCACACTCTTAAAGACCAGAGTAGGTCAAGTTAAGTGTTCCTCCTTGAGTTCCATATGCAACAGAGAAGAGTGCAAAACATGGCAAACTGGATACTGAAGTAAGAAAGAGGAAAACTATAAGAAGAAAGATGATAAGAACCAGCTCAGATTTAGAGAGAAAAATTGAGTAAGATTTGTAAACCACACAGAAAATTAGGTTTTAACACTTTGTATTCGTAATGGGAGGCTGTATCAGAATGTGGTTTATAACAGAAGCCAAATCACTTATAAACAGGATTACAAGACAAAATTGCCTGTGCACTTCAATGAAGTGCTGAAGACTCTCACTCAGTCCTGTGCAGAATAAGGCACAATCCAAGGCACTAAGAGGTTAAGGACAGATCAATGCAAGAGTGGCTAAGGGTGGGGAGCAGCAAACTCAGAGGAGGGAGGAAAACAGACTAGAGGAAAAATAAAACAAATGACTGCAAAATATTAACGCAAGCTCCTAACTCTCCTAGTGAATTATAGGAGAAAACAGTTCCTTTGTAAGCACCTACTGCCAACAGAATCAAACCAAAACCCTGTTCTCATCTGGGAAGTAAATGTGGTCAAGGTAACGCAACCCTCACTCTAGTCCTCTAATACCAAGGGCAACATCTACCTTTAGCATTATTTACGAGACAACAGAAAACTCTCTTCTGGTCTTCAGATATTAGTGTTCATGTGAAAGAAGTGACATGGAGAAGAGGCAGAGCTGGAGTTTTGATAAAAACTTAGTTATAACCACACACGGTTTTCAATTACCCTTGCAAGCACTTTAATCTCATTTTGCAGGAAAACCTCTCTAGATTTAAAAGAAGAGGGAAAAAAAAAACAAACCCACATACCTGTGAATATATGTGCTGCTCAAGAACAGCGTGGTGACCCAGAAACATTGCCCTGCCTCATGACAGAGAAGACCTCAGGCAATCACCATTCACACTCTTGACAGAAGGCAGGAGCGTGTGGGTGTGGGGTGAGGAGGAAGGCAGAAGAGAAAATAAATATGAGCCGCCTTCACGGCAGCATCAGACTCCACAAGGCGGCCTTAGGCCAGACCACAATATGGTTTTGATTCATAGAAAGAGAAACTATAGTACGTCCATAGCCTGCGATGTCTGCCATACCTTGTTTTATGGGTCGTGGTTTTGATAGATTGACTGATTCAAGAATAAGGGGCTTCAGTAAGTAACTTAAAATTAACCTAATATCACAGGCACACTCCTTTCCAGCCACCTTGCCACCAGCACGAACACAGAAATAACCACACTGCCGACTGTCCCTTGTCTAAGGCAGGCAAATGCAGGATAAGCACACTGCAAATGTGTGAGGATGTGGCAAGTGACACTCATCAACGGACAAGCTGCTCATCAGCACCCACTTTGATCCTCAGGGACTTCACAACTTAAGAATACTTTCTGGGTGAAAAGCAATCACTCGAGAATCTTTTAATACAGCTCTATTTTAAAAGAGCTAGCCAATCTGTTCTTATCAGCAAATGAAATCCTTTACCCTAGCCTCAAAGACTCCATTTAGTTCAATTCTTGAAGTGTATAAAGAACAGAGAGGATACTAGAGGCGTGAAAACAAAACAACGACAATACTGAAGAGAGGAAGGAGGTTTGCTTACTGCAGGAAAGAGCATTCCTTCTACAATCTCTGTCCAACCACTGCTTACATTTTATTCATCGATTCTTTCTTCCTGTTTCTCTCGTTCTGCAAAGACAACCTGGCATCACCACTTTTTTGTTATTCAATATAAGTCAAATATAATCTCAGATAATTACAAAAGAGCTAAAGGACTCTTCCAGCAGCTAAAACTCTAGTAAGAGAGTCAGAAACAGCACCTTGTTGCCCATCTACGGTCTCCATATCTCCCTTACCTTCCTAAGGCTATTTTTTTGACTCTTGGTCCAACACACACAATGGAAGCATGATTCCATCACTTCACAGAAAAATGGAGGAAAAACAGAGGCAGAGAGAGGCAGTTTCCCTCTGCCAACCTCTAGCTCTTAGCCATTTTTGCATTCCTCTGAGAACCCATCATCCCCCTTGAAACTGTGCATCGCTGCCATCAGCTCAGTCCACCCCTGCCTACTCTGCCAGTCTCAGCACCTTCAGCAACTACACACGATACTCTGCTGGTCTTCAGAGCACTCATGTGCTGTGTAACTTCTCTCATACTCACCAGCTCCTTCAGGGCATGACATTTTATTTGTTTTTATTTCAAGCCAGGTTCAAGTACTACTAATATACATCTCACAGCAGCTTCTGGTTATCAATGTCAAAAAGCCAATGAATTATTGCTAAATTCATGGAGCTACAAGTACAACGTATAAGAGTCATTAACTCCTACTGCAGTCAGATGATGTGTAGTAAAGTTGTTCAACATTTGCCACATCAAAAGCTTTAGAACTGGAAAATCTAAAAAGAAACACAAAATCAACAACAAAGAAATATAAAAATAGAAAATTCAAAAGACATCAAATAATAAATACAGTAACTAATAAAAATAATAAGTCCTTGGAGCACTTAAAAACCTTGGATTCAGAAACGGTCTTACTGCTCTGAAATTAAAGCTTACAGACACAACACAAAGCTTAAGTTAAAATACTTGGCAGCTGGGATAAATATTTATGGTTCACCTCACCTGCCCACATACTTGGACCATTCAAGCTTTTCTCCTTCAAAACCAATTGAGAGGAGATAGTTATCAAAGCCTCAGCAGCACGATTTGTGTGATAGAGAAAAAATAATGGCAAGAGTATAGTTATTGCAAACATCTGTGTAAAAAAAAAAGGGCAATCAGTAATGGAAAGTATTTATATACTCTCTCTAGAGTCAAACCCATTTTGAACTCTTGTCATTTCGCCTCCTTGAAAGGGAAATTGGACTTCAGTTTCCTATTCCAAACAAAACTAAAGTATCTCTTTACATGTAACATATTTGCACATAGACACAGAAAGTGTAAATGTCCTTTACACACGTGTATGTTCATTTTTATATATTTATAGGCTTATTTATGAGCCTACATCTCTTGATATGCTCATCAGGATCTTTTCAGCAGAGAAATCATCCATGTGCAATCCAAAAGTGTCAGAGATCATTCAAAGGTTTTGCTTCTGAGAGGTGCAAATTACCTCTTTATGTCCTAGGTGCACAAATGCTTCCTGCCCACGCACCTTCCTGGCATCTCACAACAATTCCTGTAAGGAGGTGAAGGTCCAGCCCTGCCACCAGCCCAGGACTGGTTCCACCTCCCAGATTGGTTCTCCTCCTCCGTGGTTTGCTGAGCAATGTAATCCTTGCAGTCACTTCTAAATGGAAAAGACACATTGCCAAACATTAATGTTTATTATTACAGTCAGTCAATTGAACTATAATTCTACCATTGTTATCCACCAACACTTTTCCTGCTTAAGTGCAAGGTATGTTTACTTTATTACTGAGGAGCTCAAACGTTTTCTTTCATAATTAAGTATTCCCTTCCACCTCCCACCTAAACCAAGGTGAATGCTCATGAATCAGACCAAGATCTGGAACGACGTTTTCACTTCTACAGTGACATGGCCAGATACAGGAAAGCTGAGAATTAGGATTTTCATCAGTTTTAAGACCAGCTGAAAGATTTAGCAAAAAAAGGAGAAAGTGGCAGAGCTTTCAAAAAAAAATCAACTAAACAACAACAACAAAAAACAACTTCCACACCCCCAAAATGCAACACACAACACTACCACACAGAGCTGACTTTTTTTTTCTCTTTTACAGTATTACTGCTGAGGCAAAAGTTTCAGATCTATTACACCAAATGAAACAGCCATGAAGGAGAAGATCAGATGACAAAACAAGTAACACATCTTCCAAAACTCCAGACCTATTAGAACAGTGTAGACAAAAGTAGTTTGGATCTTATTCCAATTTGTTTTGCAAACCGCCTTCCTATTTCCCCTACCCCACTAGACAGACTCTGCACCAGTAGTGCTGGTTCACAGTTACATAAAGACAAAGACATTCAAATTCCAATTCTATATGGTATTTAATAAACAGATTTGTTTCCTCTGTGGTCCATATATACACAAGTGTTGGCTGTCTCTTACAGGCAATGCTTTATCTGTTCACCTATAGCCAGCTAAAGCAGTGGGAAACTGCTCTTTAAATTGCAAGAGGGTAGATTTTTATTAGATATAAGGAAGAAATTTTTTACACTGAGGGTGGTGAGGCACTGGAAAAGGTTGCCCAGAGAAGCTGGAGATGCTCCATCCCTGGAAGTGTTCAAGGCCAGGCTGGATGAGGCTTTGAGCAACCTGGTGTAGTGGAGGGTGTCCCTGCCCATGGCAGGGGGGTTGGAACTAGATGATCTTTGAGGTCCCTTCCAACCCTAACCATTCTATGATTCTATGAAATGGCAAAGAAAAATATAGGACTCCCAATCTTTCATCCAGATCAACTAACTTTAAAGCTGAATGCAGAGAAGAAATTATGGAAGTTGGAAATAACACAGAAGTCCCTATCTAGTGGCAAGGCATTGGTGTCCTAGAAGTTTTAGAAGTCATCTTTGCACATTCAGTTCTTTGGGAACACTGGGTATATGCTGAAGAGGAAAACTTAATGCTGACACCCTGTATTCACAGCTAGCTATGGAGTGCAGTGCTGGTAACCCACACTCAGGAAACAAGGAGCACTGTTTTCATTTTCCTATATCCAGTTCAAAATAGTACCACTAAGCTGGCACCATCAGAAGTGTACATCAGCATGAAAAGATTATATTTATCTGAAAATCTTTACTCTTCATCAGAAGACCTCCGTATAAGCTGCTCCCTCAAAACTGGAACTGCTAAAAATCAGCCAACCACATACATGCACTCACTCAGCATGAGACTCACAGATCACAAAACACGCAGGAACTTGTTCCTTCTCAGGAAATGCCCACAATCGATCCTCAAATTCAAGTCCCAGACAAATATTAAAACACCACAAGCCACTATGCTGTTTATCTAACTCCTTAAACTGTGACCATCACTGTGGTTATCTGAGCACTTGAACACAACTGATGAACATGCATTTAGTAACATATCTCATTATTACTACATTTTTGTGGAAAGCAAACATACAGGCTTTTCTCTGTTCTCCTCCAACCAAGATATCTGCTAAAGTCTGCATGTCCCCAAGCCAGCCAATGTGTTATTCAAGCCATTCTCGTACAGTCACGTCATTGTTACTGGATGTCTTTCATATTACAACACATCCTAAGCAACAGAAACAAAATTATGGCTAAACAAGTTCCTGCTATATTAACAAGTCCATCAAATCATTCGAAATGCAATGTTCTCAAATCTGTGCTCAATACAGAAACAGCTCTGTGCCCTCCCCTGCGCCATCTCCAGAAACGGCATCCAAGAAGGGAGGATGGAGCTGCCTCTGCACAGATCTACCTCTTGTTACCACATCTTCTCTTTCCTCAGGACCATCAGGCAGGAAGAGCTGCCAAGCTTGGTTTAGCCAGTATAAGTACTACAGGTTTTCCACATTACCATCGATCAGCTTTGTTTAACTAGACCATATACATCAGTTTTAAAAAGCACTCAGTACCAAAAGGAGATACCACAAAAGACCATCAGTTTTCAGACGGTGAAGATCTCAGCACTTCCTAAATATCAACCTTTGTAGAAAAGTATCTTACGTTGATACGCAAAAACAAAGATATGTGTTGTCATCCCCCAAATCACTAGCTCTCCCCTCTCAAAGGTAAAGAAAACTCAAAGTGTATATGACAGTCCAAGTGTTACAAATAAAGCAGTATGAGAGTTGTGCTTTTCTCTGGGATGCACAGCAACCTATGCAACCAAAGGCACCAAACAGCACACATGCCTCATCGTCAGCCGGCACGTGGCATTCCGTGAGATACCACACAGGCAAGCTCCTGTTTTGTCAAACTCAAATGGATATACGCTCAACTGGAAATGGCAGTATGTTGTTCTGCTCAGGTAAACTCATACTGCTTAGGACATGATTACTCACTAGCTGTTTTGTTTGTAGGAATCCTTTTCCACATCCTACCGCACAGCCATGATGCCATAGCATTAACTAGCAGAGAACAAGGAGACAGGAGGACTGTGAGACTTCAGCTTCATCTACCTAATGATTGACAACATTTGATACTCCACTGCACAGTAAGGATACCAACAGAGAAAGCAGATCTCCTTTGCCATGCTGTAAGACACTTTGGGGCTCAAAATATACAACAGAGAGCACTTCAACTTGATGAATTGTTTTAAAATGGGAGACAGGCAAGTTGCTGTCTCAGATGCTTGTGAGATAGAACTCTGTCTTGGAAAGGAATCCAAATCAGATTTGTATCTACCCAATTAGAAACATGAAACCTTCCAGCAACAGTCTTCACACTTTCAAGTTCTGCTCTTAGTAAAAAATAAAAAAAGAAAAAAAAACAAATCACCCAACCAAACCAACAGCCTTGCTTTCCAGAGTGCCTGTCATTAGCTCTGCCTACCATATTCTAAAAACTTCCATCATGCAAGACGTGTGATTGCTTAACTCCAGCAGTTGAAAGGTGAGAAGGTGCAGCGGGCTCATGGTAAGTAGATCAGTTAGAGGAGAGGTTCTCAAAAACAGTCTCAAAATTAGCTGTACATTGCCTGCCAGAGAAACTATTATTAAGAAATCCGTTCTACTAAGCCACCTACCGATGACAACATGGTAGAAAGCAACCATAAGGTACCCAGAAAGGAAGGCCTTTCTGATCTTAAGAGATCTGTCCTGCTGTGGAACCACTGGGAGTTGGGGGAGGCGGCGGGAAAGAAAGAAAAAAAGCAGTTTTGCTACAACAGCAACAACACAGTGTTTAGGAGGGATGGGCCGCCAGTCCAACACTTAACAAATCCAAGGACTCCAAACAGGATGGCTTTAAAACTCACCTTAAGAGAAAGTCTACTGTATTCCTGGAAGAACCGACAGAGGATATGTCATATCTGAGAAGAAGATCGCTTATTTCTTCACCAGGAGTGCTTCAGCATACACAGTCAGTAGCTGAGAATCAGTGCTTTGAACCCTGTGCTTTGGATAGAGCTTTTGGTTCTCAGCATCCTGAGCAGCAAAGTCAAGCAAAAAATTTCAAGTCTCAGGTATGTAAATTTTGCTTCAAAATGAGAACATGGAGGAGACTAATCTACATCAAGACCATTAATGCTGCTCTTAAGAAGTGTGATCTACATAAAATGAATCAAAAAAAATAGCACCATGACAGATCACCTGCAGAGAAGGGAAACTCAAAATTCTAAGAGGAATTCAGACAGTTTGAAAAGACAGCTACAATAACCTATAGAAACGATCCAATATGAGGAGGCGTTTAGTAATATGGACAAGAGGGGTTTTCAAGATAAACCAGATAAGGGCTTTGAGGGCAGTATACTGAGGATACTTTTGGCATCTATTAAGAGCTCTGAATCTCCCTCAAGTACATGCCTCAAGTAGACTGCATGAACAACCCCAAGCATCCAACCCCAAAGTGAGTCAGGAGACAGTGGGTGGCCTGTACACTTGCTCCTGAATTAGGGATGTCTCTGACCAGCAAGAAAATAAACATAGTTTCTATTCAGGCAGGTAACTCTGCCCAGATTTCGAGATTCAAAACCGCAACCAAGACCACCTGCTAAAGAGCACATTAAAAAAGGCAGACTCCTTTGCCTTTTACAAACTCCTCTCCTTCCTTGCTTCGGCTTCAGATTTCTCAATTTTTACTCCTTGCTATACTCTGCTTCTTTGTTTTCTCTAAAAGGAAGAGAGTGAAAACTAGGAAAAAGATATCAGACATTAATAAAGAATGAAGTCAATATGTGCAGATCGGAGTGTCCTCGACCCCAAAATCCCGTGTTTCAGCATTAGTTCTTCAGTTTCAAAGACAAACATCACACACATGTTGAACGTGAGAAATTCACCTTCTGTGTTTATAGGGTTAAAGTACTAACACAGGGGCCTAAACAATACAAGTACAGTGTATCATACTATTATGCCTGTGTAAGTGTCCTGTTCCTAAGCCACACCTGCCCTACAGAGCATCAAAGGTAAATAATTTGGAACAATCAGCATTCATAAGAAAAGGTGGCTTTGAGATTTTACAGGATGAAGTGGTTCAGTGGTTCCAGGAGAGAGAAACAGTGGCAGCAGCCATGATAAAGGTTCCAATAAACCACTCATCTGTGGAGCAACAGGAGAACAGAATGAACAGTCAGAAGGAGCAGCAGTAGGTGAGCACAGACATCAGCTGAAGGCTATTTTTTCTTTAAACAGAAACAGACCAGTAGGCAATTTCTGATTTGCCTAAAACCCCTAAACCAGGTACCCACCAACTCTACCACAGAACACAGGCAGAATGCCTTTCTAGGTGGATACTTATCATGCCACGGGCAAACCGCTTTGGTGCACCCAGAACCAAACGCTGTGGTCTGCGTGCACATGGAGCAGAACGCTCTGCTGAACATAACTGCTTATCAAAAGTTAAACACAGTCTGCGCAGAGTTTCCTCCATGGACAGTAACAGGTAGGCACAGAATTTATAATCCCTTTCCCTTCACTGCGAGCCAGAGCTTGGCAGATAGGAAGATAGGTGGCAAGGGATGAAGGGAGTTAAATTTTCTGATTTGGGAAGCAAAGCTAGGAAAGAATAGAAGAATGACGGATGTAAAGGTCCATTTTTGTTCCACAGGTTAACACAGATGAGAAAAAAAATATATTTTTTTTTAATTCCGCCCCCCAGTATGTATGCTATTTTTTCAGTCATGAAAGGATGACTAATCCCAAGCAACTATCTTCCCAAAATACAGATACTGGAAGTTTTTTTTTCTTCTTACCACTACAGTTTACTATCTTCTGTCAATTTCCCAAAAGCAAACTAAATATGTGGGCTCTTCCTAACCACCTGTCTTCAATTCTCACTTTTTATCCTAACCACCTGCATCTCTGCAGGCTTCTGAAAAAAATATTTACTTGCTCTTCAATTACAATTAATATTTTAAAATTACATATGCAGAAAGACCAGTATGAATTACTGCTCTAATTATTGATATAACAAGTCTAATAGAATACAATGACTGCATAATAAATTTTAAATTATCACACCACAGAAGTTAATAATACTTTCTAGAAAACTGAATACTGAATTCCATGTCATGGTTCTAGCCACACACTACCACTAGAGATTATAAACAAATACTAACATGCCTTCAGTATTTATGCTCACCTGCTACTACAGAACGAGCAATTGCAAAATTATGTGTTTGGGCTCAGTCCTGAATTCATGAGGTACCAAGTATCTTTAGCAGCGACCTGTACCATTGCAGGCAAAACTCTCCCTTCAATACTAAGGGCCTAGGGTTCTGCGGGGGGGGCGGGGACGGGACGGGACACGACTAGAGGGGGAGTGAGGAGCAAGGGGATTTGGTTTTCAAATGCAAATGCTATGGCTTCCATATAGGCAGGGTCAGGGAAGAGGCATTCCTTCATTTCCAGAACACTTAGTGGTAGTAAGCAATGGTGTGGCTGGCACACTGTGCTGTTTGCAAGGAAAGAAGGGGTCGCTAGCTGTACACCCACCAAGTCTCAGAGGTCAGTGGAATAACGTAGAATTAGGGTGATACTGCTACAGGAACTGCACTTTTTATTTAAAAAAAAGAAATAAAGGAAAAAGTCAGGTTGCCACTGAGGAAAAAAAAAACAACACAGCTATCAATTAACCCAGTATATCTCCAGAACACTTAAGCTTATAAATGAATTTTCACTTTTATTATATTTGTTTCAGTATCTGAAATGCATTTGAGGCCATACATTCCGTTCAGGTATATGGAGAGCAGATACAGAATTTCTCGCCCATATCTTTCACAATGATTTCTAACTCAGAGATATGAAAATTGCTACAGAACTAAAAGTCATCAGGTAAAAGCTCATTCAGGCTCAAAGGTGGTTTTTTTTTTAAATTAAAATCCAACCACTTAATATTAAAATACAATAATGCAAGCAAAAATATCCACAGAAGGTAACAGCAACAAATACCTTTTCCCCATCCTGGGCATCCAATTCTTGTTGCATACCTGAACAAGCTCTTGATATTTACCCTGGCTCTGGAAGCAAGTTGAGCAAGCCACTAAAACCCCTTGGCATATTACTATGTTCCTGATCACGATGTCCAACATAGACTTCATCCTCCTTCTGAATCTGGTCTAAAGAGAGCTCTGGGTAACTGCCTCAGGGTAACTGTCAGCAAAGACAGGGTATTTGCTCTGTTGTGAAGACAGGCTCTTGGCAATCTCACAAAAAACTTGCCAGCAAGAAAGGGGTTATTCTGGATAGCTGGAACCAGAACAAGATGTTAAGTACATGTAGCTAACTCTCCGGATAGCTGCCCTAGGACTGGAACCATTGTTAAGTACAGCCGCTGAAGATAAAGTATGCGGACTGATACAGCTACAGTGTCAGCATTTCCCATCTATAAGAACATTTACATAGTTCAGGAGTATTCAGTCAATTTAAGAGATTTTCTGAGGTGTAAGGAAAATGCAATTGTTACCCATGCCAGGATTGTGTGGAAAGAGTCCTACAGCACAGCTAGAAAGTCTCTCTGAAGTACGGCAAGTGCTTATAACACCGAGCCTGGGAAAAGGAAGACTCCCTAGCATAGCCCTGTGAAATGGAAGGGCATACAAAAAAAAAAAACCAACAAAAAAAAACCAAAAAAACCTACATAACATTAGCTTCCCACCCTCCACAAATACACCACTACCTTGCTCTGTGTCTTCCCAGGAGCACAGAGCACTCATAACTACACTAGAGGACCCCAGATCATCCTAATTCCTCCCTGGAAGGTTGTGCAACCATTCGATTTTATTTTAAACACCTTATAAGCTTTCCTCCTCCCTCCAAATATCATAGAAGTACTAAGTAATTTTTATTTAACTTGCTCCTGTCAATGAAGCTGTCAACTGCCTGGTCCACCCTTCCACATTAACAGTGTTCTGCATTTGCACGAATAACCCCCAGCCTGAGCGCACAAAACAGCATACTCCTGAGCCTCTTCCCTTTTCTGTACTGCCACTGCTGCAGAGACTTCTTGCTCTCCTTCCACAAATCCATCTTTTTCACATTAGCATACTCATTAAGTGAGTCAGGAAGCTTTTGCAACATGGCCCAAACAAATTTATGGGGAAAAGCAGTTATTTGGGGTTTTCCTTAAAATTCCACTTATCTTTCCTCTCTCTCTATTCTGTGGAAAAAAAAAAAAAGTTCAGACAATGAAGACATGATGCCTCGGTAGGAAGGCTCTGCGGGCATCTTAAGAGCTTAAGGGGATAACAGGAAGAAAAGCTCCCTGGCCCCAAATTGAAATAGAGAGACGAGCGTATGAGTGGTTCACTGTTATTTTTTGCATCAAAACTGGGACCTTAACAACTCTCACATCACCCAGCTAACCCAGTGCAACCATCAACGATGCCTGCGAGGCAGCAGATGCTCCCCTACTCAACAGCAAGTTAGAGAAGTTGCAACGCTTCTCCAACAGATTGCTAGAAAAACATGTAAACTTCCAGGGTTTCCCTACAAGCTTGTCACCAAATTTACTTGGATCAATGTCAGCCCTTTGATTCCAAGGGAAAGGAAGCAAATAATCTGGTACGCAGCTTTCACCTGTGAGTAGACAAGCATCTGAAGTCTACACTAAGCCTTTACATAAATTTTCAGGTCACTCCCATATCACTAACACATACAGACTGATAAAAGATACACAGGAAGATCACATCAAAATAAATGACTGAAATAATGACACAGTATTGTTTTCTTCACTGAATGCCACTGTCATCTACGACATAAGGGGCTGAGTTCACATTCATACACCCATGTCAACCTCACAGAGCAGTGAAATTGGTCTCTTGCGCCTGAAATGCGCTACCTCTCAGTTTCTGCGTTACAGTTCCACACGCTTCTATCAGGATAATTCCCAGAAAGTAAGATAGTGGCTACATTACACGCTGCTGAAGAAGTAAGTGATACTTTACATCTATTTCTCCTTTCCACAGCATACTCTGATATTCAGCAATTCTGTTTATATTCAGTGAATATTTATTATCTGTCAAAAGATGCTGGGAGAAAAAAAATATTTCCAGAAGGAACAGAAACGTTTGCAGCTTACTCAAGTTTGACAAAGTAGTTGGAGGAGGGGAGAATCATCTCAGAAGTGTCCAAATATTTCCTAAATTAAAAAAACATTTTGTTGGAGCAGTTTCAGCAATGCCAACATTTCAAAATGAAAGTGCTCAGCTTTTCAGGAAAACACTCCTAAAAAATAAGATGGCCTCTATTAGCACGCAGTGAAATCCTTATCAAAATCAGAAGATATGTTTCAAAATTCATCTATAATTAAATTCTAATCTTTTTGGCTATAGAGAACTGACCAGCTTGGCTTCCAAGTCCCAGTCCATTTTTTCCATAAAATTGATAAACTTCTTATTCTGTTTCTACTCCATCCTTTGTAACACAAGATGGAATGTTAAAAAGATGTTAGTAATATCTGTATTAAAGTCAAGTCATTCTTTAATGAATTACAGTATCTTAAATTAAACTGCACAGTATTAATGTACTCCATCCTGGGCACTCATCAGAGACACAAACAGCACCATGGTGTCATCAGCATCTCTGGTGAAGAAGTCCCTTGTTTACCACAGCATAAAGTTAAGAAGAAGCATCCTAAGAATTCAGAGTGAAAAATGCAAATATTAGTAGCAGAGAAAAATTATTAAACCATAAACCAGAATATTTATTCCATTCTACAGATCAAAATATTGCTCTAGCCTCTCAAAACTAAAGAAAAGGGTAATAAACCATGTGTACTCCCCCAAAGCTTTTCCAAAAGTCTCATCACAGGATTAGACACTGAGTAACAGGAATTGTTTAATTGTTTAATTTCAATTGTGAAATTATTCACGGAGACAGCCCCTTAAAACCAAGGATCTTTTGTTAAACACAATTGATTTATAAAATCAATTCTCTAATTGCTGCTGTTTCACATTAACACTAAAATCTTTGTTTCTGCCGTTTTCTAAGTGTATATAGCTGCTATTTACTTAGATGTTTATCATCTAAATTTTGAATTACTGGTGCTTACAAGAGACAAATAAAATTAATTCTCAGTGAAATACAGCTTATTCAAGAAAAATAATTATAAATAAAAGAAAAAAGAGCACATTCAGGAGCAACATAAAGAAGCAACACTAAAAGCAGCTGGCCTCCAGTGTTTATTTCTTTTGCGTTACAGTATCCTGCAGTTTGACACAAAATATTTCTGATCATTCGTTTGTATTTGCATTATTTTATATAGGAAGAAGGAACGGTAGGTAAGATTGTCTCCAGATTGAACAGTTTTCTTCATTTTAGCATTGCCTCTTGCTCAAATTATTTTTTATTATACAATTCCTGGTCTTTTCACATTCCCCAAGAAATGAAGAAGTGAAAAAAAAAAATAAATTTGACTACCGGCCACCTGATTATTTTACAATTCTCCTAAGGATTGCAGGTTAGCTATGAAAACACCCTCTCATGCCTGGAAAACTAGACATGATAATCACTATAAATTTCCCCCCAAAGGTAAGTACACCCTACACAAGTGAAGTATAACGCTACTGCTACAAGTTACCTGATGTTTCTTCAGTTTTTAATTTTCTGACTCATATTTGTTTAGGTCTGCTAGCACACAAGAGGAGCAATCCCTCCTGACAGTAGGGATGTAGCCCTGCAACGGGCCTCAGCCAAAGTCACTCAAGCCGGCAGAGGAAAAAGGAAAGATCCCTATTGGCTTTATGTGAGGCCTTCAATCCTAGAAAGGAAAAATCAGTTTGCAGCATGTTCACAGATGTTTGTTTTCAGCCCTTTCTTCTTAGGAAATACACCATTCAAACTTTATGCCATTAAAACACTTCATGCTTTAGCCTCAGTGTACTTGGTAACCTCAGAACAAGAACATATTTCACGTCACAGAAGTATCAACAAATCATGTTTTAGTTAAAGTTTAATGGCATTTCCATTTACCTCCATATGATTAGAATTCACGTTTTATCACTATTTAAATTCAAACCCAAAGACCAAAGGAAACCAGACCTGGCACTGCAAAATAACCCAAACCCCTGCTTTGCTCACGATTATGTGTAGGGGGGAAAAGTGCTGGTCAGAATTGTTTGTCAAAAAAACCTCTGTTTGATAGAAAAGCCTTCCTGAAGTAGAAGAGCTTTCCTTACCACACCAACTTGCAAAGTGAACGAGCAACATCCTTGGAACATACATCCTTCCACATTCCTGTGAAATACATTTTCTATAAATAACAAAATTTACAGCTGTAGAAGTACCAGGCAGAGGATGAACTCAAAAATCAACACAGCCACTATTAGGTTTTTCTAGTTGCTTTCTATGAACAATTAATACTACTGCTGAGATAAATACATGTAATTGTTTATCTATTTTGCAAGGCCACGGGTTTATGCACATTACATAGCACGGCAACTAAGCACAGGTCTCTCCTTCAATTTCCACACACTAAACAGAGCATCCCATATACTTAGTTGCCACATCACTCTCAGTGTAAAATGCCTCGGGTTAAGATCTACCACCCCTTCAAAAAACAGCCCGTCTAAACTCCAATTAATTACACATTGAGCAAAACGCTAAAACACAGCTACATGACAGCAACCACTTAGGCAACGTTCACACTCTTCTGAAGAGCTCAGCTTTAAGCGAACGAGATCTTTCATACAGACTTAAGTTTGCTAGGTCCTCCATAAATGCTGAAGTGTGTAGCCCCTCATTCTCATCAATAGCAACATAAAAGGGTTGCATCCTTTCGTGTTTGTTTTACATGACATACTGTGAGCTCCAATATAGAAGCTGTCATCTATGTCTTGTTGCACTTTACCCAATATGCTGGTGGAAGTTTGGGCAAACCAAGAGAAAGGAGTGAAGCCATCATTTCAGCAATATCAAATGTCATTTTTGCACGTGCTCACAGCCAGCTTGTAATTCAACATCTTTTACTATCAAAGAGAGGACACAGCCCAACCTTTATTAGCATTTCTGAGAAAATATCGAAAGGGTCAACTTTAAGCAAGCTGCATGCATTCAGCCAATGGATTATTAAACCACTCAACCTCTTTGCTGTAGAATCTGACCCCTTGACTGCCTAATAATAAATAAGAATTGAAGTCACTGAAGGTAGCAGATGCCAAAGTGATCCCCAGACACAGAATTTCACATGACCCTTCATGTGAAATTCTTTCCCCCTTCACATGACCTGAACTTTTCAGATGGGTAGTATTTTACATACAAGAGTTTGGTCTGTCTTCTGCAACTATTCTCTTATTGAGGAAGTTTTATTTTTCCTGCTAATCCTATCACTTAGGAAAGCAGCTGCCTCTGCTCCCACAGCAAGTACTGTTCTGTTGCAGGTCCCATCCTAATATTTGGGAATCAGTCAACTTTGATGAGAAGCATCATAGCTCCCAGTTCCGACAGCAATGCTACACAAATATATCACTGGAAGCTATCCAGCACTGGGACTTCTTACAAGGCTACAATGAAATCTTGAGCGACAGTAGATCATCTTAGCTTGTGTAACTACTGTATAGGCAGAATTTCTTCAAATTCTTCTAGCAGTTTCAGTGTAATACAATTAGCAAACTCTACTTTCACTGAGGGAAGAGTGTCTTTAAGATTTATCTTTTGTATTTCTTCCTATTGACCCTTCCATCTCTTTGGGCCCACCAGTGTATGTTCAGACACTGACTTTGATTCACATCCATTTCCTCAGTGGTTGATGAGTCTCAGAGAAGCAGAACTGCTTAAATCAGCCACAGAGCTACACAGGTGCGTACGGCATGTCAGCACTTATCACGGACCAAGTGAACACACAGTGGCTCATACAAGCATCAACCTCATCTCCACACGTGATTAAAAATAATCTTCAACCATAATTGCGAAGCAAAAATTTAAATAAATAAATAAATTGATGTTGTCCAAATCTGATTAAGAGACTCAGCTCAAATACTGTCTCTTCAGCATCAGAGCAAACATTACATTAACAATTAGCTTTAAGGGGCTACTTGATCCCCCACTCTAAAGGATGCAGTTCAACTACAGATAGATTAAGGAAGACTCAAATCATAGAGGTAGAGGGGGGAAACCTCCCCCAAAAAAGCAGAAACCAAAGCATGTGACCCTCTGGACTTCTATGAACAGCTGAAAACACCCCAGAAGATTAGTTATACCAAATTAAGACTTAAATGTAATTTCAGAAACACCTGGTGGAACCAGAGGTGCCGTTCCTAATGTCATAGCCAAAGACGCTACCAAGACTCCAGAAATCCAAAAAAATTTGCCATGTTGCCACAGCTGAATACTCAGCAGTTTGTGGTTGTTTTTTCATTTTCTCCTCTCTTGACAGTACTCTGGGGAATTGGCCAGATTAAGTCCATTCCATTCTACAGTGTGAATCTGGCAAACAGCAGTAAATTAGGCCTTTTGCTCCCAGGCTAGAGACATCGGGAAAGTCAACTGGGCTACCTGCAAAGAAACAGCCAAATCAAGGGGCAGGGAGACAGCCAAACGAGGCGGACTGACAGCCCCCCTTCTTGACACAATTGCAGAGAAGACAACAGCACTTTGGGTTGCTGGGACAATATGCTGGTAGAAAAAGCTCACAGAGAAGCATTTACTAATCAGCAGTTTTAAATCAAGGTCTATTTTCAGCTGTGAGCCACAGAACACGCGAACACAGTCTGTTTGATAGAATTGCTACAGACTTAGAGAGTTCCTCCTGCAGAACATGGTCTCATTGCTGAGGTTTACTGGTAGGGCCTTCTGAAAGACCCCAGAGCAGTGCTCCTGAGCTGGCCTAACTCTTCAGAAGATTTCAGTACATCAAGGCAAAACCCAGAAAGCAGCTGATATCTGCTGGGCGCGTAGCACCACCTCCGAGTTGAATAGTTCATCCAACAGGCACAACTCTCCCAGGTTACCTGCACCGATACTTTTTCAAGTAACTGGCAATTTATCAGGTGGACACCAAGACATAGGAGAAAAAAAAAAAAAACAAAACACTGTACACTGAATTATTTCATTACCATATGATTATTCATTTAAGTTATGTTATGAGCAAGGAAACCAACTACAGAATCCCTCAGAAACCAAACATATTCTTTCCCCAGAAGGTCGCAACAGTGCTTCCTCATCCTAAATCAAGTTTTATTTGCAAGGTTGACCAAAAAAAGACCCCTTGATAAGTATTTGTTCCAAATTTTTCAGAGACACAATACAGGTCTGAAAAATGACCAAATTCTTACCAGCTCTCTCCACTGATAATGTGAGTGATGAACCCACCTGTGAAACATGGCGGAGCAGCAGCATTGCAGCAGCCAGACCATCAAGAGCCCAGGCCACACACGCTTCCCCACACACAGCCGCTTGCAGCATGAATTTTGTTATCTGTGCTGTAACACCGTCTGCCCAGCAATCGCCCGCTTCAGTTTAAACTAATAATGGAAAATAACTCAATCAAGTTCTCTTTATTCCTGCAGCACACACTGACTGTCCAAAGCAATGTATGTTTTATATGGCATGTTACTCTCTGCTCTATATGCCAAAAAATACAGTCAATTTTTAACACGACAAATTTCGGTGCACATTTCTAGGCCTGTATGACAGCAAACACTGAACACTTTGCATCAGACTTACTGAGAAAGCAATTCCAATATACGCTTCTATTCAGATGTTTATTCCCTTATTTCCCAGCTGCTTCCAGAAAGGTTAATCACTTTTTGGCTGAGTGCTTATCAGGTGAGTTTTCACAGATTCTCTTCCTTCAGGTTGTGCCAGGAGGAATGCACTTTGTGCACCAAACTGTACAGCTGAGCCTCCACGCAAGAGCCAGTGGAGTCAGATTCTCAGTGTCACCAGTGCAACTCCCTACTGACTTTTTCCACCGTTTGAAACAAGCGAGTAACATAACATACCCACATCTTGTATTCACAAGCAGGTCAAGTTTAACCCGCCCTCACGCTGGGGTGAAACATTAAAGATGAAGCACAAGCAACCTTATGTCCTTCTCCACTAGTTTGTACTCAAATCAGCTGCATGTGTGACATCATATGTGCCAAGTTTCAGTTTTGTGTCCTGCAAGAATTGGCAAATGACAAGCTCAATTAAATGTATGCGTATGCCGAATCTGTGGTACTTAGAGATAGGAAAAAGGTAATGGATACTGGCTATAGAATAAAATATACAGTTATTAAGAAACTACAGTATTTCAGTATATAGTTCTCCTCTCTGAGGAGAAGTCCAAGAACTGCTGATGAGGGATTAAAAGAGCAACGCACAGACTGCATGGGCTGACTCTATCTTTTCTGACACCCTGCGGGCTGTGGCACCTAGGGGCTGATAATCCACTTGAGGGACGCACAAGATGACTTATGAACTTTCATTTTGGGAAACTGTTTCCCCTAAGCTTTTCTGCTGTAATGTGATGGATGGTGTAGGAAAAGCTAAGAATCCGAGATTCAGAAAAAAACCCAACAATATCACAACAGTATGCTTGCACCACGTCGAGTCATAAATTACACAGCTTTGTGGTATGTGGTTTTGTTACCTCACACTAGGCATTGTGATAATTACGAGAACCACACCTTTCATCTCGCTGACCTATAACATTACATTAATGTAACGTTACATTTGCAATTTAAACTTAAGTGACTTTTTCAGGCACTCAGGCCTGCCTATTAAAACTTAATAAACTGAAACGCACAGTAGATTCATCGTTTTGTAGCAGCACGTTGTTTCCTTATGCTTCTAGGGAGACACGGGAGTCCTGGGTCTGTGGGTACTTAAAACTCCTGTACTTTCCCCCGATTTTAAAACTTGGTCTGTTTCAAAGAATCAGCTCAGTTTTTGACAGTTTCAGCACCGTGTTTTATTAGCAAAAAAGACAAAGTCGCGAAGTTCCAGAGAGGAAGCAGCCTAGAAGCCGAGGCAGCACACCTGCCGAGGCCGGAGAGAGAAGGTGCGGGGCGCCGGCAGCCCGGCGGCGGTGCCGTGCCAGGCTGGGCACGGCGCAGGGACGAGATGCTTCGCTGGAAGCCGGCGCGGTGCCGGCCGGCAGACCACGCCGGCACGCCGCAGGCCCGGCCGGGCGCGGGCAGGCCGCTCCCGCCGGAGGGGGGAGAGGGAAACTTGGCGCCCGCGGCCGGCCGGGAGCCGCACCGCCCCCTCCTCCCCTGGGCGCCGCCCGCGCTGCCGAGGGGCGGCCCCGGCGGCCCCTGCGCACGCTCCCGCCCGCCGCCCATGAGGCGCCCTCGCCGGGAAGGCACTGACGAGTCATCGCCCCGCCGCCCGCAGGCCCGGCGGCGTCCCCGCCCCCGCCCCGCTGGCGGGACGGGCGGCCGAGGGGAGCGGGGGGCGGCGGCCGCCCGGGCAGCGGCCGCTTCGCGGGGCGGGGGGGCGGGGAGCCCGCAGGTGATGATCCAGCGCGGCGCTGCCCGGCCCGCCCTCCGCGGCCTGGCCTGGGCTCCGCGGCTAACGGCGGCGGGACCCGGCGCGGCCGCCTTCGCCTCCCACCCGCTCAGCCCCGGGGGCTGCACCGGCAGCGCGGGCCGCCGGTCCCGCCGCCGCCCGGCCTGCCTCCCGCCCACCCGCCGCCGGCGGGCCCTCCCTCCACGCCTACCGCGCCGCCAGCCCCGGCCTCCCTCACACCGTCCCTCCGCCGAGAGGCGCCTCCCGCGCTGCGGCGGCCGGTGCGGCCGGAGCGCGACCCGTCCTCCCCACCACACCTAGCAACAGCGCTGACAGGACGCAGTGGCAGCGGCGGGAGGAGGAGGAGGAGGAGGAGGAAGCGGAATGGCTGCCGCGGCGGCGGCTCCCTCCCTCCCCGGAGCCCTGACAGCCAGAGCCGGGGCGGAAGCAGCAGGCGGCGTGCTGTGCCCGTCCTCCTCCCTCCTCCTCCGCCGCCGCCTCCGGGCTTCTGCGCTCCCTCCTGCCAATGCAAACTAACTCCCCCTCGCCAGGGCCGGCGGGCTGCACGCCTCCCCGCACCCACCCATGCCGCCGCCACCGCGCCGCACGCCGCCTCCCCGAGGAGCCCTCCACGTCGCCCGCAGGACCCCTCCTGCCACTCCTCGCCCGCCGACCTCCCTCCACCGGCGGCCGCCGCCGCGCCGCGGCTCCCGCTGCACCTTGTGCCCCCTCCACTCCACCCCGCCCCGCCGCCGCACACGCGGCCCCCACGCCCCCCGTGCCCGCCACCGCGGTGCGCCGCCGCCGCCCGCCCTGCCCTGGCCGCGGCCCTTGCCCCGCGGGGCACGCACCGATGTGGTTGTCCTCGATGTGCTCGATGAGCTCCGCCAGGGTTGGGAAGTGGAGCCCGCAGCCCCCGAACCTGCAGGCGTTGGAGAAGAAGGAGGCGGCGGCGATGCCTGTCATGGTGTTACATCGAGATCCCCCTGCGGTGCCTGCTCTGCCAGGGCCGGCGGCGGCAGGGCGGGGAAAGGCGGGGGCAGGGGGGAACGGGACGGAGAGAGAGAGATGGGGAGCGAGAGAGAGGGTGGGGGTGGGGAGGAGGAGGAGGAGGAGGAGGTGGCGGCCGCGGCGGCGGCAGCAGCAGCAGCGTCGGGAGCGGCGGAGGGGAGGGACGGGCTGGGTGGGGGGAGATGAGGCAGCCGCAGCTGGGAGGAGGGACCAGCGCGGCTCTGTAACAGCTGTGCTGCCCCGGCGGCGGCCGCCGGCAGCGGCAGGAGCGGGGCACCCGGGCCGCCCTCTGCGCCCGCTGCCGCCGGGGGACACCCGCGCCTCCTCGCCGCGGGGGCGGCTGAAGCTGCCGTCCGGCACCGAGCGGGGGCTGGGAGGGGAGGAGGGCGCGCCCCGCCGCTAACTTTCCCCTTCAGCCTCTCGCAGGCGGCGGCGGGGCCGGGGGCTGCCGTAGCGGCCGGCGGAGCGAGGGGAGCTGCTCCCGGGGTGGGTGCCGGGGGCGGGAAGGTGAAGCCCACCCCGGGGGCTCTCCCGGCCGTCGCGAGTCGGCTCCTAACGCGGCCGTCACCTCCGCCACATCGGGGGGAGGTACTCAGCCGTCGCCGAGGTCGCCCTTTCCCCGAAGGGAGCTGAGGCCGCCAGAGCAGCCCTCACCTGCCCGGCGATGAGCCGGGCAGCCCGGGGCACCTGCGCGCCCTGCGGCCGGCCAGGCCTCGGGGGCGGTGGGGTGTCCCCGCTGTCGGGTGGGCGCCGGTGCTCCCCGAGCAGCCCGGTGCGGCGTGCCGGATCCTGCCCGCTCGGGTGGGGCAGGGGCGTGCGGCCCGGCCCGGCCCGGCCCTCGGGACAGTCGGCACAAGTCGCGCACAGCGCGCTCCCGAACCCTATTTTGACTTTTTGTCTCCAGAAAGCTATTCAGCAGAGAGGCTGACTGATTAATTGATTTTAATGAAGGTCTCCCTAGGCTCAAATTCGCAGACAGCTTTATTTAAAATTAAACGGGGGAAAAAAAAAAGTGAGAGATTGCTTGTCAGGAAGGTGCCTCTATTTTTTTTTTTTCACTTCTATTTTACGATCATCTCTCTCTCTTCTGTATTTATATGTTTCTGCTGTATTATTAATGATTTTGAGCAAAAGTGTGACTAAAAAAATCCTCAAGGTCTTCATAAGACTCTCTTAATTGCGCAGACATAAGTGATTCCACTGATCCCGTGGATGGGTAACAGTCCCAGGCTGTTCTCATCTCTGTAAAGTTAAGCACGTGCACAAGAATAATCAGAGCCCTTGCCTGTTTTATTAACTGTATTGCAGGTGGGGATGTTCCTAGCACTGCTGCAGGAGCCAAAGAATAGCTAAGCCCAAAAATGCAGTAGAAGGGTTAGTGAATGGAAAGAAGTGTCTTTGCCCATTTGCTTAAAGCATGAAAAATCTTGGAGCTAGTTTCTGGTGTTCTGTGTATCAGGGAACCTGCCATTCGTGGTGATCAAACAAGCTTCATCTTGCAGGTTATTTTAGTAATTTTCTTACACATTCACTATAATATTTTTCTAATGTTTTGTCATTATCCAATTGTATTTTTCCTGATGTATGAATCTTCTCCGTTTAGTTTATATTGAAGAAAACAAAGCAAGCACAAATGCTGCTTTCTGGAAAAATAACGTGTGAAGAAGGATTCTTTTACTTCAACACATAGAGCTAGAGTTTGTAAATAGAGTTTACGTAGTCATGAGATGCTGAACCACAGAACTATAATAATATTGTAGGTTTTACGCTTCAAAAAAAAGTGGTAACGTGGACACATGGTAGTCCACAGTACGTTTTCAGGGTTGACTGCAGTCAACCTGTAGTCTAGAGGGTTGGGGAACTGCTGCTGTTAAGCTTATCATGAAAATGTGTAATTCTTTTGAATAATAGAGAGGGGTTTAGTATCAGACTAAACTGAGAAGAAGGAGGCGGCGGCGATGCCTGTCATGGTGTTACATCTCTCATTTGATTCACCTGTTTCAAGCATAGCTACTTCACAAGTAACTGTTCTTCTAATTTCTCCACTGTCTTTCTGATGTTATCAAAGGAACTTGCTCACTACGAGTTGACTCAGGAAAGGAAGATTTGTCCTGCATAAGACCATGATCCTGGAAATTCATGCCACACGAGCTGCTGTTGTGGATAATAGCACAGAATCAGGTATGTGCAAGTGTCCATGTGACCAAGACATAAAGCAACAAATAGTGAGTGAGGAAGAGAAGTAAAATGGTAAGATAAGCATCTTCCCTAGTAAGTTGCAGTTTTGGAGACTATTTTGTACAGTCAAACACATAGGCCTTTTTCAACCTATAGTGGTTTTGGTAATCATGAATCCTCAGCATCATTAACAATATCAGGACTGTAGATTTTACGTTTTTGTATCAGTAGGCACTGTCTCAGTGTCAATCACCAGCATAATTCAAGTAGAAAGTTTCTAAGGCAGGAAATTAAGATTAATCAGAATGAGTATTAAATACAAGAATTTCATGTGGCTGATCTATCAAGTTTAACAGATGTGTGATTTAGTCTATTTGTTATGAAACAAAACTGTGAAGGACATGGGGTTGGTATCAATAATTTTTAGCTATTAATAAAGAACACTGGTCATCTACAAAGAAATCAAATGAGTTGTGTAGCTCTCAGGTACTAAACATTCATGGTTAACCACTTGCTAGTAATAGACAATATAATGATTGCTTTCTGATGTGTGAACTTGTTCAGTCAGCTGCAGGTCTCTTTTCATTCGTTGTTTGCTAAATTCTCTGGATTTTTAAGACCTTTCGATCTAGGGAGAGCACTTAACTCCTACAACAGTGGAGAAGAGCTGGCAGGTTAGGAGTTAAGCAGTATCCCATAGAATAAGGATTCAGGTCAGTATCTTTTTATGAAATTACTCCTCATGCTCTGTAGGGCCTGATTTTGTAGATACTCAGCTTTAATGGCTTCACTAGAAGTTAGCATAGTTAAACCACTTCTTTCCCCCCCCCCCCCCCCCCCCCCCCCTATGATTTAAGCACTTGGAACAGTCTCATTATTTTTCTTTCTTCTATGTAGTCAGGGGGGTTTTCTTCCCAGCAGAGTTAAGGGCCTTCTGCCCCTGGTTTCAGTGTCAGGGCAAGGGACTAGGCTCATGACAGACAGGCATGAACAAACTCAGTGAAGAATGCTCCACACTTAACTGTCCTCATCCCTGATTCACCATTGTTGTCATGTTACCATCTGTGAAGTACACATGAGGAAAATACATTATGTACCTGATAATAAGTAGTGTTTGAGGAAAGACAGTTTTCTTTTCCCCACGTACTTGTTCTTTCCTCAGGTGTCTGGGAGATGGAGTAGTGCTATCAATCTTCTTATCAATAGTTTACCAGATCCAATATATGTTAAAGTTCTTTATTATGAATAATCATTTTCTTATTCAAGCTTTACTAGGATAGAGGACTAGGGTATCCATAAGACAAACTGGCAAACTAGGAGAAAGTGCTCAGAAGTTGCCCCTGTTGTTTTGTTCCATGGGAGAAATAAATGGAAACTGGACCCAGGTGATTTGCAAGCCAGGGCTGATGGCTGAGTAGACCCATTTCAGAGGTGATAATAGCTATCTTAATGGATGCACCAAATAAATGGAGCTGTCAAATGGTAGGCCCCGATTTATTTGTTTTTGAAAAAGTTACTTTGAAGGCCCCTAAGACCCCCAGTTGCTTCAGCTTAGGCACAACTGAGAGCAGGGCTGGGTGTGAGAAGGATGTGCTGCTATTCACACCTGCGTACAAGGCTGATTAACTGAATAGATTTCTAGATCATCTGATTATCTGCTTATAAAGTCATATATTAGGACCGCATCTTTTCTGTACTAACTTCAAATCTTTGTTCCTCATTTTAAGTCCATTTTGATAAAGAAATTTGTTTAGAGTAATTTTAATTAATTTAAGTAATTTCTTCCTTTAACCGATGGCTTATGATCTTGGAACCCTTATCTCCTTGGATGTCTGGCTCTTAGACCTTTTTCAATGACTTTTAATTGGTGTTCTTTCCAATTTTTACTAATAATTTAGTAGTTATAGCATGGTAATTAACTGGTGTAACCACTGAGCCTTATCTGAGGATAAGGATCTTGCTTGACTAACCTGATCTCCTTCTTTGACAAGGTTACATGTTTAGTGGATGAGGGAAAGGCTGTGGATGTTTTTTACCTGGACTTTAGTAAAACCTTTGACACTATCTCCTACAGAACTCTGTTGGAGAAACTGGCTGCTCAGGGCTTGGATGGGCATGCTCTTCTCCAGATAAAAAGCTGACGGCATGGCCAGGCCTAAGGAGTTGTGGTGAATGGAGTTAAATCCAGTTGATGGCTGGTCACAAGTGGTGTTTCCCAGGGTTTAGTATTGGGGCCGGTTCTGTTTAATGTCTTCGTTAACAATCTGGACAAGGGAAATTGAGTGCACTCTCAGAAAGTCTGCAGATGACACCAAGTTGGGCGGGTGTGTTGATCCGCTTGAGGGTAGGAAGGCTCTACAGAGGGATCTGGACAGGCTGGATCGATGGGCTGAGGCCAATTGTGTGAGGTTCAACAAGGCCAAGTGCCAGGTCCTGCACTTGGGTCACAACCACCCCATGCAACGCTACAGGCTTGGGGAAGAGCGGCTGAAAAGCTGCCTGGTGGAAAAGGATCTGGGGATGTTGGTCAACAGCTGCTGAATATGAACTGGCAGTGTGCCCAGGTGGCCAAGAAGGCCAACAGCATCCTGGCTGGTATCAGAAATAGTGTGGCCAGCAGGACGAGGGAAGTGATCACCCCCTGTATTCGACACTGGTGAGGCCACACCCCAAGTAGTACTGTGTTCAGTTTTGGGCCCCTCACTACAAGATAGACCTTGAGGTGCTGGAGCACATCCGAAGAAGGGCAATGAAGCTGGCGAAGGATCTAGAGAATGCGTCTTAGGAGGAGCAGCTGAGGGAACTGGGGTTGTTTAGCCTGCAGAAATGAAGGCTGAGGAGAGACCTTATTGCTCTCTACAGCTATCTGAAAGGAGGTTGTAGCGAGGTGGGTGTTGGTCTCTTCTCTCAAGTAGCAAGTGATAGGACAAGAGGAAACAGCCTCAAGTTGCACCAGGGGAGGTTTAGATTGGATATTAGGAAAAATTTCTTCCCTGACAGTGTTGTCAAGCATTGGAACAGGCTGCCCAGGGAAGTGTTTGAGTGGTGGCTTGGGGTCATCATCCCTGGAGGTATTTAAAAAGACCTGTAGATGTGGCACTTAGGGACATGGTTTAGTGGTGGACTTGGCTGTGTTAGGTTAATGGTTGGACTCCATGATCTTAAAGGTCTTTTCCAACCTAATCAATTCTATGATACGTTGCTACCATTCGCTCCTACTGTTCCGGATTCCCAAAAACGGATTCTTCTGTCCTGATGCTCGCAGGAAGGCTAGAGGTCTGAATTTGAACAACTTGGTAGTTGCTGCCCTTGGTGCCTTAAGGGTGATAAGACTTTTATTGAAGACACCACCCCTCTGTCAAATAGTAAGGAAAAGCTAATACCTGTTTCAGAGTCTTATTTAAAGCATAGTTTAAGTACCTATTTTCAGCTACGTTTATGATAATGGAGCATTATTTAGAAGATTTTTGTGACTCTTGCACAAGGACGATGTGAATCAGCGAAACTTTTTAAATTACAGTCTTACCACAGTTCTGATTTTTGCACTATTGAAGTCGTACTTGAAAATATCTACTTATGTTTGTTCTAAAGAAAAAAATAAACCGAGGATAATTGGCTAGTACAAAGGAATTATTTGCAACACCTTCCCCTAAAAAATTACTGATTCATTTTTCAATAGCAATTTGAATTATTTTATTTCTGCTTGCCTCTGCATACTGAGTATATAAGAAATGTCTCACAATTTGGGAAGATTTCATAACAGAGACATATCACTGCTGCAAAATCATTATACAAGTAAAACATATTTATGCAGTTTGTGTCACGAGAATCCTATTTTTAATTTATACTGCTGAATTAGTTTTCTCTTGGCAGTGCACTGTGTAGCTTCAGGGTGCAATGGAAAAACAAGACGTTAAGCTGGGAAAGCACTGTATTCCCCACTAGTTCCAGATGCCCCAAAACAATAGATAGAAATCCTGCTTAGCTGAACTTTCCGAGAGACTTCCACAGTTTCAGAAGTACAAAGCTTCAGATAAACAAGAGATCAAAGCTGCCTCTGTATTTCCAGTTACCTGTAACCTAGAAGAAAAGGAATTTTCTTATCTTGTTTTGATGACTTCAGGAAATTTGGAGCTAACATGATGTTATATCATAAACCACTGTTAGAGTGTTAGTCTGCCTTGGAATTATAAAATGCAAGCTGTTTCAATGGTCTCTTGTAAGAACCTGCAATTACATAGGTATTGAATAACCTACTCTGTTCTTACTATGGGTTATAGTAGAATACTTCACTAAAACTTTTTATGTTGTTTCGCTCAGACAATTGGAGATAATTAACATATTCTTTTTAAAATAACTGGCTAGAAAAATAACATAATTTTGTAAGTTTATCTCAATGAAAGGTAAACTTGTTCTTTAAGGAAGGTTAATAGTATGGAGTGAAACTTTCAGTTCAATAGCTTTTACATCTCAAAAATGCAGAAGTCTATAATTCTGAAATTTTTGCCTTTTCCACTTTCAATTCCTTAATTGAGTACCCAACTTGTAACTGGATTTCGTGGCATCTACTGACATAGCAATTCATGAAGTCATTCAAAAAGGGCAGATTCATTACAAAATGTATTGAGATTATAGTACCATTTTCATAAAAATAAATTCTAAATTAGAACAAGTTTTCTTTGTTTGGAGTAGAAGCGTCATCACAACTGACAGAATGTTGAACTCTCTTATCCTCTGACCCTGAAGATCATTTAGGATGCTGTAGTTACAGGATGATTTAAAACCAACTTAAGGCAGCTCTAACTTGCATCAGTGATGTGGAGTGCAAAGTCATGGGCCTCTAATCAAAATTTACCTTGGAAGTCCAGGTCTTTCATTTCTGGATCTCCCAGTCACAGGGAGCTGTGTATTTTAGAGCCTGCAAGTTCAGAACAGACTGTCTTCTGTTTAGCCTAAGAATTTTCCATTTAAAAATTCTTCATTGAGCCAAGAATACCGGTGACACGGGGAATTCTGCACCGAGGCATAGATGCCAGCAAAAATCAACTTGCTAAATCATATATAGGGTTGGAGAATCCCCAGTGTTCAAGGAGGCAATTACACAAGGAGTTCTTCCTGTTCTTAAAAGACATGCCTTTCTCACATTCTTAAGTTAGGTTAGGGAAAAGGCGGCTTTGGCATAAAGATAACTGACAGCACTAGAGATGGTTTGCAGTCTCTAAGAAAAGGAAATTAGGTAACTTCGTTAACAAGAGGCTTGGCAGCCACTGACCGTGGAGCCTGACGTCATTGGAAAGGAGATCGGCAGTTCAGAGTAAGATGGGTGTTCAAATGAAAGAAACTCCCATCTTGGTAAACCTCTCAGATGATCTCTGGTGAATGAACTGTCAGAAGCTCAGCTGCAAGAATAATGCAAATCGCTTGCAATCGCCACTGAGGGTGGTTTGTCAGATAAACGTGTATTTCTTGTGACAGCTGAAAGCGGAGATACAAACAACGTGCCTGTTACCATCGCGCAGATCGTGGGGGCTGAATATGGCCACTGCAATTCTGAACAAAAGAAAAGCACATCAGCTAGTGAAAATTTATGTAGTTCTCCAGTAGCAGCTGAGTACCTCTGGAGAGACTCTCCCCTCTACTGAGCAGATTGCTACACGTGGTTTACCTGCATCACTGGAAGTAGGAATTGGACAGGAATAAAAGAAGAAAAATCTCTGGAATACTAAAATGGAATATTAAAATGGTGCTATGCAAAAAATCCAAAATGAGGAAACTCACAGGTGAATAGTACAGTAATAAGAAAAAATAAAAAGGGGAGAAACTGTGTGAACAGTTATCTTAGAGAAACATGGGACAGGACAGATAAATCAACAATGGAGATCTAACACTTCCACTACGACAGTATTTGCTGTCTGCCATCCTAGGCAAGGGACACAACCCTGTATCATTGCAAATATGAATTCCCATTGAAGACAAGTGTCAAGAAGACCCAAAGGTTCTCTCATTTCCTGCAGAGGAATGAATAATTTTGAAGGCTTCAAGCACTATTCTGATACCTTTCAATGTGTATTGCACCACAAATCTTACGTTAAAAAAAAAAAAAAAGGGCATGGTTCCACAAAAATTATCCTTGTCCTCATCTGCATAAGAACGTATAAGGATTGGAAACTGCAAGATACTTAATTACTTGAAACTCTCCCTCATTTTGTATATATTCTGACTTGTGTATACCCACGGCCTTCAGTGTGATTTTAGGTATTCAGCGCTTTGCAGAATTTAATCTGTAAACAGCTGTGGAAGCTCCTGTTTTACATAAACAAAAAACTACTCATGGTAGTCTCAGAAAGTTATGGGTCTGCTTTATAAACAAACAAACAAAAATGCCTCTGCATAATGCAGTATTTGGAAACATACTTGGACATTACTCACTCTTCAGAACATCTCCTGATTTAGTTACCTCACATGAAACAAAAGGAGCTAACATGCTTCTGCATTAGATGCCAGGAGCTCCTAATAAGGGAAGGCGTGCAATCGGAGAGAATAGATTTGTGGTATTTTAATAAGATATTATAAAGCACTGGCATAATGTTAAAGTGCCTTAACTCTTGGTTCCAGCTTTTATATCTGCATCCTACAAATTGACCATAATTCAACCTAAACAAATTACTGACTGTCCAACAACTACTTTTTCAAACTACAGTGTGTAAAAGAAAAGGATGTTCCATGGGCATAGAGATACTTAAGCTTACAGAAGGAAAAAAGGTATATCCTAAGCCCTACTTATTTTCAGTTTCTTTCTTACAAAACTCTTAATGGAAATTATCTTTGTAATAGTGTCTATGTGTATCTACAGATAACAGTCCCAATGTCTTCAACTATTTTTCCTGATTGTTTCTATTGTAACTAGGCAATGGCCAGCCCTGCAAAAGGGCATAATGAAACAAGAATCCATATGCCTGCTTTTCTCCTATATGGGGACCAAACAGAATAGGTATTTTTGCGAGAGGTCACTCGCTTCTTTTTTACTCTTGTTTTGTGTTCAGATTACTTGTGCTTCATTCTTTGTACTTCTGTCTTCCAGCATACAATTTGAACACCCAAAATCGTACCAGAGAAAAGGCTGAGGTAGCTTAATAAACAAAAAACTTTTAGCTTTTCTCTGAAAGAGGTCCGCCAGTGCATACATGTGGTTATTTTTGTGCTATGTCTATTTTTAGTGCTTCATTTTGTATAGTTTTGGAGTATACAGATGTGTGAATCTGTCAAAGAGTACAATTAGAGGCCTTTTACGTGTTTAACAGATGTGCTGTGACTCTTTGTGATGATAGTAAAAATGTACTGAAAAGTGTTGGCAGGTTCACACTGTGCCTTCAACTGGTTTGTGGTGCGTTTCCAGCTTTGCTCTAGCTTGAGAAACTGCATGTTTCACACATTGTGTTATCTAGGAAGTACACACAAATATTGCCTCTTAAATTTTAAACCTGAAATGATTCTTTCATGTACAAACATAGAAAAATATAATTTAACTAAAAACTCTTTAATATGTAACAATATCTCCTCATTGGATTAGTAGTCATGCTGTTTGGCTTTCCTTTGGCAATTGCTTTGTCCTTTGACCATTGTTACAATAATTTTTATATGGATGAAACCATAATGAAATCTTTTGATATAGTGTATTGTGGAGATTAGAAGGACTTTTTCAGCCAAAGTAAATTATCATAGATCCACAAAAGTTGTTGGAGCTTTCATTTGGGGTAGAATTTCAGAGAAAAGAGGAGATCAGAGTATACATGCGAAACTCTGACCATATCTTAGCCTCCACACTGCGGATTTTCTGCCACTGATTTAGGCCCTGATCACAGAAACTAGATGAATTCCTTTCCCCATCCCTTAACTAACCCCAGCTGAAGTCGGAGGGGTTCCACACCTACAGGGATTTACATCCAGTTCACAGCTGCTTTGCAGCATTAATGTTTTCTGAGTACAGTTTCTCTGTCTGATCTGCAGTGTCAAACTAACAAGATTGGCAGTGGGGAATTTATGATTCACTTTGTTTTGGTTTTGTTCTGATTTTCTTTTGTTTCTTCTGTCTGGGAAAGCAGGAGCCAAATACTTTTTTCTCCTTCCTCTGGGATGTTGGTTTGTTTGATAAACATATTAAGGAGACTATTAGGCAATATCCTCGATTCTGCAGTGGCTGCCTTGTGCGCCTTTGATGAAGGAAAAAGGAATGATTTCTAGAGGACTACAGGCAGCTACTGTAGGTGACAGTACTTCTCTAACTGCTGTGTGTTGCCTTAATAGGTCAGGACAAATCAAAACCAAAACGAAGGGCAGTTTATTGGTCTACAGGAGTCGTAGACAGTTTAGTTAAGTGAGAGGAAAATGGCCTTTACCCTCCACTGTTAAAGTTCCAAGTGGGAGCATTTGACATGGTAGTGAGTTTTAAGGACCTTAGTGAATCTAAGGACTATTTATCCCTGAAAACTACCGTTACTATTGATTTAAGCATGTTTCCAGTGCCCCTCTTCATTTTACAAAGCAGACTTGTGCTTGTGCAGGCTGTTTTCAGGTGAGAGGTCTATTTCATACAAAGCTCCAGGATAAATCCATTTCTGGAGTCATCAGGCCGGCCTTCTCATGCTTAAGAAATGGGGAAGTTTTGTGATCTCACCACAGCATCTGCATAATCATAATCAGCAGATTTGATTTTGCTGGACAGGTTAAGTAAGTCCAGACCAGCATGGCTCATCCAGATTGTTTGAATATCCTTCACTGAAAGAAAACTGCCTCTTACTCTGTGAGTGATGCGGCTCAATTCCGTAAGAATTGTTTGTTTGCAGGCAGAAGTAGAAGCACGAAGACGGCCACATCATCATTGACAGCATTTTTCACTGAAATAATAAAAGTTTTGGGAGCACTTCTAACTCCCTCTTATGTTTGAGACTCTTCTTTTTACATCTGGAAGTGTATGGGGAAGTGTTGGGTCTCATAGGGACAGTAGTTGTCAGTGGTTCTTTAAGGACTGTAAACTCTCAGCTTGACTTGAAGGAGGACACAATTTCCTTACTGCCTAGTGATAATCTATTGCTAATTATTATCCGATACTCTTCTTATTACCAGGTGTTACCTATTGTTTTTCCATTTTAGTTTTGAGGCTATATGGGGACAGGTGACATACTGTCTTTTGACCTGACCCACGCCATGTTGTTTTGTTTGCTGAGTGGTGAATAGAATAGAGACACACTGGCATCTCCTCCTGGAGATGGATTAAGGTCTGTGCTGATGGTATTAAGCCTCTCACTGCCTTGGATCACAAAATGGTTTTGTCTCTTTTGCTCCTAAAAATGGATGAGGTACTCTTTGGATGGTGGTATTCTGACCTTGCTGAGCGTTTCCAATGGCCAAAGATCGTTGCCTCACTGAGTTCCATACAGTACCTGCTTCTTTGCCCTCATTTAGTACGTATAAGTTGTCATTTGAGAGTACACATTCAGTGTCTTTTGTACCCTATTTCCACACTCAGCAACCAAGCTGGCTCTATAGTAGCAGGAGAAAGTGGTTGGTATGGATAAGGACCAGCAGTTGTGACTTAGTCAAGGCAAGAGCAGGGTGGAACTACAACTGGAAGAGATAATGACTGTTTCTGTCTTATTGATTTGAGGAGATTTGGACTACCCTGTTACCTAGCTGCTCATTCTTTCCTTTCTTGTCAGCAGAGACGGAAGCTACCTCTTCAAGGATGTCAAGGCTGCACTTTTTTTGGGGGGGGCGATCAATTTCATCCCATCTTGAGACAGGCGCCCATGAGACAGAGGACCCAGTGCAAAGGGGAGCAGACAGTTAGTACAAAGAAAGTTACGAGCTTGTTGTAAATCAGTAGGACAGTGCAGTTCTGTAATCTGCTATGCATGCTGGTCATTTTCCTATAGACTACTCTATTAGAAAACTTCATCTCAAACAAATTGAAGCCACTGCAGAAAAAAAATCAGTGCTTCGCTTATTAAGCTGTGTTTCTTTCCCAGTTACATTATAAGTCTTTCTTATGGTCTCCGTTGTCTGCCTTCTAGTTTCTGGACTCTTTTTTTAGCTGTTGGTTGTGATCTGTAAAACCATAAATGACCAAAGTTCTGCTTATCTGAGATATTTACTCCAACTCTATGGTATACTAATGCACCTGAGGCCAACTTAGGTACCTGGCTTGAAACCCAAAATTTTTTTTCTTTCTGCAGGTCCCTTAAAGTTTTTTTAGCAGAGGCGCAGAGCAAGGGTTTGTTTTTTTCTCAGTTTTCTTTGGACTCCTCAGAATTAGCACAAGAATTCTCTGATGTCCCTAAATTTAAAGTAGGTTGAGAGTAACTGGTCCAAGAAAAGAGTTGTGAAAAGCTGAACTTCTGTAGGGCCCTAGGCCATTGGACCTTATTTCCTTGCTTTATAGTAGACCAAGCTTATTATATCTCAGGACTACCTTTTCTCCCTTGCCTGTAGGAGCTGAGTGTTTCTTGAGCAGGGATTTGAGGTTTGAGATTCTGGGAATTGTTCACAAAGTCAGTTTTTTAATATTGTTCGTATATATATACACATAAACATACATATGTAAAAATGTGCATATACACACACACATATATGCTTATATATATGCTTATATTACATACATAGGGATTTGATAGGTCTGCTTATTTGTTTAGTGGGGTGCCTGGGTTTTCTGACAGCGTGGTGTTCCAAAGATGGAACTTGCATTTAACCTAACAAGGAGAGATCATGGTTTGTAATTCTGGACTGCAGAACAATGCCTTGCTCCTTCTCACAGTGCTAACTGGAGTCAAGAAAAAATCCTATTAGAAGGTCTCAGTAATGCCAGAGGCTAGGAGAACTTGAAAAAAAATGATGCAGTGGTTCTCTAAAGCAAAAAGCATAGGGTTACAACTTATAAAATATGTAATTGTGAATAAATCTGTATGAAATACTACAAATGTATTTCATTGAGTTAGTTTTATATGTTGCCTGATACAGATGAAACACACCTTAGTCATTGTCTGTCTGAGAACCTAATTTTTCTTGTAGTAATTAAAAAATTCCTTCAGCAAGATCCCAAAGCCTTAAACAAGAAACAAAAATCACTAAATCTCTGCAAACAGGAATTTAGTTCACTTACAGCTGAAGCTGTTCCTTTCAACTCCATCTCAAACAAAAGAAAAGCAATCAGGTTGCACGCTCATGAAGCAATTGGTTACAGCTGTACAACTTCAGTAGTGGTAAGAGGTGCTTCTTTCCAAATATGATGCTTCCTTCTCTGAAAATAAAAGTAGGTGGGGGGAATTTGCCAGGCCAGATTTACTCAGAAATGCATCTGGGTTTCTTACAATTAACTTTATTTTTTTTACATTTTAGCACAAGTTTTTTTGTTGGCACTGCTTTTTTCAGTAAAGTATTTAAAGTTTATATAGCTAAAGATTTAAGATTATCTGAAAATTTCCAACCAGGAATTTGTACTGACCTAAATACATTGTGAGTTTGGTGGGGTTTTTTTTAAACCCATTTAACTCAAGCCAATGCAACTTCTTTGTACAAACAATCTTTGTATAATCACTGAACAAGAACAGGCATTAATAAGTACCCAGGCAAGGTGCAGTATCCTTTAGAAGTCTGAAATGCGTGGAGGCTAGATTACTAGTGTGATCTGAAAAAGGCATTAGAGAAGTAAAATAATGAACATATGCAGAAGCCAGAATTCTGCCTGTAGAAATGTTTATAGTACTATCTCAAGCACCTCTGCAAATACCTGCAATATTATTCTATCCCCATTTAAGTCACTGGAAGTGATGCATGGATGTTAAACAAAAAAGAACAAAGATATCTCTTCAAATTAGATCTCTGGAGTCTTGACTTTCTCAAAAAGGCAGTGTCAAGAGTACCCTGATTCTATGTTGAATGATAATACCAAAAAATTTTGGGGAGCAAAATAGTGATCTCCCCCATAATGCAATACCCCCCGTCCTAACCTTTTGTGTTTTTATTTGACCATGTAAAGTTTTACAAGGTTTAGCCTGCTGTGTTATATCCAACCCAAACTGCTCTGCTTAGGTTATGCAGTTGCAAACCTCTATAAAGGCACTTTATTTGGTTTAGAAATGGCTTGATCTCCATTTGGTTATGCAGTCGTTGTAACACAAACTGAAATAAGTCTAGCCTGGACCAGAATAAGACTGTCCTCACCACTTTTTGCACAAGGTAATTTATATCATTTAAGAAAAGAGTTCCCTCTCACAGTTGGGATAATAATTCTTGGAAGTCTATTAACCACAAAATTGAAAGCAAGCTCTTTGGACAGACCTCATCTGCAGTCTGCAGAGGCGAGAAGCCATCCTATCTTAGAAGGAAGTAAACTTCAGAAACGGCCTTCTTTCTGCGGGGGAATGTTCTAGCTTGTCACTGCCAGCCCACATTACTGAACACTGGCGGTTTTTTGGTTTCGTTTGTTATGTGTGGTGACTGTATGAACATTCACTGTGTGTGTGTTCTGGAATAATGCTGTGGTTAATGCTAATTCCCCAAACACTTAATGGATTTTTAAATAATTTGAGGATTTTCAGAGTTTGGCTTCTACCTGTCGTCCTTCAGCTGGGAAAAACAAGTACGGTGTGTATGATTTTTCACCCAGAATTAGATGTGCCTGCAGTTTAAGACCAATAGATATTGCCTTCTTTTTTTCCTCTGATGTGATCAATTATTTAAATGAAAATTAAATGTAATTAAATTTAAATTTACAGTGAAAATAATTGAATAGAATTAATGAGGGCCTAAAAAAGAAATTCTATTCCAAGGACAATGCTACTTTGGAATGCAAAGTATTTTTGCCTTATCTTTCTCTCTCTCTATATATGCTTAAATATATATGTGTATGTAGTATATGTATGGCATAGAATATATAATATCCTTTACTTCTTACTTGTGAGTTTTGAACTCTTCAGTATAAGGACACTGACATACTGTAGTGGGTCCAGTGGAGGGCCACCAAGATGATCAGGGGCTGGTGCACATGATGTACAGGGAGAGACTTTCTTCACCCTACAGAAAAGAAAGCCAAGAGGGGATCTTTTTACTCTCACAACTCACCTAATGGGAGGGTGCAGAGAAAACAGAGCCAGACCCTCCTCAGAGGTGTAGAGTGGCAGGAAAAGTCACAACAGACACAAATTGTATCATGGGAAATGCTGATTAGATATTAGAAAAATCTTTTTGACCACAAAAGTGGTAAAATATTGGAATGGGTGCCCAGAAAGGGTGAGCAATCTCTGTCCTTGGAGAGAGCCCGAACTTTGCTGGACAAGGCTCTGAGAAACCTGCTCTCAGGAGGGCAGTGGGCTAGGCAGAGATCCCTTCCTATCTAAGTGGTTTTAATTGTGCATGACATATTGCTCTAAGCAATATCTAAGCCTGAATAGTTAGGCAGTCCTGCCCACCGCCTCCTTCCTGAAAAGTTTTTTAAAATCTTAAAAACTGTGAAGAAGGTTGAGATTCTTCTCTGTACAGTAAAGCTGACCCAGGAAAAAATATGAACAATAGTTTACAACATACAATATGGGGTTATTATTTTTAAAAGTCCTGTTGTGAGTTACAACTACTAAAGTAACTTTCATCTGTCTGGTACTGAGACAGGTGATGGCATCCTTTAAGTTATTTGGGCAAGGGTTCTTTCATGAAGTACTATTTTCCTTCAGAAAAAGGGTTTTCTCCTTTCCAATGGAAAAGCTGGCCTATGGAATTTTATTTGAGATGTCTGCTGAAATAGTATGTTCAGTATACTTCACATTCCTTAAGTGTTGTTCATGCTTGTAGCCCTGGAAACCATGGGAGTTTGGATTGCAATATGGCCTAAGAATATCAGTTTGAACGTTTTGTAAGCATAGATTCTTGACTTTTATATTTTCACTGCAAGTACCAGTTAAAATTAAAATCCTGGCAGGTTTTCTAAAGAAGTTAAGACTATTTCCTGTGGCATATGTATCTTTGAATGAGCTTTCATAATATGGAAACTGAACTATAAATGCATTGAGTAAAGCCCTATTGATCTTCAGTATTTGCCAAATAGACCAGTACCTTTTACCTCCCTCATTTCTTCATCTACGAATGACAAAATGACTGAAGCAAAAACTGTAATTTACTGTAAATAAATCAGCTATGCATGAGAGACAACTTCAGCATGTTGAAAGTTGGAGGGCCAACAGCAGATAATACAGGAACAACTGTTATTCAATGGATTTCTCAAAGACAACAGAGGGTACTACGTACTCAAACTTGTCTGGGTGAATAAATATATGTGACCCAGAGCGCAAAAAAATTCACTGTTACGGAAGACTGCTTTTTCTGTGGCCTGAAGTCCTTCTTGACAAGTGTTGGTGAAGATATCAAAACCCTGTAAAGTACTGTCCTCTATTTATTTACAAGACAGCTGTTGCACTAAACTTCCTATACTGGCTGCCTTGACAGCATGCCTGAACCTTTATGGGAACAGTTTAATCTCTGCAGAGCTTTAGCCTCTCTGCTGAATACATCAGAGAGTTCAAAACTTTGTGTGTTAAGTCTGTTTTGGCTTCTCCAACTATCATATCTCCTAGATGGACCAAAAAGCACCAAATTAATAAAGTAGGTTAGTTGTTCTGGCTTAACTCAGATTAGTAAATTATACCTCACTTGCAGTACTTAACATGTAACACCCACAAATAAACATTATTCTCGCTGCATTGCTTGCTTGAAATACAGGTTTATTAAATCAAGCTTTGCCTTTTTATTTGTGTTTACAAAATCCACCTCGTGGATGCATGACCGAGACCTTCTGAAATAGTTTTGTCTTCTGAAAATGGTTTGTACAATCAGGTGTCCCATGTTATTCTTAAAGGGATGGATTGCATATGTGTGATTTGAAATTGCTTATAAAAATAATAACATTGTAAGTTCAACTAGATGATATATTCAATATTTACTATAAAATATATTAATTATTCAGTATATGCCTCACTGTAACTTTAAAAATGAAGATTACATAAAACCCAGAAAACTAAACAGAAAGTTTCCGTGGAAAAATTGCTAACCTAGGTAGACCCGAACGGTATAATGACAGAATTAAATTTAATTTGGTTCTGATTCTAGCTCTGCTGGAATCTCCTTTAGAATCATAGGAAAACACTGCATCATCTTATTTTACCTGTTATCCACACATCAAGAATATAAGATGTCTGACATGAGAGATCATGCACTTCAATTCCAATTTTCACTTTGTTTCACAACTCAATGTAAGTAATAATTCATGAACTTTTAAAGAAGCATGATGTGTTTTGTAGTTGTTGTTTTTTTTTATAATTCCTGAAGATGTTCTTTCATAAGATACATGATAAAAAAAGACCATTTTTAACACTCTAGGTAAGGTTGTTATAAATTGTTATGAGTTATACTTTCAACCTGAGATAAATTAGTCTTCTCATAGTCACACAGTAATTTACCATAGCTTTGTATATTAAATATAAGATTGGATTCCTACAGGCAAAATACTTGTCTTAATTCACAGGGGAGTGAGAATTAAAAATCATGGATGGTGTGGGAGAAGGTGGTGTGTCCCCTGACCATTACCTGAGGGCTTTTGTGTGTAAGTTGTATGGAGCTCAAGAGGTGTACGAGGATAAGTGGTTGCACTACAAATTGCATAACAATGATTTTCTCAGCAGGATCTTACATGGATGTTTCCTCTGTACTACGAAAAATCTCTGAGATGGAAGGATTTTCTGTGATTAGTGGGTCAAGGGATACAATCTATCCCCTAGTGCCAGATTTCTTCACCTCATGAATGAGAGACTTCAAGGAGTCTTGAAGTCAGAGACAATAAGGAATCATAGTGATTCATTCTTGTCTTACATCTGCTTGGGGGAAAAAAAAATCTTGTCTAGTTGTATTGGATGCAAAAAAAAAAAAAGAAAGCAAATGATAGGAATATAGGAGATGATAGGAAACAATAGGAAAACAGCAATAATATTTTTTTTTCTTCGATGATGCTCTCTACAAATAGCTACTGTACTGCACAAAACTGAACTAATTCTATCTATACATAACATCTGGGGAGGGCTGCCCTGTTTGCTTCAGAGGTGAAGCAGCTAAAGAGACAGTATCTCGGGGTCAAGCCTAGCCATCTACAAACCTTATAGGCAAAACCCCTGACAGCATACAAAGAAACATTAAAATGTTAAGCTTTCAAAATCAAGTTTGCGCCATTCACTAAATGTCAAAATTAAGGCTACAATAAGCCTAAGTCAATCCTGAAGCACCATGCTTTTTAACTTGTGGTCCGTGGACTTCTGATGAACTAGGCTTGCAAAACTGCTCACTGATATTTTCTGTACATACAACAAACAGGCAAAATGGCCAAACCCGAACTTTGAATGTTTAGCTATCTACTCAGATGAAACAATCACAGAAGTGCTGCAAAAAATGGTCTCTTTTTTTTTCAAGAAGCTTAGGTGGTCCTTTGACTACAGCATAGAAAAATGCCTACATGATATTTTGTATAACATCTTTGTGGTAGAATTGAGGAGAGAAACAGATCTCCTGGAACCAGTCCAGTACCTTAGAAAGAGTAGCTTACTGTTTGCCCAATGCAATAAATGAATTACAGAACAAATATTGTGTGATAGCCTGTTTTCTGCTATACATAGAGGGTCAGAGTTAATTCTGACATTTTTAGTATTTATTACACAAGCAACTTAACTTAGTTAGCATTGTTTTGACTGCAGCAAAGTTACCAACAACTGAAAGCAGAAATTTGAAACAGAGTATTAGAGTTGTGTATAAACTTGTTTGTCACAGCCCTACAAGAGAAAAAGAGGAAAAAGGCACCTGGTGTAGCTGTTTGGTTAGTAAACTACGTTTACCACCCAAATGATATCACATAGCTTGGAATGGATCCAAATCTTAGTTAATTTCCTGAACTAAATCATGTACAATCAGCTAAGAAGTGACCACATGCCACTTTTCTTCCCAGCTTTCCTTTTCCCTTTTGATGGAGGATCAAAAGTTATAATAACTTTTCATTACTGCTTGAGAGAGAAATATCTCTGTGGATCCTTCCCATTTAGCAAGTGCTCTGTATGGGAGGAGAGCATGACAGCTGCGATTTCTGGGGCTCTGCTACCTTGTGGAAAGATTATGTGTCAGCAAGGTATGAGGAACAACATCCCAAGGAGCTCTTGCTCTTGTTCTGCTAATGTTTAGGCAAGCTCAACTATCCCAGATTCCTTAGCTCCTCCAATACCCCAAAATATATATGATTATTTAACCTACCTTTTTTTGTCAATTCATCAGACATGCCACTGTGATAGTCCTTGAAATTTCAGATCCTCTGGCATGGATCATGTGAATGTGGAAATTAGTTGCCCAGGGTTTTCTCTGTTGCCCCATGAATATACCTTAATTCTTATCCTGGGAGGCTATCTCTAAGGTTATCCATTTGGAAGTGCTAACCTGAAACTTAACAATAAAAACTTAAGATGTGGTGATATTTTTGTCGGATACCCACTAGCAACTGAGCTAACAAGAAGCTCATTTTACAGAGAGTGTGAGATAGTTGTGAGCTAGTAAGTGGTTTGATCATAATTACCTAGGCTTGTTTGGAACAAGTGGCTGAGAGCCAAAGTGTCTCAGGTCCCATCACCTGTAACGTAAAGCCTTCTTTCCACTAGTTGCTGTGGTTTTGTATGTGATGTTAGGAATACATTGTCTAAGTGTCTTTCTATAAAGGACTAAGCTGCCTTACGTTCTGAAATTTTCTGTGTCAAAGTCAACTCTTGATTAAGCCAGTATATAACTAATAAAATGAAAGCTGTTGATTTAAAAAATTATAAACCAGGCAAGAATCCAGCCTTCTGCTTCTACAGTGTTTGCAATCTCATTTTTAGGTCTGTATATGTAACAGAAACCACACCTTCCTGATGAGGATACTTCCCATTTTTACACCTGGTACAAGCCGTTCTAAATAATTTGTCTGCAGATTTTTATATTAGCGCAGTTGCTGCCATAAACTTTGCCATGCTGACAGTATTTGTATAGTTCGGAGGACATGACCTTCACATTATCATCTGTGTAGCAATGCGAAATTATGTCAAGAAATGTGAGGTTTGATCTGACTAAACAGTTTTTTTTTCTTAAACATTGTTTTCTCTTTTGGAGTCGGATCCCTTCCCTCTGAAGTCAGTGGAAAACTCTTGTGAATTAAAGCAGAACTTGGACTGAAGCTTTAGCACAGGCATATGTTTCTTTTTTATGGTATATCTTTAAGATTAAAAGGGGAATAAGTGTAAGAATAAAAAAGACAGTAGAGTGAACATTAAAAAAAGGAGCCTTTGAAATCAGAAATTTTACAGATTACTCAAATACACTTACGATAAGCTACATAGCAGATGAAAAATGTGATTGGGCGGTTTTTGTAATGTTTTAATGTAGACATAATGTAACGTTTAGTGAAAGATGAACATTCTGCATTTGGTAGAAGTGGCAGCTGGTGGTTTTAAGCTTTTCTAGTTAAGAACCCTGGAAATAGCTAAGCAGGCATCTAACCTACATCTTTCAGGTTATAAACTGAGCCTACTCTTTATTCTGCACATCATAGTACCACCCAATTTGGCAACATTGCTTATATCCTTTTTAAGAAAGCTTCAGAATTGCCAGATTGCCTTAGCAGGAAAGCTGCAGGTCCAGACTGTTTCCCGAAGCAAAGTGCTTGTGGGAGCTGGCACAACCCCTGCTGCAGAGTGCCCCAAAACTGAGTGTCCTCTAGAGAATTCAAAATCTGAAAGGGCCTGATCCAGAGGTCAAGCATATTAAGGAAAGCAAGAAGATGCTAAAAACTTCCTAGCAGTTGACTAGCCTTCTAGGAGTAAAGTAAATACAGGTGAATGCTACTCCATGGAAGTAAGGGAGCACTTTAACAGGGACTTCAAGAAGACCACAGTGTTGTCCATAAGTGAAGAAAGTCTGTGTAAGCACACGGTCCAGCCATGTATGTTTTATTCCTGCAAGTAGTACCTCTCCTAATAGTCTCCTTCCAAATGGTTAGGTTCCTGTGACTTTCTATGTGAATAAAGACTTGGCCTATCATTTGAGCTAAGATTTCAGTGCTGGTGAGTATTTAAAAGTCTCTGTCACAAGACCAAAGATTTAATTATCACTTTGCTTGCCAGTCCTGCCAGAGAGGCTAAAGCGTGTGGGAGCATAGGTGTATATATGTCAGTTGTTCCCATGGATAGCTGGAGGACCTCCAAATCTCCATAACCATTGATATAACACAATTCAGCTACTAAAGTTTCCAGTGCCTTTAAGTGGAAAAAGTAGAATTCCCTTCATGCTCCTAACTTGTCATCGTCTGCATAAAATACTTGTTTCCCCAGATGAAGTTTCTCTTAAGAGATAGGACACCTTCTCTTTTTTCCTTCTGTATTTAATCATTTTGTCATCCATTATGTAGTCCATCTGCCCTCTTGTGGTTTCCTTTTTGATCTTTCCACTTTTACTTTGCATTTTTCAGAGACTTCTTGACTATTTTATATTTCCTGTTCTTTAAGTGTGGGATGAGCTCACGAGTCAAGTTTCACCTTGCGATGTATTTTCCTAGTCTGAGTAAGTCTGAAATCCATTTTTAGTGTTAGAAGAGGCTAGGAATTAGTTGCAGCCCTGGAAAGACATCCAGTGTCATGAACAATGTAGTCAGTTCTTAGGAGTTTTCCCAGTTGTTTTAACAGTCTGAAGGGAAAGACCTTTCTCCTAACTCTACAAGTTCTCTGTTCCAAGTGGATTTTTAGGGTGTTTCTCAGCTGACTCATCTCTTTTGGGGGATGGCAAATGAGTTTCAAGAGGTGCAGTTCCAAGAGAGGTGAAACGGTGGAATTAGAGAAAAATGTGAGGCAGATGCACAGCAGTCCTAACACTTTCTACTGGAAATAAAGCCTTTAGCTCCTGATGTAATGATGTCTCAGCCTGCATGGATCCTATGCATTAACATTATTGATGTCAATATGGCTATTTGTTAAAAAAATGCTTTTTAACAGAGGCTTTGCATTCACCTTGGCACATTGAACTCTGTAGGGCAATAGAAGGAGGACTTTGTTGTGTGTGGTTGTGTTGTGATGCAGGGATGCTAGTTGTATCAGTTGGTGATAGGGGGGAAGAAGTGCCTTCTTCCTCATTATCCTTTGTTCTTCTAACAGAGTAATTACTAAATCTCAAGTCCTGCCATCATCACAAAGGGATGTATTTGAGAAGAAAAATGCTTCCCAGTGTAGTGCTATCTGGTGCTGAACAGAGATCACTGAAAAGAAATCAAGTATTTGATTCCCGTTTGCAATTTTGACCTTTTTCAAATGCTTTTGAGATCTGTTCCCCCAGATAATGCAGCTGAGGTGTGTGTGAGAAGTGGCTGGCAGGAGGCAGCCAGGGGTTGTTCTGTAGCTCTTCAGAAGGGACAAGGTCTCAGTGGTTCTCTTCCAAATACTGCATTGTACAACCTTTTTCAAAACCACTAGAGCTGGCCAAGGTGTGTGCTAGAATTAGCTGAACGACATACTAAGACTTCACTAACTTGACATTTTCTTTCTTCATATTTTAATTTCCAGGTGTGTTTTATTCTGCTATATTTCTGAACCCCCTGTTGCACAAAACCCATGCACAACGCCATGAGTTTCGCTGTTCTTTACAGCTCCTTTGAGATTCGCAGGGAAGCAGACTGACCCTGTATCTCATTTAATGAGACTCCGTAAGTGTGTGTATGGGAAGTTCAGTGCTGAAAAAGCAAAGCGTTTGTCAAAGGTTCCCAGGACAGAGCATAGAAAGTGAGAGAAATAAGAATGGACCACTAGTACATTTGATATTCCTTAGCTTGGAAAGAATAACTAATCATCACTAAAAGTACCCCATAGGCATTTCTAAGCCTATATGAGCTCTAAAAATTGAGGAAGCTGGAAGCTGCTTCCAGGAAGCCTCAGGATACATCTATATAGAGAGTTGCAGACAGACGGAGGGTGCTCATCCCGCACTTAAGTTTACTGGCTGCAAGCCAGCTGTGAACAAGGGCCAGGTACAGCTATTTTAACACAGTGTTGGGCTTCAGCTAGCACGCTGTCTGCTTCCGGGACAGCAGGCTCTTTTGTCATGAGAAAATTGTTTCCTTTCAGGAGTTCTTACGTTTGAGTTGCTATTCTCACAGCCACTGAAAAATGTGTTGTTACTGTGTCACAAATCCAAAGCGTTTCTTTCCTTCTCAGAATTTGTAGTAAGTGCAGTAGAAATATAATTCAGACTTATTTAAGACCATGGCAGAAAGCAAAACTGCAAGAGCTCTTCAATACTGATTGCTTGCACACTGAAAACCACTCTGGCTTCACTAAACATATCTCAAAGGGTATGTCTGATAACAGAAGCGTAGGATCTCTTCTTCATTCACATAGGAAGTTTACTTACTGCAGGGTTTCTCACACACCAGGCTATTTGAGTGTTGAATTGTGATTCAACACAGAAGAACTTAAACAGAGAAATAATAAAGAAATGATTATATTTTATTTGCATTTATCCCTTGCTCTATTAATAAAGTCAAATTCTTGACAACCAAACAAAACCAATTCCCCAAAAGATGGTACCGGGCCTTACAAGGACTGACAGGAGCTCTAGCAGACATATACTGCCACACCTCAAATTTAGGTTAACTTTAGTAAATCATAGGTGTCTGCTATCTGTGATTGTTTATTGTTCAGGATGAGGACTTGTATATCGAGACCCAGAAGGAGAGCACATAATAATTACTCTTGCCCTTCTTCCACAAAGCAAAAATAAACTTATGGCATCAGGGTGATACGCCCTTCTAAATGGAGCTCCTCTGGTGTGAGCTATAAAGTGCAGCCAGTTCTATCTCCAGACAGATGCTCGAATTGCGTAGGTGTAGGGAAAGAAGAGTACTATCTGTGGAACAAGCAAACAGAAACAAAACAAAATCCTATCCTGCAGACTCTCAGAAGTTAATTGTTTGTGCTCTTTTATCAAAAAGCTTAGTTATTTCCCTCAGAAGTTAGGGAGTAGAGGGAACCAAGAGAAAGTAATTTCATTTTTTTCCATCTGTTCTGAAAGCCTGTGTAATTAACTTGAAAGAAGTAGAAGATTTTTCTGTTCATTTTAGGGCAACCCCCCAGTTTTGTGTCCCAGATCTTGCCTCCAAAGTAAGACATCTGTTGATATTCTAAACTTTATTTAATAATGAAATTCTACATTTAATTGCAATATTAGAACCCTGCAGATGTTTCAGCATTCTTGAAAATAAATTTGTTCAGCAAGAGTTGTTAGAATTGTGGGGTAAATTGTGTGTTGAAGTAACTGGCACTATGCTAGTAACTTCTGTGAAAACTCACCGGTGGTTACTACCATTACAATCTATCCTGTTGTGTTTTTTGGTTTTGGTTTTGGTTTGGTTTGTGTTTTTTTTTTAAGCAACAATCTTCATGTGGCTTCTGTGAAATGTAACACTATTTTTTCTAAGCAAAAGTAAATTGTGCTAACATTTAATTTGCCCTGTGGCAGTCTGTTGGCTAGGTCTCTGGTTACGTAGATTGTATAACACTTAAATTTAGTTACTGAAAGGTTAGTTTTCCTAAGGAGTAAACCAGGATTCCAGGTGTTGGCTGTGGTTTTTTAAGAAATGCCTGAGGTAAAAACCAGCAGTATGATAAAGCAGGGCAATTTATTGTTCTGCATTGTGCTTGGGACTATGTATGAAAAATTAAAGGCTTCTGAACTATTTATACTGTGGGCTTGGTTTTCAAATGCAGTATTCGTGACTTTAAGCAGAAGTATTCTTTATTAAGAAAATGCAAGTGGCAAATGATTCTCTTGTGTTGCTTATTATAGCCATAAATGATGTCACAAATATTATGACATCCTAATATTGTAGTTCAAGATAAATTCGAGTTATATTTCTGCTGATTCTCTGACTGCTGATACAAACAGTTAATGATTGTGATGTGCAGAAACAGTCGAGTTCAGTTAATGCACACTAGTTTCATTACTCACTATTAGGTTTTTGCAAATACTGATAGATAGAGCAGGATCATAAGGTTACTACAGAAGTCATATGATCTGCTAATAGCAGAAGCTTTGCCCTTGTAAGGCATATGCATGGAAACAAGAAGTCCTGTTTCTGAAGTCAGGCTAGGCTAGTATACCTGGAGTTTAACCGACCTTTAGGTAAGAAAACCACAAATAGCCTAACCAACAGCAGCGGTGATAATTCTTTGCTACCCCAAGAAGCAGCAGAGCGTGATACTGCCAGGACCCATCTCGTTCGTGTTACGCATATCATACCACTTCCATTAGTGTCATCTTACAAGAGCGAAATTAAAACCAGGTAATTGTAAGTCAGTTTTCATCAGCTTGCACTGTTGAAAATATTAAAGGCTCTATCATCTGGTATCCTAAATTGATAGTACCAACTTTGGCAGGACTGCAATAATTTACATCAGAAGACCTTTAAATTTAGCTGGTATCTAATCTGTGTCAAATACTGTTCTTTAAACCCGCTTGTGTGAAATTGTAAGCTGATCAAATGTTGAAAACTCCTGTTGGCTTTAGGAGGAAATAGACTACGTCAGTGCTCCCATTCAGTGTAGTCTTATACATTCTCGTAATAATAGATAGAAATTAAAAAATAGCTGATACTAACAGGAGAGAGTACAAGCTGTGTTTTTGTGAGGTTTTTTATTTATTGAGATTCAAAAACATCTTGAAGAGAATGATCAAAAGACAGGTAGCTCAAAAACAGAGTGTATATTCTTTTTGAGAGTTTTGTGTCATTTCTCATAGTATAAAAAATAACTCTGGTAGCTAAGAGGAACCAAGTTGTATACTTAGTGTAACAATCAGTTGAGCCTTCTGCTTGTGGTTTGAGTTCATCTTACACTGAGGCTGATGCAAATGTTGCTACATACGATGGCCTGTAATAAGACCAAAAAGGCTCTCCCCCTTTTCTGTCCTATTTCTTTGAGATACTTCCTAACTCCCAGCACTTCTCAGAAATTCACTCTTTCATCCTACCTCTTCATAACCTTTCAGTTCTCCTAAATGACTCATTCTTTCCTCAGTCTGAGGCTGAGGGACAAAGCAGGACTTTCTAGACTCATACTGGATAGGCGGATCAAGTTATTGGGGTATTTTATATTTTCAACTTAGCTCTGTGATACCTATTCAGATGATCCTGGAACAATGCTAGAAGATTGGCAAAGGAACAGTTGAATTATACTTAGTCTATTTTCAGCAAGTTTTAGAACAAGTGGTGTATTGAAATCAATACTTTTCATTACAGGAATTTTTAAATCTCATTATTTGGAGATACACAGGTATGTAACAGCAAAGTTAGTGAAATTGCATTTCTCCAGTAGCTCTTTTCACTACCACTGTGGTGTTTTGATTTCCCCCTTCTCTTCATTGATTTAAAAGGTTGGCAGTAGGGCTTCTTGTGAGTGCATTACAAATGTAGGTAAAACCATTGAAATGGTATTATCAAACCTTGTTGTCCAATTGAGAAATAACATTCTCAGTGCTAAGTAAGGTATAGCTGTTACAGTGTTGCTAGTTCGCTCTTCTCAAGTGGTCAGAATATTAAAGAGAAATATGAAAAACATCCCCTTACACCCTAACCTCACAGGTTAGGCTGGGTGCAGCCCCTTTGGCAATAACACTTGTGGTCCTAGTGACTTAAACCAGCAAAGCAGGTCCTGTCTCTATAACCTTCCCCAAATGCATGGCCAGCACTGTTGAAAGACCAATGTCTCATCTCTGCATAGGCAACATAACCTCTACCATGTTCCTTTTGCTTTCCAGCCTTGTTTGAGGTCACCTAAGTTATAGGCTGATACAGCATTTGCTACATCGGATTAACTTGACTGAATTGATATGGCCCCAAGAAAAGTCTAAAACCACCAAACAAGCAAGAACAAACAAAAGGATAGCATACTGGTCTTGTGAATTCTATAGAGTAGAGGTGTCCTCAGAAAAGCTGTCCTGAAGGAGAGCATGGCTGCTAGCAGTTTCAGCAGAGAAATCAAACATGGAATGGGCTTCATAAAACCACTGTTCTTTCATCACTGTTTGAGGTCAGGTCGTGGCTAAAGCGGAGTGAAAAGGAAGGGAGAGTTTTCCTTGTGTCATCCCAAGAGGAACCACTGGAAAGCCTTGCCTTCAGAGAGAGGAGGAGGAGCACATATCTGTCTCACACAAAGGAATGAGAATAGTATTTCTTTTCCCATAAACAATTTTAATTCTTGTCGTAAAACATAATCATATTTGTACTGCAGCAAAACAAACATCCTTATATGATCATGCTTTTCTCTTCTGGCATCTGTAGTCTCAAGGACACTAGTTTAAGACTTTCTCCAGCTGCTGCATTCACACAAAGAAGCAGTATAAATGAAAGTGTTATTGCTGCCAATCATCAGACCCTCTGAAGGATCTTCTGTCCTCTCCGAATACTATGTGGCACAAACATTGGTTGCTATTGAGTATTGTATTTTTAATGTTTACCACTGTAAATGCCACAATTTTGAATAGATAAAGACAAGTAGCATAATAACTGGACTAGCTACATCAAAAATGTCCTGATTTTTGTAAGTATGCACCCCTTCTGTGTTTGATATTGTGCCACCACCTCCAATAAGGAAGAATGATACACCTCTTTCACTTAGGCTAACTCCAAATTATTTTTCACGCGTCCTAAGAAGACTGAGTTCTCACTTTTGTGGATCTCCCTTGGCCAGTCTTTGCCAAGTAAAGTCAATCAGCCAAAGGCCATCTCAGGACCAAATTCAGTGCTAAGAAGAAAGGGCAATCTGGGTGAAGGACCGCATTCTAACACAATAGTTCACACTACCTATGTCTGTCTTACAGCCATTAGCTTCCTCCTCTTGTCTTCTCTCAGGAGTCCTGAGATCCCTGAGCAGCCTAATTGCTTCAGACAGGTTGGGCTGGGAGTGAATATGCTTATGTAAGCACATCTCAGTTTCCATAAGGAATATGTCAGCAACTCATTGCTATTTAACTAAATCACCATATTGATTTCCAAAACCCGCTCACGTATGCTTTAGTGTGGTCAAAAAGTAAAACATCCCAGTACAGTGTTGCATAGCTCATTCATCAGCTCTTACAGGACAGCTTTTCTTCCGTTGCAAGAGGTAAGGTTGAACTTCCAACATCGCTCACGAATGCTGCATCAACACACAGCGTTGTTTTATTATAGAAAGGGACAGATTTTGACAAATCCACTGAACAGTGTAGAGGCCACAGAGGATTATGTCTGAACGAAGATCTTGCTTCAATATGAGTCATTCAAATAGGAGGAGCAGAGGCACTGTACTTCCTCTCAGCTGAGCCAGCATAAGCTTCAAATCACTGCGACTGCATATCTGAACAGGGGTAGTTCCCAACTGCTCTTTTCCTTCAGTTGTACCCAGAAACATTAAAATACAGGCTGATGTCCCAGGCACAAGAGCATCATTGGCCGCCATTTGGAAAACAGTGAAGGAAATTCTACTTGAAAAATCTTTGGATTTACTGTATTTATCTTCTGTCCTTCTACGTCAGAGACAGTAGAAGTAGATATTTCTATCTACTCTGCCCTTTCACATGAGACTTTACAAGAAGATAAAAAGGTGTGCAAGGGTCCTGGCTGCATGGAAGTGTGATCTAAGATGCTCAGCAGCATAGTTACTTGAAGTTACTGCTTATTAAATCACTTTACCTTACCAATGGATTTCTAGAATAAACAAATTCTAGTGCTTTTAACAACTTTGCAAAATCAATACAATGGTCTTGATTGTATGTGTTTACTACTGCTCATCTGAGTCCCACTGTGCAATATGCCCGAAAGGTAATAGCCTTCAAAACTAAGCATGTAAATCTTCAGTGGCCTGGTCACTATTTGTCATATCTCCAGCTGGAATTGATGTTGCTTCAATAAAGTCGATCTGTGGACTGGTCTTGAATATCAAATATAGTTGTGATTTTAAATTACCTAAGTCTGGGCCTGAATTAGTCTCAGTCTAACTAGACTTGGCCCTTCCTCCCTCCCTGTAAAAATGTCTGAAGACAGATTTCTGCTGTAATTGGCAGGATCTTTTATAATGTAATCCATTGTTATGCTTCATGTGCCTGTAGAAAGACAGAGGGAGTACATGACACAGCCCCTGTGCCTCCAGGTCCGCTTACTGCCCTCTCTACTGTCCATGTGCAGTTCCATCCAGAAACACGGACAGTGTTTTTCCTGGCTGTCACAGGTGTGTCCTAAATTGAATGCACCCCAGTGTCCCTGAAAGGACAAGTAAGTGTTCAGCCTTGGTGAATTTTGCCGTTCCTGGTGAACAGGAGAGCCCACGTGAGGTGTATGGCCAAGCCTGCCAGAGCTGCTTGCTCTCTGTGGTGGAAATGCATCCCACCACTTGGCATTGTGATAAGGAATGAGAGCAGAGAGGTGGAAGGTGTGAGGCATGTGTGTAGAATAGTATTCACGAGGCACCATTTGCAGTCAAACTGAGCAGACAGTATGCAGCTCACTTGGAGAGCAGATCAGAAGTGTCTCTGGAGAGAAGTTCAGGTTCCAGGGCCTAACGCCCATCCTTGGAGCGTTGTTTTGTAAGGGTGGTTGAAGACCTGTCTGCCAGAGCCCTCTGGGCACAGAGAGAAGCGATAAGTTGGCCCTTGTTTCTGGCAGAAATTTTTTTATAAAACTGAAGATATCCATGTTGAATTCTTTGAACCACATGTTGAGTAAATGATCTGTCTCCTGTTGATTTAATGTAGGATTTTGACGAAAATGTGACTGAAAAAGGAAAGCTTTGTTAGTGGCTTACCTCAGTGGGATGGATATTAGAAAGAAATTAATTGAAGTTAAAGAGCTGTGGATATCTTTAAAAAGCTCATCTTACATGTTTTAAGAAAAGCTAATAATTTAAGAAATCTTCTAAGTATGATTTTAAAAATGAATGTTTTACTTCAGGAAAAGTTAAGAAACTAAAACAAAGAGAGCGTTTGAGTTTGCTAACATCCAAAGATAGGAAGATTTGAAAAAAGTATTTTCATTCTTTATCAAAATTTAATCTATCTTTTAATCCTTTGGCCACCAGTGTGAAGTGCCTTCTGAATGTAAAGTCTTCTGAATGTAAAATGTAAAATTCCCTCCCTTCATGGAGGTCTGCAGAATTGTAATGTGTCGTCAGCTATATTCACATCTCACAAGCTGTCAAAATACTGATGGGAGACACTGATCCCCTCTTCCCTGCTGGGAAAAAAACTGTGGCAACTAAAGGGCTGTGCCATAAATAGTTAAAGCTGATGATATTTCTGCAAGATGGCTCTTGCTGGCTGTCAGTGAGCTACCGTAGAACGACGTTTCAGATGATGCGTGTTTCCTGCTTCAGTGCTGGCAGGGAGAAGGTCAGGGGCCTTGAGTCTCACCAAAGGAGGATTGCCACGGGTGGCACACCTTGTAGTGTGCTGGAGAATGTCTTCCTTGCCATCACCGGAGAGACAGAATCTATCACCCAATGTAGTGCAGCAGCTATTCTGGAGAAAGTTGCCTATATTGATGTCAGAAATTTGCTGCTATTGTTTGCGCAGGTGTTCCACAAAGCTGAAGGTTTCATCAACAAGCTGCCGCGAGATTTAATTTCCTTTAAAGGAAGCTTATTTTTAGAAGGCTTGCCTTTTTATGGAGTGTATTAACTTAAAAAAAGTATATCTAGAAGTAACACTAAACTCTGAAGAGTACAAGTGCCCAAGCCCAGAACAATCGCTGACAATCAAAGTTAATTTGTATTGTCCTTCCCCTCCTCCCATTTCAATATCATGTAAATCCAGAGTCGGGTCTAATGTGGGACAAGGCATCCAAATTATATGGGTGTTCATACGTGTGTTATATGGCTTTCTTATATGCTAATATATGACAGTGAAGCTGTTTCTGTCTTGAATGTTGAGGGAAGGAAAAGTTTCTCCTGCTGTGAACTTCATGTGCTTCCTACATCCCATACACCAGAGTCAGAGATATTAGTGCAGTCTGAATTTTACAAATATGGGAATGAACTTTTGCAGCTAAAAAGATCCTAGAGAGTAAGGGTAGACTTGTGAGACACTGAATCAAGACTCAGATCTCCTTGTTCAGATCTTGACTTTATTGCAGTCTTTTTATTTCCTACACTGGGCAAGTCACTGAAAATAGGTATACTTCTCTCTGGAGGTGTAATTGCAGCTTGGATTTACTTGTGTGGGCAGACTTTAACTTAGCTCAATAGGTCATAACTGTTGAGAATGGCAGCATGGACTTCAGTGCGTTGCCATAATCCCTTTGGGTCTGTGAATAGACATTCAGTAGGTAACATCTGTGATTTAAGCATTGTGCACCACAATATTTAAGTATTGTGTGCCACAACCCAGGCAAACTACTTCGAAGTTTTGACCTGGTGTAGGCTGCAATGTTAATAATATTTTAGGACTACAGTGGATTTCATCAGTTAGTACTGCAATTCCCAAGCGTGTTTGGGAAATGTAAATATTATTCTTGCCCAAGCTTTTGTCTGTCTTGCCTACTTAAATGGTGACCTTTTTGGGGCAGGAAATGTCTTTTATTTTATATTTATACAGCAAATAAAGCTTGGATCTTCATTGTGATTTGGAATGATTTGGAACAGTTATTGAAGTATGGAGCCACCTGTTGTCTCCATCTGATAGTATATTGTTTCATGAGTCTGTTGCATGAAGCTTTCGATGGGATGTATTGCTGAACTCCCTTCTGCATGGAGAGGATTCTGCCAAAGGGAAACCACCCACAGATTTCTCTGTGTGCTCTCGCTTGTTCTCATCTCTCTTGTATAGCTCTGAAGCAGTGCTTTGGACTGTAGGGAAAAGCATTCAGATATCCATTCTATATGGCAAAGAATATTGCTCTCTTCATATTTGATGTTCCAGCAAAAAGTAATAGTTTGCATCTCCTTGAAACCACACTCAGTGGATAATGACCACTGTCTTCTCTTCTCAACCTCTTGTAACATAGCCCTTGTTTCATCATGATAATTAAGTGGTATCTGCATCTAATCAGAGGGGACCTACGCGGTTAACTGTCTGTCTGCTTTCTGTTTTCATTAAAAGAAAAAGATTTATAGTCTGAACAAAAAATGCATGCTGTTCTAATGAGGTCCTGGTTATTCACCAGTTCAGATATTCTTTGTACATATTTGTGTCATTCACTCTGTTAGAAGAGAAAAATAAAGTAAAAAGTTTCCATTTCCATTATTTATGAGAAGAAGGATTCAGCAGTATTAGTGTCATGAATCACCTGAGACAAGTGAAATGTGTTATTCAGTACACTATAATGTTGTAACTTTGCCATTGGAAACAGTTGCCTAGCTAGGAACAGAAATCTGGGTGGGCCACAGGTTATGGTAGATGGGCAATGACAAAAGGTCTGACTTGACAGCAGATCATTTGTATTGCAAATGATTTAGAGCAGACTCAGAGTGGGACAGGCTTGGGTCAAATTGAATGAGCTGGTGTCCACCCATGGCTGCACCTTTTGTTAGAAGGACTGGTGAGCACCGACGTTTAATAAAATGTTTCAGATGAAGCTACTGTCCAAAGCAGTGGCAAATTTGCCACGTACGACACATTTCAGCTTCATGAGAAAGCTTAAGCCCATACACAGGTTTAGGATGTGTGCAAGGACGTGGATATCTAAAGTCAGCACAGCTGTTGGCATCAATGTCAGCCTACTCTTGCTCACTGTAGTTGCTCTGTGCATGTAATATGCTGGACATTCATTTTGCACAGAGATCGTGTTTGGTAGTCACAGGGATTTCCTTTTCTCAAGGATTTGTAAGGGATCTATGAACCAGTGTTTTGCAGGAAAACCAAAACAATGTATTGTTTTATTTCTGAGGATTTTAGAAGAGCATGATAAAGCTCAGGACTGGCCATCTCTAGACTTGTATGATTTTTCTTTGTGTGCTTTGTGCTGTTGCTTTCAACTCTTATTAGTTCTGTAACTTGATTTGCACTGTAACACCATCCTTGTATTAATCCTTGGACATAACTTTTTTAACTAAATTCTAGAATGGGAGGCTTTACTCAGTGGCTGGTTCTCTTGATTGCATCTACTGTTGTCTGTTTGTTTGTTGAAGGGACTCTAGAAATAAGAAAATTACACTGTAATATGTTAATGCTGCTGGAGAGGGGCATGAAGATTGCTCACCAGGAATATGTGTTGCAACTTTCTTCAGATGATAAAGTCTGAGCTTGCTATGTTCTCTCTACTTTCTCAACTGCTTACTGTGATGTCCTTATTACTCTTAACAGCTTATTAAGTTTGTTATGCTGTTTCAAAATAGGCAGAATGAAAGCATCTTAGGAACATCCATAATTTTGAGTATTTTTTTCCCTGTACTGAAAACATCTAAATTAAACTTTTTGTTACACAAGGCTATAGAATTGTTACAAAATGATGACTTTGGGCTAAGTCCTTGACTTTCCTCACAACATTGAAACAAATGATTTGCAAAATCTGTTTTGTGGTGTTGTCCTCTGTGTAAAGCAAAGTAGCGCATTGGGGTTTTGTTGTTTGTGCTTGCATTTACAAGTCTGAAGCCAGCAGTGCATTTTTTTTCCCCGTCTTTCCTTTCCTTTCCTTCTTTGTTTATTCCTGGAACTCAACCTAGAATGTTGAAGTAGAAAAAAATCTTGAAGTAGAAGGAAATTTTTCACATCCCGGTTTTGTCAAAACATGAAAAATTTCAGAGAAATTTTAAAGAAAATGTTATCCCAGAAGAATTACTACCTATCTTAACTTATTTATTTATTAAATGTGTCTATGCCATATTGGTCTCAAACACAGTACTGCTATAAAGTTGCTTTTAAAACTGACAGGCTCTGTTACCTTATCTGTGAGGCAGAAACAGAATTTGTAGGAATTGCGTCGTCTCCTCCACTGATGATGACCCAAATTAGCCTGTTTTACTCTCCGCTGAGAAGACTGAGCATTGATGCTGTCAGGGCCTGTGTCTCAGGAAGCAGTAACCTTCTGCTGGAAGGCAGTAATTAACAGGTAAATGGAGTAACTTCATGCATTGTTCCAAGTCCTGTCACAGGTCTGGTAGTCTGCCTTGCATTTTGCTGACAGCAGCTTGCTGGGGAAAATGGTGTTGCCAACATGTAAACTAAGAAACAGTCTGACTATTGCATTATAGAACTTTTTCTGAAAGATGAAGTGGGTGCTTTTTTGTTGTTTTTAAATAAGGGTCCTGGTAATGACATGACCTTTCATATTATCTTCTTGTATGTATGTCAGTGAGTGTGTTGAACAAACAAAACCAGACTCACCCAAAATTTGAAAAAAAAAGTCAAAATACTCTTGTAGAGGAAAGTAGTGCTTTAGTTTGTACAATACTACTAGGTGTTTATTGCAGTTTATTGAAACGAGTTTGCACAGAAAGAGTTAACACTTGCAATGCAAGTAAATGCCACTGCTCTGTAAAAATTATGTGTCATTACTTTACCTGTCCACTTTACTCTGAAAGACAAAGAAGTAGGATTGGGTGCTTGTTACTAACCTCTACCCTATTGTTCACATACCTTGCTATTTGTTTTCCAATTTCTCAAATGCATCTCCAGGTAACCTGTTATGAAGCCCCAGCTGAGTTTAAGTGCTTGTCCTCATGTGTGCTACAAGTCCACAGAAGATGCAAGGTGACATGCCTGTTGAGAGCTAAGCTAAAATGCATTATGCTAAATTGGCTGTGGACTGGGAGTGAGCATGAATTTTATTTTTTTTTTTTTCATTTCTGAAGACAAATGCTTCACTTTTAAACTACGTATGTGCAACTATATAACACAACTATATCAACATTAATCTGTCTTCAAATTATAAATTTTGTATTTCACATATAGAAAGGTGGCATCAGTGTTGCCTACTGATTCTGTAATCTTTTTTTTCTACGACTAATTGTGCAAGCTTAATGTTACTTTTTTTTTAATAAAGAAAATAGGCTTCTAATAACTTAACAGCATTGGTCAGCCATCTGCTGGAAAGAGGATACAGCAAAAATCCAAACCTCTGTTTATATTTCCTGCCTTAACCCATCCTGTGCCTTCCACAGAAAGTGATTCTGGGACAGCCTTTGAAAGGTGCCTGTGTCCCATACAGAGACAGTATTGCTTCTCTGAATGACTGGTCTGCTAAGGCATCTAACTAAGCAGCTCACCAAAAATGCTCTGTACTTTGGCCATGGAGCTTAGCCAAAGTCTGCATCCTTTTTAGTCATTATCTACGTCATCTTTTGATATATCTCTGAAGTATTTACAGTTTTTGCATGACCAAATGTTTTCAGGCTTAACAAAACCCACACTCCTCTGTAGTGTCTATTATCCAGGTCTAACATTTCAAAGGTTTGCGAGATCCTCTCCTTATGTCTGAGAGGATATAAATAGCGTTCAGTTTAATTAACATCAGCAAAGGCATGTTGCAAATAGATTTGCTCTGTTACTGGCTTTCTCCATTTCTTAATTTCAAGATGTTAAGCTTTCCAAAATAAATTTATCCATTTTTTTTCAGGAGGAGAGGAGAAGCTTCTTCCTGTTTCTCACTAGGGAGGAATTGTTTCAATTCAAATGTTCATTTTGTTGGTGAGAAAGTAGTGGGGAAGTGAAGTTATTGCTATGATGGACTAAGGATATAAGGCAGGCGAGAGTGTGTGAAGGGGTAAATTAGCAGCTGGTATAAATAATTACCACATTTCCCTACAAATTTTGTAGCACCATTTAGTAGAGAAAAGGGAAAAAAGAAATCACAGTTCTTTAGTCTGTTGACATGTCTGAAGATCTTGCACTACAACAGTGAGAGAGCACAGCTCAAGACAGAGAGTTGGGCAATCTTCAGTCTGGCTACAGTAGATGCCAGGCCAAATCTCATCATAATTAAAACCATTTTAGAAGCTGTTTCCAATTATGGCAGCTGCCATCGGACCAAGTTCCTCTCCCTACCCACAACCCCTCCTGGTCACGGAGGAGCGGTGGTGTCACTGGAGCAGCTCCGCGCACACCCACAAAACCCCTTCTGCTGCGGCCATCTTCACACTGCATGGGAGGAAGCTTTCTCCAGCGGGTGAAGAACAGAGCCTATAGTTTTAATCAGGACTTGCAACCGAAAGGTTACTTAGGAGGCAAGTGCTCCGGTTTCCCAAAAGCAGGTTTAAAAGGCTGTAGGGTATATTTTCAAAGCACTGTGCAGGATTTTGTCCATGTGACTCATTAATGTCAATGGAAATCATGTTGTTAAAACTTTGTGCAGCGCTTTGAAAATGTATCCCTATATGTCAATTTTCTTTTCTAGGCAAAATTATCAAAACCAGACCTTGTGGGCCATTTTTTAAAAAAGAAGGTTTTCAGTATTATATGCTAATAAATCAATGTTTAGCAGGCTTGATCTGCTCTCCTCCATCTCCACGTTCCATTTTATCATTGACTTTGATTTTAAGCAGAGTTACAGTGACATATAATTTTTGCAGATGCCGCCTGGAGGAAGACAACTGCAAAATCTCAGAGACTGGATTGCAAATTTTCTGAAAAGCGTTAATTGTGATATAGAGGTATAATAATATTTGTTGCATCATTTCAGCTATAAAGCAGAATCAGTAAGGAAAAAATGTATTTAGATTTTTTTTAATTTTTCTTTTAACTGTTTAATTTTTAAACTGTTTTCATCATCAAATTGCAACAAATCAAACCTTACTTATTTAAAAAAAAAAATAGTTTGAAAGATTTGCAATTACCTTTTCAGGACAACTCTGGGATCTGCTAATAACAAAATATCAGATGCCAGGAATATGTGCTTAGCAAAAAAGTAAACTAATATAATGAGATCTCTGATTTCCCAGGAAGAATTATAATTCCTTTGATTCCATTGAATACAGAGAGAATTATCCTGAAATGCTTGTAAGCTCTAAACTACAAGAGAGGGATGAATTCTGTATTCCTATTAGCTGCATTTTGTATTTGTTCAGGACACGCTCTGTGCTTTCAGTTCTTCCTCCAGAAGACAGAGACGTCTCCAACTTATAGTTTATTACTTGTGCAACAAAAAGGTGCATCATTTCTACAAGCTACAGAGCTTTTAGCCTCTAGATCACCAGTTCATGTCTGTCCTGGGAACCATATCTCGATTTGAATTAATCTTTGGAATAAAGTGATTGCTGTCTGTATGGATCGCGTATCACATGCTTCTGTAGTTCCATTTCTCACCCAGCAGCTGTTCCATTTAGTAATTGCTCTTTTACAAGTCTCAGCAAAGACAGAAGACTAGAATTACACTCTCTTTTTCTCTTGAAAGTCACTGTTGTGGAACAGTTTTGGGATGGTGTTGTTAAGAAAGCTTGTATGCTGCTGCTTTGTGATTGTACATGGTGACTGCTAGTCAATCAAAGCAGGAATGTCTCTTAGATAATCTGAGTTGAAAAGAAAACAGATCTGTCTTCATGACTGCTAAATAAAAGAATAAGAAACAGCCAGAATTCTCCAGCTAACTAGACAAAGGTAGATGGAAGTACTCCTGGAGAGGATAAACAAAGTACACCCATCCACTTATCTGCTTATTTTTATCTTCATTCTTTCTTTCCAGAAAAAAAATCACATTTTTGTCCCGTCTGCTATGTTCCTTAGCTTTCTGACAATACTGAGTGTTAGCTTACGTTATGTCCTAACTTAAAAAGAGTAGGATTGTTTTATTTAATGATAATTCTGTGTAATTATCTCCTCCTGTGTTCCAAGGGTCCACTATTTATATAGCTTAAAACATGCTCCCATTTATGACTTCACAGAAGATGGCATAGTGCCACTGAAAACTGGATATCTGGATTATAACACCAAATGTAAGGATGCCACAAGGATTACTCTGAGAGAGACAAGTTCCAGCACATTTTCCAGTAGTCATATTTCCTCCTTTTCTATTTTAACACTTTTTTTGTTTGTTTTCCCCTGGCATGAAAAAGCTTTTTAATGTGCTTCCCCTAAAGTGTTTGGGAAAGTCTACCTTCTGGACTATCTTGCAGTGTCATATTGGTTTTGGGGAAGAAAGTTGTTAAAGAGTGAGTCAGAGAATATAAGGTGATCAGTGAAAATTTGGAACTCTGTTCTGTACATGATAGTCAGTAGTCATCCAAAGTATAATGCTTAGGAAAAACTGGTGATAGAAAAGTTAGTTTGATCTGTTGTTTTGTCTGACATAAAGTGTGGTCAACAGTGGTTATTTCAATGTAAACAGTAAAAATGAGAGAGAAGGAGAGGAGGCTGAAAAGGCTGGTATACTTTCTTCAAATAGATTACTGGAGATTCAGCATGAGCAGCACTATGAAAACTTGAAACTCAGCTCAAGCTCAAGAAAGAAGGGCCCTTATGCCTTTTTCCATCATTGTCTTGTTATTGGTAGGGTAAGAATTTATCTATTTCCATAGTAATTCTTCTCTGTAAAGCTCAAAGCACTCTAGAAACATGATTGTGCTCTATAAGGTCTTCATGCAGGTGGAAAAACTAGCACACGGAGGGGTCTGTCTTCTGACATGCTGCCCTGAAATCTCACCTTTCTCTGGTGCTGTCATTAGTGTTGTGGTTCTTACCTTTCCTCTACTTGCAAGGTGTCTGTTTTGTTATTTGCAGAACACTGAAAACTCCTACAGAGAGATTTTAAAAGCCTTTTGTGTTTGAATACCATAGTGATAAATGTGACATAAAACTTCAGCGAGAGAAAGATTGGTAAGTTTCTGAAAGTTAGGGTTTGGGGTTTTGTTAAGGCACCAACAGAAGAAATTACAATAGATTTTTATACACAGAGGTGGTAAAATCACTTTTCTAGACTAAGTTGGTGCACTGTGAATCTCATGACAATCACTACCATTATGATTTAGTAATCTTACTAAAATGCTTTCCACATTGAGAATGGAGGAATTTTATTCCTATGATGGTGATGCTAGTTACTTTCAACTAAATGCTTTTGATGGGAACATGAAGGGGAAGCTCTAGAAATGATAACGAGATGTATATATTGTGACTGCAGAAGTAATTTTGAAACATGAACCCTGTTATCCTATAGATTTTCATTCCTTCATCAGGTGGACATGCTGCCTCATTGCCTCCTTTTCCAAAGATGTGTCAGTTTAGCCTCTAACTCTTGAGGTAAAGCAAAATCTGTGAATCTATAGTGAAATCCTAGGCAAGCCATATTCTGTCTAATAGAGCATAGTTCATAAAATCAACAAAATACATAGTTTCCTTAGTCTTTCCAGGGGTTAATGGCTCACTGCTTCTCATATACTCTTCCTCTGACATAACACAGGAGTAAGTAACTTCTGTCTTATTTGTTATTTATATAACTTCAGATTATATTTTGAGTTTGTCCTCCACTTTTCTATCTATTGGAGGAAGTAGAACATCTTTTCTGTTTATCCTCTAAATGTAAAGACTTCTTTCCTTCTAACCTCTGAAAGCACGCTGACAACTCATTCTCTGATAATTCTGCTGTTTTCCCTTGGGTCTAAGTATGTTACAACCAAATTACTTCGAATAATAAGACTGGGCTGATACAGAAATTGAATAAAGGCTTTGAGGACCACCACAGCTAGGTAACCCAAGTACTGACCATATCATACCCTTACAAGTTATTAACCTACCCCAGGCTCCTCTTTTTGGAGTGTAGTTGGAGACTGGACACTGGGCCTATGATCACCAGGCTGACAGAAGGAGATACGTGCACTGGATCGATTACATGGATTGCTTTGGAGGTCTCCAGATTGTCTTTGAACAACTGAATTGCTCAGGTAAGCACAGCAGTTTGAACTGGAGATGCCAGCTAGGCTACCGGTTTGATCAAAGGCATGACTGAACCAGGTACCAGAGCAGCAGATGGAAAGACTGACACAAAAATTCTCAGTGATAATCCATGAACTCTATATTCTAACCTATTACGGAAAGAATTATAGTAAGTTCTGAGTTAAGTCAACTTGTTTATAGAGAAAATAACCGAAAGGGGAAAATAGCTGAAGACCAGTCACTCCTTTGGCAAATTCAGTTTAACTTCAATTAATGGAAAACCTGGAAAACCATGAAGTGCTCCCACATCTAGAAGTTTTGCACCCCACAGACCCATGGGTCTGCCAAGGTCTGGCACTTGGCCTGGTCTAATAAACTCTCTGAAAAGCGGGAGCATTGGGGACCTGTGTGCCGAGATACTCTTGTGGCTCATGTCTGGCACAGCTTAATGGTACAGGTTCAGCATTGTATGAGAGCAGCTGCACTGCTGCTGGACCCGCTCCCAGAGCTGGCTCAAAGTTTCTCAGCAGCATAATGACTCAGTCTTGCAGTGGTGGCTGAGAAATTTTGGAGCAGGTAAAGGAGAGTGGGGGAGGGAAGGAGGATTGGGAACAGTTGTTAGGGCTTTCATAGCACTGTTCATGGAGGGGCTGCAAAATTTTGCATCATGATTTTGCTGAAGGAACGGACTGGGTGAAGTTAGTAATGTTTTGAGTGGAGGAGTCCATTAGAGCTGACAGATTCGGAGGGTTAACAAGAAGATTTCTCTTTCTGTCTCTACTTCTGGGACCCTTCTTCGGTTTGTCTGATGAGCGTGGAGCTTCCTTCTCTTTAGTCCATCTTCTGCAAGGATCATAGACTGTCTCTTCTCCACTCTAATGCAGTCACCTGCTCTGAACCCACCCTACACAGGCAACCACTTCTCCTCTGAGATGGGAAGAAGACCAGGAAAGACACTAAGGGGAAGCAAGTCTTGTTTTCAAACCATTGCTGAGGGCCTGGAAAAGCCCTGGGAGCCCTGCCAGGCCACAGACCCTGCTGATCCTGACCCCCACCCATGGGTGGACATCCTGGTTCAGCCTCAGCCCATCCCCATCGCAGGGAGGTGCCCCGTGCCCGGGGCTGGGGCTGTCTCCACTGCCCTCCAACTGACCCGGCTCCTGGCTGGGCCAGTGGGATGGGAGTAACCAAGCAGCAATAACTGACTGCCCGGCTGCTTGTTCTTATCCCTCTGTAACTGCAAGGTAACTCAGGACTGTATGCCTTGCATTGACTGAAAATGGTTTTTAAGTACTAGCAAATCCGTTTTAAAGCATTTCCCTAAATCAAACTGGAAAATTTATGGAGTCATATTCAGCATTATCTCAGATTTTGGTGGCTACAATATTTATCATGTTTCTAGACACTCATGAAGTCAGCTGTTGTTGCCTTATATTTTTTCTTGTGTCATATTTTATTTTTCTTCCCATTTCCACAGCGCTTTCTGTCTTTTTTCCATATTTTACTTTCTATGCAAGACTTCTTTCCCTCCCACAATCTTAATTTTTTTCTGTTCACCTAGTTTTCATTGAGTGTGTGTATGTGTGTTCATTCTTCTGCAGATATTTTTAATTTGTATTTTTGAACAGTTTTCTCTGGTTAAATCTTTTTTTTTTTTTCCCCTCTCAATAGTAAGTTAGGAAAAGAAATAGAGTGGGGAACAACTCCTGTAGCAAAAATGGTTTCAGTACTTGGTGAAAAAGTTGCAAAGTAATTAGCATTGCAAAATTTTGTTAAGCAAAATTCAGAGTCCTTGTGCTGTAGAGCATGGTGAATGAAACTGAGCCCTTTGGGAAAGGTGAGCACAAGGTCACTGGGCCATGCAAATCCTTCTCTGACTTGAAAAAATTGAGTTTAAGATGAAATGTCACTTCACCTGTAGATGTTATATTAGTTTCTCTTTTTTATTTATTTTGCTTGTATTGCTGTCTCCTTTGTTTCTTCTCACTTTCTTCCATTTCCTGTTTCTCGTGCTGTTTGCTCCTTTGTTCCACCTGCTGCCTTTCTCCATCTTGCTCTCCTGACTGATCAGAGCTAGAGATAAAGGCCCACATGACGCTTGCTACGAGCACAGAAGAGCATTGATTTTGTTATTAGTCACTAAGGTACAAATAGATTCCAGTTCTCATGAAGACAGTTTTCACACATCTGATTCACTGGGGGACAATGCTGCAAGTATGTGAAATAATGAAGGTTTGATCCAGTTGCTGTGTGAATTGAGCTGCATAATTACATTTATTTTATTTTCTATTCCAGTTTTGCTCTGTGTGAGTGAGTGTGTGTGTTAATTTTACCGATCTGTTTTTGTTTCAGGTGCCTCCAAGTACTGTTTTCACTAGTGGTGTTATTACATTTAAGTTCTTTCCCCATATTTCATGAAAACTACCAGCCAAAACATCAAAAGCTTTTCTGTGCAAAACAGATTGTTTAAACAGCTGAAATACTTCTTACATGTGTCTGTGTCTACTGTAGATTTCTATGAAGCACTAAGTATCACACATTTAGGCATCTGCCATCTTCGAAGTGATTTCTGAGTAGTGGATGTGAACAAGTCAGCTCTTCAGATGGCAACTCTCCATAACTGTATTCAATTTTGAAAGTGCTGTTATTTGATATTGCTTCTTTTTCTGGTAAATTTTATTTCCAAATTTCATTTTCATTATGTTTCTTTTTATACCATTTCCATTATCCATCCCAAGGGAGAAACCAAGACAAGTACTTTTGAAATAATAATAACACAGAAACTACATTTGTGTTCTTTTAAAGTTGGGATTTATATCCTCTCTCACAAATCATGGAAATTCGTAACAATAGGCTCATCTGAGTTCAAGATGAATGGAAAAACATTCCATTGACTTCAGAAAGTTTTGAATCGGGACTTGTGCTGTGTTCTTTGGAGTATCAATGAAACATTTGTGCTTCAAAATATTTCTGTAAATTTTTTGTCTTGCATTTGTCTTTCCATTTCCTTTCTGAATTATTGGCTTGGGAAGGTTCTGCAAATGAATCGTGCATGGAGAAAGTCCACTTCAGGAGTTTTACATTTACTCCCTTTTGTTTTTTCACTGATTGCCTACTTAGTTAGATATAATGTAAATTAATGCCTATATTCTTTTTTTTTCTGGATGACTGGTATTTTCTTATGATGTCTTGCAGTTAGTTTTCTCTTTGAAGCAAACAACTCCAACATTTTCAAGTTCTATTTCTATGAGATCTTTCTTCATGTCCTTTTTCACCTCCAGTTCTTAATTCCATTTTATTTTGCAATACTTTTATTGAGATAGCGTTCATAGTACCAACTGTATTTGCAGAAGAGCATGGGCTCCTGATATAAATAATGACATCATTCATATGGCAACATTTCTCACCCCTCCTTTTTTGTGCCCTCTTACCTTTTGTTTGCTTTTTTGACCTTATCTGGGCATTGAAGTGACTTGGCTGTCCAGGGCAATGTCTGGATCCCTCTCTTTAAAGAAAACTGTCAATTTAGAACCCAGTAGTCTTTAGGGAATTATTTTTAAATCTGTCTACCCACGGATAGTGGGCTTTCTTCCAAGATTCCTTGATTGTTCTTTTATTTACTGCTTAAGAGGCGTCATAATAGTTTTAATGTTTCTCACAACAACTAGTCAATAAACCTCCTGAGCTGGTGGGAAGAACTTACTCCAGAGAGAGGAAGAATGTTTAATTCTCTGTAGATTAAGAAGTTTTCTAACAGTGTTATATATGAGGGTTGTAGTGCCATACTCGGTTCTAATTCAGCGTACTATTCTCTCAGACGTTAAAATAAAGGTTGTTTTAGGTCAGCAATAGCTCATTTGCAAAGTAAAACATTCAGGTTATTGCTTTCCTGTGTAGTTGTTAATTACAAAATTAGGGTTTCTTTTTTTTTTTTTAATTTGCTTGCAGTGAGAAAGGGGAAGAAGAAAAGACACCTGGATTTGCAGGTCTTCATGTGTGTGCACATATCTCTAATTAAAATAAAACAGATAAAGTATTTTTTTCCCGGAATATGGGGGAAACCAGTTCTGTCCAACTGCAAGTTCAGTAAATAAATTGCATTCCTGGAGGAAATTTCTATTCCCAATGCTTAATATTGGAGTAACACACCAATTCCTTCTCCTAAGGCAGGAATTTTGTCATTAACATTTTTTGAAGGGGAAAAGAACAAGCTCCTTTGTCATGTATGTGTTTGCTTACTCAGTTCCTCTAAGGATTAACAACCCTCCTCAGCGGTAATGGCGAGACTTTTCTTGATACCGGTGGTGTTTGGTGACACCCTTCGAATTGTTCAACAGTATTGCACATTTTCTGAAGGCAAAGCAAGAGTAAATTGATCAACCTTTCTGACACTGTGGGATCGAACTGGGCTGATGAAGACTTGCTCTTCCTGATTTTAGGGGCCAAATTCTGATCTCAGTGAAATCAGTTTAAATTTTCCCCAAAAGTGGGTCAGCTATTTCAGATTTACACCAAAGTAGCAGAGCAGATTTTGGCTGCAGGTCTGAATTTGGCTGATACTCTGTAATGCAATTAGTTAGTGAAACTCTAAAAATAATAACAGATGCTTTACCATTTATTTAAGCAATAGGGTTTGGGACACAGGTTTCTCTAAGAAAAAAATAATTTGAAACTCCTTAGAGACTCATTTATCTTATCTGGCAGAAAAAAATTCCGCAGCATTTTAGCTTGGATCTTCTATTAGTGACTGATGGGTCAGCTTCATTTAAGGACTAGGCCTGCCTAGCTTCTTCTAACTTGGCCATAGGCTTTGGAGGACATCTGCAGATCATTGAATGAATCAGAAAAGTACAAATTCACAACAGTTCTAGTCTCTTGAGTTGCATTTGATATTTCCTGTTTTTAAGGTTTCCTTGGTATCTAACACATAGGCTGCTAAACACCAGCTGCTCTCTGTGACTCAGATCTACAGACCTTTGATCAATTTATCTTGTCATGATTAACCAGTTTCTATACTGGAGGAAGGATGTTACCATTTTTTGTAAGTATAAATATTGAGCAAACATCCTCTGTATTTCTGTGCAGTACAAACCCCAGTCTTTGGTGTGTCCTGTATTGTAACTGCAGGTCCCTTTCTCCCCATTAGCCCAAATCTTATCAAGGGCACTCCTGGAAATTTTATTCTGAACCTAAGGTATTTTCAATAATGGATTGGAGTTGGAGCTCTGTGACTAAACTGGGCTACATTTTTGCTTTTTTTTGAGTACCTATTTTCTTCCAGCAAATTTTGCTTAATTTTTAAAATTATATAGCTGTATATATATTTATATAAACATATAAAAAGAAATAAATAGTTATTTAAATATTTACATATCCAGTACATAAAGAGGGCCTATAAGAAAGCTGGAGGGAGACTTTTTTGCAAGGATGTGTAGTGATAGGACAAGTGACAATGGATTTAAACTGAAATGGGATAGATCAGATTAGCTATAAGAAAGAAATTCTTCACTGTGAGTGTGTTGAGACACTGTAACAGCTTGCCCAGAGAACCTGTGGATGCCCATCCCTGGAAGTGTTCAAGGCCAGGTTGGTTGGAACTTTGAGCAACCTGATCTAGTGGCAGGTGTCCCTGCCCGTGGCAGGGAGTTGGAACTAGATGATCTGTAATGTCCCTTCCAACCCAAATCATCCTATGATTCTAGGATTTTGATTTATTCTCTGGAAAGAACGACAAAGGGGAAAAGATAAAAATGAAACAGTTATGCCGTGGTGAATTCAACCTGTTTCTGTTTACAAAGTAAGACAACTTACTTCTTGTTCATTAGTTCTCTAAGTGGAGGGGTTTCAACTTTTTTAATTTGTAGACCTGCAAATGTTGCTAATGAACATGGAGACCCCTGTACAATTCCAGTACTGATTCCCTTCAGAAGCTTTTGAAACCTCAGGGATCTGTGGATCATAAGCAAGAAACACTTCTATGGACATAATATGTATGAGACAGGTAGACTTTAATTGCTATATATGGATATATAAATATATATCTCCATATGTATATAGGCATATTTAGTCAATCTCTTAATAATTTTCGGTGACACCAGGTAAATTCCAAGAGACTCCTGAAATTCTAAATGGTCATAGGTACCAGAGGCAACAGTATTCATGTTAAACCTCTTCCTCCTCCAGGCCTACACACATGTTCATTTCAGTTGTTGAAACCATTGATTCAGTTGGAATCATTCTGTTTCTCTGCCATGGATCTAGTTATCTGCATTCACACTTAGCCGAGATAAAGGGAGCCAATTCACTCTCTGACATTTTAAAGTCCCATAGTACCAATACAGACTAGAGCATGCTTTCCTGGCTGCATGTATCTATCTAGTGGGTCTCTTTCTAGGTGATCCTATGGACTCTTTTAATTTAGTCTTTTTATTGAGCATGCTTGGTATGTAATAATTAAATAATGATATTATGTATACAAAAATCTAATCTTTTCTTCAAACCAGCAATGCACTAGTGCCCACATCACTCTAAATACCAAATTTTAAAACATGACCATTCTATACAGTTCTATGATGAAACATGTTGGGTTTTTTTAATTTTGAAAGTTTTCACTGCCATTCTGCTTTTTTTAAAAACAATTTTATTTTAACAGTGCTACTCCCTAGAAAGGGCATTAGCCTAAAATGCAAAGGTTTCAAAAAGTTAAGAAAACACAGGATTATGCTAGAAATCCAGTCTATAGAAGATATTATTGAATGACTGTAATGTGTTAGCTGCACCAAAGCTTTCGAAGTGCATGGGTCATATCTGGGACACTTACTTGATCCATGATGCATGCCATAATTATAGATGAAACTTTTATTCCATTGGGAGTTCAGCCTCCAGATAACAGGCTTGGGTCCTGATGTGATGGAGGAATGCTATGCTCCTTTTCCCTCTCTATCCCAGGACTAGGTCGCTGAACAGCAATTTTCCCACTTCCCAGTCACTATGATCATCCCACATGTGTTTGACACCAGAAGACCTCTTCACTTAGAAGCCTATGATCTAGTCTGTTAATTTGCTGTTCACAACAAACTCTTATTTATCAATCTATAGATATCTGCAGAAAAAGAAAGGGAGATCACTGATTATTACTAAATCTTACTTTTCATTGTAAACCTTACTTCATTGTAAAGGCTGGTGAATTCTACTTAGCTCACAAACGGTCTTCTCTGTCTAGCAAACATTAGCTCAGTGTTTATTAGCCTTTTCCCCATAACCTTTTTTCTCTAGGCCTTTTTATTTAATTATTTTTTATTTGATTAGGGCATTGTCTTAGGACTAAGACTTACAGATGGTATATGGAGAGAATATTTCCCAATATTTTTTTTCCTGCTGCTCTTAATGATCATTGTGTTTCTTCCTGAACATATGATCTCTCAGCCATCTGTGGCTTTGTATCCTGTTTTCTTTTCATAGTGACCCCTTCTGATATAGCTCCATGTAAGCAAGCGAGTATTAAAGGATCATTAGAATATTCATTATTAACTAGTAGAGAGATTTCCTTCATTCCTCAGTTCTCCCCTTTTCCTTCTTCCCTTTATCTTCCTGCAGAGAAAAGAACAGACTGGTTTTGGCTCTTCATCCCTAGTTACGGTATCTGCTGCTATCTTCAGATGACTTTTGTCACAGGAAAATATTTCTCTAGGTTTAACAGAACCTTTCTCAGAGCTTCTGTTGAGTCTTACAAAAGCTTTACTTACCACTTACTGAGGTCCCCTTACTACAGCTTGTTTACTACTCTTGTGTGTTTTGTTGTGGTGTGTGTGCAGTCAAAGAGATAATGTGTTAGTACACAGTTTTTTGATAACTATGTGGACATACTGAAAGGGCTTTTTTTTTTTTTTCATTTCTAGCTTAAAGTTGATTTCTTTCCCATTCCATCATTGGGATAATCTGCTTCTGTTGTTTTATCGTCCTTCATCCATTCAGTCAGCCCTGCACCTGAACGTTTCTTTAATATCAGACTTATCCTTTTCCTGAGACTGGCTAAAATTATCAATTGTATCAACATATGCCAAGACAAATTCCCCCATCCCTTTCAAAAGATGGACAGTCGCTATGTTGAAAAGTAGCTGAAGAATTCTTGCGTTCAAAGTTTGAAACCAGGAAACTGGGAAGAGCTATACATGTTCTGAATACTGGTAGCAGTCTGACTAGAGTGCCCAACAACCTTTTGTATAGTAATTTTTAGTCCCTGCCCAACAGCAGCCCAAGTTGCACATCTGCGCTCTGCTCATACTAATCCATGCAGAGACTGATGATCCCAGCCACACGGGTACCTGCAGCTTTGGTGATGTGCACCGACTCTTTTATTGTGAATTGATCTGCAAATCCACTATCGCTCTGAATTCTTGTCTAATTAGCAGGTAATCCGTCAATTCTCATTTAGCACACTGGGTTCTGTTTCTAGCCCGTGACAATTGACTCAGCAGGGCTGCTGTGCAGCTCTGATGTTTTTGTTTGTTCTTCCCTTTTTTCTTTTTTTTTTTTTTTTTTCACTTTGCATCCCTATATTCTGAGAAAAGATAATCTGAGTCAACTATCTGAGTCTGAAGGGATGTGAACCATCTTCACCTGCTTCCTTCTGCTTGAAGAAGCAATTTTTCAAGAGATGTTCGTTATTTCCTTCAGGAATATTTCTCTGACTTCTCATAGTAAAAGATCTGTCAGTTGTTTCTTCAGTTTTATGAAGAAAGGACTAGTATCCAGCTCTTTCTAAAACACAGTTATTGCAAAATATATATGCCTTTCCATAATAAAACAGTTTCCAATGAAACACTGTCTGCTTACCTGGACAGGAATATAGAGGTGATCTTGGACTTACTTGTCTTTTTTTGGTAGTATCTATACCATAATCAGGAATTTTAAATGAAAAGATGGGGAATATATTTGAAAACTGCTCATGACTGACTTGTTGGTTTCTGTCAATAGTCTTATGATGTTGTCAACTCATCATCCTTTCGTATTTATAATGATGTCGTTAGATCCAAATCAAACAACTTCTAATACAAATTTTCAATGAAACAATTTTCTTGATGCATTACTCTTGTGAGTGCTACATTACACTGTGTCCTTCATGGGAAAAAAGGCAGCACAACACAAATTTAGTATGGTTGGTATATATCAAACATACTACTTTCTTTCTATCCATGGTTTCTGTAGATCTTTGGTACTAAAACTGTAAATTAAACTTGCCTTGGTACTAAGACTTGTCAATAGCCAGATACCAAAAAGCCACAAAAAAGAATCCCATAAGGCAGCCATGTGTAATGCTTCATCCAAGTGTGTTATGCATCTATTAATTTTTTTCACACATTAGCTCATTAAAAAAACCCAACCTTCTAATTTTTGGCTATTGGCCTTGCCCTCATTTTTTAAAGCATTGCAAAAGCTGATGGGAGGCGAGACATCTAAGAACTGAATATCCAGGCTTTTGAATATCAATACAGGCTTTTTGTACTTCACTTTGCTAGGTCATACTAATTCGCTTTAGATTTTGTTACACTATAATAGTCTTCAGGAATTTTTCTGAAATCAGACCTGCAAGAAATATTTGATGTGAAATTGCTTAGATTTGAATATGAAAAGTGTCTGCAGATCAGCACATTTTGGACAATGTTCTGCAATGTCTCTGAAAAAGGCTGTCAGAGCTGGGTATGAATAGCATTTTGCGTTGTCTGAAAGTCTGGAAACATTTATAAGTAGATTATATGGCTGCATTTGATTTTGAGTGTTTGGGCAGGGAGTGAAAAAGTGAAAAAAATCACAAGCCTCAAAACTATATGTTATCCATTTCAAGTCTAGCCTGCTCTCGGAAGCAGTGGCCAAAGGTTACTTGGTTTCTTTTGCCCATGGAAATAGTGTCTTAGATTTTTGTGATCTAATCAACAAAAATAAGCAAAGAACTGCTCCTTTTTTAGGTGGTAGGGACTACCATATTTCTAAGAGTCATTCAAAGATGTACGTAGGATCTATCTATCACCTAGATGTCAATCATCTTGCGTTAGAAAAACCAAGACAGTATTGTTTTGCTTACTGTAAGATATCTACCGATGAAGCTCGAAGTCAGGGAGGGAGAGAGGGAGAGAACTGGCCTGCTCTTGACAGAAGTGAGTTAGAACAGATAAACTGGACCTGTTCCCTCATTTGACGACTTTCAGCATGAGGAATTGCTGATAGAGATAGGTGAGAACAAGGAAACCTTGGAGATAAGGCATGATATTGCAGTCTGAGATTTTGGAGATGCATATAGATATATAGATTTTTCTCCAAAATAACCTTTAAGCCCCTTAGACTTTTATCTTATTCATACAGGTAGCTGAGCATAAGTGAGTCTTTTCCTCTGAAAAAGGCTCAGCATGTTTTTAAGGCCAAATATTTCTTGCACTGCTAAGAAGTGGAACACGGAAACAACGTGTTTTGGGATTCAGGGCAGAGGAAACTGTAGACAACGTTTCTTTAAAAAAAGACTTACGTAAAATCTGCCTCCCCCCCTGCTTCTACTCCCTGGGTCTTCTCAAAGGAGCATATGACTTCTGTGAATGGACAGGTCACGCACTGAGTAATGTTTTGGCTCCGTATTTACAAGAGAGGTAATGGATGCTGGCAGGAGAGCACACTGGGAGATCTGTCCCATCTGTTATGATCTGCTACGGACCCTGTTGGAGATAGCTCAGTGTATTATCTTTCTATGAATCATCATTGCTCCTCTAACAGTGTGCAGAATTCAGTTCAACATAGCTGGTAATGCTTTGGGTACACGTTAGGTAAGAAAGCTATTTTCTATGGTTCCTGCTCTGTGCTGCTGTCTTAGGTGTCTTAGTTTTTAAATTCACTCTTACATTATTCTTCTCATCTGAAGGCTGCTGCCGTGTTACCTTCTAGAGGAGACTCACAGCAGCAGACCGCATTTGTAGCAGTTTATGGAAAGGACCTGCAATGTAATACGTTTCCTTTCTTTTTGTTCTAGTTTTACTTGTCTCTGAGCAAATAGAGTCATTCTGAGTGACTTTTTCCCAAATTTGAACATACCAGGGGTGAATTTGGCCTGAAAACAGAATGTAATATAATGGGCTAAATGTGAATTATTAACTTGGAGGTTAATGAAATCTGAATGACCAGTGGAGTTTCTCCAAACACACTTTTTAAATCTAAAAAGTGAGTTCTTGCTCTCTTTAATCAGATTATTGGCTAAGGTTCAGGAATCATTTGGCAAAATTACGTAGCTTATTCAAGCTAGGTTTACATAATAGTTCATAATGGAGGAAAACCTTGTATCGTGATCAACCTTCAAAATCACCACCAGCCTTCAAAATTCCAAACTAAAGTATAAAGAACCACAGAAACGGATATAGCAATGCCCAGAGAAATACCTTTATTCCCAAAGAGCTCAGCTGTAATAAGCAGAGCTCGTTGTTTTAAAGAAAAGTTTTTAACCTTCAGAAGACCATGATTTTAATAAGCAACATTCATCCTGTTTTGCCTTTGTGTAATTCAGTTCTTTTCCTAAGAAAGTTAGGTTTTTGATAGATAAATATTAATATATATTGATTTACGGTTAAAGATTGCTTTTATGCTGCATCTAATATTTGTTTTTGCTAACCAGCAGAATGCTTTATTTTCATATATAAGTGAAAATAGAACTTGCCTTTTAAAACTCAGGGAAAATTCCTGAATGTTATTATGTTATAAAATAGTAAATGAGATCTCTTATTGATTAGAATACTTGTTCTTATTCACTATTGCGTAGAAATGCCTTTGGATAGAAAGAGAAATTCAAGTAACAGTGCAGAAAACTAGCTTTCTGAAAATAATCTGATCTGCCAAAAAAAAAAAAAAACCAACTATGTGGAATGTGCTGGATGCATAGAAAAAACATGATTCATTCAAAACTGATTTCTTTTAAAGAAATTTTACCAATAAAGGGTATACATATTTCTGACCATTCGGTCCTTCAAAATGTTATAACTAGCACATCCAAGCCCCTCAGACTTTTTATTCATAGCCTGGAAAAGGAAAACAAATTTTCCTACTATTCAAATCCAAATCAGTTTCTCGGTTTGAATGAACTCATTATTGACTTGGCAAAACTGAATAAATAGAAATGAGGAGGATGTTCTCTCTGGAGGTGTAAAAGAGCCTATATCAGTCGTGAGTTTATCCCTTAACATATTCTGTTTCCATGGGGTAAGGAAAAGACTCCTCCAACTCAGTACTTGGTATCTGTTAAAAAAAAACTTCAGCAGCAAATATGTATTTCTTTATTACGATTATTTCAAAAATAACTTTTAAAATCTGAATTTAAAAGACTTAAGTAGGTGACCATAATTTCAAATTAAGCAGTTAAAATTTTAAAAGGAGAGCAAAAAATAAAAACCAGATTTATATGGCAGAAACATGTTTACTATTTTTTAAAAAACTTTTGTTGACTTTGATAATAAGCAAGTGCTCAGAAATCATACTGATGGGCTTGCATCCACCAGTCACTTGGAAACTCCCTGAAACTTGAAAACTGTCTGTGAGGGTACATCCTGATTCTAAAAATGGCAGAGGGGCCTTCAGTATTTTTGTATCAAAAGGAATTACCAGCTTATGCATTAGGTGTCACTGCTGCCTAATCACTTGGGATGGAACCTCCTGTGCAACGGGCTAAGGCACTGCGAGGTGGGATAGACAGAGAGATGCTGTGGGTAAGCTGTGGATAGACCTTGTTCCTTTTCTCCTTTTGTCAAAGCTCCTCTGTGCAGCTCTTCCTCAACTGGGGTTTATTTATGTTGGACCAGCCGTTTCCTTCAGCTAACAGTATCTAAAGTGTGATGCTCAGTAAAGCTTTTGGAGAGGCAGAGAGCCTGATTGCTGTGGCCTGTGAGGTCTGGACAGAGCTGCACGACTCACCTGAGGTTTTACACAAGAGGGAAAGCATCCTCATGAGTCAAAAGTTCCTACGCTCTGTTGAGGACACTTACATTTTGCAAGCAAATAAGTCACAATAACACAAATAACAGAAATAACTGATTAGAAGAACATTCAGTTCCAAACAAAAATGGATATTTAAGGCCATTGTGTTGGGCTGCAGAAAGAGACAGCTACATGTTGGAATAGTATAGTATTGGAGGGTAAATGTTTGTGTGTGGGGCAGAAGAGGAAGGTTTTCTAGGTTTGTCCATGAAGTATTAAAGCGTTCCTCGGAGTTTTCATGGCAGCGTGTGGTAGTCTCATAATCCATGGGTTTGAAACTGTTTGAGGTCATGCTCTCTTACTTGTTTGGGAGTGAAAGTCAGAACCTAGGTTGCACTTTGGGCTGTAACTCTTTTGCCTGATAATGCAGATAAAAGCTACTCTTCTTAGTGCCAAAAGCATGTCATTACCTCCCCACAGCTCCTCCAGAGTTGTATTTTCCTGACCTCATTCTGTTTCTTTGTTTACATGTATATCTGTCAGGTGATTGAATCTGTGCAATCTTCTGCGTTTCTACATAGCTCTTTAGCTGAGATGGCTTTGAGAAATCTTCCTGCCAGCATGCTGCTGATTAACCAGCGGCTCTTGCCTGGGTTCAGGTGGACTTCTGAAGGTTACTCAGTAATTACTGCAAATTAGGAAGACCAGACTAAAATGAGCATGTCTGCTAGAATATCTTTAAGAAGTTGGTGGCAGAGGTGGCTTCAGCAGAGATCAGTTCAATGCAGGGAAAGAACAAAAAAACCCTGTGTGTGTTTAACAAGAAAAAGTTTTTTCATTTATTTCTTTATTCAGTCTAAATCAAGGGACACTGAACATTTTGGCCCAGGAAAATATAATTAAACCATACAAAATTACGAGAATAGTGCCTTCCATACTCTTACTAAAAATACTAAATCCTGAAGGAAAAAAATGCTGGGGTTTTAGATAAGATCTGAACACCTTCCCACAAAATGAGGTAGGCAAGTATCTCTCAGAAAGGTTAAAGTCACCAATGAGCTGTGGAAGTTTTACCCCATGGCTGAAGAATGTTTTGAATCCTACATAAACATGGCCCCGTGGCATGTTTAACAGAGGAGCTGTGCAGCTTGGTTTCAGTTGGACAGGCTGATGTGACAGCAATAGCAGCAGTGGGCTATTTTTACAGTTTAGAAGAGCTGTTGTTGCCCGGCTGTGCTTGGGTCATGGATCCAAATGTTCTAGGTCTGAAAATGACTGACCTTGCCACCATACCAGTGGAATCTCCACTCACTTGTTTTTGAAAGCCTGTGTTATTTCCATTGCGCTCTGTGGGCACGATCCATCCCAACCTATAGCTCTTTTACACTTTTGCTTTCCTCCAGACTGTGGCTGCTGAAATCATCCCCACCCACCCCCTGGAGAAGGGTTTTTGTCCAGCCAGATCAAGTCATCTGTCCTCGTGGCTTTATGGACATTTGCTTTGGCACAGAGAAGGCATGGCTAATGAGGTGGTGTCTGGATGCAGGGTTCATTTCTGCCATGGCCTGAGAGAAGAGTAACAGCAATAGGTTTGTCCTTGGGAGCTGAATGGCAGAGGACACATTAGAGACACCCAGCAGCTGTGCCCGGTGTATGGCCACCAAGGGCAGGGGCAGGACCCTGGGCCTCCTGGGCACAGGGGCTGCCTCAGGGCCAGGACCCCAAAGCCCTTCCTCCAAGGGACACTGGGTGGAGGGGTGGTGGGTGGTGCTGTGCATGGGAGACCCTGTCACCCCCATGTCGTAGTGCCACCACCCAACAACGCAGTAGTCACAATGCCCTAGGGCAGGATAAAAGGGCTTTGCCACTGGGACAGGGCTGGCCTGGGGGCAGCCTGAAGACATCCAAGAGGAACTCCTTGAGGAGCTGGTGGAATCACTTGGAAGGGGCTGAGGGAGGAAGACTTGAGGCTGGACGAAGCTGCTGGAAGTTCTCCACTGCAAATCCATCTCCCAGTGGGGCCAGATTCAAAGCTCATCTGGTGGACCAAAATCCTGCTTCAGCCTTCAGGGAACAGACACAAGCTCCTCAGGAGATAAGAAGAACCATCAACTCCTGGGGGTGCCCGAGGTTATCAGGCTTTTTCAGCTGGATAACAGTGGCAAGACCAAGGGAACGCATTCTTGGCACTTGAGGAGCCCTGCAGAGCTGTGGTCCCCATCCTCTGCGGAGCCAGTGGCAGCAGCCATAAGAAACAGGATGCACAGATGTTGCAAGAGGCAGCAGCAGTTTCAGCGCCCTCCACCAGTACTTTGGAGCTCCCACTGGTGTCTTGCCAGGCACAGGGAGAATTCCTGCCCCCAGGGTCGATCAGGCCAGGCGCATTTTGCTACTCTTGGGAGCTCCTGAGATGGCTCTGGGCTGAAGGAGGAACGGGGATGGGCAGTGCTAGTGTGTCCTGGAAGGTGGGACCAGGAGGCAGGTCTTCCTCACATGCTGAGGGAGTAGCTGATCGACAGTGCTGGAGTCAGGAAGGAATTTTCCACTGGGGCACGTTGGCCCTGGTCCCCAGGGGTTTTTTGTCTTCCTCTACAGCATCCAGCATGACCACTGGTCAGGGCTCCTCTGCTCCCTCTTGACTGGGTCACTACCAGCTGCCCCTGCACCATGAAGGTGGCCTCTCATGTCCTGCAGCTGGGGAGAGGAAGGCTTTTTTTCCCCCACAGTGGGCTAGTAAGTGTCTCCGGGTTTTTTTTTGCCTTTCTCTGCAGCACTGAGCACAGCTCCTTGCCAGGGCTCCTTTGGGCCATTTTGGCCAGGTGCGTGTTGCTCCTGCTCCACGAAGGTGGCCCTCATGCCCTGAATCCAGGGGGAGGAAGCTTTTTACAATCCCAGGGTGGGCCCCAACGTGGTCCCTGGGGGTTGCTTCTTGTCCTCTGTAGCACTGAGTGCAGCCCCTTGTCAGGGCTTCTCTGGGCCGTTTTGCCCAGGTTCTTGCCTGCTGCTCTTGCACCTCCAAGAAACCACTGGTGCCTTGGCTCTCAGGCTTTTTCCCGTTGCAAACCCATAGTGGGAGCAAGCTCTGCTCTTCTTTGGCTCCCTTTGCCTGGGTGTTCCGGCTTGTGCAAAAGTGCTCCAGGCTTGCTGCACCATTAGGAGCTGCCACTTTCCAGCTCGCCCCGTGTGCAATACGAGCACTGGGCAGGGACAAGAGCACTTTTCATGCATTGCTGGCCAAGAAGCACAGCAGAGGAATTTTTTGAAGGCAAAAAAAGTATGATTGTTATCAATAGATGTAATACTTTTAAAAATACCCCATAGTACCACACACTTCTTCTTCTTTTGTGTGTGATCAGTACCGATCATTGTTCTTCAAATTCTCACTCTTCAGGAAACAGGCTTCTTGGCCTGGGCTCCTGCTGCTGCTTTCTGCAGCTCTGTGGCTGCCTTTGCCAGAGTGCAAGGGATGTTTTCTCAAGCTAAACTGAAGCTAAACATCAGCCTGCTTCTGGCTACACATGTGCATTGTGTTAGTGCTTGTGAGCATGAAAAAGGAGAGGAGAGAAAAAGAAAGAAAAGAAAAGAAAAGAAAAGAAAAGAAAAGAAAAGAAAAGAAAAGAAAAGAAAAGAAAGAAAAGAAAAGAAAAGAAAAGAAAAGAAAAGAAAAGAAAAGAAAAGAAAAGAAAAGAAAAGAAAAGAAAAGAAAAGAAAAGAAAGAAAAGAAAAGAAAAGAAAAGAAAAGAAAAAAAAGAGAAAAGAAAAGAAAAAAGAAAAGAAAAGAGGAAAGGAAAGATGAAATCCTGTTTTCTACTTGTAATGCTACTGGTTTTTTGTCCATGAAAGTGGTTTTGGAGATGAAAAAAACCCTGGCATTTCAGGCAAATAATGGTTTCATTGTTACTCAACTCATCATGAGTGGCAGGAATAGAATAGAATAGAATAGAATAGAATAGAATAGAATAGAATAGAATAGAATAGAATAGAATAGAATAGAATAGAATGTCTGAGGAGTCTGTCCAGGAGAGCAGCTCTCTGCAGTGCAGGTTCTGGGCCCATCCAGGGGACAAGGTCAGAGAGGGGCACACCTACAACATCGCTGAGGCAGGGACTGAAGGCCCCAGACTGAGCTGAGACATGTCCCCTAGGCCCTTGGCAGGAGACAGTGTGGTTGGGGGTCGTAGAGGATGCTGGTCCCAGCCATTGAGGCCTATGAGCACACCTAGGACCCTGGCAGAAGTGAACCTGCACTGCCATATACTCTCCTTTAGACATTTATGGTTGGCTACTTTGGAGACAAAGTATTGGGCCAGATGGACCTTTGCTGTGACGGAGTATTCTTGTTCTCATGCTCTTTTGTTTTATTATCTTTTTCCAAGGGAAACAGCTCAGGCATCAGTGGATGAAGGGAAGGCAGTAGATGTGGCTTTTATGGATTTTTAGTAAGGCTTTTGATACTGTCCCTCACAGCATCCTTCTGGACAAATTGTCCAACTGTGAGATGAACAGATACACAGTGCACCGGGTGAAGAACTGGCTGAAGGGCAGGGCTCAAAGGATTGCAGTGAAAGGGGCTTCATCTGGCTGGCAACCAGTCACCAGTGGCGCTCCTCAGGGTTCAAGTCTAGGGTCAGTTCTGTTCAATCTTTTTATGAGTGATCTGAATGCAGGAGTTGAATCCACCATTAGCAAGTTTGCTGATGATACCAAACTAGGAGGTGCTGTTGACCCTTTTGAGGGATGAAAGGCTTTGCAGATCACTTGCAGAAGGATCTAGATAGATTGGAGCATCAAGCAATCACCAATGGCATGAAATTAAACAAGAACAAATGTGGGATTCTGGGATGGAGTAACACTGAGTAGAAGAATAAATTGGGAGAGGAGTGGCTGGAGAGCAGCTCTGCAGAAAGGGATCTGGAGCAGGCTGAGTGGGGGTCAGCAGTGTGCCCTGGCAGCCAAGAGGGCAAACCCCATCCTGGGCAGCATCAAACACAGCATGACCAAAAGAGATGGTTATCTCACTGTGTTCAGTGTTGGTGCAGCCTCACCTGGAGCATTGTGTGCAGTTCTGGGCCACACAATTTAAGATGTGAAGGTCCGTGAATGCATCAGAGGACATTCAGACTTGACATTAGGAAACATTTCTCTACCAAGAGGGTGGTCAAATGCTGAAAAAGGCCTCCTGGAGAGGTGATCGATGCCCCAAGCCTGTCAGTGTTTAAGAGGCTTTTGGACAATGCCCTTAATAAGGGCTTTAACTTTTGGTCAGCCCTGAATTCATCAGGTGGTTGGACTTGATGATCATTGTAGGTCACTCCCAACTGAAATATTCTATTCTATATCTAATGCTGTACATTTGATCTGATTTAAGATGTCTACTTTCACATGAGAGGAATTGTGCCCTAGAAGTGCCTCTTTATTCCCAGTGAAAGTTAGCGCGCTTTAAGCTCAGATGTAGATACATATCGGAGTTCATCAGAGGAATCCCATACTTGGTAATTTGAATCGCCAGCTTTAACAATGATATAAGTAAGCTTCTATTTTAAAAACAGTGATGCTTAAACTTGTTCTGCTTTTTTGTTTTTCTTACTGCTTTTCTTATAAAAGGTTAATTTCCATTGGTTAGAAAAGCAATTAAAACAAGTGAACACTTTGTGTTCAATTTGGTACTTGTTGTTTTTTTAGCCAGAAAGGACACAATACATCTAGAAATATCTATTTAAGCAATTCAATAGTTTAATGTTTATCCAGATTCTCAATGTTTACATTTCCCCATCTTAAGAAATGGCAAATAAAGCATTTCTTATTTACTGAATTGTGATTGTTACTGGGGATTTTATCAAGCTGCATTTAGGTAGAAACTGTGACTTGACTGTTAATGGTCAAAAGCTAACATTATTAATTTTAGTAATTTACTTCTCAGAAAGTATGGAGTAAAGAAGATAACTTATGAAATCATTGTTTTGCATGTAAAATTAATAAAGCTAATGACTTTATGAAAGAAGCCTTAATGATATCAGAGACGAGGTCTGTGCCCCACAGGCATGGTATCTAAGAGTCAGGTAAGGTAATCTGTGTCCTTGGAAGGATTTCTGAAAGTGCCCAGCCAGCTCAGTGCCCAGAGCTTTCATAGTAATTAACGAGGGATGAACTCGACAGAAATCACACCCTCTGAAACTTCTGTATCTTCTCATGCCTTTGAAAAGCGGCTGCCTTTTCTCCAAGATCTGATCCTGATGAAGGATGTACTCTGTTCAATGATTTCAACAGGGAAATCAATTTTCTTGCTTTTTTTCCAACTGTCTCATGCATTTCTCAGCAGTGCAAATGAAGTAAAGATTCTTCCCGCTTCTGTGAGCTAACCTAAATGCTCGGGGCAAATTCACGCAAACTTTTTTTTTAAATGTACAACAGAGTCTGAAAGTGCTTTCAGTCAGGAGAAATGTAAATATTAGAACTTGCTCAATTGCAAAGGCTGAAAATAATGTAAATATTTAATGTAGTGCATGACTTTGCAACGTATTTATAAGGTGAGCTGACCTCAAAAGTTTTCTTAACTACATGTAGCTAAAGAATAGCACCTTTTATCTCATTGGAGTTTAAGGAGAGCTCATTGATTCAGAATATTTTTGAAGTGTATGTAAACAGTTTTCAGGTATTAAATCTTGGCCTTAATGTAGGGTGTTATAAAATCAAATGTAACTTTAAGCAGGCCTATTTTTTTTAATAAAAATATGTTTAAATAGGAAAAAATACTAGCTGCTATAAAGTAGCAAATGTTATCCATCCTGTTAGAATTGTTTAAATATGCACCAGTTTTATAGGTTATTTTGGCTCACATAAATTAAAATGTATCAGGCTGACTGAGGCTGGCGATGCTGATAGCCTGTGTCCTTCCGTCCAAGGGACTAAAGGTCTGGTAGTTAGACAGCGAGTTTGGTGGGGGCGTTTCGAGCGTGGAGACTGATTGAGTTCAAGCCCTTAGACAGAGAGGCCATCTGTTGCCTCGGCCGGGAAAATAAGAAAGTGTTGTGGGAGCTGATAGTCTTGCCATGAAAAGCAGAGGCTGTTTCCTCGACTCCTGGGGGAATCAGAATCCCATCTTCTCAGCAGGGAGTGGTTGACCAGATTGGAAACCAGCTCACGTCTTCATTTGAAGAACAAGGAAATGCCTTGTGAGAGTCCTGGTGGCTTGTTAAAGTAGATAGGTGTAGAGTCTACCTGTGTGTCATTTCTGTGACTGTGACTTGCCTCTTCTGCCTATGACCCCTGCCATCCAAACCCATCCTTACCACCTTCTCCCCCCTGCTTCATCTGCAAGGAGCATCCTGGGCAGTGTGTGATGCAGCAGCATCAGCCAGGGGCTCTCTGAGATCCGTGTGAAGCAGGGAGGAGAGGTATGTAGAGTGGAGAAAAAGGTGTGTGGGTCATGGAGAAATCTGCCACCAGCTTGTATGTCCTTTACACAGCAGAAGCAGCAAAGGTAACACATAACACAGCTCAGTCACACTTGTCCCTGTGAAGCTTGATTCACATTTTACACTGCTAATGCAGCAGAAGGTGAGTAAACAGCCAAGAAGAAGCAATAGACTCAAGCTGAGTTGTTCAACAACCTCCCAGTCTCCCCTTGAGCTGCAGTATCAGTTGGGACCTTCACCCTGGGGGCTGTCTTTCCTTGGGAAAGGCCAAGGAGATTGTTATGTCTGGAGAAAATACTGCTTTTCTTTGCAGACATTTCTCTTTAAGAGAAAGGTGTTTCAAAGAAAAGTTAAAACTCAGCATATTAAGCCTGCCTCAAATGGATGTGTCACTTTTATTGGAATTCTAATTAAATGTAGACTCATAAAAAGTATACCTTCCCAATTTAAATATGACTGGCTCTCACGTCTATACGATTCCAAAACTTATGACGACAGATTAATGGCTAGGCTGAAAGTCTGTCATAACCTGGTAGGATAAAGCTAATCCAAATTGACTATATGCCATGATTTTATGACACAAAGTTATTGAAAAGTACAAGAATAATTAAGTGGAAATATAATAGAGGAAGCATTTTCTGAGCTCTGGCACTGTGGGCAGAGCCTGCCACCTGATATGGTTGGTTAGAATAGCAGGTCTAGAGTAGTAACACATTTTTATGCTACTTTTTAAAGAAACTGTGGCTCAAGTAGTCCATCACTGAAATTCATTCTGAAAAAAAGCGTGACAGCTTTGGCAGTTATAAAACAGAGGTGCCTTGTTTCACTGGTTGACACTAATTGTAGGTAAGAGCTCTATAAACACACTGCTTTGTTCTCTGGAGGCTGGACAACATATAATAAAACTCTGGCATAACAAAAATGTCGTCTATAAATAAATAGAAAATAACTGCCCTTGTTTAATTGAACACAGATAAGAAAATAAGTTAGGACCATTTAAGCTTATTTTTGAGGCTTTGTTTTTTCTTTCAACAATGCTATTGAAAGGGTCTTTGGGGCACCTCCATCTGTGTCATTCTGTGGCATAACTTATATATGGGATCAGCTGTGCAGTGATCCAAGCTAGTCAGCTTCATAAACTCGAGGTAACAATTTTGGTCCGTATCTCTGCCTGCTTTAGACTGGATACAAGTATGGTGCAGACACTTGGGCTAATGATGACCGAAATCAGAGGCAGCGTAGTCGTGTCAGCACTCTGTTCCCCTAAGCCAATGCATCCTAGTAAAAGGCTGAACTCACAGCTTATGTGTGGTTTCAAGACAGAGCTAGGATCCTTGCACAGGTTCTGTACCCCTCCGTGCAGACATGCCAGCTCAGTTAATGCTAGCTGGATTTGCGTGCCATGTGCCTTTCCATTGCACAGAGGAGGTGTATGCTAAGTGATGTCACTTTCTTATTTGAAAGTGAGAGTGGCCAAGTATAGCTGTCTATTTGTATAGAGAGATCGAACTTTAAGGAACAGATTAGTTAATTGCAAATACTGTATAAACTACAGGTGAGATTCATCTCTTCTGTCCTATATGTCTGCAACTTACAGGAAGCCCATGTATGCTATTTATCCAGACCTCTCTGTACTTGGTGGAGGGAGTGGTGCTCTTCCAGAGGATGAATTACCACACGAGTAGTAGACACCTATGCTGTGTTGTGTTGCTGTTGTGGAACAGTTTGTTAGTTACTTGAAAATGCCTCAAGTATGGTAGGTACAACAACCTTTGTCATTACTTTACACACTGTTTTGACATCAGGCCTTAATAGGCCTGAGCGCACCCTCAGCAAGTTTGCTGATGACATCAAGCTGTGTGGTGTGGTCAACACGCTGGAGGGAAGGGATGCCATCCAGAGGGACCTTTACAGGCTGGAGAGGTGGGCCCATGTGAACTTCATGAAGTTCAACAAGGCCAAGTGCAATGTCCTGCACATGAGTCAGGGCAATCCCGAGCATAAATACAGGATGGGTAGAGAATGGATTAAGAGCAGCCCTGAGGAGAAAGACTTGGGGGTGCTGGTTGATGAGAAGCTCAACATAAGCCAGCAATCTGTGCTGGCAGCCAAGAAAGCCAACCAATATCCTGGCCTGCATCCAAAGCAGTGCGGCCAGCAGGTCAAGGGAGATCATTCTCCCCCTCTACTCTGCTCTCTTGAGACCCCACCTGGAATACTGCATTCAGCTCTGGGATCTCCAACATAAGAAGGACATGGAGCTACTGGAGTGGATCCAGAGGAGGGCCACGAAGATGATGCGAGGGCTGGAGCACTTCTCCTATGAAGACAGGCTGAGAGAATAGGGGTTGTTTAGGCTGGAGAAGAGAAGGCTTCGGAGACATCTTATAGCAGCCTTCCTGTACTTAAAGGAGGCCTAAAAGAAAGCAGGAGAGGGACATTTTACAAGGGTATGTAGTGATAGGACAAGGAGTAATGGCTTTAAACTGAAAGAGGGTAGATTTCAATTAGATATAACAAAGAAATTCTTCACTCTAAGGGTGGTGAGGTTGCCCAGAGAAATTGTGGATGCCCGATCCCGGGAAGTGTTCAAGGCCAAGTTGGATGAGGCTTTGAGAAACCTGATCAGGTGGAAGGTGTCCCTGCCAGTGGCAGGGGAGTTGGAACTAGATGATCTTTAAGGTCCCTTCTGACCCAAACCACTCTATGATTCTGTATTTCAGGTACTTTAGTACAAATAATATTTTAAGTACTACTATACTGAGTATGAATGTAGACCTGAAAAAAACAATCTAAAGTTGTTTTGGTTTGTGATTAGGAGTGTGTGTTCTGTATAGGTGAAGTATGTTTGGGACGAGTGAGAGAAATGCACGCAGCAGAGGTCAGGGTGGTGGATGAGGCTCCCTGGCAGGTGCTGAGGCACCACAGTGCTGAGCACAGCACGAGCACCCATAGAGCAGGCTGGAATTTGCCCATGAGGCCAATGTTTCGTCACCCAAACGTGGAGTGAGGGAACAGGGATGCTGCTCCTGTTCAGCCTTGAAAGCCTGAGCTTAAACCATTTCTTACCACTTCTACACAAGGGCTTCTTCGAAGTCACTGCCAAACGTCTCCCTCCCTCCCTCTGATCCACCTCTCATTTCACTGTGTTTTGGAAATCCACCTGCTGATGTCTGTGGTGGTGGTGGTGGTGGTGAAGAAGCATGTCAGCAGGCAGTGGGCTTCTTCAACATGGTGGAGTTTAGGATGGTGGAGAAAGGTGTACGTGGGCTACGTTTAAGAGACTTTTGCAGTCTACCTCAGTGGCTGATTTATCCAGAGTGGTCCTCGTGTCCTTTCATTCCAAACCCCATCCTATAGGCCAAGCTGTATTTTAATAATTTGGGGTAACGTATGGTAACTGCTGTCTTGTAAACAGCATGATCTCCAGTGATGTGGGTATTTTCACAGGTTGCGTTGCCATCAGTGGTAAATCAGTAAGAGCACGACTGTGCTGCTGACACCACTACGGACAACAGCAGGGACCTGCTTTCCCGCTTTCCCTCAGCATCTCCTTTCCGCCTCCCCATCAAATCTGCTATGGCTATTTTTCCACTCTGCGTTGCACTGGGGGGGCCGAGCCCCGAGCCTGGCGGGGGAGGGTCGGGGGCCGCCGGCCGAGCGCGGCCAGATGTGCCGGGGAGCGGCTGCCGGCGGGAGCGGGGCCGGCCCCTCTAGAGGGAGCCCTCCGATGAGGAATAGCCGGGAGGCCGGGCAGAGCCCAGCGCACGTTTGCTCGGCCTTCCTCCCGTCCTTTTAGAGACGAGCCGTGAGCCTGCCCCTGCCTAACGCAGATGTGCAGCCTGAGGATCCCGCTGTCACCGAGGAGCAGTTTTGCCGACGCATCCTCACCATCCCCAAATCGGGGTTATCGACGTGCCTTTCGCGCTTCGCCGGAGTCTGATGCTTCAGTAGACGCCTCAGAAAGGCTGCTCAGAGACGCTGTTTGTGGGGGAATATTGATTGTGGGATTTCAGTGCTGGAGCAGACGGGCCATAGGTAGCGTTAGCGAGGAAGTACGACGGGGTGTGCGTTGCAGCCTATACGTTTCGCACGTTTTGAACACGAGACATAAGGTGAAAGGCCAAGTGGCTTTAATTAGAATTGCAGAAGTACAGTTGGCAGCCCGAGTGCTTTCCTGGGATCAGAAAATATGCTTATATTATTGGGGATGAGGGAAGAATCTAGATAAAGGTAACTAATAAGTTAGTTTAAAAGAGATAAATCTGCATTCTGAGTGGGTTTTCATGCCTTTGCAATTACTGGACTTAAATTACCAGATAGATCTCTCTTTTCAGCAAGAGTTTTACTGCTTTACCAAGTTTTCAAATAATATTTACTGCTATTTAGTTTCTTTTAAACTACTTGCTGCAAAGCAAGAACAAAATTTTGGGATAACTTCGTTATAAAACAGAGCCAAACTAGGTAGCTTACTCTTAGAAAAGCTGAAATAACTGAAGTACAGGGAGCTAAGCAGCTTGCAAAAAGTGTGCTAGTTAGAGCTTTGCAACATGGAAATAAACATGAAGTTTTATGTGCCTTTCCTATATTATTGAGTAGTATATTTTAAAACTCCCGTTTGCCCTGGAGTTGTGAAGAACATTAAATATGTTGCCAATTAGAAATATGACTGTTTACTTTAAGTGGCACCTGTAAATTAAAAATGAAATAAAAAATCCAACTGGAAATTCATTAAATTGAAATAAGCCTGAGTGAATAAGCACAATATCTCAGTCACATGAAAAAGCATGGGGCAAGAGCTCGTTTGCTGGAGACTCTTTGGCCTCCCTATGTAGTTTTTTAGCTCAACGTTTCTAAATGGTGTAAACACTTAAAAGTTCTGGGTATTTTCAATTACTATTGTTAGACAGAAAACAAGCTCTGGTTTCTTAAAACCTTATTTCGTTGAATGTGTCTGAGTCATAGGAAAAGTCATTCCATCATGTCTAGAAACTGTTTTTATTCAGAGCACTTGTCAGGAAAGAAAATAAACAAGTATTAGTTCCTGCCACCATTCATTTCAGAACAGTTACAACCAATATAATTAGGCCTCAGATTTTTTTTTAAAAAAAAGTCTGAATGAAAAGATATAAGATTATATGTGTCAGTTGCTGAGCATTTGGCATGAACGCTTTTCCAACACTTGCTCTGGTTATTATAAGGTTTGAGTTGTAAATGACTGCATTCAGCAGCGAACCTGTCAGGTTGGAGAGCTTTTCATTAAATGTTTGATCTAGAAATTTTTAATCAGTGCACAAATAAAACAAATTATTAAAGCACTACATCAGCTACAGTATATATGTAATTGGGATGAACGAGGTGATGTAACTGCTGGGGAACAGCATAAGCATTCTTAACAGAAGGCCTGGAGCTACAGAACTTGTTACCACTAGAGATGAAATAGAGCTTGAGTCTTAACCTGTATCTTGAAAATGGTAAGATGCCCCTATTAAAGACATTCCCAGATAACCTGGTGATAAATCATGTACGTTGTACAGCTTTACAGGAGAAGCTGGGGAGGGATCACTTTCTAGAATACCTTGTGTTTGTGAAATAACACTGGTATGGAGCATGTGCTGAAAACACAGCAGATTTTATTTATGAAAGGAAAAATGAGCAGTTTATCTTCTCAAGTTTTTACCACTGTTCTCTGCCCTAGATGAAGGCAAGTCTGTAAGATCTACTTTAGGAAGTTATCTAATGAAAACTGTTTTGTGACTTCAGTACATAAATCAGAGGTAGTAGTCATAACCGTGCTGAAATCAATTTTAGCTTAAAAATAGCAGTTCTTTTAGCTATTCTGGTCAGTGAAATTTCTGAAAATATCAGCAACAAGATGTTGCAACTAGGTTAACAATTAAAAGGGGAGCTCATTCACATATACCAAATTAAAACCCAACACCATATGACAATCAGACAGTGTTACTCTGCACCTCTTAGCAGATTTCTTTGCGTGGTTTTGTTTGACATTTTACCTAGGACTTCTGTTTATTTAATTTTTGTTTCCTGTCTTTGAAGAAATTAATTTAGGAAAGCTAATACAAAAGTGGAGAGTTACGTTTTGCTCTGAAGGCTGCAATAAAGCTAATGTTTCATGGCTGAAAAGTCTGCCTTATGTCACTCTATCAGTAGCTGAGAACGAGACTGTTGCCTGCAGGTTTGTGTGCTTGAAGTCAGCAGCTGAGGTAGGTCAGTGAGTATTCCCATCATCCAGCTCAGGGCTGAAATCTTACCCCCATACGAATCACCAGAAATTTTAGTGCTGTTTTCAGAGGAGCCAGAACTTCGCTTTGTAAGATTAGATTTGGCAGCAGCACGGGATCCCAGCAATCCATGTATCACAGGGCTTACATGTCAATCAAATGCCTGTCAGGTTCGTGTCGGGCTAGGCATAGAAACTTTGGCACATTTTCATCTTCAGTCCCAGAGATGGCAGAGGTAGAGAAAGTCAAGCTCTGCTTCTGATCTGGAGCCTCACGAGCTCTGAAAAAACATGATGAGAAATATATCTGGAAAATGCAGAATCTCTCAAGGTTAAGCACAACCCTCGTGACAAAAATTCAGTGCAACAAACAGATCTGGCTCTTGGTCTCTAGACGTGTGTTAGCTATTGCTCGACATGGGAAGGCACCAAAGATAAAGGAAAGCAATTCTTGGTCAAAACTCTTTCAACTCTCAAACTTTAATTCTGTTATAGCTGCCAGGCTTTGGTGGTGCCTCCCTGCGGGGTGCAGGATCTGGGGGTGTTGGAGCACTGGACATGGGGGCAGGAATGGTGCCGGGGGGGAGTGGGTGGTGGTATTATTAGTTGTCTTTGGTAAATGTGCCTTGAGTTCTCTGTAGAATAAGAGAATTAAGAGGGTTTATGAATTGCTTTAAGATGCCCTGGGCCACCGGCAGCCCCACGTGTCGCTGTGCAGTCTCAGCTGCCTCTGCAGCTCCCAGCCCCGACAGAGGTGCTCTGTTTCCCTCCCGGTGTGTCTTTCTGGACTGCCGTAGGGACAGAGAAAGTGCCTAACACAATTTTTCCTCTCTTGTAGTCTTTACTGATTCTGTGCTTTTAAAGTAAAATGTTTCTTTCCTTTTTTTTTTTTTTCTGTTTCATTTTTTTAATTTTATCCCTTGCCTTTCGAACAGCAATTTATATCCTGTGTGCCTTATCTCAGGTAAGATAAAAACAGTGGCTTCACTCCATCAGCGTACTCAGTTGTGTTAATATCTCTGATAGTAGGCTTGGCTCAGAGTTTTCATTACCCCATACAGGCTATGTCTGTGCAGGCACAGACTATAGATTTAAAAAACAACGCACCTTTAAAAAAAAAAAATATCTGCATGATGACTTAGTAGTTTTTAAGAGCTGTTTTAAAACCAAAAATTAAAGATGCTTTCCTTCATTTTACAATAATCTTTAAAACACAAGGAACTTTTCTCAGATTGAAAAACTTTTAGAATATTTTGGGGTTTATATTGCTTTTTAAACACACTCTACCAAAGCACAAGCTAGTGCTTATATACACTGAAATAAGTTTTCAGTTACAAAGTGTGAAAAATTGTCATGTGTTTCTCTAAATATGGTAAACAAAAATATAATTAGATGGCAGCATTCACCATCTCCAAAGAAGGATGACTTTTGTACGGCCAAGTATCTAACAACATCCCCGTAAACTCTGATCAGTTGTATTTCTTCTCTGATTCCCCGAAGATGTCCCCACAAACTACATCTCATGGTTTGCCTGGCTATTTTCTGCTCCACTTTCAAGCTCAAAGCTTCCAAAAGAAATAAAACTCCTTAGGAAATGCTCAGCTCCCTGTTCCAAAGTTACTCATGTCCAGAGTCTTTCTCTTCTAGAAATATTTAACAGCAACAGATTTCTAGACGAACTATCTCTTCGTAATTTCAGTCCTGAGTCATTGACGGCCTCAGCATTTATCTGCATGTGTATTTTAGTAACTCACAGCACTTCTTCACCATCTCTGATCGCCTTACTTGGTGTGTCCTGTATGTCCTCCCCAGTGGGGAAAAACTGGGGTGTAAACATCGAGTCAGCAATTAATAGTAAAACTTGTATGAGCATCACCAAGTCTAGAATTTCAGCATAAGCCTTTTTCCCCTTACATTTCCAGCAGGCTTTTTGCCATTTCTTAGGGCTTTCCACAAACAAATTGATGTCTCAATCAGTTGCAATTGCATTCTTTTGTTCTACTCTCCTGCACACAAGTATGCTCTTACATTCTGTGTTTTCCCAGGTATTTTTCCTGAAGAAAACCAGCTCTGTCACTGTCTGGCCATTTAATTTTCATTCTAACCCTGTGATCTTTACAGTGCTGTTTATTTCGTGCTACCTTGTGCTGAGTGTCATCGGATCTTCTGGCAAGAGTTGTGTCGGTTTTCTCTCCTGACATGAGCTATTTATCTTCACTACTAAAACAATACTTGAAACCGTTTAGAATTACAGATTCAGAAAAATGAGTTCTCTCTTCCATGATGCACCTGGATTTCCTAAAGGTGTTTCTAGTCAACCTGGCTATCGTTGCATGATTTTTAGTGGTGCTGTTTGCTTAAAGGAGGAAGATAATCCATCCTGAATATTTAAGTGCATTCATCTTTTCTAGCAGCAGAAAATATGAAAAGCTGTTTTATTCCCCATTCTGATTTCTCTTCAAGGTCCAATATATCCATTCCAGCTATACAAGGGGGGACGGTGGGTACTCTGTGCCTGGTTCATATGGCAGTTATGAGGTAAAATTCCCTTGAATTTAAAGTGAGCTTTGACTGAGCCAGAAGGATGAAATTTAATTTCTATGCTTCCCTGTTATTTGCTCATATAGAGTACCCCAGACACCCATGCTTCCTTGTAATTTATTGACAGGGCCTTCAGAGACTTTTATGATGACAAATACACTGGGAATTTACTTTTATTGTTTCTCTTATGAATGAAATACGTTACTTTCAAAAGAAGGCATTAATTTACCGTATCATTCTGTATCAGGTAAGTCCGAATTGGAATGTCTTGTTTATTTACATGACATGTTAATTTGGTTGCTAGCATTGCTATTTGCTAAAATTCAGCCACATCTAATAAATGTCTTATTTGTAACTTTGTGTAATATGTAAGAAAAAAAATTTCCTTGGAGCTTTCACTGCACTTCATGTACCTTGGATTTTAGAAACCTTGGGCAGCCTTTTTAATTTGCTCCTCTTAAATATTACAGGGCAAATACAACTGTCTTTGGAGCACCCAGTGTGTTGCTTGATCCCTGAGAGGAGGGGGAGGAGAAGAGGAAATCAGGGTTCATGCCACGTACTGCATCTGTTGTCCTACTTCTCGATTTTCTGTCGCTTTCATATGTCATTTCTTCTTTTTTATACTACTATGCTGAAGTTCGGAGATGAACTTAATGCATTGCAAAATAAAATACATGAATATTTATCTGTATAATTTTCTTGCATTATCATCTAAGATTAATGAATGTCTCCATTTCAGAAGTGAAGATATTTGAATGTTTCTTCTTTTCAACCAAAGAATGAAATGTGCAAAAGAAACTTGCAAAAGTAACAAGTGAATCATTGAGAAAGAGATGAAGTTAAAACTGATGTATTTTTTAATGTCAAATGTGGAACATGCTTTGAAAATCCAGTCTGGAACTCACCTACATACAACTACGAGTTTTGTAAATGTTTTTCTAGGAGTAACTAGGAGAGGCATTAATGCCCGAGTCTCAAGTCTCCAAAACATTTGCAAACTGCTCCAAGTATTTTGCTGTAATTTTTTTCCAGTGTAGTCACTCATTGGAACCTGCTATATTTTAATGATTGATTACAGACATGGGATGAAATGTTGGCCCCACTGAATCCATGGGAGTTTTCCTACTGACTTCAGTGAAACCAGGATTTTAAGCATGGATTTATAGCAGCAAAACGCAACAATCCCGATTCTGTGCTTCAGCTAAAATAAAACCCATGACACATTCTGTGTTACAAGAATGAAAGCAAAGCTATGCCCTTTCTAAAGATGGTTTTGTGCACCTATAAGCTTTCGATTAAATGAATGTTTTTGCACCTGTTGGGGTAAAAGTAATAAAAAGTCAAACTGCTGTCATTGTTTTGGTGTGTGTATCTAATTTTATAATACATACTGCAGTAGTCCATCCTGAATTAAAAATTCAGAAGTTAAAGGTTTTTTTCTTACACTAGTAATATAATCTCTATGTCACATGTGAAAGTATCGTGCAGTTTATATAGTCATGATGTCAGCAGTATATTATGCAAGTTCTTAGTAGCAGATAAGGTTTAGTAGTGCAGACTGATTTTTGTTTTACTTAATGCGATTTTTAGTAATTTTCTTCTCAAAAAACCTGTTTTAACCCTTGGGTCACTCTGGCTTTTTATTTCTTCCTGATAGGGCTGCTTTTTGCATGTGCCTAAACTAAATCACACTAAAAAGTTGCTAATAACTTTCTTCACTGATGTTTGTGTGAAACGCTGGCAGTGCCGCATGGTGGCAAACACTTGACTTCTGCTGCACTGTCAGGATTATGAACTTTGCAATTGCATGGGAACTGCTGGAGTTATTCCTCATCATCTCCTTCTCAGCTTTTCAGCTAGAAAATAAGGCAGAAATTTTACTCTTCCTGCAGAAAGCCTAACTAAGCAGACTATGCAGAGAACTTTAAGAGGAGTTGTTCAATCCACTAACTGTGGGGAGGCTCCATTACAAGCCCTCTGTAGCCCTCACCTGTGGGCTAGAAAATGAGCCCCTGACAGTCTACACCTTTGCCCTTGATTGACAAATCTTGAGTTTTTGCAGGACTTCTCTGTTAGGACAGTTTACATATTTCCCCGTCTCTTGGATTGATGCAAGCATTACGTCAGTGTTAGTAGAAGCATTTGGAATACAGTACCTGTGGATTCTCATGCACAATATTTTCTCCCCTTCTGTTTCATGCAGCAGAAAAGTGAGTCATTTGAAGGTGTGAATGAGCCATCTTTATAGCACATTTAAAGGAGGAAGAGCAACCTTCGTATCTCTGATATCCTTGACATCCTCAAGAAGAGAACTGGTAAAAGAGAGTCTGTTAAAAAAAAAGTTAATTACACTTACAATATCTTTAAGATCTTTTTGCTACATGACCTCATGATTTTTATGCATAAATAGATCTGCTATGTTATTCCAGTCCGTTAATAAACAGAGATGTGACCAAATGAGGTAGATGAGATTTTGTAGAAGAATTTGTGGTTTTTCCTTCTCATTTAAATATGGTTTCCAAATTAGACTCTCAGAAACATACAAAAATGTCATCTCTTTCACCTCTTATTTCTCATTCTGCTCTTAAACTAGAAAAAACAACAACCCAGACAATGAAGAACAGACCCCAAAGCCCAATCAAACAGCAAAAATCTATATAAAACTCCATTATGTGTCTGACTGTCAAACTATGTGTATCAAATCAGTCTTCCAATATTCATGCACTAAACAATTAAATTGTAACTAAGAGTATTCCAACAAGCATCAAAAAGGGTAAATTAAACATAAAAGAAGTCATGCAGGAGCTCCATGGGGGAAAAAAAAAGCATGAAATAATGATGTCCAAGTATGGAGGAAACAGACTGTTCTTTGAATTGTTCTGGGTATAGAAGGAAATATAAAGTCTCTCTTTTCTATTTCCCTGGAATAGACCACATGGCATACAGCTATGATGAAGAGATCATTCGGGTATCAGATCAGACCTACCTGGAGAAGCGTTGTGTACTCACTTGTGCACACAAGGTGAGGAGTTAAATGGCACTGTGTGTCAGAGCTGAGGGAACGCCGTGCTCAGCACAGGTGTCAAGAACAAATGTATGCTGAGATTTAAGGAGAGTAGGTTGGAAAAACACAGTGTGCTTCTTGACATTCTGGGATCCGTCATGAGCGGAGCAAGAGAAACGATGAAAGAAGAGAAAAGACAACTTTCCATCTCACAGTTCTGGGCCTTGTTTGCACCCTGGCTGTTCTCAACGAGTTGAGGAGGCCAGCACACACCTTTCTGCTTCCATCAGGGTCTTATCTGTGGGAAAGACTGTGCCTCTCCATTCTCCTGCCCTTTCTTTTTACATGGCACAAACAGAACCCATGGCTTTTCTTAAGTTTACCAAAAGTAAGGAGAAACATGGAATGAAACTGACTGCGGGTAACTTGAGAAGAGCTAAAAAGCCATCATTTTAAGTGTTACTTAAAGCTCAGTTACATGTCCCTGATCAGCACATCTCAAACTTTGGTTAAAAGCCTGCAGGTCTAGAGCGAGCCTCCTTCCACCACCAGCTCTATTGCTTCTCAGTGGTAACACACGCTGGTTTTGTCCTACAGACACTCAGCAGTTTAGTTCAGACAAGTGAGTTTGGCGTTAAGTGATTTGATACTTCACAGGTAACCTTCCAGGAAATGGAAAAGAAATGGCAACATTTCTGGGCTGTGGCTTCTGCAGCATAGATGTGGTGAAGCACAGATAGCTCCTGATTCGTTCAACCAAATTCAAGCCAGTTTGCCTTTGCACATAAATGCTGTCAAAGAGAACGTGGATCCCTTGTTAGATCCATTCTCAGTGTCACACAGTAGCTGTAGGAGTGTCAGAGTCTAGGACATCATTCAGTAATAGGAGAGAATTAAGATTTCAATTTGATGTTGTAAAAACCAGGAGGCATCTTATTTTCCAGGAAACATAGAACTGTGGCAGTTAGTACTGATATGGGACCAAATACGCTCCCCTGTAAATCTCCTATAGACATATGTAGAAGAAACAGGGCACATAAGCCTTCTCTCGCAAAGCATTTTTTTGCATTTCACGTGCTTCTACTGAGACCTGGCTCCCTTTATTTTATGTCATCTGCCTAAGACAGAGGAATGTTCTTAAGTAAATGTGAGACCATCAGATGAATGGCTGAGGAGATGTATTTAGAACAAAGAAACCCAGATATGACTTGCTCAGTATCCCACAGAACTGTTTCACATCCCTGTGATGTATCACACTTCCTTTGCTCTCCAGCCCACTGGAGAAATGACAAGGCTGAACAGGAACATTGCTTACTGTTTACATCTCAACCAATAGATTTTTTTTTTATTTTAAATGCTTGAATACTACTGTAAGTTCTGGTTAACTCTACTTATTCTCCAATTTCTGTCTCAGCTTTAAGACTAATCTGGTACTTCCTAGTGAGCCCCTAAAACCACAGAGTACTTAGTTCCTTTTGCTCATATCCCTTTCAGTCTGTTACTAAAATAAGGAGAGATGACATCTTGTATTGCTTTTGCATGGTAAGGTTTTGATAGCAGGGAGGGGGGCTACAGCAGTGGCTTCTGTAAGAAGCTACTAGAAGCTTCCCCTGTGTTTGATAAAGCCAATGCCAGTCGGCTCCAAGATGGACCTGCTGCTGGCCAAGGCTGAACTCATCAGCGATGGTGGTAGCGCCTCTGGGATAAGTTATTTAAGAAGGGGGAAAAAACCTGCACAACTACAGCCTCAAAGAAGACTGAGAATATGTGAGAGAAACAACTCTGCAAACACCAAGGTCAGTGAAGAAGGAGTGGGAGGAGGTGCTCCAGGTGCTGGAGCAAAGATTCCCCTGCAGCCCATGGTGAAGACTATGGTGAGGCAGGCTGTCCCTCTGCAATCCATGGAGGTTAATGGTGGAGCAGAAATCCACCTGAAGCCCGTGGAGGACCTCACAATGGAGCAGGTGGATTCCCAAAGAAGGCTGTGACCCCGTGGGAGGCCCACGCTGGAGCAAGCTTCTGGCAGGACCTGTGCCCCCATGGAGAGAAGAGCCCATGCTGGAGCAGGTTTGCTGGCAGGACTTGTGACCCTGTGGGGGACCCACACTGGGGTAGTCTGTTCCTGAAAGACAGTTCCCTGTAGAAGGGACTTAAGCTGGAGCAGTTTGTGAAGAACTGCGGCCCATGGTAAAGACTCACATTGAAGAAGTTCATGGAGAACTGTGTCCCACGGAAAGGACCTCAACGCTGGAGCAGGGGAAGAGTGTGAGGAGTCCTGCCCCTGAGGGGGAAGGAGCAGCAGAAACAACATGTCATGAACTGACCACAACCTTCATTCCCTGTCCTCCTGCACCACTCAGATGGAAGAGGTAGAGAAAATGAGGAGTGAAGTTAAGCCTGGGAAAAAAGGAGAGGTGAGGGGATGGTGTTTTAAGATTTGTTTATTATTTCTCATTACCCTACTCTGATTTGATTGGTAATAAATTAAACTGATTTTCCCAAGTCAAGTCTGTTTTGCCTGTGACAGTAATTGATGAATGATCTCTTCCTGTCCTTATCTCGACCCACGAGCCTTTCGTTATATTTTCTCTCCCCTGTCCAGCTGAGGAGGGGGATTGATGGAGCAGCTTTGGTGGGCATCTGGCACCCAGCCGGAGTCAACCCACCACAGTTCTGAACAGAGATGTAATGATTAAGGAATCAAGTGTTGCATAAAAATATCAGATTTACATTTATTCAGGATATCACTAGGATTATTATACATTAAATAGCATAATTTGTACCCCCTTTTAAAATGCATTTTACTGTCGCCATGGATTAGAGCGTATGTTCAGATCTAGAAATCAATTTTTCCCCTTACCATTTTATTTCTAAGGCTTCACTTCTCTGTGACTAGTATAGATCTTTGCTAAAGAGAAAAGAGTGCCGAATGACCTTTTTTTTTCACTTTTTGCAGGTAGTTTCACATGATAAATGTGGAGATCTGAAGTGTTTAGTAGCATGTAAGGAGGTGAATAAATTACTGTTCGATTAGACTAAAAGATATTGCTGAAAAGTACTTGTAACAAGATAATTGCAAGTGCCAAATCTGAGAGTAACACTTCACGCTGGCAGCAGCTTAGTTAAACATGTGGTTAATGATGTTATAGGAAGAACGGGTATGTAAAATATTCAACTGTGCCAGCAGTAAATATTAATTTTATGTGACAGCGATAGTGTCTTACTGAGGCTGATATTTGACACACAAAACTCCTGTAATTATTTTAATATCTTTACTTCCCAATGATTTTAATGATATGACAAAGATTTTAGGTGTTTGCTGAAACAGCACTACTGTCACTTACTATCAATCAAACAAAATGTCATTCTAACACATTTCACTGCAGAAGTCTGAGTAGTTTTCATACCAATTAAGCTACTGCAGTAAAGAGTATGTTCCTCTTTTGGGGTTTTATAATTAAAGAATAAAAATGACAAAGACCTATCTGGAAAATATTTATTAGAACATATAATACAGAAAAGTATTTAAGTAGGGATTTTGCTGTCTGAAGAAAGCAGCTTTATAAAAGCCTGAGTATAAAAACAGAAAAGCAGCATATGACTTTCTACCTTTAAATCAGTTATGAAACAACATGACAGATAAAATAGGTAGTGCCTCACATAGCTGATTGCTCAGTACTTTTCGTTATAAGTTTCTTCAATAACTTAAAAACATTGCCAAGTTTTGAATCATGCAGGATGGAGTATTCCATGCCAGGTGCCTGCCCTCACTGGAAGTATTTTTGAAAGCTGCTTCCAAAAGTCAATCATTCCAGAAACAATATTCCAGAAAAGGTAAGTTTCCTCATCTACCATTATCCCAAATATCACAAGGCTTTTTTTTTTTTTTTTTCCCCGGGAACATCTCATGCCTTTGGAGCGGGAACTTGAAGTTCTGCAGAAGGATCGTCTCACTGTCATAGGAGGTGCCTTTGATTAGCCTCTAAGATTTGCCCAAATTTGTCCTCCGTATAGAGCACGTTCTCAAGTTACAGCTTGTCAGCTGAGCTGTGGTAACTGACTCTGCGTAGCTTCCTCATTCACTGAGTAGAATATGCTAATCTAAACCACCTTTATAGGAGCTCATATTAAAGAGTTGCTCTTCACAGTGTCAACATGCAAGCAGACCTCAGCTCAGCTGGAAAGCAGCAACTCTGCAGGCAGGGGAATTCCTCTTGTCCTGTCATCACCTCGCAGTCTGCATCGAGGAAGAACTCGGCAATGACATTTTCTCACTGTCCCTTCTCTGGTCAGTGTCCTCAGGCTGGAGGATGGACATTCATTCACATCCTCTGTGAACTGCTTAGCACCCAGGCACCGAAATGAACATAGAGCAAAACAAAGCTGCATCTCTCAGTGCTCCTTTTCACATCCCCTTTCAGGGATCAGAGTGGTTGCCTTAGGATGGAGAGAAGGTTGGTGACAAGAGGAAAGCTGAAATAGGCAAGGAAAGAGCTGGAAGAGGGAGGAGAGCAACAGGAACTGAGAGTGACGAGTGAAGCAGATGTTGGACATGGGGGAAAGCAACAATATGTGACACATATTGCAGCAGATTTAAACCCGAGAGGAACCGTTGACTTTATTTTGTACTCATTCCCCGCCAGGACTACAGCTCATTTCAAGAGTCAAGAGTCTTCCCTCAGGACTTGAGACTCATTTCAGGAATCCAGAATCTATCTGCCCTGCTGTCAGCGAAAACCAACGTAACCACCTATCGAAGCATTTCTCACCACCCTCCCAGCACCAGCCACACAAACCGCTGCCGCACGCTGCCCGTCTCTTCAAGTGGTAGAGATCTGTCCAAATAGGTACGTGGCACATAAAGTTACTGATCTGACTAATGTGGTGATCTTGTTCATCTTGCTTTTAGGACGTCTTTTTGCACAACACTCTGCACAGGGCAGAAGGACATGCAGAATATTCAAGTCAGGAACTTTAAACAAAATTTATTAAATTAAAGCACAGTGCACATCTGAAGTGGGTCCTGTTATTTACTCACTATAATCTTTGTACAAGCCACAACAAAGTCTACAATATCATTCATAAGAAAGGATCACCACTAGGCTGATAACATAAACCTACGGCTAATACTTCACTTAGCATTTTGTTTGCTTCTATCTGTGTCAAATTTGCCATAACTGATTCTTACACAGGTACCTGCGGGATTTGGGCCCTGTTATCCTTGACCGGCATCTGAATTCTCCGTTGCCAGTTCCAGTTTGGTCTCTTTGAGAAACGTGGAGAAGAAACCCACTGTGCCTACCCCAGGAAAACCCATCGATCAGCCACAGTCCTGGCTGTGTGTCTGTAAAAAGTGTGAGTACATAAATTGTATGGTGAAACCTCAATGAGAGATGCAGAGCTGCTTCCCGCACTTAAATCTTTTTGTCACGGCCTTGAATAACTGCAGTGTTTCTGTATGTTAAAACCCTTCCTGTGTGACAGAATTAACTGCATTTATTAGTTTAGTCATCTCTGTAGTTTGTAATTTCAGGACGTTTAGAGGTAAGGCACTTTGCACTCGGTATGAATTTCCAAGGATAATACCCGACAAAACGAAGGCTTACAGTGACAGCGTCATTGAGCCTTATCCTAAGTAGTTAAATGAGTTCAAAACCTATCATCAGTCACTGATAGGATCCGCTACTATCTGCTTTAAATCCTGCATAAAGTGCCAGTGAATTGTTAAAAGCTGGGGATGACTATTAGATAGCCCAATATAAGCCTGCGAAAGAATGGTATTATTGGGAGCAAAGTGATGTATTATTGCCATTTATAAAGTCTTTTCAAATTTTGGCAGTACTTGTTATATTACTCTCTCCTGTGTTAACCGAGTATCAGAAAAAAACCAGCAATATGTTGCAGATTCTAAGACTCTTGTCTCGAAACACTGAGGTTTCCTCAGAAGTCATCCCAGGCTTGGGTGCTAAAACACTGCATCGAAATTAAGTCCTACCTCCTGGTATGAATCAGCAGCTAAATCCAGTTAATTAGCACGTGTATCTTTAGTAAGTTATCCTCCTGGATAACTACAGTGTGGCTAGTTGGGTGCTAGAGGAATCTCCAGACCCAAGCACTGCTAAGGAGCATTAGGCTGAGACTGAGGAATTACTCTTAGTAGAAGAAAACCTAGAAAAGAAGGCACTGTAGCAGTTACAGGGTGGAATAATAAACTTGTCACTGGTCATCATCCCAGATAACTACACGTACCCTCAACAGACGTAGAACATTAAGCGTTGAAAAAGCAGTGAAATAGCTGATTATGTCAGTTAAGACTCTTTATTACTGCGCTGCCACAGCGCCCCGAGGTCCGCCCGGCACCCGAGCCCTGCCGGGAGGACACGCGTGGACCGGGCACACCTGAGCAGCTGGAGGTGCACCCTCGCAGGGCTGCAAGCCGGGACGGAGGTTTCCCCCCTTCTCGGACATGGCGTTATTTATTAGGCATTTTCTAGGTAACAAACAAACGAGTCTGGGACTGCAGGACCTAGTCCCAGTTGAGCGCAAGCCTCCCCTGCGGCCAGCGGGGACTCCGCACTGGCCGGGCAGCGGGAGCAGCCCCACGGCCCGAGGGAGGACCGGCTCCCCCCGGCCCCCAGCACCGCCTCGCTGCGCCTTGCCAAGCTGCTGGCCCGAGGGAGGGAGACGGGGCTGGCAGCGCCCGCACACCCCCATCCCCGCCCGGGCGGACACACAGCCAAGTTCCGGATCCCTCTCGCGGGCTACAGGTCCCCGCGTCCCGGAGCCCGGGGTCCTCGTTCCCGAGTCGCCGCTCCCCGAACGTCTCTTCCCGCGGCGAGGTGATCCCGACGGACCGCGGCGCGGGGGGCGGGAGATTGTTTCCAGGCTGACTCACTCCCGCTCCGCCTCCCTCCCCGCGCCGGCGGGGGCGGGGTTGCCCGAGGCCACGCCCCTGCCCCGCGCGCCCGGCCGCTCCCCCTTCGCCCCCCTCCGCCCGCCCGGCACGGACCGCAATGATTTAGAAGTTCAGGAATCCCACGTGACGTCACGGAGGGTGATGTAATGCTTCTCTAAATAGAACGTATTGTAACCGTCCCTCAGTCCAACGTGGTTCCTCCGGCCGCGCTGCCGGTCCCGTCCCCGCCGCGCCGCGCCGGGCGGTAAGTTCCTAAAAATACGGGGCAGCCCCGGGAAGGCGCCCGGCGCGGCGCGCAGCGCACCCCGCGCTCCGCCGCACGGCACGGCCCGGCCCGGCAGGGCTCGGCTCGGAGCGGAGCGGGGCAGCAGCGCCGGGGTGAGCGGCTGGGGAAGGGGCAGCCTGCGGCCGCGGGGCTCTTCCCTCCGCCGCCGCATCTGCTCCGGAGGCGCGAGCGACAGTGCCTGCCGCGCCGCTGCCGCTGCCGGGCGCGGGGATCCCGCTGCCTCTCCGTCCCCGCAGTGCCCCGCCGAGGCGGTGCGGGGAGAGGGGGCGTGCGCGACCCCCGCGCCCCGCGGAGGGTCGGGCAGAGCAGGGCGGCGGGGGACCGGGAGCGCACGGCCGCCGAGGCGCGGAGTAGCCGGGCTTCCCGCAGGCACCTCGGGGAGTTTGGGAAGTCTCTGCGCGCCGCTTCCCGGGATGGGATGGGATGGGATGGGATGGGGTGGGATGGGGTGGGATGGGGCGACTGCCGAGGGGCGCAAGCAGCACCCCGCTCCGCGCTGCCTGGAGCGGGGCGGGCAGGCGGGCACTCCCGGCGGAGGGGCCGCGGTCTCCCCGCGCCCCACGGCGGGCTAGACGTCTCCTCGCCTCTGCCTGCCCCGGCGGCACCCGGCAGTGACAGCTCCGCGCCGCCGCTCCCTCCCCCTGCCGCCCCTAAACTTACGGACAAGTTTGGCGGCGGCGCCTGGGCGCCCCACCGAGCCGGGACCGGCCGGCGGTGGCCGCGGAGCGGTGCGCGGGGCGGTGCGCGGCCGCCTTCCCCCGTGAGATACCCCGGGTGCCGGGCTGCTCCCGGCCCTTACGTCATGCTGCGGGCCGGTGCGGGGCTGATGCTCCGCTTCTGATGCCGTCGGGTCCGGAGCGGGGGGGAGTACTGACAGCGTCCCCGCTCTGCAGCCCCGCTGTCCCTTTTCAGCCCCGCTGCTCCGCTCATCGCCCCTCTCCCCAGCTCCGCGCCCCCCACCCCCCTCCCCCGCCCCCATTCCCCCGCCACTGTCCTCTCTTACAGGGGTCTCTCTCTCCCCAGCGAAGTTTTCAGGACGCTAAGAGCTTCAGGAGTGTAAGGGGAATACTTGCTAAACTCTGCCTCCTCTATTATTTATGTCCAAGCATGGTGAGTGATCCTTCATCTCCAGGGCTTAATATAACCTTTACAATCGGAAAGAGAGAGGTCGTTCAAAGATGGGGGTAGGAATAAAGGAAAATGAAATGTCTAGATGTTGGTTTTTTGTTTGTGTTTTTTTTTTTTTTTTTTTAATCCAGAACGATATTAGGACTATCTTAAACAGCAAGATTAGAAGATTTCCATATATTATCAGTAAGAAACAGTGCTTAGCTAGATGAAATCAAAGCTTGAACGGAAGCATAATAATAATTACTGCGAAGCATCTTGCTTGGGCTTTCCTTGAGACCGTGCAGTTTTCAGAGCGATACCCGCTGGCTGGCACCAGCCTGTCCCTGTCTGGCCATTTTGACAAGCAGTGGTGCATCAAGTGGCAGTGGTGCAGGAAAACTTTCTTGTAAGAAACTGTCATGCAGAAATAATCCAGAAACCGGGCTGAAAGAAAATAAGAGTTGGAAAGTGAGAGCCGAATGCAAAATTGTAGCACAATTTTGGGGGGGGGGGGGGGGGAATAGGAGGGAGGGGATTTTGCCGAAGGAGGTACACTTGCATCAGGATATGGTTTATTTTCAGTAGAAAAGTGTACAGTGTTGAAAGTCCCCGCTCGAGATTTTGTGACTTTCATGTGGTGAATGAGGTTGCCGATATCAAAAGCTGGAAATTCTTTATAAAAAAATGGCTAAAATGCTTATTCGTGACTCCTTAATCCTAAGGGGAGCTGTACAGGTCGCAAAGCACTAGGGAGAAGTGTGATTAATCATCAGTGATTAGTGATAAGTGATTAGTGGTTTTATTCAAACTGTTACCTCTGACCAGAAGCACACATCAGAGGATTAACAGGCTCTTTAGATAAATGCTCATTAGTGGAAGGGGGAAAGCAAAGATAATAGACATGCACACAGGGACAACTTTCTAGGAAAATCATTCCTGTCTCTGACATAATAAGCTCTATTAGCAGAAAGGCTCTTTAATTTAAAAGTTGCTTTTATCTTGTAAATCAAAGATAGATGTAGAAGTTCGCTGCGCTATTATAGCCTAAATTTTCCCATATCCACTAGATGTGGATTATCTCAGTAGTGATATTTTATTTAAAACAAACCCCAAACACCTCAATTGAATCTTTAAGAAATGGAACATTCCCAAGTGCTAAAGCCCTGCATCCCAAGGGATCCGCTCCCAACAGGCAGAGCAGAACCTGCTGGCAGCTGACTGACTAGATGGCGCAGTCCTGTTCTTTGAGAGTTTATAGTCCTGGGTTATGAACTTAGCAAGTAGCAGCTTGCTAGGTGTCCTTCAACGCTTACAACAAAGTGGATTCTGTGCTGGGTTGGAGGCTAGACAGTGCTACAAATTCGTAGTCACATTTTCCACGTCAGTTAATCTAGCGAGTTAAGGGCTACTGGAAAAATTAGTCTCATTTACTGAAAGAAACGGTGAGCAATAGAAAGAAGGGGAGAACAGGAGAGGGGCAAATAGCTACGACCTGGGACATAACTCGCTTCAACTGTTTTATACTGCTTTAATGAAGTCCAGTTCTGATGGCCTTAATTACTGAAGCCTAAAAGCTCTCGGGAGTTTTTCCGCTTGCTATCACTGGCAAAGTGAGGTGTTTTTTAAAAAAAGAATCACTAGAAAGAAAGAACAGTTGGCGTAGTGGTTGAACAAAACAACTTGGACCTGACTTTGCCCTACAGAAAATGGTAAGGAGTCTATTTTTATGATAACTAACCAGGGATTTCTCATTACTCTTTGTCGTGCATGGATTGCGAAGAACCGGTATCCACTGCTGTCTATAGACTTTGGGGATGTTTCTACTGTCCCTTAGTTTACATGGGATTTATGTTTGTTCACAGCTGTGGAGATACTCAGCGTTTCAAAACTTTAAATGAAAAACTTGAGTGAAACAGGAAATGAAGATATTGAATTTACGGCATGGAAAAGAAGCTGGCATAGTCTCCTATTGTTACATCCGTAATTGGAGGCTGTTAAGAGTAGTCAGACTAATGCTTAAAATAAAGAAGTTTTGTAATAGCATCTAAAAAAGGCAATAAGCTCTGTCTGCCACTCTTGAATATTGGATGGCACTCTTCTAGGAGTTAAAATTGCAGTATTTTAAAAACTTCACAGTTTTAGAACAATCAGAATGCTTTCCCTCTCACCAAAATATCCATTAATAGTTCAGCTTCAATTTATTTAACTCTACCTCTGCTAATTTAATCCAGGGAATGTAAAGGGAAGCTAAACCATGTATATAGACTAAAAGAGAAGATAGAAGCAAGATTATACAAGTCATTTTATTTATATCGCCATTTATCAGAATGACTTTCACAGATAAAGTGTAATAGGTACTTTTTAATTTGATGTTCAATTTCTCACTTTGAGAAACTGAAATACGCTGCAGTCACTCACGTTTATCCTGTGCAGTGCAGAGGAGTCTTCCGTAAAAGATTGTTTCAGTGAGAGCTGGAGTTCTCTCTGGAGTTGATAAGAGAGTGGCAATCTCACGGTGCCTTCAGAAGGCAGCTTTTACGTACTAAACCTTTCAGCTTTGTGTGGGCAGAATCTCGGAGCTCAGTAAGTCTTGCAGAATGATTTGAAACTTGGTTGTTAACGTGTCTGCTTGTGGCCCCCTTTAAAAACCTGTCTCTGTGTTCCTAATCAAGGCACGAGGATCTTAAATATTAGAAGAGTTCTTGCAACGTTGTTGTTGCTTTTAAAACTATTTAATCAAAGACTTTTCCTCTAATCTTTGTCGTCCTGTGTCTCTAATTTCTGCCGTTAGTTAACCTTCTGGATTTTCTATAAACCTGTTGCTTTGAGGACTTTTACCTATGTTTATGTATTATGAGCCGTCTTTCAAGCTAGATTTTAATTCCAGTCACTGTCTTTCCTATGAACCTTTTATTATGAGAAAATTATTTCTGGACAAGACTTTGCAATAAAAGAAGAGCAAAATTGTTCCTACTTAAAGCGTTTTTTTATTATTAAGGAATATATGATTTATTTTTGGAACAAAATGGTAATTTTTCTCAAGGCCCACAAATACTGATTTTTCTCATAACTGCTTACAGGAAAACTCTACTCAGAAGACGCAGTTGCTGGAAACACGGATATGTGTATAAAGCAACAGGTCTTTCAGTTCTGCTTTATATGTCCAGGTGATTCTTTTGCTATGGTTTGGTTTTGGTTCTCTCACATTAACCAAATTAATAGGTAGACGTATATAATGAAGATAGCTTATTTGGCTTCATCTTTCACATGTAAACTCTCTTTGCAACAAATACCTAGGAATCCTAATGGAAATACTTAAACTGCCTTGAGATTCTGTCTGTTGTAAGTATTAGCGGCAGGGCCGATCAGACAACTTGGTAGGTTGTTGCCACTCCACAATATCTCAAAACAATTTCTGTTGATTTGTCCTCTCCCTCTCTCCACACAGCATGCCATTTAACCCCTGAAAAAACCCTGATTTCTAGGTAAATTATATATTGTGCTCTGCTAATTATAATGTTCTAGAGCTCTTAGGGTTCTAGCCCTAAAAAAGTATTTTTAGGGCTTTTGTATTTTTCTGCTTTGAGAAATGAGAGAAGTTGATTACAAATTTAAAGCAACAGTTTGGAATAAGAACTATGAAAATACTTTTTCCTCTTACCAAAATGTATTCTACTATGCTAATTTACAATTTTTAAGGTGTAGTATTCTCTGACACAGACAACACAATGATCTCAGACTATCTTATCATGCGGTATTGGAACATGAGCCGTATTATAGCAGTAAGTACAGAAATTAGCCTTTGTAGACTTGACATTGAAAAACAAAACGCCGTTATGGAAATCCTGTTTTTTTAGTTTAACATATGATCAAATGATTTAGATTGTCTCAGGTGTACATAACAAGCACAACGTAACATATGTAAAATAATTGTTTCAGTGATGTGGTGAAAAGACTTGTTGAAGCAGATAAGCTGTGGTGTCTTCCTACATCCAAGGAGCTGTTCTGTTGGTTTGTGCACTGATCATTTGCTCCTATTATGACTCAGGCTGAAGGGGCAACCCTGATACTTTAAAATAATAGTACGCCTACTATTTTTCACTAAGGTGTTATTTTACTCTGTAATTAAAAATACTGAGAGTCAGCATTTTTTTACTAGCCATCACATGGGAAATGGCAGCTGTTATTTGTCCTTAGAGAATTCAGAAAGGGTTGGTTGCACAGGTTTGTAGGTTTCTAGATGGTGATATCGAATGCTATTTTATAAACACGGAGAGATTTTCCAAGGGTTTTGCTGAAGGCTGTAGGATTTTCAAAGTAAAACATTGAAAGCTTATGACAATTTCCTTAGCTTAAAAGATGTTTTGCTTTTGGTTCTTGTTTCCTTCTTCTTTTTTTTTTTTTTTTTTTTTTTTAGAATTCACTCAAGAAGTCAATCTTGCACACAACTTCACAATAAATGCCTGGAAATGTTGTCATCAGCGGAGTTTGTCTCCGTGTGCAGTTTTACTATTCTTGTCCTTTGAGACAGCTCATGTCACTGTCGTGATACCCTTTCATGTAAGGTGATTTGGAGGCATGGGGTGCAGTCCCGCTTGGCCAGAGAGCCCTGCTCAGCGGGTGATAAAAAGCGGATGTCCTTAAAAGAAGCCAGGAGGAATGAGATTTGAATTTAATTGAGGGAAAATACTACAAATCCTCTATTACCTTTGCCAGCATCAGGAGCCGATTCTGCTTTTCTTTGGCTCTGAATGTTTTCATAACTCTTACTGGGGTACTGAGACCTCTGCTAACTCAGATCTGGGCATGGTTTGATCTCACCCTCAGCTCTCTGCCCCACCTAAACTCTACAAATAGTTTCTGATGCCTTTTTGTCCTTTGCAGTATTTTCTCAGACGTCTTTCTTTGCTTTCATCTCAATTTCTTTCCTTCCTGAGGGCCTTGTCTTTGGGTGCCACCATGCAGTGAACATTTCAGTGCAGTTGAAGTGCTTGGTCCCAATCTCAGTATGTTTGTGTGTTTTGAAGTTTTCTGTCCAGGGATGTACTGAGGTTAAACTGGCCATCCTTGAACACACGGCCTGAATTTAATACAAGCGTTATCGGAGAAATGTATTTAATTAGGCTGATCTGTTTCTCGTTTAGAAGAAGAAGTGGCCTTTTTACCTGTTTACTTTCTGGGTTTGAGCTGTCAGTTACTCTTTCACTGCATGTAAGGCAGCGTTGTTCATAGACAGCTTTTTCTGAGCTGTTTGCAAGAGCTCAGAAATGAATTTGGCTCATGTAAGAAATTAACCTGGACCAGTGGTTCCTAGATTTAACATCTGAGTTTTTTCCTTCTGACTGAATGTAAGTAATGCTGGTTAATATGTGATGCTCGACACAGGGGGCTCTGTAGCACAATAAATGGAAGCTGAGGTTGGGTTTGGGATGTGTATGGAGTGACTACAAGAGTAAGCACTAAGCTGAGATGTTACCATATTGTAGTCTCTCTCTATTTTTTCCTGTATTGTGCTTTAAATCTTTCAGTTCTGGAGTGTGGAGATGGTATGGGGATTACCTGTAGAGTTGCGTTCTGTATAAGCAAGCACTGGAGTACTCCAAGATATACACGATGATATTAGTAGGTCACTGTGTTGTACACTGATGCTGCAAACCAACTGCCAGTAATTCAGTCATGTGTGAACTAGTTTACCATTTACCCAGTCCAAACATACCTCTTACTTCACTTAAAAAAACCCCTTAGATTTAATAGCAAAGGTTGTTTGCTAGGTGAGTTGCTTCAAATTGTGACTAGTAAATCGTACCTCTGTAGGTACCACTCTAAATTGATTTTAGCTGGTTGGTTTAATCTGGGCCTGCTTTTGGTTCTGGTCAGGTCAGTGAATGAGTTTGTCACTAAATAGTTTTAGGAGCCCAGCAGGAACCCAGAGGTGACCTGAGTGTGTGATGGCAAAGAGCCTGGAATTGTGTTTGTCCAAAAATGAGCACTGTCTGGATTAGAAATTTGGTCATTCCTCACTTATAGGAAACTTCTTTTCCTAGAATGGTAGTAAAATACAACCTGAATAAACTAAAAGCTGAGCAACGGAGTAGAAAAAAGATAATCAATTGCTTTGTTCATCTTTTACTATCTACTCTTTAACTTCATTACTGAATGAATGTTTTAGGAGGAAGAAATCTTTGTTAAGGATTTGTGAGGATTTTAACCACCACATCGACTTTCTTTTTTTGTGACTTAAAAAAAATAAAGCTCCTTTTGCTGGTGATAATGGGAGTAGGGACAGGGAATTTGCACATTTTTATTTTAAGGTTGAAAAGATCAGTATCAACGTCTGTAGACACTTCCATCATTTCCCAGAGAGTGCGCAAAATGAGGGAAGAGATTCTGTATTTAAAAGTGAGTTAAGGAATTTTCCTTCTTTTGTCACTTCCATATCCTGAAGTGTATGTGTAGCACTTAGAGGTTATCTTATACCTGTTATTATTAAATAAGGTCAGTGCATGTTTTCTTTTACTGGCTGTGCAATGGAAAAGTATTTTAAAAAGACAAAGGGGAAAAATGAATGATGTAAAAACTTAACCACTTTCTACAAATCTCATATTGTTCTTTCATTCTTCAGCACAAATAAAGCAGTGCATGGACTCAAGCATGAAAATAGGTTGAATTCGCATAATTGCTGGTTTATCTCAAAAAGTGAGAGAAAGCAGTAATTTAACTATTTTGATGTGAACCTGTAAAAGACAAGTTTCTCTAAATAACCCTCTATGAAAGTAGAAAGGATCAAAAGAGCCATGGATTTTATGACTGAGTAAGGAGAATTACATTCTTGCGGATTTAAAAAATATCATAGTACAGTCTAATTCACCACTCACCCTGATACAAATCTGGAGCAACTCTATTGAAATCTGTGGAGTTACCGACTGCTATAACCCTCATTGAGAAGAAAATTAGATTCACGGGGTCTATTCTGAACATAGCCTATCAGTTGTGCGCTGTGCAAATCCCATTATTAAAGTAATAGCTTGACATGTCATGTTAAGGACGGCTGTTTACCCCAAGATGAACATGTTAGTAGCTCTCCTCATCTCGTGACTACTTTTTAAGGGGGCAGGGGCATATTGAGAATACTTATTTTGTGCTCAATTAATATTCCTTCCGTGCACTCTCCTTCCTCTCACGCGCTTTATGTGTGGGTGCGCAGTCTGCACTCTCCATCATCTATCTGTCTGTGTCTCTTTGGCTGTGACAGTCACCACTCTGGCCTCAGGCCTGCATGATGCAGACGAAAAGCCCACCACGATTTTCAGTTAAACATGGCAGGATCTAATTCTGCTCCTAAATACGACGTGCGTTTTCACTCTTAACGATACTATTGTGAATTGGGAGTAACACCTTAGACTTCAGTTATGTTCAGTTATGTTTTATTTGTGGAGTTTTGTGGTGGGTTTTTTTTTTCATTTTTTGAAAAAAAAAAAGAGATGGAAGGGGAAAGAAGTAGGAAGACGGTGTAGCCCTGAGGTTTTACTAAATTGAAGTATTTGTTTGCAGCATTGGAAAGCAAAGCCCAAGCCGCTTGGGCATCCTGCACAGTTCTCAGGCTGACCTGCAAGTCAGCAGTCTTTCAGAAACTGGGAAAAATCTTGTCACTGCCTGAGCTACTCTGATTTTTCTGAACAGCAATCAACAGAGAATTTTGAGTAAGAAAAACATCATAAAGAGTGGTAAACATTATCCAGTGTACCACCCTTGCCTCCTCCAGCCCTAATCATGTACACTCACTTCCAGTTTTCTTAATTTGACCCAGGATATGTGGGGTCTATAACTTTTGCAATTGGTATAAATCCATTGACTTCTCTGAAACTGTGTGGAGTGAGGGTATGGCCCACAGTTGTTTATTAACGGCACACGACAGGCAACTTCTGCATATAATCTTTTGTGGGAGATGTAACAAAAAGTTTTAGGCCTTATAGCTGACCGTGATGTGGAAGGGTTCTCCAGACCCTTAACAATCCAGAGGTTAATTTATAAAAAAAAAAAAATGAAACAAACCCACAACTATTATTTCATTGCCAAACATTTTTAAAAAGCGCTATTTATGTAGGCCCTATATAAGCACACATTGTCTTATGTTCCTTCTGCTGGCTTTGCGTTTGACTAAACCATTATTCTCGGAGCGCTTGCTGTGCTGAGATCATCAGCGATGATGGTGTGAAAACAAACAAGTTTTAGCATGAGAAGTCACTATATAATTTGACAGGGAGGTTGTCAGCACCAAAATATCCACATTAATTTCATCTCTGGTCAAAGCAAAACAAAAATCAGGCGGTTAGTGGGAAAAATACATTCTTAGGAGGAGGGGAAGGAGATTGGATCTAATTCTGCAAGTTGCTGTGTCCACTAAAAAGAGGACCTATCTCAATCCCCATTGAAGTCAATGGGCATTGAGGGCACTCGGGGACTAGTGGCATTGTGTCCTTTTTCTCCAAAGTTTAGTAAAACTGCTGAGATGAAACTTAATTCCTCATTAATTCAAACTCCTGGCAAGTTCTTGGGAGAAAAGCTCTCTTTGTTAAAGATCGAGATACCCTACATCTCTTCAATAGGGAGCTAAAAAAGTACATGCTCTAATTCTGTAGCCTTCAAGGAGTCCTTCAACACGAAGAGCAACAATAAGAGCTGATATTCTGCACATAACGGTACGAAAATTCTGCTTCGGAGAAAAACATTCCTGGCCTCTATTACGTTACATAAAATAAGGGCACAGCTTCCTATTTTATTCCATTGAAAGTGATCTTTAATGTTATCAAGAACGATTTTATATTCCCCAGCATTAAATTAAAAAGCTTTGGGACTAATGAATGCAGCTATGTGTAGTTAAATAGGTGCTGTGAAAAATAAGCTATCAAACGATTTGCGTGCCACCCGCCCTCTTTTTTTTTGTTTTCCTCAGTGAAAAATTACAATGGGTTCTTTTTAACATAAATAGTTAAAGTCAATGAATCCCAGATGAGTCAATCAACTTAATAATACCCTAAAATTTAGGAGTTCCAGATAGTTTATTTTACTGCTATGCTGTGGCCTTACACACTTGTAGCTCCTACTAGATTAACTAAATTGAGCAGAGCTTGCAGGATACACAAGGAAACGCTTTGAAAACTTTGCTCCCTGTGTAGCAGTCAGGATGCTATGTCTTGTGTTTTCTCTCTTGCGTGATGTCTGATTCTATAGAATTTTTCTTGCCAAAAAGCTGGTATTCCAAAATATTAGGACAGCCTATTTCTAGGCTGTCAGTCTTCCAGTTTTCATTTCAGAGTTTTTAGTCAATGCACTGTCAGCCAAATGTTTTTCAGCAGACTGAAAGTTTTTAGGGACAGAATAAGCTTAGGAAAAATATTTTGGGCATTGTAATTAATTCTAAATTAATTTATAATAGGGATAATAAGAGATATGATGATGACTGTCTTGTCAAGCTAGTCATGGAAATAGATTTTTTTTTTTTTTTTAAATTTGGATTTGCTATGTTGGTTTCAGAGAGCTTAAATGTACTGAAGATGCGTTGCAGAGTGAAGTGTCGGTTTGGCACGCTGTGTACGATGAGGTCCTTGCTGTATCTCTTTTTTCGAGGAAGCACCTGTCTTTAACCAGAGGAAGATGCAGTGCTGGGAGTGCTGCTGAGCCGCGTGGCCCTGTTGCACGGTGCGGGAGCATTGGCTGCATGGCCAGTGTGAATGTGGTAGTGGAAGCCACCTTATGTCTTTCCCCACTAATAAAATTGGCAGCCACCAGCATTCAAGTGCCTTCAGAAAACCCAAGAAGGATTTAAAGCAAATCTCTTACTTGGCTCCAGTGCCTAGAAAAGACTGGTCTATGACAGGAAAATGCCCATGTCTACATTTACAGAGATTTTAGTGCTATGTAGCACCTGAATTGGGCAGGTATCACACGGAGAATGCATTTTGTAAAATATCAAATGCTTGTAGTTCTGACATTGCAGAATTTTAAGAGCAAAACCAAGGCTGCAAGCAAGCAAACTGGTTTGTATGGAGACACTTGTGTACATAGTAGATGATACACAGCAATAAACTGTGTAGCTTATTGCCGAGGAAGAAAAAAGCAAAAGCAAATAGTGCTACGGAAATAACAAGTCTTTGTTAAAGGCTAGTTGTGAGAGAGTGAAATGAAAATGCAGAAAGTGGTACGTTTTAGACTTTTATAATTCTGTGGATAGCATTTCCCTCATATATCCAGTGCCTACCTAATAGCCGTCTTCAAAATACATGCTAAAAAGCATCATCCTTTTGGTGCCCACGTTAAAATGCTGGTTATTTCTCCATCTAATGACCAACTCGGCTTAGAGCCGTTTCTGCTCTCAAGTATGGTGCATGTGAGATGGCCTCTAAAGTGGCAAGGTCCTGACAGAGCCTCTTCTCTCTTGTCAAGCCCCATATTTAGCACAGAGGGGATTTCCTTGCCGTTGTGCAGAGAAGACAGTTGGGCCACAGGGTTTCTCTGCAGCCCCATCTGATCCTGAGTTAAATCAAGTAGCAGTTGCCAGAGGTTGAGATGGGCATCCTGTGAGCAGTGGCTTTGGAGGGGAGTTGTACTGTCTTGTGCAGCCAGGCTGGTGACTTTTTTGGAGGAAAAAAAAAAAAATATTCATCGAAGACTTTCATGAGAAGTTCACTGAAAAACACGGAGACCTGAAAGTGTTCACAGTTACAGATGAAATTCTGTGACTAGCTTCAGCCAAAATGAAAGGGGAGGAAAATATGCGAAAAAGTCAAAATACTGGATTTCAACATTTTTTCAAAATGAGATACATCTCCTTTGAAAATTGACTTATATTAAGGAAGACAAGGCACTAAATCATTCGGAGATTAATCTTTCTTTTTTTTTTTTTTTTGGTGCAGAATAAAGCCTTTCGGGCTCATGCAAACATTTTTATGTTTCTCTCTCTCTATTTGTCTGTTCTCGGTTTAGGGGACTTGAGTTTCTTTACCTTTCTTGTCTGCACAATGTAACGTTGCACATATAAGACAGGGCAAGCTGCCGGAAAGCTGTGTTGGTTGAGAACTTCAAACGGCTGAAGGCCTTTGGTTGGCAGAAGTACCAGATCTCCCAAATATTTCCTAAGATTTGGTCTGATCTGGTTTGATATGACTGGGAGGGGCAGTGCAAAATTGGCTTCATCAACTGATGGGGTCAGAAAAAATTGGCTGATAGAAACTAGGTCTTTGTATAGCAACTTCACTTACAATAAATTTAGTAGAGGCTGTCCTCTAAGAAAGCTGTCAGAGATCCTTTGGACTTTTTTTTCCAGTTAAATCATTGCATAATTGTTAAATTCAGAAATTGGAGTAAATGGAGAAAGAGTCTTGGTTATCCTACTGGCTTAGGTTTTTAGGGTCTTTTTTATTTATTTATTTATTCTTTAGGGGAAACATGGATTCTTAAATGGAAACCTATTATTGGAAATTATCTGGTGAAAGTTCTGACAAAAGGTTAGATTAATTTGAATATTCAAAACTAGATTAAGGGGGAGCTGAAGGAATGGTACAGATTTTTGTTTTTCTTTGAGCAAATTAGTTACTCAATTTTTAACATGAGACATACTGGGTGTTGAGGGGGAAGAAATCTTACTTATTCTAGTTAAGTATGGAATTGTGTTTCTTGCAGCTTTTCTTAAATTATGTGGAGTCTTTTAATCTCCATGTAATGGCTCTTTAACTTGTCTTTTCAAGTGTGCTTTTTGGTGACTTGATGGTATGTAGAACATTTCCTTCCTGTACTTCAGCGTTTCTAACCAAAATCTGAGTATGTTTGAAACCTTAGCTTATTCACACTTCCTAATCATAATCCCCTTGGTTTCCTTGTCAGCACCTTTTTGTGGTATTTCTCTGGACACCTCTATCTAATATCTCCAGAGGTTATTCTGCAGAGTAACCTTTGACAAGATCTATTACTTACTACTTACTGCTTTTAACAAGGTGAACAGAGGTCAGGCTCCGTAAAAGGCAGGCATTATTAGAAGACTGCTGTGGAGTCTCTTGGTGGCTTGTCCATCTCTTCTAGCAGCACCGTCCACTGATCAGTTCAGAAGCCTCCTCTACAGTGCAAAGAAAATACAATTATGACTGGATATGATTATACGCAGATAACATACGTCCTTGGGAAAGTGGTTAATACGTGCACTACAAAGCTGCAGGTTGTTTCTCTGTCAAGGTTGAAGCCTACTGATGCACCCACTGGAATCTGTAAGAATTTTGCTGTCAGCTTCAGGTGTACCAGGGTTTCAGGCTGTTAGTTTTCCTATGATCCCTTTAATTGAGCTTCATGACCAGTGCTAATGACTTTTGCTGCTGCAAGAATTTAATTGGTAATTTGGTTACCTCTCCTGTCAGAGTTTGGAATCTTCTAAATGAGAGTTGGTGGTGTCTATTTCTTTAACCAGATTAAGATGCAAAACCTACCTTGTTCTGATTTGAAAAAACAGATTGCAAAATCTCACCTTGTCAAAAGAGTAACTACAAGATCCTTTTGGTTGACATACAAAATCTTAGAAATTAGACAAAACATATTTTCTCTCAAATTAATTAAAAAGCTGAGAAATTCTACAGGAGAGTTTAGACAGATCTCAGAGGTATCTAAAATGCAATTAAAAAAATGTCTAGTCAATTTATCTGCATGCATCCTCTAAAAATGAATGAAAAATCTTTCTAGGGAGCTTTGAAATATTTTGGTCTGGGGTTTTGTCAATGAAGGATGATGATTTTTCAGTCTGTTTCTATCAGTTACTTACCACAGCTTCCTCCTTCATGATATCTGTACATGTAGAAACTACAAAAACTGCTGGTATACCTTTCAGATGCAAATAACTGTAGTACAGGGGAAAAAAAAACACTATCTGAGGCTCAACAATAAACCGTAAGGATTTTTCCTATCATCCCCAAACACTGAAAACCAGACTAACCTGTTGCTAACATAGCTTTCACTTTCTGTCCAGAGTCTGTCTATCGACCACATGCAGCCAGTGACTGAAGTGCTCAGTCTTGGGATAGAATTTAAATTTGATTTAGCTAATGGGAACTGATTGCCACATGACTACCATACATGTATGGCATGGGCAGCTGGGGCTGAGCCCTTGGCATGTTATGATTCCTGATGTTCCGTTTGTTTTTTGTGTCAGCAACCTCCCAAAAACTCATTCAATAAGAGTTTACATGTAGGAGTGTCTTGGCATGTTCTATTTTGCCAAACTCACTCGTTATTTTTCAGCATGCAGGCAAGTCCTTTTTTGGTTTATTTTTTGAGGGGGAGATGTTTTTAATTTTATTTTAGATTTTATTTTTCAATTGCATCTCCTATTTCAGTTCAAACTCTTTGTAGCTGGACATTTACTGATTTACCAAGCAAATTTGCCTTCAGCTTAATCGTTAAAATTAAAAGCTGTATCCTGTGGGCCAAGTAAGGGCTCTGTCCTTGCTCAGATGAGCAAGTGTTTGCAGAACATTTCCTTGATACTGAACTCTAGACAATGAGACCAAGAAGTTGTAAGGTGCCTGTATGCACCAACTTGGTAGAGCAGGAGAGGGATAAACAAATTCTTACTAATAAAGAGGTGGAAGAGCTGGGAGCCAGTTTTTTTTTTTTTTTTTTTTTTTTTTTTTTTCTGTCAGTCTGTTTTTGCAGTGAGAAAGATGAAGGCCATCTAGTGGGGCTTTGGAGGCAGGAGGTGGGCTAGGGCCAGGGTCAGGCTAACCAAGTGGAGTAAAATCTGTTTCTCTCTCAAAGCCTTTGGGTTTTGTAGAGGCTCTGAAAAAAGCCATGAGGTCAGCCTCTGCAGGTGGAATCCATCCCTGCTAGAAACTGTTGACCTTTTACAGTAAACCTAGGTCTTAATATAAATTTAGTATGATGATCCTAGTATTAGGATCTACACATTTTAAATTCCAGCCAGAAAAGTGAGGTGCTACCAGAATAGAAAGGAATTACTTTCCGCTCTCTACCCTGTTTTGACTATGATACAATAACTCACAATTGATGAATAACATCCGATTTACATTCTGTCAGAAATGCTTGTACGTGTGCTTCTTTGTTTGTATTATTTTTCCCCTAAAGCAGCCACAAAAGCCCTACTGCTCATCGGTGTAAAACCTTACACTGACTTAAAGGGGAATTCCACGTACAATTGCAAAAAAAAGATGCAGAGCCTGTAGTGTGAGAGAAAAAAGGGTCATGCTGTCTCTTTCTCTCTCTTCACATCTGTCATGCTTTCTTTTACCCAAGATTTTCAAGTATTAGCAGTGTTAGAAACAGTGTATGTACCATTCTTGAAGCATTAATGCTGTAAGGCGGGTTCGCATGAATTTTACAGTTTGCCTCAGACGAGATGGAAGACTCTGCATGATGGGCAAACTCTCACTTAAAACCAGGCTCCTACTTGGCAGTTCCCTCTGCCGAGTTCTGGGTGGAACTCAGCTTTGCATCCAGCCCCCAATCTGGTGGCTGGGAAGTCTCTCCACTGAACTACCAAACCCCCTTATTAACTGTAGAAGACTGTGAAGCTGTGAATACAGAGAGAGTGAGTACTTGAAGTGGTAGGTGAAGTTCAAAGAAGTTTAGAGGAGTTAAAAAAAAAAAAAATAAAAAAAAAAAAAAAGGAAAAGGCGCAATGAATCCTTGTGGGTGTGGTGTCTGAGAAGATGAATTCCCTTGACCGTTAACTTTTGTTTGTGAATAGCCTGGTTGAGAGAATTCAATTCAATTTAAATGCATTTTAGATTTTTTTCTATAAGGTACCTGTGTGATGATCAACTTCATGCAGATGAAATTACAGCTACAAATCTGTTAGCAGTTGAGAAACTCATGGCTCACCACCTCCCCTCCACACATGCCTACGGCAAGATCAAAAAAAAGCAGATACAGGGCCTCCTGCCCAAACTGTTTGCTTTCATTCTAAGTTTTGCTTCCATGGTAAGTTTTGCTTCAAACTTGGAAATGAGAAGTCTGCTTGGCCTAGCTGAGAGCTTGCTTGTCACTGTGGGTGTGTTTTTTTCGAGTGATGGTTGACCATGTGCACCGTTTGCATCAAGGGGACCAGAAACCTGGGACCTGCTGGAAGCTGAGACTCTTCATTAAGAGTTTGGACTGTGTTAGCTCTTCCTGCTTGTTTGACTCCTGCCGAGGGGGATGCATCTGTCCTCCCTTCGTAGGTACCTGCTGGATAGGGGGAAGGCAAGTCCCACGCTCTGCTTTTTCCTGTAACGTTCTTGGTGAGTGGTCTGCCTGGGCCCTCTGAGTGAGTGCAAGCTGGGGCATGTATGTCAGGGAATTCCCCCAAATCTAGGGTCATCAAAATTACATCTAAACATGGTGTGTTACAGTGTTTCTAACAGGAAGCACCAGTTTACCAGACGAGAAGGGGTGTTTGCAGGTTTCATGAGGTATCATAGAATCATAGAATGGCATAAGCTGGAAGGGACCTCAGAGATCATCTAATCCAGCCTCCCTGTCATGGGCAGGGACGTCTCTCAACTAGACCAGGCTACTCAAGGCACCGTCCAACCTGGCCTTGAACACCTCCAGAGAGGGGGCATCCACAACTTCTCTGGGCAATTTATTCCAAAGTCTTACCACCCTCGTACTGAAGAATTTCTTCCTAAGATCTAATCTAAATCTGTTCTCCTTCAACTTAAACCCATTTTCCCTTTTCCTATCAGTGGACACTCTTGTCAAAAGTCCCTCCTCAGCCTTCCTGTAAGTTCCCTTCAGGTATTGGAAGGCAGCTATTAGGTCCTCCCGAAGTCTTCTCTTTTCAAGGCTGAACAATCCCAGCTCCCGCAACCTGTCCTCATAGCAGAGGTGCTCCAGCCCCTGGATCATCTTTGTGGCCCTCCTCTGAACACACTCCAACAGATCTGACTCTCTTATGGTGGGGACACCAGAACTGGACACAGTATTCGAGGTGGGGTCTCACAAGAGCAGAGTAGAGGGGAGAATCACCTCTCTTGACCTGCTATCCAGTGGTGGTAGGAGTTCTGGTAGGTGGGTGAATGTTCCTTCCCTATGAGCTGGACCCAGTTTGGAAGATGGGATTTTCCCTCCTGGCAGGCCATGCTGAGGAGGAGAGAAGCTCTGTGCTCCTAGAGCAGCGTCTTCTGGTGGCCTCCTGTGCTCAGTCTCTTAAGGCTGCTGAAAAAAATTTGGAGGAACAGCCCCAGGTGAATTGGAAGAGGGGTGAAAGTGCGGAAATGTGATATTTCCCAATCAGTGATGTTCTCAGCCCCTCCCACAACTCCAGGATAAAGTTCATTTGCCATAAGATAAGGTAGTTTTTCTTATCATGAACAGAAGACTCCCCAACAACATTGGCTTTAATTTCAAAGCAAAGGGGAAATTCTCGTTCAGAGGCATCTGTAAGTCAGTGAAGATGTATTGTGTCAAAAAACAAGTTCTTTTCTGGCTGTAAATGTTGTTACACTATTTACAGTATAATACTGGTGTTTATACTTGAACTTTTTGCCTATTAGAACAAATTTACTTTCAAGATGATTAAATGATTTGAATTTTTTAACATTCTTTTTACCTGCTTGTGTAGTGATTATGATTTCTTATGGAATAAATGATTCAGCTTAGGTGATTCTCTTCTGCCAGCTGGATAAAAAATCCTTCACTAAGTCGGTATGATATTAAATCAGATTGCTGCTGTTTCTACTGTTGTGCTGGGACTCTGCTCTAAGATGCTTGTAATTTCTGCATTTCCAAAGGCTTGGAAAAATACTCTTGCAAAAAACTAAACATAGTGGGTAATGAAGGCTAAAATTCTTTATACTAATCACATCAATTGGAAAATGATCTTCACTCAGCAAGTCTTTTACCAGCAAATTAAGGCAGCAAGTGAGTATGTTGGTGTTAGGGATTGCGTTTACTTTCCAGCAACTTCTAGTGGGCTCTTGCACTGTATTCTGCCTCAAACCCATGTAAGTGTGTCTTATCTTCCTCTGTGTGAGAGCTTTTCTTCTCAGTTATGTGGTTTGAATTAAAAAAAAAAAAAAAAAAAGAAAGAAAAGTAGATGCTGTAACTTGTTGCAATCTCTCCAGTAAGAGTCTGAGTTTGTGGTCTTTGCTGTGTGGGCTGAGGCTACGCGCATCTGCCCGCGCTTCAGCCGTGCTTCTTCGCATCACTAAACATAGTTTTTGGTTACCTTTTACAGGTTTCTTTAGATGAAAGTTTGGAAACCTCGAAGAACTTGTCATGTTCTGTTCTAATTAGTCAGAAGGAAGGCGGTCGTAGCGCTTCGAAGCAAAACACCGCTCCTCGCCTTCGCGAGCGTGCTTTTGCCAGCGCTTGCTGCTCGATGACTCCCCTCCAGGCGCAAAGATGCCCCAGCACGGCTCTCGTAGCCGGACTCGGCGTTAAATACCGGCTCGATCGCCGGTGGGCGGTGAGCGCGGCCCCGCCCCGTGCCCGCGCTGCCTCCCTGCGCGCCGCCACCAGCAGAGGCTGCTGCCAGCCCGCGCCTGGCGGCGGGGCGGGGCGGCGCTGGCCCCGGCCCCGCCCCCGCCCCCGCCCCGCCCCCGGCCCTGCCCGGGCAGCGGCTGTCGCGGCGCCGCTGTCGGGACAGGTTTGTGGGCTCCCGGGGGCGGCGAGCTCGTGGGAAGGGTTCACTCACGATGCCTGTGAGAGCCTGAAGTGCACAGGGCAAACACGCGAAAATGGAAGGTGCCGTTTCAGAGGCGAATGTTACCTGCCATGAAAAGGCGCTCTGAAAAAAACCCCAAAAAACCCACAACCCAGTGAAATGTGGCTTATGAAGAATGCTGTTAAATTTAGGAACTCAAAGCATTTTTCCTCTATGTGAAAATTACCTCAGTTCCATCTGTCTTTATACTTTTGGCAGCAATAGTTGGTCTAAAGCAAAATCTTTAATCTGTCAGTTTGTTTCACATACACAAACGTGCAGTAACTCAAGGGACTCGGTCAGACGGATGTAAATCTCTCTGAAGAGCAGGGGAGCTACCTAGAGAACGAAGTGTTCGCAAGATCAAGATTAAAAGGCAATGAATTAATGTGTTTCTGCCATGGGGTGTTAAAAACACTGTATGCTTTAATGGGGATCCTAATATTTTTGTGATAGTACGCTACTCTTTAAAAAAACAGAGCATCATAGGTGTCAGTGATTATTTTGTATAGACATACAAAAGCTCTGTTTTTTCCCCAGGAGTGCATGGGGTTTAATCAGCAAGGTTTAGATCTGGGGCTCATTCTCTCAGCATAGTAGTAAATCATTCCTAAATCTTAAGGAGATGCTCCACAAATTCTGCTGACTATCAGTGTAAGGCTTCACATCCAACAACGTTGATTTATTTAAGCATAGGTCTCGTGCCTTTTGAGAGCATACCGTCTGCTCAAATTGTGTTTGCTGTATGGAAGAAGCCAGCGTTTTATTGGTGAATTATAGAAAAATGATAGCCTGACTTACTCTTTAAGTGACACCTGTTTAGGAATAATTTGTTAATTGCTACTTTGAGGCTGATTCTTGTGTTCTTCAAATGAATAGGTTTAGTTAATATCACGTACTAATTTACTGAATAGCTACTCACTCTAATGCAACGATAATAACTCATAATTACCTGCTGCAGTTACTCCAATCTGCTTGCAGGGTTCCACTCTGGAGGAGAGGGAGGGAGAAATACGTGGGATGGAGAGAAGGTCATATTCTTCACCGGTGTAAAGTCACGTTATTATTCACATCAGGAGATTGTAGTTTGTAAATCCACCACTCACTTGCTCGGTGTTGGAAGCCTTTCTCCGAAGGAGCTCTGGTGAGGTATGGTCCCGGTGTCCTCACCAGAGTCAGCCTATGACTGCAGTGCTGGTGTTTGCGTAACTGCTGTTCTGCACGTAACATCGGCATTTTAGTCTGATTACAATCCTAAGAGCTGGCCCATGCTGAAAATGATTGGAAAATTTTCCTAGTGAGACAAGGGGAGTTTAATTTTTTTGCTGAAGTAATTCTGTATATTTTATTACTATACCCAGTTTGAGCGTGAAATATGTATCTGACATTCTAGTAGACTACATATATGCATGTATGTACTTTTGGTGATGTTATTTGCTTAATAAACATGGAAATGCATTAACTCTGAATGCAAGACTTCAGAGTGAAGCCAGGCACGTGAGTGAAAATTGAAGGTACTGTGTTGGGCATACACCGCTCTCACTGTGGTCAGCTGGAGCTGTCGGTGCTCAGTTGGTGAAAGGTGTTTGCTTCGGACCTACGTACTGCTGCTGTAGGCCAGATTTCTGTCTATGAAAAACTTTATGCAGTTGGAGTGAGTGCTTTTATTGGTGAATATTTAGTTGCTCTGCATAGTTCTCCTTTCATGGCATGTACTACCATATACACCAGTAACACAGGCACTGCACAGTGATACCTTCCAGTTTAATGCAGGACCCTGAAATTAACATATGTAAGAAACTTTATATTCTAGCAATGCACAGGAAAAGGTACAGTTAGTCACTTTACTATAGGAAATAGGCTTGTTTACATACATAGAAGTGTGTAAACAAATGTGTGCCAACAAGTACAGTATGTAAACAAGTACACAGAGTACAGTACATACAGGAGAGTGATCAAGAGGAGCGTGGCCAGCAGGTCGAGAGAGGTGATTCTTCCCCTCTACTCTGCCCTCGTGAGACCTCACCTGGAGTACTGCGTTCAGTTCTGGAGTCCCCAACATAAGAAAGACATGGACCAGTTGGAGAGGGTCCAGAGGAGGGCCACGAAGATGATAAGAGGGCTGGAGCACCTTTCCTATGAGGACAGGCTGAAAGAGTTGGGGCTGTTCAGCCTGGAGAAGAGGAGGCTCCGGGGTGACCTTATAGCGGTCTTCCAGTACCTCAAGGGGGTCTACAGGAAAGATGGGGAGAGGCTATTCAGGAGGGCCAGTTGTGATAGGACAAGGGGTAATGGTTTTAAAATAGAGGGAGGTAGATTCAGATTGGATATTAGGAAAAAATTTTTTACCATGAGAGTTGTAGAACACTGGAACAGGTTGCCCAGAGAGGTGGTGGATGCTCCATCCCTGGAGACGTTCAAGGCCCGGTTGGACGAGGCCCTGAGCAACCTGATCTAGTTGGAGATATCCCTGTTCCTTGCAGGGGGGTTGGACTAGATGACCTTTGAAGGTCCCTTCCAGCCCTAACGATTCTATGATTCTATGACTGCAGTATTTGTCATTGATTTCCCAGATGCTAATAGGTCTATGATGGTAATACATTTGGCTACAAGGACAACTGTGAGAGAAAATCTTTTGGTTTATAGGTCTCCCCTTCTATACAAAACTTCTGCTGGGAAACAGGAAAAAGACTGCTGCTGTGAAGGGGCAGTGGCCACCACAGAGCCTGGGGGTATTTCATGTACCATGTTCTGGGCATTAACATGAGTGGACACCATGTTGCTAAGAGAAGCTACTTTTAGTGAGATAACTAACTAACAGGAGTACTGCTGCTTTCGCTAGCGTTAAATCCAGGTGCACATAAATGCTATGCATGAGCTGTAGTCACTTGGGCGATCTCACAAGTGGGTTTGTTTTTTTTTTTTTATATCTGGAGGAGGCTGGGTTCTTGCTCACTTACGACAGGTGACCAGGTGTCCATTCATAGCTTAGGAGTGAACTGCTGGAATTGCTCTAGTTGTTTTAACCACTAGATCCTCCTCAATTCGACATACTAATTTTTTGTGTTGTTGTTTTGTTTGTTTGTTTGTTTGTTTGTTTTTTTACCATTTGTTTTAAATGTGTCTGCTAGGCATTACTAACACAAGTCTGTGGGTGGCTAGCTTTGCTCCTGGGCTTCCCTCTTCATGTTTTTGCCCTGGCTGCTCCTCATCCTTGTAGTGCCTTAGAGCTGGCATTTCACAGCCGCCTTTGCCTGTTTTCGCTATCTGGGCTTTGACTTCCAGGTTCCCTGCCACCCCCACCCCTCTGCGCGTTGCTGGGTATTAACTGAGTACAAGCATCACATCGCTGATGCATGTCAAATCTGGAACGATGGTCAAACACTCTACCCACTTGTGTCTGGATGTTTCCTGGAGGTTTTGGATTTCTTGGGATTTAGCTTTGAGTCCCCAAAGCAGGAAGTCATATTGCTTTTCCATTTCAGCTTACCAGTTTTCAGCCTCCTACTCCACTTGTGTTTAGGAATAACTGAAACCAGTTCTTACAGTCCCGGAATGCCTCTTCCTTAACATCTTCTACAATGAGAGCGACGTTAAGACATGAGTCTCTTCTCATGTCCGGTCCAATTTACAGTAGGCAGGGCTGGTGCCCTTGGTGTTTATATTTGGTAGCCAATAGGTGTGGCAATTACTTTTGTCACCCTAAGCAATGGTGTTCTGGATATATCTTGGTAGTATTGCCTCAGCTGGTGCTAATGGCTTTTGACCTCCTTGCTGTGCCTTTCTTCTCAGGTTTTTTGAGTTGGTGTACACCCTGATTTTTTTTTTTTTTTTCTGTCTTTTTTGCTGAGGCAGCTGATCTAGTCTTTACTAGTTTCTACAGGTACAGTGCCTTTTTTGCAGGGTTGCTGGATTCAGCAGCTCTCCTAAAGCTAATGCTTTAAAACTGCATTTTAGCTTGTTTTTTCTTGGCTCTACCTTATTTTCTAGGTGTTCTTGTCTTTGAAACTTAACCTATGCACTCAGTCAGAACACTGCCTGACCCACAGTGACTATTCATCCTCAGAGTACTAGACGAAGGAGTTGTGGTGGTGTATTGCATTCAGATCAGTGTCTTGCTCTGCCTCGTTGCCCGGCGGTGGGTGGTACTCCTGTGAGTCATCTGCTATAAATGCCAAATGATAGCATCTTTTGCTTCATGATGTTCTTATTGGCAGCGTCATGCATCACCAGCACTCGGTCACATTTCTCCTGCCTAATACTGCTGCTCAACACCATTGCAGTGATCATGTTGCAGCTGGCTCCGCAACCCAGCTGGAATCTAGCTAGTTGTTTGATCCAGTGGCACAGTTGCAGGTATAGCTGGTAGTATTAGAACACAGACAGTCTTGCTTAAGTTGCATGTCATATGTTCTCCTCTTATAGGGAATTTTTCTGTCCTCAGTCACTTCCCGTACAACTACATGAACTGCTCACTTACTCCCCTCCCCGGGATTACCGCAGCATTAGTATATAAAGCAGTTCTGTTTCCCACAGTTGTCCATAGTCTGTGCAGGTTTTTTTTTTCAGTCCTTCCTGATGCTTTCCAGATCCTGTGCACAGGATCAGGGTGCCAGCAATCTCAGTCAGCCTGTCTTTGTTCTGCCCTCTAAATTCTTTAAACGTGTCTCTATGTACTTAATCTTCACTAGAACTTATCATTGTTTTGATCCTTTCCCTGTGTAGTTCAGCTGCCTGTGTTGTTGGCAGATATTTAGCTTGGGTTAAATTTGTTTCCTTCTATTGATGGTTTTACAAATGCTCTTGCCCTAAATAATGATTTTTGTCTCTCTAAACTTGGAGTGGATGACTGCTCTAATACAAGCATGCATTCGTTCTTAATGTCTCATGGTATCAGGTTGGATTTTTTTTCTACAGTATCATTTTATTTGTAGTCACAGAACTCACTGTACACAATTTTTCACTTTTCCCAGTAATTCCAGCATTTTAAACATTTTCTCATTTACATTTTGTCCATTTCTTCTCTATACTCTTCACTATTATGCTGGAGCAATGATGGAACAGTAAAGTAGTAAAGCTTTTAAAAATTCGTACAAATTCAAGTACGAATAAAAAATAAAAAATTGCCTGCTACTTTTGTCAATGCAAAATGCTACATAATACCTCTTTAACTTTCTAAACCTCTGAGAAATTTTAGTAAAGTCAATGGGAATCAACTGCTCTTCATCTCCTGGCCCACAGGTGCATGGGGATACCCTGCATGCCTAGTTTTTACAATATAATGCTATTGTTTAACTTTTTGTCTATTAGAACAAATTTACTTTCAAGATGGTTAAATGCATTTTAACGGGCTGGTGTAGGGATGCTGTTGAGATGTAGCGCAGGGCAGTCCAAGTCTACATGACCTGTGGTGAACCACGCTGATGCAGACTGGCTGCAGCAGAGATACTCGGGTGTCTTTGGACTATGTTTCTTGGTGCTCCGAGTCCTTCGGTGGTAAATTCGATACCGTGCAAACTATTCTGCGTTGATGTCATGATAACAGCTCAAGCAGGAGAGCGGCGCTTGAACCACCAGCCTGATCTCACAGCCCTGCCAGACCCTCATGGCCTCCGTGTAGTACGAGGTTCCGTGGTTCTCTGTCCGTAACATAGTTAATCCACTGAATCTGGTTAAACCACCCATGGATAATTGAGAGTTGAGAGTGCTTGTGTGTGCTGAAACTCAAGCATGCAATCGAGCTTTTTGATGAATCGGGGCACTAATGATTACCCGAGGTGCAAACCAGTGGGGAACTGGAACCAGGAGTCCTGGGACTTTGGTGGGAACATGGAGAAAACAAAGCAAGTGACTGTCTTTAAAGCTGATTTAAAGAAGCAGGTGTGCTAATCCTGCAACCCCCTTACTCATGTAGTTAGCCTGGGAAGACCAAAAATACAAATACTGCTCCTCTCTTTTCTGCAAGCTTGTCCTGCCTTAAATTTTGAACTTTGAAGCCTGTCTCATTTTTATCTGTTCTGAACACAAGACTTCATGGCTCATCATCTGTTGTTTTAATTTGTTCCGATACTGATGCCATTGCTCACCTAAAGTCCCTTTGCTCATGTGCCCTGTCAGTAGAACAGAGATAATATCACCTCCATACCTTCTGATATTAAAAGTTTATGTATGCTAAGCTCTTTGCAACAGAAAAGTTCTTGTTATTATTACAGCATTATTTTATTGTGGATCTCCGAAAAGTTTTTAACTTTTCCAAACTATTTCCAAACTTGCATTTCTCCTACATTTGCCAAATCTTGAGACTCATTCCAGATTCAGAGCCAATAACGTTGTCACTGTTAGTCAGAACTTGCCTGGAAAGGGGATTTCTTCCATATTGGCTTACTCTCCGTCATGGCATTGAACACTTGGAAGGTCTTGGCCCCTTTTCTCAGCGCCGTTTCAGACACAGTCATGTTAAAGGAGGAAAAGTAATTGGCTAAAAACAAGTGCTCATAGTATCTTTTTAAAAAGTCAGTATGTTAATTTTCCTTGAGGGACTTCTCTTTGGATTGTTCTGTGACTTAATTAAAAAAACCAAAAGTAATATTGATTCAAAAGCTCTCTTGCTGTTTATGAAGGGGTTGGTACTTTGCTTATGAATTTATCTCCTTTTTTTTTGTGCACCAGAAGGCAATCAGTATTTTTATAAATTAAAGACAAATGAGGAAAATGCAAATATTCCCTTGTGCTGGAGGGATATATTTCCGGGGAGAAACCAGGCCAGGATTGGCTTTCAAACTTCTAAATCTGTTTTATGTGGTGTATAAGAGATTGCTGTCATCACCCAGATGCAGGAAATACCAGTGCTGGGCTTAAGGGGGACAAAGTAAACTCGACAATGGACTGAAAAGAAAAATAAACAATCAACCAACCATTTTTATAGCTTGTTTTTTCTCTGGCTTTAACAGTAACATTCACCTTCATTTACCAGAGTTCTGTGAAACATCTGTATCAAGCCTTAAACTTGCTTGACCTTAGTTGAGGTTCAAGGTTCAATATATTCCATGTGCATGGATGATTTTACAAATCCACGAGAGCTTTGACTCTATGCAAACCTTTTTCCCTGTCCCATATTTGGCCTCCTTCTCGCTAAATAAATCCAAGGACAACTTTCTCTCTCTGTCTTTCTTTCTTCGGAGATTGCTGCAGGGGTGCCCTTAGGGCTTGCAGGGTGTTACAGGGCTTAGGAATAAAGAAGAAAAGTTGCCTTAGAGGATGAAGTCAACTTGCCATAACAGCTGCCCCGGATGGAGTCTTTTATAACCTGAATTAAATTTAAAGGCTTCATTTTACTAAATCTTCCAAAACAAATGGCTCAGCATTTGTATAATTTTAAAATCTTATCATGATTGGGAATGGGTTTTTCTGACCACATACAGAAATCTACATGGTGTCTGAGCTAATTCTCCAGGCTTCTTTCTGAGTTGGTAGAAAGAAATTGGCAATTCTAGCTCATGATTCCTCTCTTCCCGATACAGATGTCTATATCAAGAGAATTGTGTTCATGTGCCTATTTCTCTCCATTGATTGTGGAGGAAGTCTGGGATGATGGGAGATGATCTGGGAGACGCTGGGGATGTTTAAAGTCAAGTTGGTGATGTGTATGCCATACAGCACAGAAGCCTCTCAGATTAGTGCGGGTGGGCAGATTTCTATCCAGAAGGGGCATATCCATGTCAGCAGAGTTTTGCCTCACTGAAAGGCATGGCTGATTAGCTCAAGAGCAATATTGTGCTGGTATTACTTCCATGATGTAAGCAAGGATCTCTGCCCAGCTCTGCATCGTGCCACGTAAACAGGCACATTCCCTCAGAATCAGCTCAAGTGTTTTGTGTGGCACAGCAGAGTTGTACCATTAGCCCAGGCATAACTTTTTGAGGCAACAGACTTGGAAGTTAGCTTGTGATTTTACAAACCTATAAGCATGTTGTTACATTGAAGGCTTTGCTCTCCAGAGTGCAAGAGTTTTCTTGAAGAAGCATGTAAGGCACTGGTATTTGTTGTTCTTACCCTTGAGTGGAAAATGCCTCCTTGCAGGCTGGCAGGAGACAATTCTCCTCTGTAATGATTTTGATGTCATGAGATGCAGGCCTTATTTATCAACACACCTCTGGAAAACTACAGATCCCTCCTGCCCTTTCATCCCCCCTCAGTCAGTTCAATTTTTTGCCTTGAAGTAAATAAACTTTTAAAACAACTATGGTTTATGGAAGAGGGTTCATGGAGCTGTGATAAAGCACTTCAGGCTGTAACTTACACTTGCTTCTGAGGCGTCACTTTTATTGCTTGAAAAAATTCTCATATGATCTCATTTTAGAATTGAGTACTTCAAAGGTTGTTCAATCCATGTTCCTTCGAGGCTGCCTATGCAGCCCTATAATTTTTTTCCCATGTTCTGTTCTCTTTTTTTTTTCCTCCTTTCATCCTTATTAGCTGGAAAACACCAAAGAGATTTTCATACACCAGAATGAGTAGTCTTGCAATATTCTAGCCATGCTTCTTTAAAAGTTACTGTACAGTCCATGGTGGAGATGCGTTTTCAGGTTCACGCTCTATCAGCAAGTGCCTGCACTAGTCTTGCTACACAGGCTTGCTTATGGTAGATTTGCAGGCAAAACTGTTCTGGTAAAGCCCTCCAAAAGGCATTTGATCTAAATTTGAAATAATTATTTTACCAACTGTGATTTATCATACAATTAAAGCATTCTATCAAAAACCACAAGCTATACAGGCTTTGTGAAAAGGGATGGAGAGAAAGGATCTTTGACACCATGTAAGTAGTCTGATTTTCTTTGCCTCCTCCTCCCCGTCCCCCAAACAGGGTCATGTCCAATAGTGATATGGACTTGACCTCTGTAAGAGATCTTGAAATTGGGATCTTTGCCACCATCAGGTTTGACTGCTTGAGTCGTAGGACTGTGTTCTCTGTCTGGACGTTGTGATGGGTTTACTAATATTCCCCTATCAACTGCTGAAAAATGGATTTTGCAGTCAGTTGTGTCATGTGCCTGAACAGAAGAACTGATCTGGAATGATAAAATTCCCTACAGACTGCATTGAGGATGAAACCCAAGTATTTCCATAATTTTCCTCCAAACTCTGTCACACAAATACCCTCTTCGAAATATTTTTTACCTGTTGTTTCGGCTTCTTTTCCTTTTTCAGTAGGAAAATAGGAGAAAAAATGGAAATGAGATTGCCAGAGAAAGCCATTAAGAAAAGAGACTAGAAAGAACTTGCTTGAAAAAGTTAAGTACATTTCTTAAATTTCTTGTTAGTGTGACAGACCATAATAATTTATTTTTTTTCTTTTCTCTGATACTTACCTACCAAAGTGATTATTTGCTCCATTGTACACCTAAGATTGAAATCTATAAAGAAAAATGTAGAGTCTACTTAAGGAGCTAAGCATTAGTGCAAGAAGCCAGACAACCCGTGAATGCTTCCCATGAACAATTAATTGAAATGAAATGTGTTTTCTATGTATTTATCTCTGCTCTTCTATGTTTGTTACAGCCTAGGCAATGCTCAGTAAATTTTTTCCAGGTTAACTTCAAATAGGAGATGCAGCCTGTATCTCAACATATGTTTTTTGTTATTTGTGAAGTGACACCAGGAGAGAGCCTTGGGTTTTAGATTGGCTAGTTAGCCCAGATGTTCTTTCCCGAGTAGGGATATTTTGCTGCTTCTTTTCTTACTATCACTTACATAAAGGAGCCAACTTCTTAGGTCTACAGCCCAGCCAAGACATTACCAAAGGCGTTGATGTAGTATCAAAGTGACTGTGAGAAGGACCTTATTTTTTTAAACAGCGTAATGCCAAAAAGTTCATAACACATTGAGTACTACAGCTACATGCATACTATGAAGTAATACAAAAATGCATAAAATAAAATGTTATGTATGTAAATGCAAAATGAACGGTCTAAGATCAGAGGCTTCTTCATGTGAGACCAAGACAGTATGTGAGAAAGGAGATCTTGAGGGGAGAAGGGAAGTGTAGGACAGGAGTCTACTAGAGGAGGTGGATGGTAGACCTTGGAAGGAGACTTGCGATAGTCCCATTTGTTCTCAATGCTCTCCAGACATTTTCTGTTCTGCAGAATTTTGCAAAGAATTGTGTTATTTGGATTTGGATGATCCAACCAAAATGGATGTTAAGCATTTTCTTTGTCTATTTTGACATGAGAAGGTAATAGAACCTATTTATAATTGCCTCTAACTGTCCTGAAAGAAAATCAAGTGGTATTAATATTAAAAAAAGCTGTTTGTGGCATTGATAAATGCAATAGCATTAGTCAGTGTCCAAAACTGTTCATATAAATAGGTCTCGCTGTGAAGAAAACCTAGTCTTACCTATATAGTTATAAAAATAGTGGATGGGATGTCGTGCAAAATTACAACAGCTAGAGTATACGGATCTAATGGCCTTCATGTTGCTAGCATGTGCTTGCAAAGAAGAATCTTGCAGTAGTACGGCTTTCTGAGAAGAACTTCTGACCCTCCTCAAGTGCCTGACCGGAGGCAGACAGTGCACCCAGAGGATCAGTCAAGCGCTTGAGGTGAAAGTGTCTTTCACAAAGTTCCACACACTGAAGCCTGCACTTGTAATCGCTTAATCACTTGATCAGATGCAGTCACTGATATTACTGACCTGTAAAATCTCCTTTTGCAGGAATTCTGCCACCTCAGTTACGCCTTTATTTTGTGCTTGTGTCACCTCTATAATATAGGTACCCTGAAGTGTAGATAGATCTGGTCAGTTGATACAAGACATCCATAGCATGTTTGCTGTACAGGCAATTAGTGGCAATAAGGTTAATAATTCTGTATGCAAAGATCACGGCTTTTTGGATTTTTTTTGTGTAGTGAGTTATATTACCTATATTATTAGGGAATGTTAACGCTTACATTCTGATTACTTTTGAAATAAGGTTATTTTTTCACTGTCCTGGTACAAATCTCAGGGATCTTCTGTCCTGCAAGAGCGAACAAAGGAATTATGTATTCATATGCTTGCTAGACCATCAAAACAGCCTATATATGAAATCCTCTTTTTAGAAAGTGAGGCAATTATATGTTGAGATAGCTTCTTAGTTTTTTAAAATTCTATTTCAACTTCTCATACAAAGAATTCGTTATTCATAGCACTCTGCACCCTAGTTCAAAATTAGATAAATTACATTAATTAAAAATGCAAAAAGCCAGATCAGTCTATGCAGTCCAGTCCCAAAATAATGATGGTGTAGTTAAGCAGTACATTGTAACTATAAATATATATGTATCTATTTCTTGGCTTTGCCACCAACTTTGCATGACTTGGGATAGATTACGTAAGCTAGGATTTTTCAGATGGAACTACAGATATGAGGTACTTAAAGCTCACTGTAGTTAAATATGATTTGGGGCATCTTTAAGCTCCGTTAAAGAAAAATCAGTTTTTAAATGTGTGTTCTTTAGCCTCTTGTCTATAATTTTGGCACAGTATTACGTCTTCATGTCAGAGAGAATACTGAGAAGAATGAACAAAGTCATGTGTATATGTCTGACCTTTCCTTATTTTCTTACTTTCAAAGATAAATATTCCCTAAAGGGATATGATTTGAAGAGGGTGTGTGCAGCATGAGTTGAAAACGAAGGCTTTTAAAGTATTTCTGATTGGACACCTTAAAACTGGAGGCGCTCAGTATCACCACTTGCTCTTGAAAATCTCAGCCAAGATTTTTTCATTTTTCCCAGAAGAGCTATGGCCGGGATGGCTGAGGCTTGAAAGCTGTGTATTTACATAAGCGCAAGTTACAAATCTGTGGTTTTTAGAGATGTTTGAATTTCACCGCTTTACGCTTGCAGCGTGTTATAAGTTGCTGTGAGTTGTTCACAGATTGTGAATGTACAGCCTACGGAGAATTACTTCTTACTTTGCCTCCTTCTTCTTAGGGAAAGTAATATTTTTTTCATGTGTGTTGGTTTTAAATATTCTTGTTTGTAGTTATGGATCGGTCACTGCCAGAAATGTGTGGCTTTTCACTGGCTGGGAATTGTTTCATTTTGATGTACTGCCTCCTTAACGGAGGCAATAACCCATCAGCGAGAAAAGCTGCTTTTTTACTGCAGTGTTGCAGTCTTCTCTGAGAAGAGTTCTTGGGGGGTTTGTATTGCTGAGACGTACTTGCAGCCCTCTAGGAGGGAAAGATGTGTTCCTTTGCACACTCACATTTATCCCACAGATTTGCATGCGTGTAACACACAGACACACGCTCCCTCCCGCAGCACAGAGCTCTACCCAGTGCCTGCTGGGCAGATCTCTCCGCTGTGTATCTGCTCCTGGGAGGGTTTCCCATAGTTTGTGTGTGCATTTGCCTAATGATGGGCGCTGTTTCAATTGATTCTGGAAAGCAGATTCATCTCCCTGCCTGACTGCTGGTAGCAGTTTGCTTTGCAGCAGCTGTGTTAGTTGAGAGCAGAGTGGCAGCCCATGTCAGATGTCCCTCCTTGTCAAGTGGCAGTGAAGCAGTGACTGCGTTTATGTCCCTTTACCTCTGCATCCCAAATCTCTCTGCATCCCAAATCTCTTGTTCCTTGAGGCAGGGCATGATGTCTGTCTAGACAGAAGTACGCAAGCTGTACCTGTCTGTTTTTTTTGCAGAACCCTGGGTCCATCCCTAGACTGCGTGGGCTTGGGAGTGCTCCCAAGGGACCAGCAGCGGAGCAGCCTCTTGACAAGTGCCTCGGGCTCTGTTTAACCCACACAGTCCCCTCCAGTGGAGACCACCAGAAAAGTTGTACGTCAGGCACCATGGAGGCTGGGGGCTCCCTGGGTGCTGGGACCGCAAGGGGGTCCTGGAGGTGTCAGGACAGGACCCATCCCACCTCCCCAGCCAGGCAGCAGGGCAGCCCCAGTCCTGGGCAGTGGCATCTCCCTGCCTACGCTGGGCTCCTCTGAATGCTGATGTTTGAGCTGCTGCTTTGGGCTATAGAGACGGAGGCAGACACTTTTTTCTCTCTCACATGCATCAAACATATTTGCTGGGCTTCCTTAGTGCTGGAGGCTGAAGGAGCACCTCTGGCCCTCATGAATACCTCTGGGGCACTCTCCTTTTGCCTGAGCCACAGGGAAGGCAGGGATCACTGCTTTTGTGCTCCGAGCAGGCATATATTTGCAAAAAAAAGTCTTTGAAGACCTGAGTTGGATTCTCATCAAAGTTAGCCCCTCTCTTGGGTCCAGCCCTTTAATGGTCGAGAAGCTTGACCCAAGGGTTGCAGAGACATCCAGGGAGGAGGGGGACGCCAGAGCCGAGCTGGGGGGTCCACGGAAGGGTGGGGGGAACAGCACGAAATGGTTTGGTTGTTTTATTGTTGTTTCAGATGTCTGCCAAGCAGTTTTTCGGCTGTTCTGTGCTCTTTCCAAGTCAGATACCTAAATTGCCAGGGCAAACAGTCCTCAGCCTTCACTCCAGCACTAGCTGGAAGGAGTCCTTTGGTGTTGCGGGGGACTCTGTGTCACTGGCGTGTGTAATGGAGGGAGAGGAGGGGGCTTCGACACTCAGCCTGACTGCCCCGGGCGTTGCTCGTGTCTCCTGGCGTCTTTGGCTCCAGGCCTCAGCAGCAGCTCCTGATTTCAGAGCCCTGGGGTCAGCTTTACCTGCAGCAGGGCATCATTTGATGATACCTGTACTGGACATGTCCTGTGACTACTGATGTCGCTTCAGGTACTCCAGAGACTGAGGCTAAAATACCTACCCACTTCGAAAATAGTTTCATTAACTTTTGTGAATTTTTCTTCTGGTCCATAGTTTTAACTGTTTTGATGAGATGACAGCCTCCAGTCTGACAAAAAAATCTCCAGAAGGAGCTGGTTGTAATGTGTAAGTGGGCCACCAAAATACAGAAACTCTTGTTTTAGTATCTGCAGCTTCTCTGAGTGTGTCTTTTTTTCCCAGTTACTAGCTATTTCAAACAAATCTGTGCTTATGGTTTTACTTTTGTGCTGCCCTTTTAAAGTCCAATTGCGCTGTGCTATATTCAATGCAAATAGAAAGGGTGATTTGGAAACTGCTTTTTAACCTGGTTCCAAAACTCAAAACCTCTTATTTTAATGAAGATATTTTAACAGTACGATGACTCCATCTTTGTATTCCTAAAAAACATATGGATAAGCCTAAATCCAGAAGAAACTCCCCTAAAATAGGTTCATGCTGCTGTTAGTAAAACTTGTTACATGATTGTGAGAAACTAAGTGTCCGAGGACGAGGTGTATGTATTGGAGATTGCCACTAGTTTTGCACATACGAAGTTTGAAGTGTTGCAAATCAGCCTGCCCTTGATTGTCAGGGCTGAAAAGAACAGTTTTTAGTTTTTAATGTCTAAGACTTTCTAGTGCTGAGTACTGCCTGAGGGGATGTTTGGGCTGCCAGTGTTCTCGGCTGAGATTTGTTACCACAGTGGATTTTATCTTATGCTAAGAACAGTGAATGTTGAAGGTTTGATTCAGGATTATTTTTGGTCATTTTGAAGAGAGAGAAGTTCCAAATAAAAAAAAAAGTCTTTAAAAATAGTAATTAAAAATTGGTGAAAGTTAATAATTAATGGCTTGTAACTGAGTTATTAATGGCCTCATTTTTCTATGTAATGAAAGTCTTAAGCTGTCTTGTATGTTAACTATACCAAAAAAAAAAAGAGTAAAAAGCGAGATTGGCCTTAATTTAAAATTATTTTAAATATACAGAATTGCAGAGTTGTATCCATAAAATGTACAAAGTTGGTTTGCAGAGTTCTGGTTTAGGGTTTATTTTATATAATAAACCAGAAGGAAAATTTGGGCTGGCAGAATTTTCAAAGCTCGTGTTAAAGCCCCTAACTGCTTCTGGTATGAAAGTCAGCTAAGCAGCCCTATGTTGTTATTTCCCCCAGGATATCTTTTATGCTTTCATTTTTTTTTTGTCCTTCCCTTTGGAAATTCAAGTGTTTATTTGCATGCAAGGTGGGTGAATTCTTTTATCTGTTTGTGTATTGTAAACTAAAGCAATTAGCATACTGCAGTTACAGTACACTTAAAAAACAAAACAGCCCTTCAAAACCTTCAGTCAATATTATTCCTGGAGGGAAAACTCTTAATTAAATTGTATGCAAACTACAACAATGGGCAAAGTTGTTTGGTGTTTAATAACAACTGTTGGGGGCAGGGGGAAGAGTGAAAAAGTAAGTGTAGCAGAGCGCTTTGCATGCTATTAACCCAAGGATAGAAATGAGGTCAGCCTTTGAAGGGATGGACAACACGCTTATCTGCCAGCATTGGAAAGTCCCAAAAGATTAGCTTATTTGCCAGATGTTACTGGGAGTTCATCATTGACACCCTCTGCTTCATAGGCTTCATCTCTCGCCACAGTTGCAGTTGCCTTTTCTGCCCTTTGCAGGCTTCCTGGAGATCTTCTCCAGTGCATAATGCTTGAATTTTTTCCTTGAAGTAGGGTTTTTTTTTGTTTCACAGCAATAGGCATGATGAACCATCTCAACTTGTGAAGATGATCTGAAGACTCTTTGTTTTTCTTTCATACACCCACGATAATGCTCTTGGCGTAGGAACCACTGACGTGAAGCACAGTGACTTCTACAGCTCTGGGAATGGGCCTGTGTTTGTGGGGGGGTTTGTAGAAGACGGAGGACCCGTCTCACTTAATACTATTAACCTTTGGGAGATGAGTGAAAATTGGGGCGGACTGTTTGACAGGCTAAGCATCTTTTGTTCTTTTTTATCCCTTTGCCTGGAAAGTAACGAGATACAATTTTAAGCAGGCTGTTCTTATGTTATTAGCAACTTGGCAGGGCATCAAATATTGCACTGTGGTGGTGGTAAGTGTGTAACCCACTAAAAATTAATAGTGAGAGAGAGTGGGTGCTATTGAATCCATGTTAATAATGACTGTAAGAGCCCAGAATGGCGTTCTCTGCATGTATCTTCTCCTTTAAATCTTTCAAGAGTTTGGTAGTAAATATTGATTTCAGCTAATGGTGGTTTTAACTTCTATGTGCACGTTTTGTGCCCCAAGGGACTGTGTCCCAAATGGGGAGAAGCTAAGACTTGCTCGTAAAGAACAGAGCAAATATGTTTTTCCTTCAAAATGCTAGCTGCTAGTGGTTGTCTTGTAAAGCAAGATTCCTGTCACTTGTGTTACTGTGGTTGTTTTGCAGTTCCCCCACCTCCCTTTGTGCAGTACAATTTGTGAGATGGACAGTGACTTAAGTAAGGGCAGATATTACCACCACGTACATCTGATCGAGTAAGTCTGAGTGTTGAAGCTTTTGATATAGTGGAGAGTCCTTTTGTAGCAGATGATTGATAGAGCATTTGTTTGAATCCTGCCCTAGCACTGCCTTCATTCTTTCAGTTGACTATCCCAAGACTCCCAAGTCTGACTTAGCCTTCTAACATGAACACTGAAGTTGAATGTCTGATGATATAGAGCAAGAATATTCGTTCATGCTGAGATAAACATGGAATTCTCATGCTGTTTGACTCCCTGTAGACACTTGACATTCTCCCTAACATTTGGCATGTTAAGTCCATAGACTTAGATACTGTTTTTACTTCAGTAGGTCTGGGTTAGCAGTTGAATTCCCAGCACTGAAAAGCTAGCAGAAGAATGCAGGGAAAATGGAGAAGTGGTACAGGTGTTGCTTCTGCCTGCCGGTGTGTGAAATGTTCGTTGTCCAATAGTGCCTTTTCCTTGCACTGCTTTACTGTGGTTGTATCGCTACAGCTTCTGCTGCTGCTGCGGCATGTCCTGTCCAGCAAACCCCTGTGCTGTCAGTGAGGTTACAGCCTGGTCTCTCGTGTCGTTTCAGACTTGTAACTAGGGAGAGCAGGTATTAGGGTTGTTCTGCAAATGCCATCAGTGGGGGACGGTTGCAGAGGTACAAGCTTGGGATGCTTCCAGGTCAGGCTGGCCTCGTTTGGCCAATTGCAGAGTGCAAAATAACCATCTTATTCCTTGAAGTGCTTTTCCAGAGTTGCAGTAATAGCCATCTTTCCCTATAAAGATCTGGTTTTGCCTATAGAATATTTAAGTGCTGAGATAACTTTCATGAACTGTTTTCAAAAGTGCTCGGGTTTTGATGTTTTTATTTTTGTTTTAAATTCACTCTTCACCTCTGTTCTCCTGTTTCCTTTTTTTTGTCTTCTATTACCTGTGCATAATAACCCTGTGGCCATTTCTGTAAAACAACAAATCCTTTTGCTTTATACCAAGTAAATCCATGATGGGTTTCCTATACTGAAATGGAGAGCCCAAGTACAGTAGAGTAATCATTTAGACTCGCGCATTTTCAAGAGACTTGAGATACAGCTCAGCCAGGGCAGAGGACAAATTGTGTCCTCTACCAGATACTCTTATCTTGCATGCATGATATACGGTGTTGGGCTCTCACACTGCTGTTACGTGGGAAGGCAGTAGGTCATCTGCTTTCTATTTTGAGTTTCTATTTCAGAGGTATCCTTTTACTCCCTTCTTCTTCCTCAGCCCAGTCCTCAGTGGTTTGCAGACTTCACTTCCATTTTCTTTCTTTTTTCCATTTCCACCAGTGGCTCCTTGCCCCCAGCTCCTTCGGGGTGGTTCTTCCCCCTATTTCCCCTCCTTTTTAATTCCAGAGTTTTACAAACTTTGTTCTTGTTCCCTTTTGAAATTTCCTATCTTTGCCTCTTCTTTTTTTTAGTTATCCTGAGTTCTGCTCTTTCTTTCTTGAGAAGAAAGCAGCTCTGCATAAGCAGAAGAAAGGCAGGACGCAGCTATTTGGTTTTCCTTGATAATAGAAACAGTGGTTTTTAGTGGCCAAACACCGAGCAGGGGAACAAAAACTCTTCTCCCTCAGTTGATTTGGAGGCAAATGGATATACTTGGAAGAGAGAGATGGGACAAAACTTTAGGACTGCTGGGGAGCCTTCTCAGCACTGGATTTTGTTCAGACAGGCAGTCAGCAAACCCAGCGGCTGTTGAAAAAGAACAGAGGTGTTGGGCAGCATGAAACACAATTTTTTTTGGTATTCCATTTACAAATGATCCTGAAGCATGCGAGTGGCCAGCGACTTCACAGGTGGCCAGGGGCTATCTACTAGGGAGCCACCTCCCTCATTTGGTGCCATGCAGAGGGTGCTTGCTGCTGGGCGGCAGTCCCCAGCCACGGGGAAAGGACTGAAGGCTGCTTGCTGTTGAGGCAATTCCACACATCAACCACTTTTTGAGAGCACTCAGCTCTGCCTGAAGATTTATGGGGCTCTCTTCTTTTAAAACAAATGAATAAAGGCCCAAGCTGAGTGTTTTTCCACATATAAATGTCATAAATGCAATCACAAAAACTTCACTGGAGTACCAGTGAGGGCTCGAGCCCCAGCTCAAATGTGCATCATATTACAGTCCTTCTTGGGGACTCCAGACACAGATCGCTTTCCAGCATCCAGAACCATTTGGAAATGCTTTAATCCTGAAACGAGGGGATTTCTAATGGAAATGCTGACAGACTCTTCCTTGTAGCAGCTGAAGTAGGCAGGGCTGTGATAATGAGCCCTGTATGCTTGCATGTGGAAAGCGTGATGCTAATTTCAGAAAACAAGCGCTTCCACGGAACAGCCCATGCTGATGAAATACGCCATGCACCATTTCAGCGCAACGATACTTAAAATTGGCTTTGCTCATGCAAGGACATATTTGGAACAACCATAGGTGTTAACCCTGTGTATACTACACTTCCAAACCCAACAAGTCTTAATAGCATTTGTAATAACACTGTAATTATCTATAAATAGTGCTGCACCGAATAGCCACGACTAGCAGTTTAAAATGTTGCATAGACTGATAGGGTTCTTTAATATTCACGAGTGCAGCATATCTCCTCTTACTTTTTATACGTTGTGTCTATGACCCTGAAAAGTAAGTGATGCATCATTTATTGCTCATGTCTCTGCATAGTGTGTATTTCGTACTTGTATTTGGAAATCTCAGTGACCTTGGTCACACCAGGCTGAAGAAACCTGTCTCGCAACATGTACCCAGGTGATTAATTTCAACAAACAGGTTGCTTATAAGAGTGTAATTACTTACTTGTGCAAATGGCAGGATGGGTGCACTGACCTGTATTAGACACTTTGTAGTATACACCTCCCCATCGGTTCTTTTTCACTGTTAATCAGAGGACTGAAAGCCTTGCAACATTTAGACAGCTTGAGGTTGAAGGCTGAAATGTCACTTTTAAAAGAGGGTTAAAAAGGTCGCGCAGCTGCAAATAATAATAGCCCAATGAAAATCAGATTCTTACTGCAGCCCACTTCAAGAATAACATTGAAACAGGAAACAAGCCTGCTTGATGTTTTTACCAGTAAGGCAATAAGATTACTGCTGAGTTTAAAAAGGGGGAGAGAGACACAGAAAGGAGCGTGCTTTCTTGGTGTTAGATGTTAGAACTATTTTTCTGATTCAGAAAGGGTGATCATGGGGCTCTGCAAAATTGGCTTGAGGAGCCTGAGGATGCAGGGTACTTCCCACTGAATGCTGCTGAGAGGGGATGTAGTTTGTTGCTGTGTTCTGAGGGTGGTTTTGTTTCTTTTGTTTGCATTTTATTCGTTTGTTATGTTCTTGCATTCCTCGCTGTGGGCTTCAGTTTTATTAATTATTATAAAAACGTTTAGAAGTATCTTATGCAGAAAGGAATGGAAGAAAATCTTGGCCTGCTGCAGAACTTAACTTGTTTCTCTTTCATGTGACATGGCTTGGAGAAGTCTTCTATGTTTCTTCTGTATTTTTTAAATTTATTTTTCAAATCAGAATACCTTAACTTCTCCTAAGCAGACTGATATTTCAGGAGAATGGCAGGCTACAACAGTGTAGCAGATTTCCTCACTTAGACGTTCTGCCAATAAGGCTCTTTACGTGGTCACAATAGGGCAATAAATGCTGACAGATGTTGTTAACATGTCTATTAAAATTCAGCCCCCTTTTCTGCTGCATAATGCACTCAGGCCTATTGTTAATAATAACAGAACTAATGCTGACATATCAATATTAATGCTCGCTTATATTTATAATCCTTGTTAGTTTCTTCGAAGAGGTCACAAAGTTGCAATAAATTAAGCTATTGATAACAGAAGTAAAAAAATTCAGGCCTGAGTGATTTTTTAACTTTTCAGTCATCATAGATTTCCCTGATATTCTTCATGTGCATTAATTTGAAGCACTTGTATGTAGTCCTATGAAAGGTGCACGAGTGTAATTTGAATTTTCAAGATCTCAAAGGTTAATAAGCACCTTAGTTTAGATGGAAAGGTTCTTGTGATTTATTTTTATTAGGTGAAGTCGAAATGTTGCCATTGGTTGCGTTATTTCCTTCATGTGTGCTGAACCACCTGCACGCACTGTGGAAAAAGGAGACGTGGGCTGTGTGGCCCAGCAATGTGCGTGAGCTGTGCGAGGTGAGCTGTGTGCCAGAGGCTGTGCACGGCTGGCTGTATCCTGGACTGAAGGATGGCGGATGCATGCCTGTGTCTCAAAAAGGATGCCATGCAAACTGTGCTGTGTGCAACCAAAAAAACCTCTATTGCTGAGAGCTGCCGTCCTGCTGCAAACCTGTGGTGAGATCCTGCGTCGCTTGTGCATCCGCAGCTCTTGGGGGGTTCAGCAGGAACTGGGGATGCAGGAGATTCACACTCACAGCCCAGATTTTCAGCTGCTTGTTTCTGGTCAACGTTCAAGCATAAAGCTTGAATTACTGCCATAAGACAGCCGAGCACCAGGCACCCTCTCAAAAACTGTAGGCAGCCTCTTTCACTCATTTACTATTGTAAGAAAGTCAATAATACTATAGTCTCAACCGTGGTCATAACATCACATGTAAATACGAATTCTGCATGTTCAATGTGTTCTGAGGGCATTGTACTATCTGGTAACATGTTATATGGGTGAAGTTGTGCTAGACAGTATCCTGGAAGGCACACATGATATAGACATTCTGGATTTTTTTTTTTTTTTTTAAAGTTTAGTATTTGCAGATAGTCTGCAAAGAAGAGTGATTCTCCTGGGAACCAGCAGTTGCTTGTACATTTGTGGTAACCGACTAGATGTTGAATTTGAAACCTTTTGCAAGTACTGAGAATCAAACGCAAGTCCATGTTTTCCTGGAGTTGATCCCCACGCTCAGGATTCTAGTCCTCATCCAGTATGTTATTTTGGTGCTTTGTCCATGTTTATCTATCCAGATAACCTAGAGAATCATCTAATTGTTATCAGAGCACGAACCAATGGATTTAGGGACTAAAGTTCAAGCTCAGGGTGGGGAGGGAAGTCTTAGACTTGCAATAAGCAATAAGAAAACAAGCCCCAAATAATAATTGCTGGTAATGTTTTGAAATTCACTTGGACACTTGGGACCAGAATTGTTGCTCTCTTGTTTTCTTTAACTGGGTCTCATCCGTTTTTCTGCTATTGAAAATGCAGTTGTCACTCTCCCCGAGGAGGGGAGAAAGGGGGTAACAGAAACCTTTGGCAGTGCTTCAGTTGCAGGAGTAATTGAGATATCAGATAAAGCCTTTCATTATCTACGCATAGCTTTTTTTTTTTTTTTCTCTGTGGAAAGGTCTTTAGGAAAGACAACATCCTGGGGTCACATCCCATAAATAGAGGTGGATTTAAAAATCAAACTTAGCTGGAGGTTTTGGTTTTGTTTTTTTGCGGGGGTTTTGTTTGTTTAGCCGGTTATCTCTCTGCTGCTTGTTTCTTTCAGACAGGATAGTGTAATTCAGAGCATTTTTATTGCTTCACCTCTGAAAATGTCTATGCACAGTCTGGAACCGAAATTACTGAAATTAGAAGTAATTTAACACCTTTAGTTATTTTGGTATAAACCTTTATGTGAACATACTCTTTCATTTCTGATTATGAGTATCTTATTTCAGTTTAACATAGCTGTAAGTTAAATCAAAACAGGATATGAATAATCTTAAAGGAGTAAATCAGGTACAATTTTAGTTATTTCAGTTCTAGCCTTGTGTAGACAGATAGGTTAGTCCTGAGTTAGGGTATTTCTTGACACCTGATTGTAGTTAGTGCAATAAATCACTTGTCTTGGACCAGGTGTTGGTAGACATATCCACATCAAGAAAATCAGTTGATGCTAATTATCACCTTTAGTGGGTAATGTCCTTGTAGAGGTTAAAGGGCAAATATAAATAGAAGTTCTTCACTTCTGGAGGCTGCTTCTGGGAGTTGGTGGAGACGGGTAAAGGGTAATCTGCTTTTTTTTTTTTGTTGTTTGGTTTGGTTTTTGGTAGGAGGTGAGGTTATAAGCAGGAAAATATTCTGTCAGGCTAATGCTATCCACCAGAATGAATTTTAATTAAAAAGAAAAAGTTATTGTCTGAAAGTTGTTTTTTTTTTTTGAGAACTTAGGGTACTGAAAATAACTGCTATAAGCACAGGTCTGACTGATGTTCAGGTTGACAATGTATTTATTGTTTGCAGGGGATAGTAGCAGCTCTTCTGAAAATAAAGCTTTTCTAATAACAAGTGTAAGCATGGTAAAGATATTCCTGATAATAGGAAGCAATGAATTGTAGCTTAAAAAAATTACAACAGGGTGGAGCAATTTTAGCACTTGTGCTTCTGTAGATTTTTGTAGCTTTAAAATAAAATTCTGCTTCTCAAGCAAAATATTTGTCTTTGGTTTATGAAAAACCTCAAGCATATACAACTCGGGTATTTGTCTACGTGGGGCTGCGGTGAGGCTGAATTCTAAGGGATTTGAGGTATGCTGTGAGCAGAAGTCATGTGTTGTGCTTTAAGATGGGTCAGCTATTATATTCTAGCTTGTAGTGCCAGCTGTACCAACAGGCTCAAAATATTTCTGAAAGAAGTGACTTATTTGTTTTACGTCCTAGAACATTACTAAAATCTGATTTTTGTTGATGCTGGTCAGGGACGCTGCCATAATATTGACCCGAATTCAGCTGCGTTACTGTGTTCTGAGGGCAAATGTTTCTTCCTGCTGGTTTTATTTGAGACCTGGGAGCTCTCCCACAGGCTTTAGTTCAAGGTCACAGGACTGGAACTGCTATGGGGAAGCTGCAGTTTTAGGCAAAACTTCGCTTCTTCAGCTTCTGAGGATCTAGTTGACCTTTTAAAGGATGGGGATGCACACTTATCTTGTGTGTATAGAGAGCATGTATTTCAGTTACTAATATCGAACCGCATGGATGAAGAACTTCAAAAAGTGAGTTCTTTCTCAGAAGTAACCTAGATGTCTGGTTTTAATGTTGTTCAGCAGGAACTGAAGGAGGAAAGGTAAAACCCCTTAATTTGAGATATTTCTGAGCAGACACAGTCTTATCTAATAACAACACAACATATGCTTTTTTCTGAGGCAGATTTCTGCTGTGAAAGCCTAATGGTTTGAGTTTTTTTTCTTCCTTCAAAGTAAATATGTGCTCAGGAAGGAGTAATAAGAACTTAGACTGTAGGGAGCCTGCTGAATATTAGCAAATTTAGTACTCTGAGGATGAAAACTTGTTCTGGTCTGTTTGGGGAGTTTGAAATAAAAGCACAAACAGTGACGATTGTATGTTGCATGTATCTGTGAAGTTTAGAACGTATATATTCATAGGTTCCCTTTCTTTCCCCCTCCCCATTTTAACATGTAGATTTATGAGGAATCAAAGATGAACTTGGAGCAGGAGAGGCCTTTTGTCTGCAGTGCCCCAGGCTGCTCACAGGTGAGTGGAGTCAGTGATGATATTAATTGAGTCCTCAGCACTAGCTCTGGCTTGTATAATGCCTCCTGATATATTAACACATGTCTAATAATATGTGTGTCGGGTTGGTTTTTTTATTTTATTTTTTTAAAGTCTTTCCCCTCCTTGATTCTCTCCTTACCTCACAAGATATTATTGCAAAATATTTAAAGCAAATACAAAAGCTGGTCAAAAGTGCATTGGTAAAAGTGCTTCTCAAGCTGCTTCTGTGCCTTCCCTCATCCCCAAGCCTAGTATTTCAAGCCAGGTATTGCAAATTCCTTTAGTGGCTAGCGAGAGAGGACACACTAGGCAGGACACACTTCTTCTGCTTAGATATATGATGGAACATATTATGTTTCCTATTGAATGCGTTAACCCTCCTGATTTTTTTTTTTCATAATACTTAAATACAGTGATATCATATTAGCTTTTTTAAAAGAATTAAAAAAATATTGGAGGCATCTTCCTACTAAGTATCCCCAGCAGAAAATGCAGCCTGTAGATAAAATCTACCCCAGGATGTACACTTGGGATTCTTATTGGCTGGTGATCTGCCATATGGCTCTGAGGGTATAATCTGACCCATAATATTAGATGTTTAATGATCTTTAGAAACCTGAAGTGACAAGGATTTTACCTGCTGAGATTTTGAATTAGGATTTATATGTTTTTTTTAATGATTTTGCAGTGGTGAGGGAAGTTTCCCCCCACATGAAGTGATGAGGGAAGTTCCATGTGCTTCGGACGCTAATTTCGTTTAGTGACAACAGTTTGCAAGTAAAATCTTCAGGCAAAGGCATCTTTTGGGCTTTTGTCAGAGGCTTCCTGTATGCATGTGTTTTTGAGAGATTTAGCTTCCCATTGCCCAGAGTCCTTCTCTTTTAATGAGGATAATATTTCCCCCTGTTAACTGTACGCTGGGAGTTCTCAGCTGGCTAATATTTTTACAGCCCTTGAGGTTCTTGTGGTGGAACGATGGGTGACTGTTACTAGAGTGTAGGTGTTGATTTCACCAGGAGCTGAAATAAGGAAAGGGAGAAGCCTGAGGTCCAGTCAACAACTGGCTGAGCAGCTTTGCTGTTTTACTGAGTGGGAGCCTTTCCATGAGTGTGGGAGTGCATCTTTTGGGTTGTTCCTCTGACTGAGGATTTGTCACTTCAGACCTCCGCATGCACTTTCACCAGTCTGTCACAGAGGCTGAATAAAAGTATCTGAATTTTACAGTCAAATTTTATTTACATTTTTTTTTTTGTTGAATCTTAAAACTAACTTCCACTGAAATCAGTGGACTTGAGTGTTTCTGCGTCAGCTGTTTAATTTCCTCCATGGGAGGAAAGCTGATCCAAACAAGCTCATTTAGGTGTTCAGAGGCCAGGTTTGGTGTAGGTGTGACTTCATCTTAAACATTTAATTTCGCACTTCAAAACATGACCTCTGTTTATTGCAAAGGACTTGACAGGAGTGTGTGCTGTAGCACTGCTGTCCGGCTAAGCTGTTTGGGGTCTTGCTTCTCCATCAGCCAGTGCAGACATGTATTTAAGGGCTGAGGGAGTTGATCTTCTGCACAAGGAAGAAAGTGGACTTACAAAAAAAGACGCAGAAATCTGAACTGGAGGCCTCAATAGCTTCTCCTCAGTCACCCCACACCATCTTTAAGCTGGCTGATTTCACTCTGAAAACAGAGCATGGTGTCCATGAAGGAAAATCTGTTTCCACGAGAAGAAACGTGTTTTCTTACAATTCCATTGAGCAAGGTCTTTCACAAATTCCCTTTGTTCTTAACATGAATTTCTAGTGCTGCATTTATTCCAGATGAGTAAGCAATGAACCAGGATTTCACAGTGAGGAAAAGGTCTTTGGGATTTTTTTCTCCCTGCCCCCAAAAATTCATTCCCATTATTTATGCTGCTTTGTCTGTGGGTTTAGAGAGGTTCTCCAAAGGTGTAACGTACTGGAATTATTTATGCTATAGCCACAAGCAAAGTCACTTAGCCAAGAATATACTGTGTTGAAAGCATTAAGTCACTTTAACTCTATTATTGCCAGTTTTTGACAGTCTCCTATGTACCTATTGCTTTAAAAAAAGCTGCTTTAGATAAATTTTTTTCCTCCCACTTCCCTAAGCCAGGGTGATGCATCTCTTGGCCTTTGCTAGTCCTGAAATAACCCTGATAAGACTGTTATGGTAGTTTGTAGCAAAGGTTTATGTATGCACCTTTTGGTTAAAGAAACTTAACAGAATCAGTCTGCTTTTATTGCCCAAGTGTGCAAGTGCTTGTGCATTTACTCAAACTTGTCTCTTCATCTTGTTCAAAAGCAGCTGTTTGTTATATGTCTGCTATCAGACTGCAAAAGAAACTTAGCACACTGATTAATTTCTTACAAAGCACGGCTCTCCACTCTCGCTGCTTGACAAAGGAAAGGAAGTTAATTTAGTACCATAAAGAGTCATAAATAGTCATTAGATATGGAGCACCATTGCAATGCCAGTTTCAATCAAGTCAAAGTATCAGAGGTTTCCAAAAATAAAGATGCATTTTGCCTGAATGCTTTTGGGTAGGTGAAGGCTGGCTTCTTTGATTATTTTTATTGCTGGTTGGCAGATATAGGTTGCAGAAAGACACAAAAGCAGAAAAAATCCAGTAAAGTGATTGAAGATATGCTGCATTACTTTGTGTTTGCCATGGGCTAAGAGCATACACAACAGCAGTTATCGCAGATCCTCAAGCACGTGGTGACTTGTGAGGCTGTAGTAGCTGGAGCCAGTGTCTGAGACCCTTAGAGCCCAACCAACACTTGGTCTTGCAGCTTTTTCCAGCAAATGTGTGACACCTTGCTGTTTGCAAGCCCAGAGAGCACTGAAGCAAATATGTTTCTAAGTAGAGTACAGATATTTGTCATTCATACTCACTTGCGTTTTCAAATGTTCTGTGGCTGTTCCTGTGCCATTTGGATGCACTTCTGGCCGGATGCTTTTCTTTCTCCCTCTCGTTTTTGAAATTCTGTCCAATGCCAAAAGTTTATTAGAGAATTAAATTCTTTTTTTCTTTTTTCCCCCCTCTTCCTCTCTCTTTCTCTCTCTGTTTGCCTGACAGCGTTTTCCAACAGAGGATCATCTGATGATTCACAGGCACAAACATGAAATGACTTTGAAGTTTCCTTCAATAAAAACAGATAATATGTTATCAGGTAAGAAGACATGAATTCAAGAGTCAAGATAACTATTCAGATCATGTTTAAAGCGTGACTCCTACTGGAAAGCTACTGGCAAAATACCTCTAAGATTGGTTTTAAAAGCCCCAGCTCCAATTAAATAACAAGTAGAGATGGAAATCAGCTAGAATGCATGTCTTAGGACAGAAAGACAGCTGCCATTCTTAGGCCTTCCCACAGATTTGGCTTGAGAGGGAGAGAAATTGTTGAACGTCAGCCATGCTGGCAGCTCTATTGCTGGCTCCCATGTCAACACGTCGGTGAAACATAGGTGCTTAAGCGCATGTCACTTGGGATTCCAGCAGTGAGCGTGTTAACGAAGTGCATTTGTACCGCTCCTGTAAGAGTCACTATTTTAAGTTTGACAGGCTCACCTCAGCAACTGTAACAGGCTGCATCATATGAGCCACCTTTATGGTGGCTCAAGACCTGCCCACTGTAAACAGCTGTTACCAGAAACCTAAACCAGTGGGTAATGTCCAGTACTCTTTCCCACTAAAGATAACCATCTCACTCTGCGCTTCCCCTGTCACATACAGAGATTATTTGGCATTATGTACAATTATATTCTTTAGTTTCTTATGTAGCTTTTTCTTAGGCAGTTTTTTTGTGCTCTTGTCTGAGTAAGCATGTATCGGTGGCTTGCTGGCATTCAGTGAGTGCTGGGTAAGGTGAAGCTAGCCTCAATCTTACCGCTTCTCTCCTGTTCCCTTTCCTATTGTATATTCCTTGGGCTGTAGTAATGCATTATTAAGAATAATATCACTAGGATTTTTCAGGTTTCGGAGTAATTGTAGTAGAATACTATGATGCAGAGGTGTGTGTGGATGTTAACCAGTGTTTCATATTTATCTTTCGAAATGGGCTTCTTCAAGCTAAATTGTGCCATTTTAGGTGTACATATATCGTGATTAAAGGGTTTCCAGCAGACTAACTCTTCTATGAATAAACTGTTTCCATTTTTATGACAATTATAATTGGGTAGCTGTTGCTTCCAAATGTTTGATTTAGGCTTCTTTTTTTGTTGTTGGGACTCCAGGCACCAATGAGAAATCAGACAGACCTTGTCCTGAATAGAATTGATTTTCCTTTTATGCTTGAAAGTGCCATGGCGGATTAAGTTTAGAAAGGAACAGTACACAGCACACTGAAGAGTAGGGCTTGTAAAGCACCTGCATGCCAGCTCTGCCCCCAGAATCCTGTGTTTGCAAGCATGAGTGAGAAAACGCTGCTCTTGTGCTTGGCCGTGTCCTCTGGCAGTGCTCAAAGACACCTGTACTGCGGGGCACCTTCACCCTTTGAAAGTGCTGACTCTTGTTAGAACTTTCTGTTTGGCAAGACTTGCTCGAGGGCAGTTTCTAAGGAATATATCCTGTCATCAGGAGTCCCCTGAGTAGAGGAGCTCTGTTTGTTTTGTAACTTCTATGGAATTAGCTGCCTTGCTCCTTTCAGTGGGTTGCTTTCCCAGGCAAAATCCTCTGACTGATTTCCCACCACTACCACCATCAGTGATGCCCCTAGACCTCCAGTTAGCCAACTAAGTACATAGAAATGCAGAATTTGCTGGCCAGAAAGGCTCCAAGATTGTTTCTGAGGGATGTGTTCTTTGTGCTTTGTGTATGGCGATCCTCTGTAGTAATGAAAGAGTAAAAAGCTGCATGTGGCCTCAAGGACTGTGGCAAATATGCCTGACCATAAAGGCCTGGTGACCTGGTGCTGCTGTGTATGATTTTTCATTTTATGCTTGTTTGGTGGATTTATTTCATGTTTTGCAATCCTTAGTTTGGAAGCATCATAGATCATCTACTCTCAGCAGGCAGACATTGAAAAATAGTTGTTTCATTACCCACCTAAACCCTGGGGAAATCTAAATACCTTAAAGTTTAAGATGCTTTATTCTTAGATTTCATAATGAAAAATTAATGATATATGGGGAAAAGAGACAGACTCTTCTTAGACATTCTTCTTCATGTCTTCTTTCTTATTTTTTTTTTTCATTTTTGCGTATTTGACTTTTTTTTTGGAAAAAATTGTTTCTGTCATCAGTAGGTTCAAAGAATTGCAGCAGAAATTGCCCTATAATAAGCCAGGTGCAGTGTTAGTGTGTGGTGTTTTTTTCTCTTTTTATTCATTCAGCTGCTTAAAGTCAGATTTTCTCTTTTTTTCCAGTATGGTGTATACTACCTTTTAATGTGTTATATTTGAATCCATTCGTAATTAGTAATTATTCACATAAAATAATGGGCTGTATGTTTTCAGATAGCCGTTGTAATTATCTACTCTGTTTCCAGAGATAGCTAATACTACCCAGTTTAGGGTCAGTATAGTATCAGTAATGTTTAATGCACACTGAGCGTGTCTTCTGTAAGCTATTATTGGAGGTAAGCACTGGAACTGAGGGGCTGTTGGTCTTGTACCAATGCACCATCTTGGAAACTAAGCAAAATATGACTTGGGAAGTAGGAACCTGTTTCTTGTGTGAAATCTGTGCTGAGTTCTGAAATACCAATTTGTAAGTGAGAGGTAAAGTTATGTTAAATGTAAAGTTATATGTATATATGTAGGTGGAGGTCAGTGTTTAATAAACAAAGTTCTGTGACCTGATTGAAATTATTGATGCTATGCTGGTTTATCAGGTATGTCTAGCCAAAAGCTTCCTTGTTATCAGCCAGCTCCACTATATTTGCTTCAATTTTTTGATGCTGGCTGAAGAAGAACAAGTCTTACTAAATCTGGTGCCTCCTGAGCTAATTCAGAAACTCCAGGTACATACATACACTAAACAGCTTTATGTTCTGTATAAAGGGAAGGGAAGTTCAGTAGAGGCATTTCATGAAAATGCATGTGATCATTTTGTTGCATGATTTGACATTCATTTAAAAAACAAACAGAAAATAGACTGTATGCTGTTTTGTTGCTTTGATTACGTATTTTTTTCATCTGTTAGAAAGCCATGTTGTGAGTACGGATAGATAGTCATTGACAGTTTCCATTTCCATCTTTCTTAGCCAAAAAAGAGCTGTTTGAGATAACCCAGGATATATGTTGTCTAAGTTTTGCATGCTAGTCATTGTTGCAGGACACTTTATAGTTGTCTATATTGTCTATATATTCAGTTAGGTTGACTGAAATAGATGTCATCTCTGCTGTTATGCTAACTAAACATTTCATTGCTTTGAAACTCAGCAGTTTGTTATGTGTCAAAGCTTTTCTTGTTTTAAAACCAAAATATTAATGTCTGTGGGACAGATTCTTCCCTCCAGTTAAGTAGTAAAAGCTGTATGGAACTGAACTTTGGGAGCTGGGAACACTGAGGTTCCTGTGTTATCACATTTGGGAAGGGAAGGAGTGACACCTTACTGTTGTTGGAAGTTAGGGAAATCCTTCCAAAAGTGCTACTAACAGACACAGAAGAGAGCAGGATTATCTATATAGAAACTCTGTTTCTTACAGATTCTATTTACTGAAATCCAGTCCTCTAGGTTTTTGGTAGTAAAGCCCACTGTGGAGATAAACGGTCTCCTCTAGTTGAGAAAGGATATGACTGTGTAAGTGAAGTAACTTATGTTGGTTGGCTTAATCTTTTTCTCCTTGTGGTTTACACAGGGAGGTTTATCTAGGCATTAATTTTGTGGAGTGCAAAATGATTGGATATAAGGAAAAATAACTTTGATTTCTTGTTTGCTTCTGTGTCCCTTTCTTTACCAAATAATGAAATGAAAAGTCTTCTGAAATACCGCTGGTCAGGTTCTGAGTGACCAGATGAGATGAAAGATGTGTTGTACCCAGTACGTGTACCCCCAGAGAAAGTCCAACCAGTGCTTTAAACAGTGCATCTTTAAGCAGTGAAGTTCTTGGGAGCCCTCATCTGTGAGCCCCTAGGTGAGGGCAGTTCCACCAGGTATGACTAGGTGCACCTCTTCTTCTTCTCCTCTCCCATCACCTGCTTGAGGTGGTGTGACCTGGAGCTTCTTGGTGCACTTGGGTAATAACCTGCCAAACCAGTGAAGAAACCTTCTTGAATTTCTCAAGACATTCCTCTTTCCTTGTGGCTTCTTGATGGGCAGCCCTTCAAATTTCAGTGCTAGCCCTATTACTCTGACTTTGTTATGATTGTGTGAAAGTATAACATGGATAAGTATATAACTTCAACAGAGCCCACAGCTGAACAAGCCAAATGCCTGTTATTACTACACATCAGACTAAACATAAATATTTTTTTTTTAAAGAAAGATGAAGAATCAAGTTACACACTTTGGAGCTATTCTGTTAGATATCTCTTAACTGAATCAGAGTTTTCATTTTTTTTTTTCAAAATGAAAGCTTGTTTCACATAACTGTCCTTTGGTTTCGAGATTGTGTATGGTGTTTTTTTTTTTTTTTTTTTTTTTTTCTTCCCACTACTAGTGTTATGCTTTAAAGCTTTTATTTGTACTTTAAGGGATGCAACTCTTAGATCCAAGGTAGTTTTACAAAATGCGTTCTGGCTGATGCAAATAAACTCTCTATGTAGCAAGCTAATGTTACATTTCCTGAGCTGCTGTTTTGAAAGCAATATATTGAGATTGACTGTGCTTTCTGAGGCTATTGTTTCAGTTATTACAACCCCCTCCCCAAAACAAACAATGAAGAAACCCCCTATGCACTGCCAAACATGAGTATTTAACAGAATCTTTTTATTTTACTGAAGACTTCAAATTCTCCATTGCCTTCAGCACGTATTTTTCAGTGAGTCTGGAAAATCAGGCATCACTTGAGACATTGAGGACAGGTTTTCAAAATGGTCAGCGGCCAAAATACATTCAGTATATCAGGTTCTGGTCAGAATCTGGTTGCTGAGTGCTTCAGAAATCCTCTCCTGTAAGACACAGTAGGTTAACTTGGGATCTGCACTGGTTAGACCATTTGATCTTGCTCTGGGGCTTTCATGGTTTCCATTTACATTTTTGAGGTTTACTTAAACTTAATGTTTCTTGCAGCCTTTCTGGCCATGACTACGTCATCAGAGAGGTTGATTATTCACCTGAGTAGTAGACTGAACAAAATACTGTTGCCTTGTCTGAAGCTTGCCAGATTCTGTGCTCAACCTGGTGGTAAAGGTGAGACAGAAATAACTTCTGAAGTAATTATCAGATGACACAGGTTCACTGTGAAGTGACAGTTGGCTAGAGGTAAATGCCTCAAAGTGTATAGCAAACTAGTTCTGTTAGCAGTTAGGGATGGAAAGATTTTATACGTTGGACAATGGGACTGGGTTGGGGCGGCTAGTCAGTATAATAGCCAGATATCCAGGGTTAACCCAGACAGATCTCTATCCCAGGCTGCCCGGTTCAAAATGCAGCTTGGGCCATTAAAGTCCTGGGTTGTGTGGCTAGCAGCATGCGTGCTGACAGCTTCCTACAGTAACTTGTGTCCTCAGCAGGAATGCTGAGAGTGGTGCTAGCTCTGTCTGAGTTTTGGTCCAGATGGGTCTGGCACATCCCGTTGCTGAAGAACAACAAATCAGAGCCCTGTACTCAGGGAGCCTGCAATAGTTGTGGGCGCTGGTGATAGCAACAAAAGGTTTGTTTGTACCAACAGGGAACAGTGAGGTCAGGCACAAGCTGTTGGAACTATTAATGCATTTTTAAGTGCTGAGAATTAGGAATACTTTATTAATTCTGAAAGACCTGAACGTGCAACTTACGCTAGAGTCTCCTTTGTGATACCGTTCCTAATTAAAACACAAGGGCTTGCCTAATTTAGGTAAAAGGTTTACTGTGGTGTTGAGAGTAACATTCCCTACTAGTTTGCCCACCTCCTGAAAGAGAATTGTGTTTTGCAGGGACAAGAGAGTTGGTTATCTCAGGAGCAAAGAAAGCCCATTGGACTTAGTAGCTCTGAAGTCCTGAAACCAGTGGGTGCAGTGTATGTGCAATGTAACTGCTGTACTATGTAAAGTCTCAACATTTTAAAGTCTGGATCTTTATCAGTTCTGCTATCATGCAAACACAATGGTTTCATGGACTTCTGGTTTCTATGAATGTTGAAGGATGAAGTGTTATAAAGTAGAAAGGCAGTTCTTGTTTTACATCTGGCTGAACTGGCTTCCAGAAGGTCCAGGGACGGAGTTTAGGCTGGGTAGGTGCTGGTGTTCCCTGCTCCCCCTCCTGATTGGGAGAAGAGCAAGCCTATCTGTTTTAACAAAATCTTGTTTTGAATTCTTGCGAGTCTGATTTTTGGATCGTAGAAACTACAGTAACTGTATGGGGAGACTGAGCCAGTAATTTAAGATGACCGTGTCAAAGTATAGGCAGTGTAAATAGTGTTACTGATCTATCAGCTTTGATGCTTAAGATGATAAAGTAGTTAATTGGAAAGATCAGCTGTAGGCAACACAACACAGGTGATTATCTCAGACTGCTTATGGTGCAGAAGATACACTTTCAGCACTTGAAGAGAAAAGCTGATGAAGCCTTTGTGCATTTATAGTCATTCTTGCACTGGGTTGCTTGTTTTCACTGTTAAAATGGATTTACTTCACTGAGAACTTCTTTTTCTTGTTGTTTGTCTAACATTCATGGAATAGATGCTGAACAGATCAGGATCTTCAGCCGCATGTGTCTGGTCACCACCTTTTTACCCATTAATTTGCCTCTGACCTAATGTACCCTGTTGTAGTAATGCCTGATTTCTGGATCAGCTGTGTACCTTGATGAAAAATAACAAGACCTTATCTATGTTAGTGTATTCTCTTCTTCTCTATCCCCCCCAATTCTATGCTCAAGCAACTCTGGGAAAAAAACCTTAGGATTTTTGATTTTAGTGAAAGTAGTATCATCAACTTCTTTATGAAACCCGAATTTCTCATTTTGGTCATGAAATTGATAGCTCGCTGATTTGGTATGGATATACTACTTCTGAAAAGAAAACATTTCCTGTATTTGCCTTACCTTCAAATACTAACATGCCCATTATGTCCAGGAAGGCTTGGCAACAATTATCTTTGTTTTTCTACAAAGCAATTGTGTTTTTCACTAAAGTAATAGTTAATCCTTTCTGGAAATAAAATCTAGTTCTTCTCCTTTTTAATGTGCTTCGTTTCCAGTCCAAGGGCCAAAGACAACCCTGATGTAAGTCTCCTGAGTTCTGTGAGGTTACCCTAGAGTCCAGTTTGGCACTACTTATTTAGGATACGGACCTGTAAAGTGCTGAGTGTCCTCAGCACCCGTCAATGTCAGCATCTCATTGATGCAGCTTCTTGTGCGGAGTTCTTGCAAGATTCTTGGAAAGTCTTATGTTTCTGACTCTGGTAATACAGTAGTTAGCTGGGAAAACTAATAGATAAATATGTGTGCATTCCCAAACACTTGAGTTCTGTTTCCTTTAAGCTCACAAGTATGATGCTCAAGCCAAAAGAAATAAAGCAGCATTTTAACATTAAGGACTTGCTTTTTATGTTACATCAATGTGTTCCATCAGAAATATAAATACAAGTGAGTGTGTTTGCCCTTAAATCACTTGAGAATGTAAAGCCTGTAGGACCACACCTGATACAGGTGGAAATTGGCCTCTGTTGGTTTTATAACAGAGGAGGCTGATTCTCCCTGTTAGTTTCCAAGTGGAAACTGTGTTTGCTTTTGTATGCATTCCTTTTATGCTGCCTTTTGTTTAAGGGTGGCTGTGTGTTTCCATGCTGATCATGTAAAGGTCATTGTGTCTGGTAACTCTTTCCTTTAAGGGGGAAATATTAGAACTTGACCCAGCTTAGCTAGGTGCAAGAAACCAAATTTTTCTTCCAGAACTCACTGAAGCAGGAAGCTTTTTTCTGAGGTCAGAATTGGCCCAATATGGGCAACTGGGATTAGTATAACAGAGGTTTTTGTTCTTTAAAGAATGAATTTCAAACAATAGGATAGTTGTCAATGACTATGCAGAAGATTATTTTTGAAAAAGAGTGAGTTCAATCTTTCCACAGAATCAGGTACTACAAAGCAGCATGAGCTGGAATGGGGGCTCAGGAAGAAGCAGCTACCATGCAAGACAGATTTTATTTTTTTAAAAGTGTGTGTGAAGCTTGTAGGCCCATATGAACTCTCCTGTTTTTGCTAATATGATTCTGTATTGTAATTTTGGAGGGTGGATGGGGAAGCTGAGGTGGAGTAGTTAAGAACTTGCCTCAGAATGAATGGAGATGCCTCTGAGCTGACCTTTGAGGAGTCCCTGATTCTGGAGTTTGGGCTTGATTTTTCACTTCCTAGAGAAAGACTAGGCAAGGTCATCACTGAAACAACAGTCCACAGGGCAATTGAGCTTGTCCGTCTTGCAGGCTTTTGAAAAGAAGGCTGAAAACTTGTACCTTCTTGAGTCCCTCCTGTCTGGCGTTAAAGAGAATCTTATCCTTCCTGGAATTACTTCTGAGAGAGTAAAAAATTCCTAGAGATGAAGGCATGCATTAAAAATCTTTTGACTCTAAATCTCGTGGTTTATATGTATTATCAACGTTTTTAGGTATAAAATGCATAAGGATGCTGCTTTGTGGTCAAAGTTTAACATTTCATAACTTTTCTAAATGCTGTTTCACTCCTTCAGAAATTGTGTTAGAAGCAGAACTTCTGGCTGTCGCTAACTTCATGTGTTTTGCAAATTATGTGTATGTTTGAGGTGATTTTCAAGTACCCGAAGGTGTTAAGTAGCGCATATCTGCGGCCATTGCCTGCGGTGCTTCGGTGTAAATGTGCATTATCATAGGCACGGTGCCTGTTTTTGCTTGCACCTACTATGGGGGGTTTATAGGCAGTTGTAATGACCATTTGCACAGGTTAAGGATATGCACTCGTGTTATTTGCCCTTGAGAAAACCTGGCCTGTTGTCTTTCTAATCGAATGGTGACTGCTGCCTGTTTTCGGATACTGTTAGCAAGTGCTGCCTGCCTGTAGCCTCGAAATTCAGGGCTGTGTGGTTTGTTTTTAATGATGATGTATGTGGTGGGAGCAGGAAGGCATGGAGAGGTTAACCTCTATTTTCCTGGAAGACTACTTAACTGTCTCCCTCTCCTTTTAATATTAAATACCCATGATCATTTCTTGTCCTGTTCTCAGATCAGACTCCTACACCAACACGCTTTCTGAAGAACTGTGAGGAAGTGGGCCTCTTCAACGACATTGATTGCTCCCTAGAGCACGAGTTTAGAAAGGCACAAGAAGAAGAGAACAACAAAAGGGTGAGTGTGAGCACGCTGAACCCTACCTCTCCTTTTGGTTCCTTGAAATGTTAAAAGATGCTGTGTGAAAGCAGACTGAGCTCTGCTACCTGGTAGTAACCTTTTGGTTAGAAACTAGGTGGCACTATACGTTGTGACATGCTTTTTAAACTATTGAAACAGTTGACAAAAATAAAAAAACCCAAACCAACAAAAAAAGCAGCATTAAATTTCCAAAAGTGTGTAACTCTTTGCCAGGGTTTGATTCCAAGTCTCTGCTTTTAAGTACACTGTAACACAAACCACACACGTCTTGAGAGAGAGGCTTGGGAAAATTATATCATCTTTGAAGTGAGGACTGCAAACTTGCTTAAATTCATTATGGGGAAACATGGATTCTGAAGGGGCATGTTGTTAAAAAAAGTTTTGCTCTTTCCTCTGCAACACGATGGGCCCCTGGATTGATTTGTTGTCATTACTAGCTTTGTTGTGTTTCTGTATTTCTCAAAGTATTCACGTTGAAGGAGGAAACTTAAACTTGTAATACCTAGTAGATAACGTACCCCATTTCCAATTAGTATTCTTTTAGTCTTAGTATTTGTAAGCTTTGGTTGAATTATATAGGCCACTTTGTATGGGATTAAGCATACTCCTATGCCCAAAGGTTGTTAGAGTGTTTTGAGGAATCCTGAAGAGCTGTTAAAATTTTCAAGGAATTGTAAAAGAGCTTAATGCACTACAGAGGCTAGCAAGAAGTAATGCATGAAACTTTAACTTTTCAAATGAGATCCAAAGTTCTGGTTTCTTTTGAGAATGAAAACACAAGTGATGTAGGGCTTCCTACAGGAGTGTATTGCTCCCTGCAGCCCTCCGACAACCTGCCCAATGCCTCCCCTTCACAACGTTCCCTTTTGTGCCTGTTTTCCCCTCTCCCACTTCTGCAGCTCTTGGAAATTCTTGTGTAATATGTCCCCTGCTGTAGGAGTTCCCCAGTTATCAAACACTTGTTTTCTTTGGCTTAGTTCTCACAATAGTTACTCTTTCTCTAATTTGAACAGTAACCAGCACTGTAGACTAAAAGTAGAAAAAGGTGACCATGAAGCAGCTATGGTGCTAAAGCCAGAAAGCACTTCTCCTTAGCTTGCCTCAGCATTATTTTACCTTTCAGAGTGTCTGTGCCTCTGATTTCAAGGGCTTCCTTGATAGGTACTGTTTCTTATAGCTGCTGTGTTGTGTTGTTTGCATTGCCTGTCGGTGATTGCTGTCCGACTCAAAATTCATACATGTGAGGCATGTGTCTGCTGCTGGGGCTTGTGAAATCTGGAGGTAGCAGCATTTAGGGATCTTGATGTCTGCAAAGTTAAGGCCCAAGAGGGCTTTTTGGAAAAAATAGGTAAAGCTGATTGCTTAGGTGCAGAACGGGAGACAAGGCTTGTAGAAGAATATAAAGAGGGAGTCTGAGTGGTTTGGTTCTGGCTTATAGGAAGGGGAGTCTAGGAATGGTTTATTTGTGGTTTGTAAGGAAAGAGACTGGGCCAGATACAGGAGAAGAGGAGAGGGGCTGTGGTGTGGTATGCTGAGCAAGGAAAAAGAGTGTCTGAATGTGAGAGTCCAAGTTTTGGTTAATGATTGGGAAAACAGCCCAAACTAACCCTTACAGCTTTGTGTGCAGGACAAATGCTAGGAAACAGCCATGTAATGAGATAAATGTGTCTAATTTTAGATTTAATTTGTTAATACTTTGTTTCTTATGTACTTCAGAAGGGAGACTTGGCCAAAATCAAGGAGAATGTTTCTGTACATTCCTATTCTTTTGTGAATTGGAGAGTTCCGAAGTGGTTCTTTCTGTGTCTTGCTTATTTTGCAGGAGGAGATGAGGAGAAATCTACTGATGTGGACTTCTGTGCAGTTAGCCACAGATCGCAATGCTTGATGTTGCAGAGTCCATTTCAGCTCACAAGGGGTAGTTGCACGATCTGATTAAAACCTAGGCAAGGGCATCAGGTTACCTGATAATAACAGTTGTTTAACAGCCTCTGGATGTCTTATTCTGCCCTCCTCCTACCAATCTCTGCAGTTGCCGTAGGTACTCTCCAGGGAGCAGTGATGGGGGAGGAGGAAATCATTAGAAAAAAAGAAAGCAAAAGTCCCACTAGCTAGCTAACCTGTAACATTTGCTCTGTGTTTCCAATTAGTCTGCTGTATGTTCATTCTTACATTACCGACTGACTGTCAGATAGGAATCTGAAGTGGGCCCCAGTAGGGCTTTACGCAAATGCAAGAGACAAAGGCCGCGGCAGAAAGGGACTCTTCTGGCTGCAACTATCACTAACTAAATCCTCTAACAGTCTGTCCATGGAATATGATTGCAATGTATTGTTGTCCTACTGGACCTACCAATGTTTGGAAACTAAGACTAGCTGCATGGAAATCTTACTTGCGGCTCAGAAAAGTCTTCCAAAAATATTTTTTTGGTTGTGTTAATTTCTCTGGACTCTGAAATAAATAGTTCTGTTTATTTTAGCATATCACTGTGGCTTAGTGCACAGCTTGACACTGAAATCTTGTAAGAAAAAACACTTTGGTGTTGTAGTTTGTTGTGTTTTTTTCTTCCTTGAGAGTAATCATTTGAAAACTCAAAGAATAAAGTCCAATTAACTGCATTCTTCCTCCCACCTCCCCCACTTCTGAGTGGGAGACCATGGATAATCCATGAGAATTTGTTGTGATTAAGCTGGTTGTGTGGACTGGTGACATTCCAAATTATCTGCAAAGCACTGAATAAATGGTTTTAGGAATGCTGTGTGTAGTCTTTTTGGAAAGGCGGTATTGAGGGGAAAGCACTTGCATTAAAATTCTAGCTGCTTGTCCAGGAATAAGTATTTTACTATTGTTCTGCCATAGTTGCTCGTGTATAAAGTGGTAGTTGTTTCTTTTTGCTTTCCGTGCTTGATAGATCTTATGATTGTATGCTCATCTGTCAAGGAGTGTCTCTTAAAGTATCCTTGGGCTAGTCTTTGCTTGGGGACCAAGTGGACTCAGTATATAATGATGATGACCTCCAGGACCTGAACTGAAATAAGAAAAGTTAATTCATAGACGGAAACAAGATTGTCAGTTTGTTTTGGCTCCTCTGTTGCTTATACCATCAAATATTAGCTGAAAGTCTTTGCCTGAGAAAGGCCTGCTCCTTAAGTGCAAAGAATACTCTAGATCAGCAAAAAGCATATTGATAAGCATATGTGAAAAATGCTCTTTGCATCCTTTTGATGGCACTCTTCCTGACGAAAGCGTCCTACTTGTCAAATCCACCAACAAAATTTGCACAAGTAAAAGCATGCCTATACTATATATCCACTTGGAAAAGTGTAAATGTTAAAGCTCTTAGGAGCTTGAGGCAGGCAGCACTTGACAGCTCGGCCCTAGATGAAATTTGCAACCCAGATCAACAAGACAGGTAGTGCTGGCAGATCAGATGACCATCTTAGCCTACTAGCTGCAGGTTCTAGGTTTATGCTTCTCAGAGCATTAAGTATCCAAAGCAGTTGTGATGGGTTATGCTTGCAAATGCATGACCTTTGCTGCTACTGGATAGGCCCTGCTGTTGCATCTTGTATTGAGCATTAAGGTTGGGTCTGAGGGAATAAGGTCAAAGATGGGAAGAGTCAGGATCTGTTTCTGAACAACTAATTGGATGTGCTTCATTAAAATGCATCTTGTCTGACCTCTCTGCATGAAACAAGAAAGAGGGGAAAGATGCTCAGTGTAGCATGTAGAGTACATCAGGTAGTATTTAGAAATAATGAGTTGAATGTTTTCAACATAAGGGCGTTTTTAAAATCACATTCTGCTTACACTAGAATTCTTAAGGCTTATCCTGCAATTTTGAAATCTTCTAACCAGTGCTCAGTTCTGCAAAGTAACATGTAAATTGTGCAGATGAGGCAGGATAGCAGCTATTCTCAACTACTGCTTGGTTTTAATGTGGATTGTTCAGTGTCAGTTCAGGACACTCACAGCCAGTAAGTCCTCTACATGGCTTAATATTCCTCTTCTAAGTACACTATCCCACCACAGGCACCTCACTGCTAGAAAAATATCAGCAAATTGAAATAGTCCAATGAAGAAAAAAACATCCACAAACCAACCAAAAAACATAATACAGGACATTTGGTGGATGAATAGTCTCAGTCTATGGAATGATTAAAAAGTCTGAATATTCAGTTTAGTTTTGTTAAGCAAGGGATGATGCTACAGTCTGCAGATTTGAAAGGCATAATTTCATCACAGAATCATAGAATAATTTGGGTTGGAAAGGACCTTAAATATCTTGTCCAACCCCCCTACAGTGAGCAGAGACATCTTCAAGTAGATCAGGTTGCTCAGAGCCCCATCCAACCTGACCTTGAATGTTTCCAGGGATGAAGCATCTATCACCTCTCTGGGTAACCTGTTCCAGTGTTTCACCACCCCCATTGTAAAAAATTTCTTTATTACATCTAGTCCAAATCTACCCTCTTTTAGTTTAAAAACATTGCTACAGGCCCTGCTAAAAAGTTTGTCCCCGTCTTTCTTATAGGCTCCCTTTAAGTACTGAAAGGCTGCAATAATGTCTCCCCAGAGCCTTCTCTTCTCCAGGCTGAACAATCTCAACTCTCGGCCTTTCTTCATAAGAGAGGTGCTCCAGCTCTTGGATCATCTTCATGGCCCTTCTTTGGACTCACTCCAATGGGTCCATGTCTTTCCTGTGCTAAGGACTCCAGAATTGGGTGCAATGTTCCTGGTGGGGTCTTGCCAGAGTGGAGCAGAGGGTCAGAATCACCTCCCTTGAGCTGCTGGCCATGCTTTTGATGCAGACCAGGATGCGGTTGGCTTTCTGGGCTGTGAGCGCACATTGCTGGCTCATGTCCAGCTTCTCATCCACCAGTACCACCAAGTCCTTCTTGTCAAGGCTGCTCTCAATCCCTTCATCCCTCAGCCTGTATTGATACTGAGGATTGCGCTGACCCAGGTGCAGGACCTTGCACATGGCCTTGTTGAACCTCATGAGGTTCACATGGGCCTACTTCTTGAGCTTGTACAGGTCCTTCTGGATGGCATCCTATCCCTCAGGCATGTCAACTACACCACTCAACTTGATGTCATCTGCAAACTTGCTGAGGGTGCACTCGATCCCACTGTCCATGTCATTGATGAAGATGCTGAACAGTACTAGTCCCAATACAGACCCCTGAGGGACACCACTTGTCACTAATCTCCATCTGGATGCTGATCCATTGACCACTACGCCCTGGATGTGACTATTCAGCCAATTCCTCATTCAACAAACAGTCCACCCATCAAATCCATGTCTCTCCAATTTAGAGGGAAGGATGTTGTGAGGGACAATGTCAAAGGCCTTACAGGAGTCCGGATGGATGACATCCATAGCTCTTCCCTTGTCCACTGATGTAGTCGTTCTGTTGTAGAAGGCCATTAGGTTGGTCAGGCAGGTCTTACCCTTGGTGAAGTCATGCTGGTTGTCTCAAATCACCTCCCTGTCCTCTATGTGCCTTAGCATGACTTCTATGAGGATCCATTCCATGATCTTTCCAGGCACAGAGGTGAGACTGACAGGTTGGTAGTTTCCAGAGTCCTCCTTGCTACCCCTTTTTAAAAATGAGTGCAATGTTTCCCTTTTTCCAGTCACCAGGGACTTCAGCTGAGTGCCATGACTTTTCAAATATGATGGAGAGTGGCTTGGCAACTACATCAACCAATTCCCTCAGGACCTTGGGATGCATCTCGTCAGGTCCCATAGGCTTATGTATATTCAGGTTCCTCAGGTGATCACAAACCTGACCTGCTCTTACAGTGGGAGGGACTTCAGTCCCTGTCTTGTGGTCCACCCACTTGAGAGGGGTGGGAAGAGAGGTTGCCAGTGAAGACTGAGACAAAAAAGTTTGAGTACCTCAGCCTTCTCCTTGTCCGTTGTTACTAGTTTGCTAGTCTTGCTTACGAGGGGGAATACGCTTTCTTTGACCTATTTGATTTCTGTGTTCTCCTACCTTGTATGTACCAGGATAGATTTCTATCTGTAAGCATAAGAAGGTATATAAAATGTACATGTCTAGCTTATACCACTTCACCATTTCATGCTGAACTCAGTGATTCTCTGATCTCCAGAAGAGAATTCTTGCAAACGTTTTCTGAATGTCATAGCTCAGTGCTGTAGCCTATGAGTATGGAGAGGATGATCTAATTCAAGGCAAGCTAGAGATGACTTAATCCGTCTCTTGAGCAGGTGTAGTTTAGTGGAAAATTTCACTTCATTTCCACACTTTATTTAAATTTTATGCAGTGTATACCTGGCCCACAGGTTTTTCCCACTGTCTTTTGAAAAGCACACAGAAAAAACATGATGGATTTTGCTTAAGTATTTTTTAAAAGGAAGCATCTTACATTGCAACAAGGAGGTAAAAGGCAAATACCAAATCAGCAACCCTATATTTGATGCAATAAGAATGTCTAGTAAGCATGTCTCGTGTTGCAAAAACTTGGTGAGATTTGCTGCTGTTTTTCAGGGACTTGTTTTAAGTTAAGGACCAAATCAACCAAAAAGGGCCTGATCCTGTTCACTCTTGTCAATGGTGGGAGAAGCAGGCCCTGGAAGCCACGCTGCTCGTTTGCAGCAGATGCCATTTTGAAATCATCTGACTTTCCCAGTAGGATAAGGTGCAGAGCTGTGTTGGTTGAATATAATAAAACACTTAATATCTTATTTTAATCTGGTCCATCATTGCATCAAATGAGAAAGTTCACTCCTACAGGTAATTATTGACAGTAACTGAAACTAGCAATGCAGTAAATGGCACACCTTAGATGGGAAAGGGTGATATTAAAATACTACGGTGCCCATGCATGACAAGAAAAAAAAGTATGTTAATAAAATGCATTGTATAAATATTTGGGGTTTAGAGTCCTACGTTGACACATGTAGCAATGTTGGCAATGCGCTGTGTCGATGAAAGAGAAGAATAGGGATGAAGGGTTAGTTATGGTGGTTGGCTTGGCTGAGGGACTATAAATTCAACACTGTCCATTTATGAAAAACAGCTACCTTCCCAAGCCGTGCACACACCTGGCTGTTTCCCCCTCATGTGATTAATGCGCAGCATGGAGCCTTGTTTCCAGATATATATGCGTTTTTTGTCCAGTTTTCTGGTAATGCAGGACAGCAGATCTGCAGATTCATTTTCTTTTAAGCATGGTCTTGTGGGAGGTGATGCCAATGCTGCAGTGCACTGGTGCAGAAGAGCATGACTTCTGAGTGTGTGCCCTGCCTCTGCAGCAATCATGTTAGCTGCGGTCTTCCCTTGTGAATACTCTGAAACCCCAGTGGGGTCGTTGGGAAGAACAGTGTGCTGGTAGACGTTTCAGAGGCAAGTGCTCTGAAAGAACTGAATTTCACTCAGGAAGTAATACAAACCAACAAACTCATAAGCATGATCCTGAGAGCACTTTTGACTCATTGACTAACAGTCTGTACAACAGAAGAAAGCAAAGACCTATGTTCAAATGCTTACTGTTTTGATTTTTTTTAATTTATGCAATCATAAATACACATAAATACGTTCTCTTTGCGTTTGTCTAAACATGCTGTAAGAATGCCCATGTTTTATCAAGTCAAATGTCCCTCTGACAACTTATTCTCCCACTGAGATTGAGTATCTTATATGGTGGGTATATTATAGCGGATGGAAAATAAGACTAATGTTATTGGTTAGCCCTAGCTGGCAACTGGGCACCATGCAGCTGCTCAGTTACTCCTCCCCCTCAGTGGGATGGAGAGGAGAAAAAAAGATATGTAAGAGGATTGAGACAAGGACAGGGAGCAATCACTCACCGATTGTGGTCACGGGCAAAACAGACTCAACTTGGGGACAAATCAATTTACTTCATTACCAATCACATTAGAGAGGATAACAAGAAACAAAACTAGATCTTCAAAACAACCTTCCCCCCATCCCTCACTTCTTCCCGGCTCTAGCTCTTCCCTGCTAGTGGCACAAGGGGCTGGGGAATGGAGGTTGCAGGTCAGTTCATCACACATTGTTTCTGCTGCTCTTTGGTCTTCAGGGGGAGGACTCCTCACACTCCCTGTTCCAGCATGGAGTCCCTTCCCACGGAAGACAGTTCTCCACAAACTTCTCTGACATAAGTCCTTCTTGTGGGATGCAGTCATTACCTATCAGACTGTTCCAGAGCGGGCTTTCCCAGGGAGTCACAGCTTCTTCAGGTGCAGGCACCTGCTCCGGTGTGCAGTCCTCCACAGACTGCAGATGCAGCTCTGCTCTATCATTAATCTCCAGCAGTGTAGAGTCCTTTCCCAAGGGAGACAGTCCTCTGTGAACTCCTTTAGTAGCAGCCATCTGCTCCAGCATGGGGTCCTTCATGGGCTGCAGGTGGATCTCTGCTCCACTGTGTCTCTTGTGGGCAGCAGGGTGGCTGCCTGCCATCTCACCATGGGCTGCAGGAGAATCTCAGCTCCGGCATGCCTCCTCCTGATCCGTCTTCACTGACCTGGTGTCTGCAGAGTTGTTTCTCTCACATCTCATTCCTCTCTGCTGCAGCCTGACGGACCTTGGCAGTCCCGGCAGCATGAGCTTGGCCCAGCGGGCTCCCCGGGAGTGCGGGCTTTGGAGCTCTCCAAGTGGCACCATCGCAGCCACTACCACTTGAGAGGCAGTGGCCCAGTGCCGGCAGCTGCCTGCGCGGGATGCTGGAGGCCGGGCCCTCTGCCTCCCCTCTCTCTCTCAGCTGCAGGTCTTGCATGGCCCAGCTTGCTTTTTCCCTTCTTAAATATGTTATTCACAGAGGTGCTCATTAGCTCGGCCCTGGCCAGAGATGGGTTCTGCTTGGAGCAGAGGAAGCTTCTTGCAGCTCCTTACAGGGGCTATCCCTGTAGCCCCTGCCCCCCCACCGAAACTCTACCACAAAAACCCAACGCAACTAGGAATGATTTATGATAATGTAGTGCTCAAAGGACAGGGTACTGTTGTTGTAGGTATTGTAATAACTTCAAGCTGTTACTTTATCAATCAGTTAAGCTGTTGTCAAGGTGCACCTCAAAACTCTGAAGGTCAAAGTCCGAAATACTACCTCAGATTCAAAGATTTCTTTGTAGTATTTCCTGTCCTCTAAATATAACATCTGTATGTGTGAAGATGTTGGCATTTCTTCTAGGTGATGCATGAAGGTACTATAAAGATAGATTATAGCTCTGTATCAGAATTTTTCCCATGTATTACTCTGAATTTTTAGATGCATTTATTGCATCAAGTTATTGATGTGCTTTATGGGCTCACCGTTGGTTTATTACACCTCCTTTTTCTTAATAATTAACTTTTGTAACATTCCTATGAAGAAGGAAAATACTTTGTCTCTTATTTTCTGAGGAAAAACAGATTCCAGAAGATGATGTTTTCTGAAGTTCCTTTGTAGTGTGACACCAAGCTCTTGAAGGAATCATAGACGTGGAGTCAGAGTTGTAGGGAAGCTGGGTCCTCCCCGCTGTTCTGCCAAGCAAACGGCTTTCTGTCTCTTTAGATTCCTAAATATCTTTAGTAGTGTGGCCCCAAAAGATTGATAGACATCTTCAAAGGCATTTTGGTGCCTTACTCTCACTGAAATAAAGCAGGAGCGAATCAGTGAGCTACCAGAAAGAGTCTGGGCTCAAGTGACGTGCTAAAAATTGCACAGGAAGTCTGTGGCAGAGCCTCAGATTGATTCCATATCTCCTTGGTCTCTGCATAGGGCATCCAATGAACCATGTGCATTAAAGATTTATCAGCTGTTGTTCGGTGTTGCTAAAGACAGGAAGAATGCTCTTCTCCTCTCTCCAGATGGGTAGGCTTGCTGTATTTTAACTGCTTTTCTTAACTTGCGGAGCTTTCGTCGTAGACGTGGGGTGGTACATTGTATGATATATAACAATTCTGCAGTTGGCACTTTAGTCCCCTGACTTTGTGAGTCCTGTTTTGAGCGTGTATCTATGTCCACATGCTTATTCCAGGCACTTAATTACCACACCACACTGTGTTACAAAAGAGACGCTTTCTGCCTAATGGTGCAGGAAAGCTGTCAAGACAACAGAGTTCTTAACATGACCTTGCAAAAGTATTCAGAGGAATAGGCTTTAACTTAGGTTCATTGCTGCCTTTACAACATCTTATCTTCTGCTGGCAGGCAGGCCTGTTTTATCTTCTTCTGTAGCACTGGGCTGTGTTTGAATGGATTTATGGATTTAGATCCTCGTACTCTGAGAGAAGACCTGAATGTTTTTCCAGCAGTAAGTGCCTGTATCATGCAGAAAGGCAGTTCTTGAGGGCATACGTTTTTGATTGAGCTAGACCTCCCTAACCATAATCCTTCCATGTTCTTCTGAATTCCAGCTGATGAATCATCCTGCAGAGCTCAGTCAGGACAGTCCACTTTCCTTCTGCTTCTTATTGTCTCTGTCCCAAAGAAGTTGAGTCACCCTCTTGTAATGTTTGGGTTTTTGTTGTGTTTTGTATATTTTGGCTGCCCTCGAAAAAAAGGAGGCCTGCCTGATTTCACTCTGACATTTCTTTCACAACAACATGACATAGTTGCGCGTTTTGCCTTGGTCTTCCTATGAATGTTTTTAATGGCACAGCTTTCTTGTTCCCAGTTCAGATTTCAGCAGCATGGACCGGACGGCACATGATGAAGGGATAAAGCTTCCCTGTAGTGGCATTTTTATAAGTCTATCTCTTAGGTAAAGCCCCTAAATCTTGGCAATCTCTTTAGAGTGTATGCTCTGCTATTAAACACAAGCTCTTTGCTCCCCAGGGTGGACTGCAGTCTATATGGTTGGGTAGGTAATAAGATACTGCTGATATATTTCAGAGCAAGGTGCACTTTTACTTTATTTATGAAGATAGACATGCTGGTCGAGGGTTTAATCACAGCTGATAAATCATTTTAGGAAAGCCTATTAGAACCATATGCTGATTCTTTGTATTAATATGGTGTGTCTGTTTCTAGGCTAATAAGGCAGAGCCTCTTCTCCCTCCCCCTTCCCCCAGCCTGGTGCGTGAACTATTTATCTGTTTAAATGATATCGCTTGCCTGGGGGCATTTCCTTCTTGAAGAGGTATCGTTAATAAAGCAAGGTGAACAGAGGAGAGAGGGATTCTCGCTCTCTGGAGCGAGTGAAACTGCATATTTTTGGTCACCTTTGTTGAGGCGGAATTGCAGAGCAAAGGTCCAAAGCTGAGATGCGGAAATCTGTCGGTTGAAGACTGGAGAACCATGGCATGGCCTTCCTGCAGCGTAAGGTTGTCATTTTGGCCCAGGTGGTTACAATCCTGGAGCCCGAGAGCAGCGAGGGGGTGGGCACGCTGACATTTCGGTTACCTCACCTTTCCCTCGCTTGGAGAAGGCTGCTGCGGGAACAGGTTCCACGGCCATCTAATGAGATCCACATTGGTGAAGTTATTCCATGCCAAGTCCTATTTATCATTAATTGGTGGGTTCGCTTGCAGATCTTTCCCATTATTTGCTGATTATACCCCTAGACGTTTTATTATCTTGCCAAAATTAAAATGCTAATAATTTCTTGATTTATTGTTTGTTTATAGCTCTGTCTACTGCCTAAGTGGATGTAGTTAGAAGATTTCAAAACAGCAACAGCTCTTCTGCTGACTGGGTTTCTTTCACGTTTTGCACATGGCAGTCGTCTATTTATAAACCTCCGTAGGGACTCCTAAACCTTTGCAGTTGGGTTCCTCCCACCACTTCAGCTCCTTTTTTCCCTTGCTCCCCCAAGGCAAGTCGGTTTTTTTTTTTTTGTGGCATAAAGACAATGATGGTGATTGTTATGTGGAGAAAACGTCCACAAGCTATGAACCATGGGTAAGGATTTTTAATTTGTACCTCAAGCAAAATAAATTGGAAATTAGAGACATCCAGGAGAGTAAGGATATTTTCACCATAAGGCAGGAGATCCTGATCTGAGTTGCTAGTATTCTTTAGTCTTACAAAATGTGAAACCGAAAAACTGAAAACTCTCTTTACACCAGTTGTGTGCGCTCTGTGGCATGACCTGTTTCCAGCACTGTATGAAATTACTGTATTTCTAAAAGCCCCCAAACTTGACTGTTAAATCTGAAGTACTTCAGAGTAACAAAAGGAATAGCGGAGAAGAGAATAGAAGCCAGAACAACTGAGCACATGCCATGTCAGTTAATGAATGCTGTAGTTGGATGCATAGCCTCATACATCGCTGGGGCAGTTCCATTGACTTTAGTGGAATTTACATTTTTAGCCTATTATAACTAGGCAAAGATCTGAAAGGAGAAAAGCCTTTACTCAGAGACTATAAAAAAAAAACCTGTGGTCATGAAGTGAAGTATCTGGGTGCTTGTCGATGTCCTGATAATATGTGAAAATAGGACCTTTAAAAAACCATACTGGGGCACAAACAATAAAGTACCTTTTAACTGTTTCCTTATTCTAGTTTCTCTCTCACATGCTTCTCTACAGAAGTTGCCAAGTCCACTCTTATCAAGTAAACGTCGGCTTGCTTTCTTCTCTGAAATGTGAGTAAACTGTGTGTGGCTCGGTCTGGTCCCTGGGAAGGGAACAGACATCGGTTCACCATGTGAATGTACATGTCAAAGTGCAGCTCTGCCAGCCAGTCTGGGGCTGGGTGGGGAGAATGAACTCAGTGTTACAAACCGTCCCTTTTGAATTTCTACAACCTATTAGTCACAGCAAGCTGCCCTTATTGATTTTGGTAAGAGAGGTCACTTTTAATCCTCTAAAGTGGAGAGAGCTGCATGCACTCTCCATAGCATGACATTAAAATTGACACAGCTCTGCATCAGTTCTATGAAAATGCCCTAAACCTAGATGGATTATTGCCTTGCCTTTCAATGGATACAAGCTGCTAACCAGAGCACGCTAGCCTGTATTAGGTGTAAAAGCTTTGAAATACTTGATAAGGAAAGTACAACCCAAAAAAGCTAGAAATATGTGAGCATGCTGAAGCTGCACCTGCAAAAATAGGCCGTTAGTCTTAAGGAACTTTGTATTCTCTATTTTAAAAATTAAAAAGTCAACACGGACGAGTTGAGATTATCATATAAAAGGACAAACAAAAGCTGACCTTACTCTATGATTGTCAGGAAAGCTTTGTTCTGGCTGATGGCCCTTGCTAGTTTTGTTTATGTTCTTTAGAGAACTAAATCTTTGAATACAATTAGAATAGTCTGACTCGAATCTTAAGTGTGCCTCAAAATAAACAGCAGAGGTGAACTCTCAGCAGTTTTCTTTTCATCTTTGTTATCCTTGCCCTGACCCATTTTTCCTGCCTAATGATCATTTGTGGCGTACTATTATTAAGGGAAATCTACTTGATGGAAGAATGTACTTAATGGGGATAGGAAAATCGTTGTGAGCTTGGAGAAGGTTGTGGGTTTTTTTTCTTTCTTTTTTTTTTTTTTTCCTTTGGAATTCCGGAAAACGACTACTGCCTTTTGATTTTATGCTAGATTTTATTTGGAAATTTGTTTTCTGAAGGTGTTGCTGATTTTTCTGTGAGTATCAGTAAAAATGTGCAGTGTAATGTTTAGGGAAATTTGTCAGCTTGTCATGTAAGCCTTGTGTTCTCCTTTTCATTAGTCGTAGCTTGCTCCAGTATTTCTTATTAAAAATTAGAAATTTCCTTTCTAAATAAAAGACATCTGCAAAAGGAACTGCAGTAAAAAAAGCACTAAGGCACAATGTTAAATTCTAAGGTGTGTAGCCTGTAAGTGTAATGTGCGTGACGATGGAGGTGCTTGACTTCCACCTTTCAGTAAGCTAAAAGTACTCTGCAGTTGTTAGTTGAATGGGTCTCACCTTCTTCTCAACAGAGATTAAAGTTATGTGTGTGTCTGTGTAGGCAGTGTGGCTTCCCCTCCTGTTAAGAGAGATTTGCTCTTCCTCCTCTTCCTCCCTCACCTGAGGTGGGGGATGGTATTTTCTCCCTGTTTATAGACTTATCAAGGCACAGGGAAATTGAAAGGTGGCACAGAAAGAAGCTGGCTTTTGGCTTCACCACTCTCAGTAAGAAATGGTGCAGTAGTGGCTCCTGGAAGAAAAGATCAAAGCTGCCCAATCTGCAGATTGTGTGTCCTTCTGTCTGGCAGTTTATTTTTGCCCCAGTACTACTTTTTCTTTCCCTATCAACGGAAAAAGAAAAATATGTTGCCAGTCCCTCCTTTGTGTTGGAAGAGTCCTCCCTGATGTCTGAACGCTGGGTAGTGAGGAGAGAAAGGACATGATGGGAAGGAAAGTATGGGCTGATGAAGGGAAGGCTGATGAAGAAAGGAAGAAAAGTACCTTTCACTTTTACTTGCATAAAAGACTTATTCCTATCCTAGGTCAGACTTGGTGGGGAAAATGGAAAGGAACATTCACATGGAAGAAGAGGAAAAGCAATGTTAATCAGCTGTGGAGAAAACTGAGGTGTACCATGAGACTGTACAAGGGAAAAAGAAAGATGAAAGAAAGAAAGAACAGCACTCGTACGAGGCAGAGAACTGGGGTATTAAAATATTCCGTGATGTACTTGTTAGCAGAATTGGATGAGCAGAGGTAGAGTGTGAAAAGCATAATTTCCTTTTCTCTCCCCACTTGCCGTCCCCAGGAAAAAAAGAAAGAAAAAAAAGAAAAAAAATAAAGAAAGAAACTTCGCTTCAAGGAAATTGAGTTAGTTTCTCCACTTAATGTTGAATTGAGATGTCAAGGGATGTGACTGTATAAGAGAAGAGGAGACCTGGAGATGCTCAGTTGATGTTGGATATTTGAATAGTTTTTCCCTGAAAAAGAGGAAGGGAGAGTCAGCCTGGACACTCTAGTTTCTGCTTCCAGTGGCCTTCATAAAATATTCTTTTTCTCATCACGCTCCTGTCATATCTGTGAGATCTATGTGTATGTTACTTGGGATGTATAGATCCATGTGAGGCCTGTTTCTCTAATGACGAGTAGTTACCACAGTTCTCTCCCATTTATGCTTCCCCCCCACCCCCCCCCCCCCCGCCCTGGTACAGTAAACTCATGCAAGTGTAAATGCCAACATATATGTTTCAGTAAAGCCAGCAAAGCTATTAAGTGTATTACACCTCTGCACATAAGTTCTTATTTTGTGGATTATTGTTTGGCTGGAATCTTTCTCAGGTACAGTTCTCTTATCCCAATTTCTTTTCTTTGCTTCATCCATGTCAGCCAGTTAAATGTGTATATAACTGATTTTTCTGAAATGGGGCCAAATTCTGTATACTTCAATAGCTCTTAAACATGTGGTTTACTTCAAGCATACGTGTAGGGGTTTGCTGACTAGAGATAGTTTGCTGAATCAGGACTTCCCAACACTCAGATTTTAAATTGCAAACAATCCTCTATTTCAATGTATTTTAACTATGCCTCCCAAGGACTATAGGTAACTGTTGTTACTTGAGTCCTGCAGGTAAAGAAAGTTGTAGTTGGTTGAACAGCAATTTAAGGGTAAAACCAATTTCTTTCTGATACCCTGCTGTGACAACTATTTTTTTACTTCCTCCTAATAAGTAACTTAATTATGTTACGTGAAAGGGAATAATGATTGGAATTTCAAGTTACAATTAAAAACTTATTTTTTCTGAAGGAATAAAAAAGATCCGCTACTTTAAAAAAAAAATTAATTTGTTATAGCTTTTTTTTTCTCTCCACCCCCACCCCCCAATATTTCTGTAACTTTCTAACAAAAAGTGGTACTAAGATGGTAGTATATGTATGCCAGTATTGACCAAATAAACATGAGACATCTATCTAGCCTTCTTGAGAAAGTACTTTTAAAGAACAATAGAAGTGGAAGAAAAAAAAACCCCCTCAAACCAAAAAAAGCCACAACCCCCCCAAAAAAACCTACCAACCCCTCCTGCTCTCAGAAAAAAAAAAAAAAAAAAGAAAAGAAAGAAACAAAAATCTAGTTGCCTTTCTCATTCACTTGCATCCTTCTGTGTGCAGGGATAAATGGGGTAGGACTGCCTGCCCCATGTTGTTTTGGTTTTCTCCATCCTGGATCACAGGTAGGGTGGGGTGGAAAGTAGGTTCCACAGAGCAAATTCATCTGTTGGAAGGTTCAGGCAAGGGGAAATCAGCAGTGAGGGAAATGTGCCTTTCAAAATACTTCTTAATATGTTATTAGTGATGGAGTGCTCAAATTGCCTTCTTCATGACAGTGAAGAAAAAAAAAAACATGTTTTACTGTTGTAGTTGATATACTTAATACAATGTTTTAAAACAAAGTGCTCTTCCCTTCTTTTTATCTAAGGTGGTAAGACTTCAAAATATAATTGGGCTTTCCCCTTCTTGTCTTACTACTTTTCAATATTTGCTTCCTCACATTCCATCTTCAAACCAGCTAATCTGTATCCCCTTCTTCTTGAATTGCCTTATCCTGACAACATAGCAGTGAAAAGAGCCGAGACTGCAGGACTTCTAACAATGCCGGAGGGCCCCAGGAATAGGAATGCCCTGAAAAAAATGTGCTCCCATCCAGCTGCCCTTCATATTGTTGTCTCCCTATCCAATTTACTAGAGAATTTCCCACTGGCTCTTGGCTCATTCCCAAATGAGAATGTAATCTTTTAAAGATTACACTGCATAATGGAGGGACAAGGAGCTCTTTATTAACTGGGATGGGGAGTCACTTGCTATTAGGCGAGAGAGAGGGATGGGCTGTAGCAGTGTTTTGTGAGCTCTACTTTCTGCCCCTTCTTGTCTCCTCAGCGATGGGACGGCAGGTTGGGAGTGGGGAACCACTGCAGCTGCACTGTAGCTAAAGAAGTAATTGAATGTAGGTTATGATTATGGCAATTACTTTTATAACGTGAAGGATTATACCGTAACTATTATATTGCCAACAAGATTAAATTACTAACCTAGTATCACAGCATGTCTTCCAAGAAAATAAAAAAAAAAATCTCCACTTGTTCCAGAGTTGATGCATTCAGAGAGTATTAATACAGTGTGAAAGAGCTGAGCAGCTAAGGAACCTAATGTGCTGTCTGTACAGATACTGTCTGGTTCAGATCCCTGTCACTTCGACTTCCATGAGCTGTGCCAGCTAGACACTCTCACCCCTTTTGGGATGTAAGGCAATGTGGTACTCTGGTAATTTTAAATGCTCCTTCTCTCTCCTGTCAAGCAGATAAGCTTCTGCCAGAAATAGTTAATAAAGAGATAACCAGAAGTTACAGTTGCAATGGGGAAATTTAAAAAACTTCACAAAGGGACCAGATTTGCTCATGTAAACCCATTGAACTGATTGGAAATCTTAAGCTTCAAAATATTTTCATGCTGCGCTCTCCTTTTACTAGAACTTTTGAAAACATTGCTTCACACAGAGGATATATGTATGTAAAACAAGGTAATCTTAGGTCACCTCTAGTATGAGGTGAGTTTTGCTGAAGTTGTTGGGAGTCTGCAGTGTGCTTTTGCCTGTGTGCATAGCAAGGTCATTGACGAGACTTTGTTGTATAGATAGTATAGATATAGCCTTGTATAGACTGCTCATGATAGCAGTATAAGCTAAGTTAATTATGTAGGAAGAGCAGTTTTCTTTTGTTCATCAGCTGGAAAATGAGTAGAAAATTAGATTTTGGAGGCTTCAGAAATACATCATGTGTTGATCATTACCAGCAAATTAACTGGCTTCATGGAAAAGCCAATCCTCTGATTCTGAAGAGAAATGTAAGTGAACAATATAATTCTATAAATATTTTTATTAATTGTTTATATGCTATGTGCTGAATGATATCTTAAGCAGTTGATTTTGTTTTGGTTGCATGCACATTTAAGTCTTACACTGTTGTGCCTTATGAAAATACCTGTTTGTCACACAAAGCTATTTGATACATTTGGAAAGACCGGACATGCATTTGTAGATCAAACTTTTCTTCCTTTTCTTTTCTAGTGAAGGACTGGAGTTATAGATAGCAAATTGAAGTCAAACAGGAACATATTACTGTTGTTTCTAGCAGGATAAGCAACCTCTGAATGGCAGGCTATACCTTATTTTATTATTTTTCTTCTGTTCTTCTGAGTCTTTAGTGTACTGAAAAAGAAGCAAATCTAATTTCATGGTGAATCCTTCTGTCTTGTAGGTTGCAGATCTGACCAGTGCCACATACAAGCTGTGTGCTTCCATGACACAGACTCTTTGCTTTTTGACCTTACTATTCATTTGAGCTTGAAAGAGTCACCTTAGGCAATAGGTGTTCTCGGTTACCTTCTAGAATTGAGAGCACTGGGCATTGTTAAGAAGTTGGTATTGAAAGTTGGTTTCATAATTTCCTTGCGGTGTCTAACTAGGCTTACAAGGTTATACTTCTATTTTCTAACTGCAAAGTGTCTTCTTGCCTGGTGAAGGTATTGCCTTTCTATTCCCTTCTTTGGCTTATATCACTTTCAGACATTGCCTCTACATTCCCAGTGAAACATCCTGTATTAATCTTCTTCAAGGGCTCTGTAAGTTTGTCCCTGGTGCATTAGATCCTGACTGGTAGGAACAGTTGCACAAGTATCCACTTGTTTCCTTATGTCTCTTATGCCCAGGCATCTTGTTAAGTCTTTGGTTGCTGCTTGCTTTTGGAAAGAAGGTGAAGAGCCAGAGGTCAGTATGGGTTAATGGCACATCTGCCAGTAGATTGCAAAACGCTGGATCCTCATAGTGACATATGAGTCCATCAGGCAAGTGTTACCTTTCACAGACTCTGTGGAGGGAATCATAGCCCATGGAAAGGGGCTGACCAGACTCTCGAGGGCCATACCTTGAGCTGTCACAGGAGTTTCATCAGTTCTTGCTGTTCGTCAGCTTTCCTGACCTCTGTGCAACATGTGCTTAAGCACCTTCTTAAAACCCAGCCTGTGGCTCACAGGGCATTAGCTGCAGGCGATAGCGCAAGGCGTTCTGTGGGAAATTGTAAAGTCAGTGATACAGATTTGTGTGCACTTCTCTGTGTGCCCTCTCACTGTTAATAGGTAATAAACCACTAAAATTTCAGTGTGATCATTTTTTTGTGTGTTTGTTTTTTTTTTTTGTGTGTGTGTGTGACTCTGTGTTTAACTGACATAAAGGCATAGGTGTAAAATTTTTGAAGTTATATAAGTAGTACTGTAATACCATCTAGAGATGCTGGTATGTTCAGAAGGTCTTGCAGTAAAGTTTTGGCGGTTTTCTTAAGGGTGTTGATCCTAGAGCATAAACTAGATTGAAAATATATTTTTTCTTTCTTTCTTTGTTAAAAACATGCCAGTGGAATTATTTTTAGAGCCAATGGGAAATTTCTGTAAGACCTTCTCATAAGCCACGTTTTTCAGTTTTTCTTGTTTTCCTGCTGACCTGTAACTTTGCTAACTGTCTTTTTAACACTTTAAAAACTTTCTGCATTTTTATGTCAGTTTCTATGTCAGTTGATGTTGAAATCAGTTTCAAAACCACAACCAGAACTTTTATTTACCGAAAAATTTAGCTTTCAGTTTAGCCTGGCTGGACACAACACATCTGAGTTAAAGCAGCCAAACAAATTGGCTTCTTTTCATCTCCTCTGACATGCGACTGGCCATGCGAATACTCTTAGCTTTGCCCTAAATATTATGGATGGAGAGAAGCATGTAAAGGTCATTACTGTGGTTTACTTGATGTACAGTAGTTTATTATAAACTACTGTGACTCAACTGTTTTTGATACTCTGTTTATCATATCTCAACTTAAAGATGTTAGGGAAGCTTCTGATTTTTCCAGCAGTTAGAAAAGCCACATCTCATGAGGTTTTTTTCATGATATAATATGGACTGTAAACTGCTTGCATACTGTTTGCTACATGTCTGTAGAAGACCAATGTTTTGATCCCATCTTTAAGTAATACTGTACTGCACATAACTCCTAAATTATGAACCTTATTGTTACATCGAATTTTTTCAACTGCTGATTTTTTTGTTACTTTAAAACAATATGTATTTTTGTAATATGTGAGTATAACATAGAAAATGTATTGCAGTTGCTTTCGATGGTTCTTTTGCTTGATAGAGTGACATGGCACTAGCGTCTAGCAAGTGAGTGCATTCCTGTGGTGTTTTCAAAAGCATATGAGAAACCATATGTTTTCATAGGAAAACAGCTGTTACCAGGCATATGCTTTCTTAGATAGAGCGACAGTTATTAAAAGGGCAAGGTAGGACCACAGCTTGTCTTTTAAGTTGAGTAAAGCCGTCAATAACCATTGCTTTGAATGTGCAGTGGTGCCGCATGTAGATATTGCCACATAGAGTTGTAACCGGAAAGAGAGAGAGAGATTAACGTTCATAGTCTGCAGCTTGGAAGAGACAATATAAATCTCTGTCCTGCTTTGAGCTGTGAATGCCTCTGTAGGAGTTATAGTAACAGACAAATTAGCATAATGTAATTGGCTGGCAAGGTCAGCCCCTCTCCAGGAGCATTAGCAATGTTTACTGTAAGAAGAGACAGAACAAGTATTGTAGGGTAGTACGTTGTCTGTCCTTTTTGAAGGAAGAATAATCATTTTGGACTCCCTACATCACAGGCTCTTTACCAAATCTTATTAAAATTCAGACTATCGTATTTCTGCCTTAAAGCAAATCATCTAAAAGAAAAACAAAGAATATTCTCTACTGTTACACAAATCTTTATTCATTTTTTTGCTTTGAACCTCATTGAGTTTACATCTTTTTTTTTTTTTTTCTCCTTTCTTTCTCTGTTGAATAGCTTTTCTCTGAGTGATAAACTTACATACCCATCCCCGCCAATACCTAATAAATCTTGTTGGGAGGATTAAAATTTCTAGTCTTACTACATGGGACACAATTAGTATCCAGACAAACTTATCAGCTTTCTTGTTTGGACCTTTTGAAAGTATGAACCTCTGGGCAAAATTCTGGGCCAGCTCTAGCAATCTGAACTCACTTGATTTAGCTTTGCAAACCGTTTCACAACTGCGTGTCAGAAACGTGAGATGATGCCTCATGTTTTGAAGTAGCCCTTGCATTGAGTCACAAGCAATTTTTTGTGGCTGGCTTTTTTAGCCTTTGATCTCAAATCTGACAATTTGTGCCAAATATTTGAAATGAGTTCAAGCATTCAGTTATGAGATATTTGGGAAATGGCTTTCAGAATATCACTCAGGGGTTGCATTGCCTTTTCCTACATACTGATCACCAGGAATGCTGAAGGTTGTTCTATTTAGCAACTATCTTCAGCTGAAGTCTTTGAAATATTGTCTGTGACCAGAAGTTGCAATTGTAATTTTCCTAGAGAACTGGCAGACAGGCTAAAACACGCACAGAATCACCTTCACTGTGCTATCTTACTGGAAAACCTATTTCCTTGTCCTTAGACAGTGTGATCAAATGGATTTCCAAAGCACAATCCTTTCCATGGTCTTCTGATGATGAAGAAAAACCAGACAGCAATTCCCGGATTTCATAGCAGCTGTATTTTGGGTCTTATGTCGTAAAAGCTTCCAGCCTAACTGCAAGTTAGGTGGCTTTAAAATAAGCAGTGTTGACGTTGTGTTAAAGGACAGTATGCTCTTCTTTAACGATGATACCCTATTAGCTAGCTGCTTTTGAAAAGAGGATCGTGGTGCCACTCGAGCCAAGCTGGCATTCCTGACCCTCTCCTCTGTCCCTTGACTTTCAAGTATCAAGTTGGTTTGGTTGGAAACCCCCACTGACACCCACTTTGTAGGCAAAAGTTGCTGTGTGGTGAAGAGCGCTTGGCGAGAGTAACAGTTCTCCACGTGCAACTAGGTTGTTCCTCAGGATGGATGCATGCCTGCTCTGTTTCTTTCATGGCTCAGCTGAAACTCCTGCTTTCCATGGCCTGAATTGTGTTTTGCTTCCTTGTATGAAGTTGTCTATCTGACTGGGTCACACCATTGCAGGAGGACCAATTGTTTATTACTTAGAAAATAAGCATTGTGGCTCCTCAGGTGGAGTGAGACCTCACCAGTGCATTTCAGAAGCATGTGGTACACTAAAGGAACAGTATGTAATTTCCCCAGGATGGCTCCACACCGCATTTAATTAGTGTGACTGGAAGCGTGTACATCTGGATGATTATTTGTCTGGTAGCATTATTGAATACAGTGCTGCTTGTTTGTTGTTCTCTTCATTTACTCCAGTCAGAAAAGAATCTGAGCCAAATATGTCCGGCTTTTACAGCTGAGAATTCACCCCCTCCACTACCACTGCCATATAACCTCAGTAAGATTTTTAGCCTAACTTCTCTAAAATGGCTTGTGATTTTTAATGCCCAGATTTGGATGTATAGCCAGGAATGCTTTAATTGGATTCAATTTTCTGCAGATGATGAGCCTCCCTTTCTCTAAGGAATAGATGCTGCAATGCTATCTGGACTTGAACGTGCAGTCATTCTTTGCTTTTACTAATTTACATGTCCTTCTCTGCTTTCCTGTTTCTAGTCACCAAAGAACTATTCTTTTGTCTTGTTGTTCTTCTAATGATACTCATATTACAACTCTTTTCTGTGTTGGTTGAAGTATCTTGGTTGTGATCTCTTGTCATTTCTGTGAGGCTGGAGTTCAAATGCGTGCTACTCTAAAGTCCTGTGGAGTTGTCCTCTTACGAAAAAAACCCTTCTACTTTCCCCTGCTGTATTGTATTGCCTTTCTAGGTATGCTGTGTTGTCTCTAAAAGCTTTTCACTTCTAGTCACTTCCAAGCACACTGTAGTTGTTGAAGATACTCGTCTTGTTTCAGATGTAAGGCAGAAGAATGTGAAGTAATTTGCTCAAAGTCAAGCAGTAAACCTGTAGCAGATTGAGGAAAAGGATAGCTGTGCAGTTCCTGATCTACCTGACCTAAGAACACCTTTGGAGGCCAAGAAGTTGTATTTCTGATCTGTTCTGCTGTCCCAGTCCTGGGAAGCTAAGTGTCCCAACTCCACACCAGCTTGCTTACTTGTTTTATTTCCGGTTAACAGTAGCTCTTATTTCACTGATCCCCAGCAAGCTGTGCTTCAAGACCAAAGTCACATGCCTTAATCAATGGACGGTCAACTCTGTTTTTGCAGGAGGACTGCTATTGGTTTCTCTTTCTTCCAAGCATGTTTGTTCTTCTAGTGTTGTTAGTATTTTTTCCTGCCTGTCTGCCACTGCAGAAGGTAACTGCTGAAACCAAGGCAGAGATGGACAAAGGCAGTGTGTTTCTCCTTAACCAGACTGCAGAAGGTCAGAAACATCTTTGAGAATTCAGAGAAGATTCTTGTAATACCTGTTCGTCTGTAGCCCTTGCTGTACTTAGTGGAAGTGAACTTCTCTTAGCTAGAAGTATATTTGACTTTTTTGCCTTCTATGTAGGCAGTCTGATTTGCCTTCCTCAACCCTAACATTTTAAACACTTATGGCTACAAAGATTATTCATTTTGTCTGAATGCTTCCAACTGATGAAGCTAACTCTGTAAGATTTTTCAGTCCAAGACTTAGACTAAACTAGCTCTCCTCTCCCAAAACATCAGCCTAAAATTGATTGAAACAATTGTGAATGCTGCAAAACTGGATGCTTGCCTTTGTGATTACTTCGCAGGAGGTCTGGTGAATTAACTTGATTATAGCTTGATGCTTTGGTGTTCCTTGTATGATTTTTCACTAATCAAAACTGTTTTCCTACTAGTTCACTTGTGAACCCACTCCACTTGTTAGACCTATGATCCCCTGCGTGTAGCAAATGGTCTGCCTCAGTGCTTTTTGAGACCACCATTGGCCTTGTCTCCTGGACATTTCCCAGCATTTTCTTTTAGTGCTCATGTAGTACTAGCCAGCCTGGCCCAACAGAGCTGCTGCAGTGAGTCGAGGTTTAAAAGAATATTTAGGAGATGCATTTTATTACCAGGGTAGCAGCATTTACACTTGACTTCTTAGGAGAAAAGTTAAGCCTGCTGGTTTTCTGCTTGAAACTGCTTGAATGGAAAATCACTGGCTGTTTTGTTGCTACCATCCTTGCTCTCCTTTACCAACTGCTCTGTCTAAAAAAATGTTCTGGTCGTTGAATGCAGTCAAGCAGCCATTGCTGTAATTCATGCATGATGCCAATAACTTACGCCAGTGAAATCAATGATGAGAATTTCAAAGAAGCTTTAAATAAAATATAACAAATTTAAATGCCAAAGTGCTGTCTCTGTGAATTTGCTATTAACAGATTATAAATGGTTTGCATAATGTTGAAAAGCCTAGTGCCTTCAGTTAGCGGTATCAAAGGCTTGTTTAAAGCAATTCCTGGAGGATTGCTGCCCTCCCCCCGCCCCCCGTCCAGCTTTCTGTTTCACGATGGATAAAAACAAAACTTACAATAAAGAAAGGAAAGCCAGGTTTTCAACTACCCTCTGACTGGCCTCCAGATCTGGCAGCTGCTTTTGGATGTCTAATTGCTTGTCCTGCAAAAGTTGACATGCACCTACTCTGAGAAGGTTCTTTGAGTACCCACTTTGTACGTGCATTCTGTCTGATTTACAGAAATGAAATGATACTGCTGAAAAAAACTCAGAGTAGAGCTTATAATTATATTTTTTCCTTCTTTAAATTATTTTGTTATTTTCATTTGAAGTTTCTTGGTTTTCTGAATTCATAGATAAGCATTAGATGTGTTAATGGATAAGAGAAAAGAGCCCTTCCATTGAGTCCTGATTTTTGGCTACGCAAATCACTTTCTCTCTTTCTTCCTTCCTCCTTCCTTGCTTTGTCTCTGGACTCTAAGGCTTGTGGGCAAGTGTGGTCCATCAATGTGTCTATACAGATTTTAGCACAATAAGGCCTTGATTTCAACTGAGGCCTCTAGGAATTACACCTAGTAAGTATACTGGCAAATCTCTTTTCTTCCTTTTCAAGTTTCTTGCTAGCCCTTCTCCATTTGAAATTCATGGCAAGGTCCCTTGTTTACAGCAGTCTAATGGGACCGTAATTGGGTCCCCAAGATAACATTACAGATATAAGCCAGTTTTTCCTTAGACAAAGTTCTATGGAGAATGTATTTTCTTATAAACATGCTTTTTATAAAAGGGTTTGTTGTTTTGTGTTTATTGGTATTCCATCTGCTCTAGAGAATACATTTGAGAAAAACTTGCTCCGGCATGGCATATAATGTTTCATTAGCAGGCATAACCTTGTTTATTTGCTTTTTAAAATTGTATTTAGAAAAGGAAATCAGTTTGCACCATTGACATGCTGCCAGGTTCCTGTTTATAAATGTCACAATAGGCAACTTGGATGAAACGAAATAGTCAGTTTATGGCTTTTGCATAAAGTATGACAGAACTGGGTAGAGCAGGGCAGCCGGTTGTGCTCCCCCTATTTTGCAGCCTGCCAATTAGCAGGACGTGGTGTGATGTTAGCAGTGCAAAACACCCTGAGTGGCCTGAACTGGGCTATGCACACTTAGTGTTACTGACGTTTATTTGAACAGAAGCAGCTCTTTGTGCTATTTTGCTTAAATGGCTATCTTGGGCAAGGAACTGTGTATGAAACAAGCTACTCTGAGGAAAATGGGAGATATCTGTAGGAAACTTCAAGACATAAGCATGCGATCTGATGTCATCTTTTCCCATAAAGAAGCTATTTCCTTTCAAACTCTGGTGAGACCAGGCTTCCAAAATTTCCTTCTCCTTTAGAATATGTTCATTGCGTTTCCTTTATATCACTTTTTTCCTTTCCCCTAGTAAATGGTTTATCGTGAATACATCTGGTACGCACCACATATTACTGTGTGTGTAAGGAAGGCTTCATATGTCAAAAGCATAGTCTGGACAGATATGCTGAAAAGGGCATGAGGAGGGTAGTGGGGGAAGAGGGGAGGGAATTGTGGAAGACAAGGGTCATCTTTCAGTATTCATTTCTACTGGTAATTAGAGGGCACCACTGAACCTCTGTAATTAGATCATGTCACAAAAATTAAGATAAAAGACCAAAAATCCTAAATCTTCTGCGTTTTGTTCATAATATCAGAGGAGTCAGAGCATTTGCTTAAACCAGCAGCTAAAGCGGAGGACAGGCAGGGAGGCTTAACGTGCCTCTGGATGAAGTTCATGTGCATTTTCCCTAGAAGGTGTGAGGAGGAAACCAGAGGAGGTGACTCTGCTTCTGGTACCAAGGGGCAGAGGCCAAGTGGAAAGGCACACCAAAGGTTGTCTGACAGCATGAGCTCTGTGCAGAGATTTTAACCCTTCAGGCAGCGGCCTTAAGAGGATTAGTGGTGCCTAAATGGGCCCTTTGGACTTCAAGTTATGGTGGTGACTGCTGCAGCCTTGAGATGGTTTATACCTGGCTTAGCACTGAATAAGCCTGCCCTGTGTCTTGTGCTGGTAGGTAATGTTGAACTCGTGGGTAGCCTTGGCTGCAGTGACCGTGAGATGGTGGAGTTTGAGATCCTAAGGGCAGCTAAGAGGGGGAAGCTCAGCAGGCTTGAAACCCTCGATTTCAGAAGAGCTAATTTTCGCCGCTTCAGGAACCTCCTTGATAGTGTGCCATGGGATAAAGCCCTGGAGGGACTGGAAGCCCAAGATTGCTGGTGGACTTTCAAGGATCATCTCCTCCAAGTTCAAAGGCATTGCATCCCTAAAAGGAAGAAATCAGACGAAAACACCATGAGACCTATATGGATAAACAAAGAACTCCTGGCTAAAATCAAATACAAAAGGGTAATACACAAAGCATAGAAGCAGGGACTGGTAACCTGGGATGATTACAAGGAAGTCGCTTGTGTGCTCAGAGGCCAGGTTAGAAAAGCTGAGGCCCTGACAGAGTCAAATCTGGCCAGCGATATTAGAAATAACAGAAAAGGATTTTATAGGTATGTGAGAGAAAAAAGAAAAACGAGAGAGAATGTGGGGCCTCTCCGGAAGGATACAGGTGACCTGGTTACTGAAGACATGGAGAAGGCTGAAATATTCAACAATTTTGCCTCAGTCTTCACTGGAACCACACCACCCAAAGCACAGAGGATGTTGGCTGGGTCTGGGAGAATGAAGATCCACCCAGGGTAGGAGTAGATCAGGTCTGGGAACACCTAGAGAACCTGAAGGTGCACAAGTCCATGGGACCTGACGAGATACATCCACGGGTCCTGAAGGAACTGGCGGCTGAAGTTGCTAGGCCACTAGCCATCATATTTGAGAGGTCCTGGCACTCTGGTGTGGTTCCTACAGATTGGAAAAGGGCGAACATAACCTAATTTTTTAAAAAGGGACCAAGGACAACCCGGGAAACTACAGACCAGTCAGCCTTATCTCTGTGCCAGGTAAAATCATGGAACAGATTCTCCTGGTAGCTGTACTAAGGCATATAAAAAATAACCAAGTGGTTGGTGACAGCCAACATGGCTTCACTAGGGGCAAGTCATGCCTGACTAATTTAGTGGCCTTCTACGACAAAGCTACAGTGCTGGTTGACATGGGTAAAGCAATGGATGTAATTTTCCTGGACTTGTGCAAGGCGTTTGACACTGTCCCACATGACATCCTTGTCTTTAAAATGGAGAGACACGGATTTGACAGATGGACCACTCAGTGGATAAAGAACTGGCTGGATGATCACACTCAAAGAGTTGTGGTCAAGGGTGCAAGGTCTACATGGAGACTGCTATCAAGTGGTGTTCCTCAGGCGTCTGTTCTGGGTCCAGTGCTGTTCAATATCTTTGTCAGCGACATGGATGACGGCATTGAGTGCACCCTCAGTAAGTTTGCCAATGACATCAAGTTGTGTGGTGCCGTGGACTCACTTGAGGGAAGAGATGCCATCCAGCGGGACCTTGATAGGCTTGAGAATTGGGCCAGTGCAAACTGCATGAGCTTCAACAAGTCAAAATGCAAGGTCCTTCACCTGGGTCGGGCCAATCCTAGGCACAAATAAAAACTGGACACAGAGTGGGTTGAGAGTAGCCCTGAAGAGAAGGATTTGAGGGTGTTTATAGATGAGAAGCTCAACATGAGTCGGCAGTACGCTCATGTGGCCCAGAAGGCCAACCGCATCCTGGGATGTATCAAGAGAAGTGTGGTCAGCAGGTCAAGAGAGGTGATTCTCCCCCTTTACACTGCTCTTGTGAGACCCCGCCTCAAATACTGTGTCCAGTTCTGGTGTCCCTACCATAAGAGAGATGTAGATCTGTTGGAGTGTGTTCAGAGGAGGGCCACAAAGATGATCCAGGGGCTGGAGCTCCTCTGCTACGAGGACAGGTTGCGGGAGCTGAGATTGTTCAGCCTTGAAAAGAGAAGACTTCGGGGGGACCTAATAGCTGCCTTCCAATACCTGAAGGGAACGTACAGGAAGGCTGGGGAGGGACTTTTTACAAGAGTGTCCACTGACAGGACAAGGGGAAATGTTTACATTTCCCCTTGGAAATGTACATTACAGGACAAGGGTTTAAGTTGAAGGAGAACAGATTTAGATTAGATTTTAGGAAGAAATTCTTCAGTACGAGGGTGGTAAGACTTTGGAATAAATTGCCCAGAGAAGTTGTGGATGCCCCCTCTCTGGAGGTGTTCAAGGCCAAGTTGGACACAGCCTTGAGTAGCCTGATCTGGTTGAGAGGCGTCCCTGCCCATGACAGGGAGGTTGGATTAGATGATCTCTAAGGTCCCTTCCAGCTTATGCCATTCTATGATTCTCAGCAGCACCACATAGTTTGCTGGAGATTAGCAGACTTGAGGTTTCATTTGCATCACCCAGTGTGTCTCAGAAAATCTTTCTGATAACATGATAACAGCTATTGAAAGAAAATGGGATAAAAAGAAAAAAATTATTTACAAAGGTTTGGTTTTTTTTTTGGTGCCCGTATAGTAGCAGCCAGCATGCCTATGTTTGACTGACTTTAACTAACTAACTTAAAACAAAAAGGAAATTTCCCTGCATGTTCCAGTGTAGATGTTTAGTACAAAATTTTGTGGAGCTCCTCTCAGCCTCAATACACAAGTCTGATCTATTAATTAATAGTAATTGTCCACTAAGGCTCCAAAAGACTGAAGACACTTAAAGAAAGAACTTGAGCTAGTTGAGTTTGTAGATACCTTTAGAAATGTTATCTTTATTGTCAAGAAATTTCTAGTCACGGTGCTCTGAAGCAGTGTTTGGTTGGCAGATAAACCCTGGTCTGTGAACAGCTGGTGGTCGCGAAGCTGTGGTAAGTTGTCTGCAGCTGCTCTGTGGAACCATCTTGCCTTAATTACACGATTTATGATAAGAGCACAGAGTGCTCTGTGAGAAATTCAGAGGGTTGACAGAGGTCTGTGATCCAAAAAATTGGAAACCAGTGGCCGAGACTGATAAGTACAGATTCAAAGCTTCATGATTTCAGTGAGAGCAGTGTTTCCCTTCTTTCCCCATCTGCCTATCATTACTTGTCATTTCTGAGAAGGGAGTTTAATTTTTCTTTACGTTTTTACCCGAGGAGATCAGGTTGATAACATTTGACTGAGTGGTGGTGCCTGGGGTTCAAGAAGTCAGATATACTTGTACCGCTCCTGGCCTTTGAGTCTTCAGCATTGTGTGGATATCAAGCTGTGTCCAGTTCAGGGGCAGCTGCTGGACAGGACCTGGAGGCAGAGAAGAGTCCTTCTGCACTCTAGCATACATCATGCCTGCTTTTTTATTTTATTTTTTTTTTTTTTTTATGTGCTGTTCTTATCATGTAGCTGTTCAGTGAGAATTAACCTTTCTCTGAAACGTTTTGAGGAATAGACCCTTTGCTATCAGTTCTGTGTTTTTATGTGTCACCCTGATTCAGTGACTTTATGCCTCTCACTAAATAAGAGAGTTGAATGAATTTTAGCAGTCTGCAATAAGATCTTCCTAGTGCTTTGTTCCTGTGCTTAATGTTACTACACAGCATTTTCCAGCAGTTTTCTATGTTCTTTTTTCTGCTTTAGTGCTTTTTCTCGTTCAAGCTATACAGATGTTACAGTTTAAAAAAAGGAAAAGTATTGCATTTCAGTCCCCACCACATTTACACTCTCCCATCTCTTGCATAATGGAACTTTTTTTTTTTTTTTTTTTTTTTTTTAATTTAAATCTTTGTAATAGGCTTTCTTTTTCCTGTAATCCTTCAACTGCATTAGTAACCTGATTCATTTTTTATCCCGGTTTTCTTCCCTAGTTCCTCTGCTCTGTATGCTGGCCTTGCGTGAACAGTGAGCTTAGTTCCACGCTTATGACAGCTTAGATGCTGCACACTAGTAACAGATGAAACAGTTATGATGGGCTTGTGTGAGGGTGTTTTCCTTACATATTGATCTGAATAGTGAGAAAGTAAATGGATTGGTGCTATTCCTCGTGAGATTCGATAACTTTGGTTTTGAGATGATCTTTCTGTTCTGTTGGCAGAGAATTCATAAATGCTCAGTAATTTTTCTGGAGATTGTATATTATTAAATAGTTTTGAACTGTGCCATTATTTGTCACATTTAGTCTATAATTTTCTTTATAACAGTGTTTTCCAAGTCTTTAAGTTGGGTTGGTTTTGGATATTTTTTTGCTAGTGTGGGCAGTATGTGCAATGGACGAATGTGTCACTGATGGCTTCCACTCGTGTATATTATGTGTATTGTGGAGTCATGATCTCCATAATCAGGTGAGAGGCTACTTTACACTCCTTAAAAGTGCACAGGTAGCTGCCATTTAAATGTGCATCTTGGTTGCCCTGAATGCTGTGTGTCTGTAGAGCCTTCTAGAAGACTTTAGGTTAGAAATACATATTTTCTTTCCCCATAAACTTTAAAATGCTTGAAAATGAGACAGCTTAGAATTTTTCCCCGTGTTAAAATTTATTCAATTTGTCCTTGTTAAAATTGTTTCAGTTTCTCCATGTTGAGAGGCTAGGCTGTATAAATTCTAAAATATTGCTGTGTATTTGGTTTCTAATTTTTTTTTAAGTTGATGTTTTTTCTATTGAATTATTTGAAAAATATTTAAAGTTGCTGTTTGGGAAAATACAAGTAAATGGTTTTTTTTCAGAAAATAGGAAAAAAATACAAAAAAGTGCCTTTGTTCAGACAAATTGGATTTTTCCTCTCTTTTTTTTCATGGCAAATACCTTCTGACTTCAGAATTTATGGAATAGCCTGCAAAATAGTTTTATGTACAATTGGGTGTAGGTGACAGCTCTAGTGATCTAAAAGCTCACTCAGAACAATCCTCATTGAGTCTTCAGTTTGTATAAAACTTGTATTTGCAAATTTCATTAAACCTCACAGTTAAAAAAGAATAATAGGAAATTATGAGCTGGGTTTTGTTCAGAAACTAACTCTGATAGTTTAAAACTACAAATAAATTTGGTCTGAAACTCAGACTATTACAATGGATAGTAAAAGATGGATCCATCTTCTTCATCTTTGCCTTCAGTAGATGAGGATGTGTGGTACAGGTGGTGCTGTGTGACGTGGATGGGTGTTTCTCTGGAAGAACAGGGGTTTAGTGGAAACGGTGACTGCCTGGAGTCACAGGGTGTATTTCGCCTGTGTCTGTGGTGCCGTCGTTTCTCTGCTGTGCTTGCCAACAGGGTGTGTGTTCTTGTGGAGGGATGTGTAATCCTCCCCACCAGAACATGGAAGCATGACTTCAAGAAGTTTTTAGCCTTTAGAAAAAAGAAGCATGTTGCCTATCCAAAGTTAAATGGTTGCATGTGGAAGAAAAATGCTCAAATATTTTCTTGGAAGTCTGAACTTAAAATGGGGAATACAGTGTAACTGGTGAGAAGTCAAGCTGCTGCTGCTGATCTATTCCCTTTCCTCTTGCAGCTGGAAAGGTTGAGAATGAGCATAATAATTTAAAAGCGGTTTGTGGATGTGGTGTGTTGTTTTTTGTTTTATTTATTTGAATGTTAAATACTGCTGGAGAGTACAGTATGAGCACATGTACGAGGGGAGCTTTCTGTAAAAGTTTCTCAGTGTTATAATCGTAGTTTCTGCTTCAGTAGGAATGACTGGGAACTTTGATGAGAATCAAACTTAGTCCTAGAGGAAATAAATTTTTCTTAATTTATTGGTTCTTAATTAAGATCCATTAAATGAATCTTAAGGGCAGGGGACATCTTTCGTGTCTCTACAGTTCCTGACGTGCAGATGGCCTATTCCCTGTGTGAACATTTAGCTTCGGTTTAATAAAATGAATAATAATAATAAGCTCGTATACCCTCTTCTAATGCTGAAGGACAATTGTGAAGATCTCTGATAAAACTCTTAGTGTGTGTCTTACTCTCTCAGAGTATGGGCAGGTCTTGGGAATGTTCAAAGCAGAGGGAGAGCTCTGTCTGTGTCGTTGCTCCTGTTGACTCCTTCTCTGAGTTGGAGTGCTGGGAGCTCCTCACCTAGTATTGATGAATCTTAACCATTGGCTTAAGAGCTGGAGAAGAATGAAAAGAGGAGTCAAAATGAGATGTTCTTATGGATCCTTGCTGGAAGAGCATGCAGAACTCCTTAGAAGTAGAGCTAGAAGTAGAGCTGGAAGCAGCCTAGCCAAATAACAATTCAACTATAAAGTGGAGGTCTCAGTTCTGGCCAATGTTGCTGAATTTGTCCTGTTTCTAAAAGGGCCCAAAGTCGAGTCTGCAAGGAGCTCATTAATATCCTATCCAGGTGCATTCAGAAGCAGGTGCAGAGCTCAACAGAGCAAGGCCATTTTAGGAGTTCTGAAGACTGCATCACACATGCAACGAGCCTAGTCTTGCTGTGTTGGTGGTATAGAGTCATTCTGTATGTCATGATGTATATGACTAGATCAGATAGGCTTAGTGTCAGATCTATTGTGCGTTACCTTCCTGCCGTCTTTCAAAGCATAGGCATTGTCATTTAAGTATGAACTTGCTTGAACTTTTCTGTAAATTCACAAGCACCTCACTGATGTAAATTATTCTGAGATTGCCAAATCCTTTTCTTATGAATGTGAGAATCATGCTGAGTTCGACATTTTGTTGGGAAATCTTAGGCCGTCTCTTGGCAGCGTAGTATAAAGGTATAGTTCCTGCCCAACAACAGTGCTTACATTACCGAGAAGAATGGACATCTGGATACATCAACAGGCTTTCATTCTGTTTTGCTTTCCCTGCATTCATCACATATTCAGCCTACTTTCTGAAAAGATACAGTTTATTGGAAATTGTTAAAGTTTTGTAAGAGCATTTCAAATTTATGCATGTAAGCTAGCAGTTGCAATGTCTCATATGCAACCAACATTTTTTATACCCATCATAAGTCTTACATTTGTACTTTAGAGATGTCTGGAATTGTAGGAGAAAAGGGAAAGAGAAGGAGAAGAAAAGGGAAGTATTGAATCTAGGAGCATAGGAATCTGATATTAAACCTTTGGGTTCTGCCCTGCGATGTTACAACAAAACCCAGTCAAAATCTGGGCAAGTGCTGGGGTGCCACTTGTGTGAAGCTCATCACGATTTACATCCTATCGCTTCCCAGGCCCCAAGGACTCACGGCACCATCATGTTTCCTTTAAAGATCCTCCCATGTAGCAGATGAGTGTTTAGTAGCTCTTGGAAATCCCTGGTCTGGAGCCTGTGATATAGAGAAAGGCTTTCCAAATCCTGGCAGTTTCATGCCGATGCTATGGCTTTGTGCAGACAGCCCTCTCTGGACGCCAGGCGGGCGTGTGCAGGCGGATGTGTGCTGGCGATGGCAAAGGGCAGTGGTGCAGCGCTGCAGAGCTAAACTCTTTGTAGGTGTCTGATGCTTTTCTTCTCTGTTGCTCCCCTATGGACCCAGAGGTACAAATACTGTATACCTGTCTAGCAGTTTAATATTTCCTCTAATAAACATGCTACTGAAAGCAAACAGGCAATACAGAAATATTTGTAAGGATTCAGAAACTGTGGAGGCAGTGTAAAGGAGAAATTAAATGAGAGGGAACTTTGAAACAAGTGAATATCACATATTGATAGGTTTTAATTGAAACATAACATACACACTTAATATAAAGAAGCTTTAGGAAGTGATAGTCCTAAAAGATTTCCTTCCAAATGGATAGATATTAGAGCTGGTTTTGCAAAATCTTGTAATGATCAAAAAAGTCAATGTAGTTTTGAACCCTGAACTAGATTTGGCTGTGGTTTGGTTTAAAAAAACAAACAACCAACAGAACAGGTTTTTAATCAGAAAACACTAATCCATTGAAGAAGCAATGTTTTAGTAGGAATGTGGTAGATGAGGGAGAACTTTTGGAAGAGATTCCATATATCTAAGGTTATTCTTTCTTATTGACTGATGGTCATGACGTACTACTGGGCTATGAAAAATTACAGTTAAAGTCCTTGGTCTGCTTCCTCTTGCAATCCATACTCCTCAGTGAGTACTGGAGCTGCTGGACCTGATTCATGCTGTGTAAATTATTTGCTGGAAAAGGAACTCAGAGCTGGGTTTTCTCCTTACTGGGTGAGTGGTCTAACAACGTGGCTGTAGGCATCTCTGCCTCTTTCTATGTTTACGAAAACTGGAACAACTCCTGTAAAAGAAACAGAGATCTCTGTTCCACACTAGCCTGGGAAATCACCTGAAATACATAAAAGTTGGGAGATAGGGGGATGACAGCTAGGGCTTTCAATGTGGGTCCTCTAATTATTGTCTCCTTTTCCATGAGGAATATCATCTAAAGAGTTTATTATCGTTTTGGTTCAGAATGCAATCTTTCTTTTATGTCTGGGATTCGATATGTTATCTACCTCTCCTGTCCTTTGCATTTGACCAGAGCTCTGAGTTTCCTTTCTCACCAGCTTTATTGTCGTGGTTTTAGGCTGATCCAGCAACTAAAACTCGCACAGTCTCTCCTTCTCCAGTAAAGTAGAGAGGAGAGAAAAAAAAAACACAAAGGGACTGAGGGTTGAGACAAGAACAGAGGGAGCACCCACCAACCATGGTCCTGGGCAAAGCAGACAGGGCTTTCTCAAAGCAAAACAGTTTATTAATGATTACTTAGAAGGACAAAGGGAAACAAAACCGATTACTCGAGAGGACAGAAAGAAACAAAACCAGATTTTAAAACCGACACCTTCCCCCCCCCGCTTTCCTTTTCCTGCTGGCTCTACCTCCTCCCCCCAGCAGCACAGGGGGCAGGGACTGGGGGAGTGCAGGTCAGTTCATTCCGTGCTGTTACTGCTGCTTCTTTCTTAAAGGAGGAGGAGTCCTTACACCCTTTTCCCCTGCTCCAATGGATCCCCTACCCATGAGGAAAAATCCACAAACTTCTCCAGCGTGAGTCCAGCCCACTGGAAACAATCCTTCCCCACAGATTGCTCCGGTGTGGGCTTTACCACAGTCTCGGGTACTTAGGGAGCTGTAGCCACTCGCTCCGGCGTGGGTCGTCACGCAGACTCCAGATGCCTCTCTGCCTTGCCGTGCACCCCAACACGACCATCCTCAGGCTCAGGCATCTTCTCCCCACGGGCTGTGAGTGGGTCTCTGCTCCACCGAGGCCGTCCTGGTTGCAGGGGGGCCGCCTGCCATCTCACCATCAGCCGCAGGGGAAACTCGGCTCCGGCACACCTCCTCCCGCTCCATCCTCACTGACCTGCTGTCGATGCGGCTGTTTCTCTCAGATCTCAGTCCTCTCCAGGTGAACTCAGCCCAGTGGGCACCCCCGGAGTGGGGTGCCCCCGAGTTCCCCAGCTGGCTCCACCGCCGCCATTCTCCGTGGGCGGCACTGGCCCGACACAGGCAGCTGCCCGGCCCGGGGGCAGTGCCCTCCTCCCTTCTCTCCTTGCTCCTGGGCAAAGCACCTTTTCCGGTTCCTTTGTCCTGACTTAAATAGGGCAATTCGCAGAGGTGCCCTATTGGCTCAACCCCGAGGGGGATGGCAGTCTGATCTGGTGGCCAGAACTAAGCCTAACCCGGTTCCAAAATCGGGGAGGTCGCAGGGAGCAAAACCCCTCTCCTGCCACCAGAACCACCCCCCCCTCCACATCAAACCATGACATTTATCTATCGTCATTTTGTGGTTTTTTTTTTGTGTTTCCTAGACAAATTGTTTCATAAATCAGAATTTTGAATGAAACTTAACTTTAGTTGTCAATCCTGAGTATTGCAGTGATCAAGAAGATGCTTTGCATTAGTCTTGATGGCAGAGTGTGTATGTAAAGGTGTTTTTTTTCCCTTTTCCTCAGCCTAGCATAAGGTGACAATGGAAAGTTTATTTTCCTCTGACTGCTAACAATCCACATGTTGATGCCTGATAGGAAAAATAATCCTCTCAAGGTTACCATATTTTTCATATGTATACACTGTGGGTTATCTCTGGCTTGAGAGTTTTGTTTGTTTTTAAACATGGGCCAAGTCAAACTGCAGTTTAGCAGCAGTGTGTATTGTGTGTGCAGGTGTAACAGGAGAGAAGTTGGTTTTTACTGCGTTCTGCTCTGGGGCCCCTAGCATAAGAAGGACATGGACCTGTTGGAATGAGTCCAGAGGAGGGCCACGAAGATGATCCGAGGGCTGGAGCACCTCTCCTATGAAGACAGGCCAAGAGAGTTGGGGTTGTTCAACCTGGAGAGTCTCCAGGGAGACCTTCTAGCAGCCTTCCAGTACTTAAAGGAGGCCTACAAGAAAACTGGAGAGGGACTTTTTACAAGGACCTGTAGTGACAGGACAAGGGGTAATGGCTTTAAGCTAAAAGAGAGTAGATTTAGATTAGATCTAAGGAAGAAATTCTTCCCTCTGAGGATGGTGAGGCACTGGAACAGGTTGCCCAGAGAAGTTGTGTCTGCCCTGTCTCTGGAAGTGTTCAAGGCCAGGTTGGATCAGGCTTTGAGCAACCTGGTCTAGTGGAAGGTATCCCTGCCTGTGTCAGGGTGGTTGGACCTAGATGACCTTTGAGGTCCCTTCCAACCCAAACCATTCTATGATTCTACGATTTATTCCACAGTTCTTTCCTTAGTAGTATCTTTGTTTCTTGTGGCTTGTTCACTCTGTAGATATGAGTTATCCGTGAACTTTTTTTTAATAAGAACTTTTTAAGGGCTCCAAGTTACCTGAAGCAAAGGTTATATATGTGCAAATACAGTGTTATTATTCTAGACCTCTGGGATATTATTGCTCTACAAAATATATGGAGGCTAATAGAAATGGCTGTTTCGTGACGTACCATGTACTCTTTGTTACTTTGGGACTATAAAACTTGATTTGCTTGTCAGTCTAAGCAGACCTAGTACACAGTAAACAACTCATGTAGTAAATTAAGGTGCCCTGCACTCACCATAGAAGTAATTTTCAAACAAAATATATATCGTGTTCAGTTAGGAGAATATGTGCTAAATATCCCCGTTATAAATCACGAGTGAGAATCACAGAAGAGTGATTAGTCAACTTGCGTGTGTTTTTCCATTTATATTGCCCTGTAAAAGTAAATAGTTATTTTTCATTTCTTTATCATGGTTAGTTACAAGAAGATCTATTGACATGGGATTTACCAGGAGCCAGTAACTTTTCATATTGCTGATACTTTCAGATTTCTAATTTTAATTCCTACAGAACACAAAAACAAGATTAGAAATTTATTTCCACCGTCTCCCACTCTCCTTCTTTACACAGAATATCTCCATGCATAACACAGTTGGAGGAGCAATGGCCGGACCTGGATCTCACCAGCTGACGAACACAAGGATGCCAAACCATGACACCAGCGTTGTGATTCAACAAGCCATGCCATCTCCACAGTCCAGTTCAGTTATTACGCAAGCACCTTCCACAAATCGACAGATTGGGTAAGCGCATTTCCATTTTCTCATTTTTCCAGTTCTCTGGCTCCAGCAGCTGCATGCAGGACCAGATGTTGTCCTTGTGGTTCTTGAGGTTACAGAGTTTGCACTTGATCCTGCCAGCATGCAGCAAGGACCCCTGCAACATGTGTGGCAGACTGGAGGGGAATGGCCAGGTTACTACATCTACCCCAAACCTGGCACTTTGGTTCAAAATGGGCAGAGTGCTGTACTTGCAGGGACGTCCTGCTTTCTCCATCCAGTTTTTTGGTTTTGTCTGCTTACCTTCAAAGTTCATGTTGTTTCTATAACTGCTCTGGGAAGAAAGACAAAGTATTTCTGAAGCTGATCCTTTCACTTCCTTCAACGGGAATTCTGGGTGAGATCGGGCTATTTTCTACGTACTCTGTTTAACTGAGGAACGCTAGAAGGCAAAATAAAAAGAACATCAAGATAAATTGAGTTTGGCACAGAGACTTCTGTGAACAGTTGCTCAATTTGTGATGATGGATCCATATTTATTCCCATAAATTGACAGTATGGATGCTTATTGTATTGGCTTGAATGCCAATTGTGTGCTCACGTTTGGAGAACTGTGTGAACAAAAACATCCGTGTTTTGTACACTGAGTTACTTCCAGCAAACATCAGGTCCTTGTAAGTCACAATAACTTGTTTCTAATTATGGAGAAACTGCCCAGATGGTTTGAGGGTACAGTTTTTTGTCACACAACTCTGAGAATTTGGGGGGTTTTATGCATGAAAACATATGGATAAAAAGACAAATCAGTGGACCGAGAATGAAGCAGCAGTCTAGATTCATTATCTGTCATTTGTAATTTGGTCGCATCCATTATATGATAAGTGCAAAAGCAGTCTCTGTCCCCAGTCGTTGTCTAAATAATTGATGAGCAGCTTGCCGTCTCTTCAGAGTAAAACAAAAAAAAGTGAAATCCTGGCATTGAAAACTCAAAATCCAGTTAATCTTGAGTTTTCTTTCAATATTCCTGATGACTGGGGCAGGATATAGAACACAGGCTCTCCATCTCCCAGTGCCATGGTGGCAGGGATGGCCCGTGGCACTGACCGCTCTGTAAGGGTTACCCAGCCACGCACAGAGGACGAGTTCCATCTACTGCCCCAGTTTTGTGCTTCTGGCAAAGTTCTACTTTCCTTGATGATACTACTTCAGGATTTGATTCTTGATATAGAAATCTGATAGTATGGGTCAGGTAAACATATCTGATAGATGTGCCTTTGTATATGTTATAGAGAGACAAAGCACCGTGTTTGCTGAGGTTGTACGTGCAATACCGTTCGCCTGTGAATTCAGGAAAGTTGTTGTCTTATATATGTCTCATTCTGTTCAAAGACAGGAGGCTGGAAAAGTGGGAGGGAGGAAGAAAAAGTGTTTTTCAGTTTTAGAAAGAAAAACAGCTAATGTCATTATTTTCATTAAGGATGATTAAGCTGCTGTTCAAATTGTAACTTAATAGGTCTAGTGGTAATTATGATCCTAATTAAAAACAAATAAAAAACCCAAACAACTTTTAATACTCAGTGGTGCGGGGTTTTATGTGAGACTGGGCTTGGCTTCCAAACAGTCGTTTCTATATAATGAGAAAAAAACTGCATGTGGTTTTGCAAGACCCTGTCACTCAGGTTTTAGGTTTGCGTTGGTTTGGGGCCATGATGATTAGAATCTCCAGAGTTGGAGAGGTTGAGGATAAAAAGGCCTATTTCCTAGTTGGTGGCAAGTGTTTCATTTGGGAAACTTTGTCATGACATATCTTAATTCTCCCTTGTGATTGAATCACACAAATGTTTCCTAAGTCTGAGTCTAAAGCTGCTCTACTGGGAGGCAATTGTCAGCATTTTAGTCTCTGTGTGAGTTGGTGTGTGAATGAGACTTATGGTGTGACCTCCAGCATACTCTGTTCCCCATTCTTTCCTCTTCCTAGGAGGTTTTGGTTTTTGTTCATGGTGTGTCCTAGGAGATAATTGCTGCCTTTTGGACTTCATCTACTTGCCAAAGTGTTGAGCATCCTTGTTTGTCTTCTTTTCCTTCGGTCTTTTCTCTATGGTGCCCGTTTTCTTTATTCAAAGAACATATCTTGTCATTTCCATTTATCTTCATCTTATCCTTCTAAACGTGCTAAGAATTATATCCAAGACTCATTCATGAGGAATACAGACTGGACAATGGTTTCAATATTAGGCAACTGAAGAAAAATCCAGATGGAGTCAGAAAATGTTTGAGTTCTGCAAAGTTTGGTGGTTTTGGTTTGGCCATACAAAGTTGAGATGGTTTAGCTTTTTAAGAAGCCCGTGTTCTGAGGTGCTCGGATCAGTGGTTTTGGGTTGGGTTCCCTCTTTTTTTTTTTAAAAAAAAAACATCTGAAGTAGCTCCAAAGGGTAGATGAGTCTTTACCATGGAGAATTGTGCCAGGGAATATGCCTTTTAATGAGCAATAAAAACAGCAGAGAGCAACTGGGTAAAACTCTCATTGAGCTAGTTCTGTAAGAGCAGGAACAAGCCCTAGAGGTTATATAGAACCATCTTGTAGCAATATTCTGATTTTTATCACAACCACAAATATTTTAGTGTCAGACTATGGCCAAGCCACCTGCAAATGTTTGTGATGGCCTTGCTCCAATGAAAACAGGGAACAGCAATGAAAGTCTTCATTTAGACCCTACTCGTAGGCTGTGCTCCAGTAACAGAGAATGGGACCCACCTGTGCCCGCACACAGCTCGTTTCATGGTGAGGAGTGGGCGAGTTCACAGCAGCTGGCGTTCCCAAGGGATGTAATTTTTCCTTGCTTTCTTCTTTCCTTCGCTCTCCCTCCATCCTTTTCCCTCCGTGCCTCTCTCTTTTTTTTCCTATCCCCTTCTCTGGCTCTGGGGGCTCACATATAAAATGAGATATTGACACAAGGCATGAGAAAACACGACAGAATGAGCGTTGTTGGGCAAGCTTTACTGGCACAGTGTATATACACACATTGTTTCAGGTATTAAGCTTCAGCTACTACTGAACAGGCATCCAGCCAGATTAATCAGAAAAAGGGAAGAGCATGAAGGTTAATAACTTAAAAAATAAGACAGGGTGCAGTCTCACTTTCCTCGCACCACGTACCTGTTTGAGAACAAACAGCAACATTATCATTACAGCAGACTGGCAGGCTGGTATAAAGGTCCCATACAGTATTTACATGGTGAAGCAGTCTCTAACCTCCTTGCTATCCTTCCTCCCTCCCCCCCAAGCCTTTAGCATGTGGGAGGAATGCTGTAGCTAGTAACTACTTGTGCTGATGAAAAATCAGTTGAGGAACACTTAGCAGTGAAGGGTGTCTTTGGCTGCTTAAAAGCACATCATTTGGAGATAAGATACATGGAGGAAAAGCAGTAAGGCATATGGAGGAAGGGGAGAAAAAAATGATCTAAGACATACGTTTGTCAAAGGTATAGAAAGGCAGATAAGCTGAATCAGCTCAAGATATGGGACTCTGAATTAGTCTGTACAATAGCACCATTTGTCTTTTTTTAAAAAAAAAAACCTCTGTTTTTTTCAGTGACTGAGTATTCAGCAATGTACATGAAAATTATGGTCAGACAAATTGGTGACAACACAGTACACTGGTTGCTTTATCTGGGCATGGATTTTCCAAGGTGAGATGTCTTTTTCAGACCAGCAAAGACTGTAGGTGGCTGCAGCCTTACAGAGCTTTCCTGAATAAAGTAACCTGCTGTTTTTCAGACTAGCAGCAGACATAACTAGTAATTATTCCAACTTGAAACTCACTGGTGTAGCTCTGTAGCTGAACGAGAACACAGGAGGATCTGGAGTAGTCGCAGATCCAGCAAGTTTTGAACGCTGTGCTACATGGAGAGGGAGACATGAGTCCAGTTTCAGTGAGCTCAGGCTCCAAAGTGGACATAGAGCACTAACCATGTGATGTAGATTATCTGTTTTCAAAGTGTGGTAGGGCATTTTAATCAAGATAAGATGTTTTTCTGGCACAGCATCAGAAGGGAAAAATTGCAACCACATTTGGTGAAATGGAAGCAGGTAGAAGAAGGCAACAAGAGGATTTGGAAGATGCCTCTGATGCCTTTATGTACCAAAGAATCACGGTACCAGTAGAAGGACAGCCTTTCAGTCCCTACATGCAGCATTCATTTTAACACCTATGTGCTTCCTTCCTGTTCCTCTCTCTTCCCTCTCGTGATGCCATACCTCTCTGTTTTCAGTTTATCATCTTTTCTTGGGTTTGAATGCTTTCCAAACAGAGGGGTATAGGAAATGGAGCGGTCATGAAAATGGCGTGTAATAGGACTAACAGAGGTTTGGTGACACAACAAAGAGAAGACTCTTTGTGACTGGCCTTGGGCATTTGGAAAATGAAAACCACTTCTCAGCTGTAGTCTTAATCTGAGGGACCTGAGATGGCAGAAGGACAGGGTTCTTCTCTGGCAAACAAAGGAGTTTTGCCATAGTAGCAAGCTGTCTGAGACTACAGCTGCTGGTGGAGTTCTCAGAGTATCCTGCTATCATCCTTTATAGCTTGAGGATACAGAAAAGACTCCTGTAAGTGATGTTCATGGGCAGAAACCCTTCCAATAATGCAGCTTGTTCTGGAAGGCACTTGGGATAGGCTCGTAGCTCAGAAGAGTCTTTGTACATGCCAGAGAAAGTCTGTCTTTAAGTTCCTAGTAAGTTGGAGGAGTGCAGGGCATCAAAGAGGCCATGGAATGATGTGCTTTCATTAAATTCAAAGACTGGTTCCCTTCCCAGGAAACCTGGGATAAAAGCCTCTGTTCCAACCCATGTATTTGAAATGAAGCACCACAGTATGTTGTGAGATGAGAAGAAATACGCAGTGAGACATGAAGCATCAAATGACCTCTTGCTTACTTTATCAGGTGTGTTCCATAGCCTTGATTGTGCAGGATGTAAGAACATCAGTTAGATGACTGGAAGAGGACGAGAAGGGAGAGGTGGGAAGAGAAAGCATCTGACAGTGTCGTTCTGTCCAAATTTATTTTTTTTTCCTCTGGCTTTATACTCAAAGTCGGGCTTTATTCCCTGTTTAATGCTCCTGCTTCTTTTTCTTCTGTTTATGCTAAGACATGTGTTTTGTGGTCCCTTCTACTACACTGACCTCGGCCAACCTTAACATGAAATCCCATCACGCCACAATTGCACAGCAGCCACAAGTCTCTGGGAAGCTCAGGTGAATTACCTAGGAAATTATTACGAGTAAACTATTCACAGAAACAAGTCGTCTCATAGCCTACGGCTAATAGACAAGATAGTGTGGGAGAAAAACGAGTCTGATAGATGGATCCTCAAAGCCGTTTCATTCCTTTTAGCGAGCTGCTGCCCAGGTCCACGCGTTGACCTGCAGACCAAACCGTGCCGCTCTGCGCATGATGTTTGGAAGCTCTGCCTGCTCCCCAGCCTCCCCTGTTGTTGTTTGCATCGGCATGTTCAGGAGCTGCTGACTCAATCTCTCCTGACACTGCTGAGTCAGGAAGAAAAAAAGCAAACAGCACAGACACAGAACAAAGGGGCAATTGTTCACAATCTCTCTCTTCTGTCCCCATCCACATGCTGCCGTGCCTTCCCAAAAATTCTTTCTTGCTGTAAAGGTCTAGGGAGGGATTGGAAAGTACTGACATATATCATGATGACTTTCAGAGGACTGAAAAGAGGATCATTAGCCAGGTAATAAATAGCCTGTCAACCAAGAATGGAGACAGTTTAGTGTGGTTCTTATCTGACTTGAAGTCAACTGTTATCCTGAAAGTTATGCGCTTGTTATACATGTTGGTTAAATTTATTAGTGAATGCAGTACCTTATGCCTCACACTTTCTACTTGACAAAAGCTCTAAGCTTATTAGAAATGTTGCTTGCTTACAGCTTGAGCACCAAAAAAAAATAAAATAAAGAATTAGGGATATTGTGTGACTTCCTAACTCTTACTAGGATTGTTGTCTTTCATTATGAAGAGAAACCAGCCCCATCCCGCTCTCGATGGTTGTTTCAGATAGGCAGCGAAACCACACTCAAGCCAATTCTTATATAAGAGGTTTCTAAGAAATGGATCATGATGTTTATGTTCTGGAAAGCTTGTCCCACCCAGGGACTATAGGAAAGCAAGGTTGGAATAGCACACTGCACCCATAACTGTCTGAACAGAAATAGCGAGCTTTCATAGGCATAGGTTGGCTCTCACATCAGAGTAAGTCATAAATAGGACTTAAGTATGATATACAGAACTTGGAGAATACAGCATTGATTGCTTAATTTTAGTGGTTGGTATCTCTTCCGTGCCTCTCATATATATATATAATACACACTGTATAAATCTTCTTTAAAGGTGTCATCAAAATTTATAGTCTGAGCTTCTGATTTATATGACTCTCTGAACTAAAACAGATGTAAAATCATTTTCGGATGGAAGAGGATCTCAGAGTTGCAGTGGGTTTGATGCGACAGATGAAGCTTTCCTAGACCAGAAATGATCATTAGAGCTCTGCACAGCCAAATCGCATAGCTCTGCTCTTCATCACTGGGTTGCACTTAACATGCCCTGATGCATGAGTCCAGCGTGTGTTTTATCCAAGTGTCAGCCTGTTTGACAGGTAACTAAGCTGCAGTAAAACACTAACTCAAACAATATAGACTTTGTTTGGTGTAAGGCCTTTTTTTTTTTTTTCTTTCTTTTCTTTTTTATTTAAGAGAGTAATTTGCAGATTCCAGAGAAAGAACAGTTTTTGGGATGCTGCCTCACACCATGCCTGTTCAGAGAAGGGCTTAAATGTTTGCTTGGGGTGTTGCAATGGCTATAATGATGGAGTAAAAAGTGAAGAGCTTTATGTGAAAAGAACTCTGATGAAAATTTAGTTGCTTGCTAAGAAGTTATGTTTGTTTCTGTTTCAATAAGGGAATTGGCATTGATTTGATGAATAGAAACCACCTCAATTTTACATGGTTTGTCTTGCCAGCGTATTTTTTGAACACTTTCAAAAGGATATGAAAACATACTATAAGTTAGTAAACTGTTAATTTTTATTTTTCTCTTTAAGATGATACCTGGCTGAAAACCAATGACAGTAGTGCAGAGAAAAATGCCTAGGGGAAAACACAGAAATTATAGACTATGAGTAAAGTGTATGGATCCTAGTTTACCACCTATAAAAGCAGGCTTCCCTATTAATTGATGAGTTGAGTTTTAGAAGTCAGTGGTACAGTATGGTCACATGTAAGGCAAATATATGGTTTTGTTTATACTTATGAATAGATCAAATACATATTTGAAAAAAAAACCCAAACCAAAACCAAAATGAAGACCACAAGAAACCCCAAACAATTTAAATCAAAATCATAGATAAATCTAAGATGACATCACCAAAATGACTTCTTTTAAACAAATGAAATTACGCTTGATTTAGAGGGAAGAAATCATTTAAATAAATCTGTCATTTTGGAGAACTTCTAGCAAAGTTGCACATGATAAATCATAATTTCAAATTCTCTTAGCAATGTTTAGTAAGAAATTGCAAGGAGCTGGTGACTAGATAGAACCTGCAGGTAGATTGAGAAGTGTTCATTTTGATAAGTGAAGGAAGAGCGTTCCTTAGAAGAAGGAACAAATTGGAGAGTGTGTTTTAGAAACATTTGCTGCTATGAGCATCTGTATTCTGCCAACAGAGACCTTTATTCTGAGCTCACATAAATGAAGTGTAATTTTGCCAGTAAAAGAAGGGGTTGTATTACTCCAGTTGTAGGATCCAGGTCCTAATTGGTTTATGAAATGAAGGGGGCAATCTTTGAGCTATTACCAGCTTCCTCTGCTGCAAGTGAAGTGAATCACAGCTGTTCTGATAGGGTCCATAAAAACTTGGCGAGGTAATAAAATGTTTTCAGTGGACAATTCTCCAAATGAGTGAAATCCAAATCCCTTGCTTATTTGACAGTCTTTAGAGAATTGTATATACTTCCTGGGGAAATCTGATTTATATTATGTTACTTTTATCTAGTTGTTTAACCATGGCATCCAGGCTGACCGGTGCTAAAAATGTAATGGCTCAAAGTAGCATTCTTACTTTTTTTTAACCCTACAAATTGAAATATGGTGTGTACATATCAAACATTTGATATAAGAAAAAATTTTTGCCTGTTTGTTTTCTACCTTTTCTTGCCTATGTCTTTGTACTTTTCTGTCATCGTCATCCCCTCGCCACCCCTGCTCTTTTTTGTGAGATAAAAAAAACAAAGGCATGGTTAGCATCAAATGATTCTAGATAAAAATTCTGCTGGTGCTTCTAGTTCCATATTTTCTTTACTGAAAATGATAGCTTTGGTCTTCCTAAGTTTTCTTCAAGTAACTGAAATTTTTTTAGACCTGTTCAGAAGTCATGTATGTTAATCCTGATTTAGCAGAGAAGTTGTTCTGAGTAATTTGTTCAGGTCGTGGTGGTTTTGAGAGTGATTAAGTACATCTAATAGTCCCTGAATATTCCTGGCGCAGGTTCAAGTACAACCCGACATTTGTGGTATCATTGTGTATGTTGAGGAATTGAGGAATTCACAGTTTTCCATAGGGACCATTCAGTGTTTGTTTAGAATTCTGTTGTTGTTCTCAGTATTCCTGGTATTAAACATTTTTATTTAGGGCCTGAATATCTTTAAACATATGTTTTTTTTTTTATTATCCCTCCCTCTCTGAAAAATGTCTATGATTTCCCAGGCAAAGACAGGATGACCCCGCCTTGAAAGAATACAAATAAAGAACATAATGAGAAGTTTCTTAGAGAGTAATGAATTGGGTTTTCAGGATGGTCAAATCTCAGCTGATTGAGCTTGAAGCTCACACTGATGTGAGAATCCATTTTCACATCTGTAGCTGGGCATTTAATAAAACATATCATTGAAGGCTTCTTCCTTTATATTACTCCTCGTATGGCAGATGTTGCTTGTTATATTTTAGATAGACTGCTGTCTCTGGTGTCTAGAAAGCAACCATACCACTGCACTTCAGTTGCAAGGTGCTGTCTCGAGGGGGGCTTCCACTTTGAAAGCAAGTGCTAGCTACAGTTGAATATCTGGCTTCCTTTTCTGACAGCTGGTTTCTCATACCATGTGCCCCTGGCTTGTAACATGCAGTAGGGTTGTCCCACGTGTTGCGTACAAAGATGTTTGAAATGCACCGATCTGAATGGTGATGCTGTCCTGGGGCACCTGGGCAGAGCTGCGTGCAGCAAGCTTCCCTGACATACTCACAGGTAAAGCTCGTGTTCTCAGCAAGTGTTTTTGCGTTATTGCTGAAAACTGCCCTTGGAGAAATGACCTACTGACTTAACGTGCTTGAAGGAATCTCTGTTTGGATATGCTTGACTTCATTAGTTCATTATTGCCGCAAGTTGTTGATGTCACTTTTTTGGGCAGCAGATATAAATGAGCATTATGAAAGTGGGCAAAAGGCAGCAATAGTTTTTAGATTTTCAGTTGAACAAGATAATCTGTTAAACTCAATGGGCTGTTATGGGTGGCTGATCCTGGATGAAATACTGCTACAACAATTGAAGAAATGATCTGGAACTGGTAAACAAAGGAGACCAAATTTGAACCAATTTCTTATTATTTCTCTCAGATATTAAACTAAGTGTACACTGAAGATACATGGTCAGTAGATTATAAAATCAGAGCCGGTTAAGACATGCACCAAATGGAAGGGTCACATGGAAAACTTTACCTCTTTACAATTAATTTCCTTTCTAGACTGTTTTAATTTCTTCTTTCTCTGCAGTTCATTCCAGGACCAGAGAGGGAAGAGACCTAGAATGCCTTTGATTTTTTTCTGAAGTGCGGGGAAATAAAATAGGAGGCAGAGTAGTATTTCTGTTGTGAAGTAGCAAAGAAAGCTGAAAGAAAGCAGTTACTGAGTTCCCTTTGTGCCATACTAAATGGATGTGGAGAAAGATATGGATTCTGGGCGCCACAACAGGGAAGAAAATCCATACTTGCTTTCAAATTTTCCCCTGGCTTTTATATACTTCTATTGTTCGAATAAGAAATTTGGGACTCAAAGGATTTATTCAAAAATCTATATAAAACATAATAGGCAAAGTTCATTCCAGAAGCCATCAAGTGAAACTATATTTCTCTGTGGGGAAAGCTGGGGTCCCTTCCAGTCTGGTCTTTTTCTGTACGCAGCCTAGTAGCGTGGAGCTTTTGTTTGCACGTTAATGCAACATCAAGGTTTGTGGGGCCCTAACTCCTATAAAGCAAATGCTACAAACAATATTGGACCCAAGCAGAACTTACAAATGCAGAGGGAAGCAAAAACCCATATATAAAAGAAAATGGATTGAGAACAAAAGCAAAAAGCCACATTTCAAACCTCAAAGGGAAAAAAAAAATCAACTTTTGTTTTGGAGGAAATGTCCTTGGAAATGTTCACTTTTCCTTATGACCAAGTTGGGAAGCTGTAAGATGTGTATTTGAAGACAGTGCAAATGACTCAAAGACAAAAAAAACCCCTATTCCATGTTGACAATAAAAACCTACCACTGAGGTATACATTTCCTTCTTACTCTTCCTGCTTGCCCATTATACGAACAGGAAAATAGAGGCACTCCTGCCATGTTTACAGGCCCTGCCTTGTTATTTGTATGATGGACAGAGAGCTAAAAGCTGTATTGCCAACACTGCTTATTGGAAAAACCTGGAATTAATTAAGGGACCTTATTTGTTAGTGCTTGTAAGTTCACTGGTGGAAATTATTTGGGAGGACAGTTCTACCAGTACAGAACAGGGCTCTGTAATACAACTGTAGACAGATGACAAAGGCAACACCACCTTTGAGGGAATAGGATGAAAAATATTCATCTAAAAAAAATTACTACATTGGCTTTGAAAGTCTTTTTTTATTTTTTTTTTCTTCTAGTGGGGAAAACAGAATGTAATTTACTTGAACTAGATGATGACTTGTAATGTTTTTACTTGTTACTGATTTTCTTAATTGAATGAAACTTATGAATTGCAGTGGAAGTTTCAGTTGAGTAATTTTCAATATTGGGTTATGTTATTTTATTACTGGGTCTGCTGAGTGTTCCTTTCTATGGTGTCTTCTTCCAAGAACTATGGGCACTGTGGGTCTTTTTCATGTTACTTTTTCAAAATCGAGGCTATGCGTTCCAAAACCAAGAAAACAACCCAGGCAAAGCAACTTCTAGTATTTCAGCACGCTGTTCTCTTTCTCCCTACATTTCTCCTGCGCTGTCTGCTTAATTCCAGATCTGCTGCCACAAGCTGACACAGGTCTTTGTTTACAAGTTGGGTCACAGGATGAGGTGCGTATGCCTGTTGTACAGTGCCTTCCTTCTTGTTGCTGCTTTTCTGGATGGGAAGCAGCAGTGCTGTTGTTTCACTCCAGCAAGGCATATGGCACAACACGGTGCAACAGAGAGGAGAGTTGATGAGTAATTGATGAGTCATTGTCATTGAGGCAATAGAATGTATTGTCAAAAGAAGAAAAAAATACAATCTGAATAAGTTCAAGATCAATCTCTGAAGATTTCAGGCTTTGTTACAATTTCTTTTGCAGTTGCTTCTGAATCATGTGGTGTGTGTTGGATGCGTTCTCTGTTTTGACATTTGCTGTGACAGTGCGAGGCGTACATACGTACACATGCTCCTGCTGTGGCTTTAGGATATGTGATTGCTTATGGTTGCACATAGATGCTCTCTTTCCCTCCTGTTCTCTAGTTTCGCAGATTTGCAAGGGCACATGATCTTTTACTACAGGTTGTGACATTTCCACTCCCAGTTCAATGGTGGCTCCAGCGTTCTAACTTGCAGCCTAAAAATGAACTAGGCTAAAGGGCCGTTACTGTGGAGAATAAAGCCGTGTACCGTAACTGAGGGTAATCAGTTTGGATCACATTCGCAGATTCTTTGTATTAGCTTTATCAGGTCAGGCCATCAGAGAGCAGATAGACAGGTAAGACCGAAAGACCTCTGAACCCAATTAAAGTTGTACCACAAAGAAATCAAATTCATGTGGTTTACATTTCAGAAAGTTACATTTGGTGGGCTGTACTTACTTTTATTCTGTAACCTAATGCAGACCATGTGAACATTTGAAACGCTTTTAACAGTTAAACCAGCTCAAATAACACAGAACCAGAGCAGCAATAAAGAATGAATTAAGACTGATTGCAACTACAGCCAAATTTTTTCCTCTTAAAGAAATATAAATGAGTGATAGATTTAAAAACTACCATGTATATATAGTAATTTTGTCTTCAGCTTTTAGCATGGCAATAGCCATTCTTTTATCTTTTAAAATAAATGTTTGGTTTAAAAAACAATCCTAACCCACAGTCCTTTATTTGCAGAGTTTCAGGGTGAGTTTGGATGTGCTGTGGAACCACTGATATTGTCATCGATGCACATAGTTTGGGGATTGGTCATACAGATCTGAGATAATCCTGAGGAGCTGAGATTTTAAGTACTTGGCACTGTAAGAGCATGAGTATGTAAGGATAAAAAAATAGGTGTTTTAGTTGCAGTCCCCTTTCTTAAAACCACTAGATGTGTGTGCAGCTTTTAGTTCGCAAACACTCCTTGCTTGCTGACATTAGATAGGCCTTATGTGTGGAGCAAATAGAGGTTCAACTGGTGCAGAATGGGATATGTTCAGTTTCTCTATTTGCTGAACAAAGAGATAGAGTGAAAGTCCTGAAGCCTCCAGAAGACCTGGATGGAGGTGGACAGTGCCAAATGTGCCCTTGCATTGCATCTAATTTCAGGAAAGTGACATGATTTACATCCAAAGGGGACAAAATGACTGGCTTAGTTAGCACCAGGATCATTCAATGGATCAGTTTCCTCATTTTTGCTCCATAACAACAATTTTATCTAGGTGGTCCTGCTCCGGCAGGGGGATTGGACTAGATGATCCTTTGAGGTCCCTTCCAATCCCTAATATTCTGTGATTCTGTGTCTCCCAGGACTTTGGGAGGTCTTCCTGGCATTGGGGAAAGAGATCAGACCCACAGATCTTGTCTGTGTTATGTTCTCTCCTGAAGGAAGAACTTCCTAGGGCCCCAACCCTTTCCTAGTATCTTTCAAGACACCGAAACTCAAACCTCATGCCATTCTGCTTTTTGGCAGAGAGCCACCTGGCTATCAGTAATGGAGCCCAGCTTCCTGGCTCTGGAGCACGACTCCTAGCCTGCGTGGATATAGCTCGTTTCCCTCAACAGCTGTCCTGATGTGTCTGTGTATAACAGCTTTCCTCGCCGCTCCTCTTGTAGAGCTGGCTGGTCTTTTGTCTTTGTCCCCTCACTGCCTTTCCCGTAAGCTTTTTGGGGCTGATGTGGCAAGAGAGCTTGTTCAGGCATGAGGCTCTCAATTTGGCCTGATTGAAACCTAAGGCTGTGTATCACCGAGGTGTTTTTGTGACCGCAGTTCTTTCCATGGGCCACAGACAGCAATTCGAAAGCTGTCCTCTTCTCCCTGGGGTAAGCAACTTGAAGATCTGCTCTTGTGCTTACTTTCCAGAAGCGGATAATTAGAGAGGAAAGATCTGTGTGGATTTTTTTTTTCGTTTTTTAAAAATCTTAGTTAAAAATCTAGCAGCACACATGTTTTCTGTAAAATGATGTCCCTTGTATCACTACTCCCAAGCAGTGGCTGATGTACTGCTCAGGAAATGAAAGTGTTAATGTGAGAGGCTGGGGCTGTTTTTACTAACTCTCAGAAGTGGTGGGACTGGAAGAAAATCTACATCTGCACCAATGCACAGAACCTGTTCTCTTTGTGGGGACCAGAACTGGTGGAGTGGAAGGGGACACACTCCCTGTTCTCTCTTGCTTTTGTTATATGCTGGGCTTGACAGGGTAGTTCACGGTGCTCGCATGGAGCTAGGAAAAGGGATGCATCCTTGGAAGGTTAAAATGGGAAAATGTCTGCTACTTCTAACATTATCACTCAGAAATGAAGAAAAGCAGAAGTTCTTTAGAAAACAGACACTGCAAACAGGGAAAACACTTCAGGTCTGATTATAAGAACAACAGAAAATCCATCAAAGAATAGATCAAATCAAGTGAATGTTGGATGACAGACAGAAAGGACCATCAGAAATTCTGAAAGTGCTAGGCTGGATGTAGGAGCGTTCACTCTGGTTTCTTGTTCACCAATGATTTCTTTATGATCTTTGGCAAATTTCATAGTCTCTCTTGGCCTCAGTTCACCAACTGTAAAATATGGAAAGAAATACTCCCTCACCTTACAGGAATATTAAAAGGAATTTAGGTATTACAGGAGCAGAAAGTAAATAGGTTCCTCTGATACAACATCTTGAACATTTGATGTAATGAAACATCAGGAGTTTTTCTGAATATGTAGTTCCTTGCCACAGAAATAGAGAATGATAGTATTATGTAATCATGTCTAAAATAATGTACTGTTAATTTCCTGGAAGCTAAAATGGACTGCAGAAGATGCTTTAAACAGCATGAGAAAAATCAGAATGCTTATACTAGACTTTCTCCAGACATCATGATAATCTAGTCCCCCTCATGGCAGAGGGATTGGACTAGATGATCTTTAAAGGTCTCTTCCAACCCAAACCATTCTATGATTTGCAGAAAATAAATTGAAATAAGAGTTAATTATCAGACATATTTTGTAAAGGCAATAGAATGCTAATACACACAAGAAACATAACTACAAGTAATTTCCTTTAACTTTTCAAAATCAAGATAAAACAAGAGCTAATAAACATTAAGATTTGTTTCAAAGGAGTCCAACATATTCAAGTGTAGAAAGACTTTAATTTTCTCTTTTTTCTTTTTCAATTAAAATAAATTTGTAAATGTCCTGTTGAGTTAGACATTCACAAGCCCTGCAAACACAGATTTTTCTTTTGAAAAAGTATTATGCTTCAGTTATTTTTTCTTTTCTCATTCCAATTAATTAATTCTGTTATAGTAGCCCCCAAAGACTCTAAAACAGACTCCATTCTTTGCAAAATATTCAAAAAATGAGTTTTATGTCAAGAGAAGTACCAGCCTACAATCCTTTCCCTTGTCTTCAATCTCTCTGTTGCGTGCTTTCTTCTATCTCTTTAGAAGGTATCCATTCATTCATCATCTTTTGTGTGTGTCTTCCTTGTTTTCCCTAGACTGAGCTATGCAAACTTAGTGGCAGACAGACTCTGAGGAAGCTTTCCATTCTAATTCCTTTCCGTTAATGAAAGTTATGAAGTGCTGCCAGCATGCATACTGCCTGGAAAACAGAAGTAAAATGAATGCAATGCACTTCCCAAACCCCCTTCCTTCCATGGGGCGAGTCAGACATGCCACAGACAAGAGTGGTGCTAGGACAGCAAATGTTGGAGGCATATCCATGCAGGCTATTTAAATCAGACAAAGCGTTGTAGAGAGGAAGAGAATTAAGTTTCCCCATACATCCAAAGGGAACTCTTTTTGCTTCCCCCTAATGGGAAGAGCCTGTTGAATTCCACAAATTCCTCCATGGCCTTCAGTGGACAGTCTGTAACAGCCTTACAGGGCAGCTGGAAAGGTTATTAGAGACTATAGAAAAGTGCTGCCTCTGTTCTCAGACTAGCAAATGTGAGCTTCTCATTTGGGTGTGAGAATACCAAGCTAAAGGTGTAGCAGAGGAAATCCCTTATGCTGTACCCCGAAAATACCCAGCTTCTATGAGCAGGGACACACCAAACACAAACACTAGATTGTCCAGCAGCCCTTCAAAGTAAAAACCCTTCTAAAATAACTTCTACCTGGTGTGCTTTCTAGGCTCTTAGAACAGATTGCTCCAAGAATACTTCATGCCTTTTGGTTTTTCTAACAAGCCATTAACAGCAGATGAAGGATAACACCCTCGAAACAATTAATGCAGCCTAGGGCCTAACCAGAAAAATAATTATTTCCAAAAAGCCCTATTGACAGAACTGCTGCAGCAACCTTTCAAAGCTGCACCCACATCCGACGACAACAACAATAAAACGCTGTGCTATTTTTCTTACCTCGTAAAGTTGTCATCTCAGCACAGCTAAACGTCTTAGTTGCCACCCAGCCCGTAAACATCCTTCTGTGGGGAAGGTTATCAAATAGGTCATTGAGAAGCAGCTCTCAAATTATCTAGAGCATTATCTAGAGCCCTCAGATTTCCTGGAGCCCTTTCAATCTAGTTTAAGACATGGTTGTGTTACAAAGACACAGCTATTTCTTGGCCGTTGCTAGTCTCCCTGATTTATTAGCTTCTGCTAATGGATAAAGACTAAGTGCTCAATCTAATCTGACCTTTCAGACATGCTGGCTGTCAGAGTGCCTTTGCTGGTCACGCTGTCTATTTTACTGGTGTCCCTCTAGGAAACTGTAGCGATCTAAGGAGGAGAGTACATTCCCTTCGGGTTACCAGCTTTAATTTGGTGCCCTCCACAACTTCTAGTATTAAATGTAGAATACCAGGATGCTGCTTTTGGGAACAGGACCAAGCACTCTACTGCCCTGATCCCCTTTTTGCAGGCACCCTTTCAAAGACGTCTCCAGTCAGACAGGTAACAATCTGCGCAGCATTTACACCAGTTTGAGAACCTTCTTTAGTACCTGTCTGCCTGTAGCCGGCTGGCTGCCAGTCACTCCCTCCCCTGCTTTCTTCAAAACTGCTAAAACAAGGAGACTACACTGTCCTCTTCTGCAAATTCACTTTCAGAGGTTCTGTAATCAAGTTTTGCTGACATTAAAATGAAGATTACATAAAATACGGATGCCTTGAAGTATTAAAAAATGAAGAGGCAAGGGAAACTATCTCTGAAGATCAGCTTTCCGCATTTAAAAGCAGTGTATTCCCAGATTCTGAGTCTGCTTAAAGACTTCTCTCTCTGCACAGCCAAGTGCCTGCACCTCATCAGCAAACAATGGAAAAGAATCACGTAGCAGGATCCTGCCCAGTTCACATTTATTTAACCCTTTGTCACCACTATATTCTTTTCACCAGTCATCCTCTTTCTGTCTAAAACAGATGCTGGGATTGCTGATGCCAGAGAGTTAATCTTATTAATAGTTTCTCTGTTTATTGTCAGAGGGACTTGGTTGCACTCTCCTCTCTGGGCCGATAGGTCAAGGGATTCAAGTTCCCCACTGAGGCTTGGAGCGAATCTCAGTGCTGATTGTGCTCATTGGCCTGGGAAATGGGGAATATGCTGCACTGATACAGACCCTGAATTTCCAGTAAGACATTAAAGTGAAGTCTCTCCTATCTTTTTCAGTTACACTCCAGGTAGAAATTACTGAACACTTTCTGCATTAGGGTTTTTGTGGGCTTTTTTTTGTACCACAGTACGTAGACATGGTTCCCTGTGAAGCCCTGCCTCCATCCCCAAGGAATACTAAACACCTATATCTGCCCATCTCTGAGTGCTGCACATATTACGACACCGAAGGGAATGATAAAGTGATGCGATGTTGCTGTCTAGCACCTTGCTTTGTTAAGCACTCTTGTTTATTTAAAGTTGAGAGAAGGGAAAATGCATAAAAGAAAGTCAAGAAAAAAAAGAGAAAGGTTCAAGTGAACACATTACCTGACAGTTTTGTTTGGACTTTGTGAACCTCTGTAGTAAGATGAATGTATTGGGTATAAAAGCCAAATGTCGGCAGCTGCACTTCACTCCTTTCAAACAATGGAAAGACGTGAGTTTGTGTGCCCCACACCAAGCACTGACTCTGGAGAAAGGAGGGCAGGAAGGCTAACTCACCACACTGCCACCCAGCAGGAAAGTGTCCTTCTCCTTCCCTTATCTCCCTTAGGAGGGATGGAGAGGAGGCAGAGTTTTAAATGTTGGGGAGCGGGGCTCGTGTGCTTGAGGTACAGGGGACTGACACACTCACTCCAGACTAGCAATAAGTAAACAGATTGTGTTGGGAGTGGGAAAGAACGGTGAGTCAAAACTTGTTCATGGGATGGAGTGATGACCAAGCTCAAAAAAGGGGAATGGAAAGAAAAGGAAAAATGCTGAGAAGTTTTCTTTGGGCTTTCCCTGGAGCTGTCCCTTTGTCTTCACTAAGCGGAAGCTTCAGGAGTTCATCTCAGCCTTCCACCCACCACTCCTGTGTGCTGGGAGACGGCAGCAGAGTGGGTAAGAATGGAAAAGTGCTCGTGCTCGAGTGTTTCCAAATGTTTCACAGCCATATGCATTTATCGGTTCTCATCCTCCACCCTATCACCACTCCCTCCAACATAAAACCAGAGACTGAGCTCTGGCGTCCAGGCAGTAAGGAAGCCTTCTCCTTTTGTAAAAACCTGTGTGTCCCAGTGCAATGTTTATAAAGCACTAGGACTCAGCTAGGACAACTTGCCAAAAGGCAGTGTCAGAGAGGTGCTGAAAGAAACGTGGTTCAAAGATTTCCTGGAGAGGCAGGTCATTCAGTGTGGGAAGCAGGCAATAGTCCTTTCTGGGCTCACAAGTATAGGGAGCTTCAGCTAGACTGAAACAAAGGATTAGCAAAACTATTCTCCCACCGTACCCCCTGCCTTCAATACAAAAACAGCAGTTACTTTCCACTCCGCTCTGTGTGCAAAACAAGGCTGAAATATGATATTTAAATTATTCCCAAGGATGCATCTGCTGAAAAGGAAGGCACGAGCCAGATCCTCCCTCGTGCTTGTTCTTTGTCACAGTCTTGAATTTTGGATCATTACAAGGAGGGAGAGAACACACTAATTCCTAACACTGCTAGTGTGTCAATGAGCACTGCCATCAATCATTTACGTTCTCGCTCTTTCTTATTATATTTGGATAAGTAAAATTGCCAATAGTGCAACAAAATCAGCCAAAGCCAGCCCACAGAAAAAAGACAATAAGATTGAATGTGCTCCATTGTCTATTTCTGTACGGTACAGAAATAGTAAACCAGCATGAACGGATGAGAAGAGCTCGTGCTTAGACAGAGCCATGGCGCAACGGAAGCGGATCTTATAAATGCGGGCTGCAATGCCCCAGTACCATTTTGCTGTTGGCTACTTCAATGGGTGGTTGCGTGACCTGGTCATTTAAATGCTCTGGGCCCGAATCTGGTCTCGCTGCTGCTATTTTGTCTACTTTACATGGACACTGAGGAAAGCTGTTTATTTATATATCAATGCAAGCATAAAACAGACTTCAGAAACTTTCACTCTTGTTATTTTCAGGAAGAAAATAACTGCTGCAAACTGCTTTACAAAATGTGCATTTTCTTCTTTCAGAGTAAGCCTGTTGCCGTTGCTTGCATTACTGATAAAGGGAACAATATTAGAATAGCTATTACATTTTTGTATGCAAGATCTCAAAAAAAAAAAAAATACTGAGAATGTAAGGGCTCTGGAAAGACACCAGAGCTGGGAACCCAAACTAGGGTACTCCTTGTCACAGAATTGACCACAAGTGATTTCCTCACATATCTTGCAATTTGGGGTTCATTTAGTGAAGCCCCACCTTCCACATTCTTGCACCTGTTGGAAATACTTATTTCCCATTTTCAAGATAGTTCAAATCTTTACAATTGGAGAAAAATCTTGAAAACATGACCCATCAATTCTCTTAGAAGAGCAGAAAATGTTTGCTTGTTTTTAATCTTTCTAAGTCTAATCAAGAGTAAGGCACAAACATTAATAAAATTGATAAAGAAGTGGGTGTTCCTTTTTTTTTTGACATCTGGTTGGTTTTTTTTATAGAGGTATGTTGAGATGTGCTTTCAAGTTATGCTTTCAAGTTTTTCTCTGTGTCCATGAGGGCTACTAATGTAAGTTTTCTTTTTAAATGGAGCATTAAAGTCTTCCAGGGCCAGTATCTGAAGAAAAGCAAGACACGGTGAGGCTCATGGTAATAACACTAACATTTGAACTGAAGAGATAATAATGCAAGGCCAGGAAAGTTCTCTTATCATCTTGGCAGCACTCAGTTACCTCTTTTCTCAACATCTGTCTTGCTGCTGTGGTGACTTTCCAGCTCTACTTGTGTAGCTTTTCACGTCTTTTTCACAAGTGGCAGAACCAAACCAACTATCCCAGATGAATGATAGAGAAAATTACATTGAATAGTTTGACCTAAGTCTGAGATTTTGCAGTGCCACTCTACAGTTTTGGTATGGACCTTCCAGTGAAGTCTCTGGATTTGCTTTCCCAGTGGTGGCAGCCATCTCCTCTAAAAGGGAGCTGTGCCTAGGTGAAGGGCCACTGTCTGGATGTCTGCTTTCACCAGCAATTACTTACACATGAAGAAAATCATGGAGACTTTAGCTTGTGTTACAAATGCTTGTGCCTCCTAGCTCCTGATATTTGTGTAAGTGGAGGATGTGTGTATATTTTATGCATACACATATATATATCTAACAGTGGTAGATTGCAGTTGCAGGGAGAGGGAAGTGTAAATGATGTTAATTACTGTCAAGGTCTTTGACACAGTCCTGGAAACCTGTCTGCTGTCCACATCAGTGTGAAAGGTAGCTCGCATTGAAATCAGGCGCCTTCTTTTAGTTGTTGCTGTTGCCTGCTCTAATTAAGGAGCTTTCCACATACAGGAGATGACAGAATGGAAAAGATGGTGACCCCTGCTTTAATATGTGCTCTTTCAAAGGGAAAAGAAAAAAAAAAAAAGCTGGTAAATAATCCTTGCCCAGGCACAGGGATGGCTGGAGCAGTGCCGCCGAGCATAGCCAGCCCTTTTGGGCAGGGAGGGCCGGGGTCTGGCTGACACGCCAGCACCGGCAGGCTGCCAAGGGACCCCTGTCCTGCCTCTCCCTTGGCTGGAGGGTGATTGACTGGGAGAGTCATCAGGCCTTTGGGGATGGGAGGAAGGGAGGGAGGGAGGAATAGCCTGCTAGCAAACACATGGTGAAAGGCTTCCACCTCTCAGCTTTGGAAAAGTCTTGAAAAGTGAGGTCCCATGTGTGTGGCGTTTGCATAGTAATGCGCTAAGAAAGTGCGAGTTTGGCTGGTATATAAATTAATACTTTTTTTTTTTTTAATGGATGTATGTGTTAATAAATCTCATGTGGAGAGTTTGGAGGATAACTAACGCAGGTCTAATAAATATCTCAGTGTTTTATTGAAGAAATTATTTGGAAGTCAACTTCTTCAGCTGGTTCTTAGTCCCAGTGAAGCTATTGGCAAAACTTTTATTGGTTTCAGCGTAGCTAAGACTTCTCTGTTACACACTACATCCTTTTATGTGGAGCAAGTTGCCGTAATCAAATTTACCAAGACTATCCGTTTTTGTGAGACCTGAGCACTGGCATCTGCATTTTAAAAGGCAGTGCACCTAGAAAGAACATTTTGTGCTGAATAAACAAATTTTTCTTTGGCAGCTTCGTTTAGCAGAATTACCACGATATTTTTTTTCAAACCAATCACTTTCTGATCTTTTCTTCAGAATGTGCTCTGTGAAACACAAAATAGCACCGGACACAGGATTTTCTGGGCTATGTCACTGGTCAGGAGAATTGTTTATCAGTTCTGACATAGGGGCATAGATATTTTCTTATATTTCTTCATCTTGTCCTAGACAGATTTCCCTGAACTCTCTCTGCTTTTCTTCTCCATTCATGTCTGCCCTTCTCTCTAGCTGGAATCAGGATGTGGTTTCCTTCCAAGTGCCTTTAACGTGCTGTTTTTCCTTTGTTTTGTTCTTGTTGCTTCTTAAAAGGTTGATCAGTCTGAAAGTTAGAAGAGATGAAAATATGGGAACTAAACAATGTTATCCTGAGCAGAATGAAGCTAGATTATCGGTTTAAATTTTTGAAAATGGAAGATGAATTCTGGAAAACTTATTAAATGGTGACTTTGATAAACGTGGACAGATTTGGGAACAAGATAAAAACGTATTTTAAAGAACCAAAATTGCTCTAAAGAATTCCTTTTGAACTGCGACTGAGTTTGCCACAGCTTATTTCTTCCTCTCAAATCAGACTTCAGACCTACTCTTTCCCTTCCCCAGTCAAGGACTGGCATGTGTGGTGCTTATTGTAGCATTGGGACCCACGTCTGAAGATTGAGACGAAGACAGTACAGTGCTTCATTTTCCCCTGTCCACCACCACTGCCCATTTAACACCGTTTCCCTAACCTTAATCGTGCCCACTGTTTTGCCTTGAAACTCTAACTGGACACATTGTTTTGGTTTGCGTCTTGCTTGTCAAAAGCTTGGTGAAAGTTTTGAAATAATTTCATCATGGGCTGAAACTTGTCAGAAACAGTGGAACAAGTGTAAAACGTTGTAATCAAGACTATTTTTGAGGCTATAAAAAAAGTATGTTTCACAGGGGCTTTTCGCTCCAGACTTTCCTAGAGCTAGGTCCGTGTCCAGGCCCGATGCCGCTGAAATCGGCTGTTTCAGTTTCAGGACATCCCTCCAGGACACTGTAAGTACTCTGGGATGTGCAGACTTCACATGTTCACTAGTTCTGCTGACTTTGGAGCACTACTTACCTGCTTGCAGTGAAGTCCAGACTTCAATAACTTACTGCCTCAGTCAGAGCTGTATCCTATGGTTTTGAAAGAACTTAAGATGCGCAAACTTACTTGTGAGCAGTCTCATCGACTGAGGTCTTTGAAAACACTGAATTGAAGGATATTCTTGAGAGACTTTTGACAATGCTTTTAAGAAGTTTTTAAATTTCACTAAAAATTATTTTATTATGTTCTTAAATAACTTCTGAAAACAAATTTACTTACGTCTACTGAGCCATAACCTAGTCCTGCATTTACCTAGTTTTGATGTTTATGTAGTCACATCTGCTTCCACACGAACTAATGCGGTTGAAATCACTGTGGCTAGAGAACTGAATTTAAGTCAGCCAGCTGCTTAACTACCATCCTTAAGCAGACTATCTGCAGTAAAGATGAAGAAAGTGAAATCTTCTGCCTCCCATTGCAGGGGAACTCCCTCTGACATGTCAGTGGGGTTGATACCTGCGCGTCCCCAATGACAGCCAGCTGCTGCAGAGCACAGTGCCCTGTGCTGGCAGTGTTTTCCTCCCTCTCTGCTGTCCTTGCTTTTGTGATAGCTGAGGCAGGCTATCACTGCACAACATACCTTATCTCGCCCTATCAGTGCCAGCTCCGTAGTGCTCTCTGACCTTTTCCAGTCCTGATGTTTCTGAGCTGACAGCAGCTTAAGTCTAGCTTGTGCTGAGCTGGATTTTTTTGTTCTGTGATGATGGATGAAACATGATGTAGCTCAGCCTCTCTCTGTGCTTCTCTGATCTGCGCTGTGAATGACACTGAACTTGTCAGAGGTCTAAGAGTGTTGAATTGATTTGTAAATAGTGGGAAGAGTTATTAATAGCAATTAAATACTTTCTTAGAAACTGGTAAATAAGTAAAACTGCAGGTTTCTGCAACAGACATCACTTTGGTCAAAGAAAAATCCAGTACCGGAAATTAACTATAAGGGCTTTGTTTGTGATAGTTCCGTTTATGGCATCTACTGAATTTCTTTAAACAGAACCCGTCTTAAAATTAGACTTTTCCCTGCTTGCCCTGCCCTGTGTCAGGAGCCCAACTGCGGAGATCAGCGGCGGTTTTGTCTCCTGCAGGCAGCTGTCACTGTTGTGCTGTACCCTACTGTGCGCATCGGCCCCAGCCCGTAGCTGCTGTGTGCCCCAGCCTGCTGTCCGGGTGTTAGAACTCTCAGGGTGGGACAGGGGTGCCGGGTTGGGTGATGGCGGGTGGTGGCCATGGGCAGAGAGGAGCAGACCGGCGGGAGAACGCCACTGCCAGTTGCAGAAGAGCTCCGTCATACAGCAGGAATCTCTGCCCTGGGTGACGGACAATGCTGATTAGAAAAAGGCTAAATGTCAACATTGTTCGGAACTGGTAATTGGAAATTTTCCAAGAGCATTTTAGACACGAGACTTTGGAGGTTTTCTCCTCTCAGGCTGCTTTCCCTCCTCCTCGTCCTCCTCCTCCTCCTCTTTCCCCCACTGACCACTGTAACTCATTCTGTCAAGTACTGAGTGCTGTCCCTTCAGACCTTCAGATAAATCCTTTACAGCAACAATTTTAAAAGCTGCCGTAGCGTCTCTTTCTGTCTGTCTGTCTTTCCGTCTTGCCTTCCTCCTTACTAATTTATACGGTGGTGAGGGGAAGGTGGCCGTGCATGGAAGGTGGGGGTGGTGCAGAGCAAAGGGGTGAAAGCTGTGTGGCTTTCCATTTTTGCAGAAGTTGTTAGCACTCTGCTTAGGGACCGCGAGTTGATTGCAAACACCGCATAGCAATTTTTGCCAAAACGCTTGGAGAGGAGACCTGTGTTTTTGCTCCCCTTGTCCGATTCGTCTTAAAATATATTATTACCAACAAGGTTTAAAGAAAAATTTACTGCTGGCAAAGAGGGACCCAAATCCCCAGGGCAGAATAAATAAAATAAAAACATGAGAAGTGCATTTATAGTCTTCCTGAAAATAAGAGTGAAGTCTTAAAAAGGTTTCCTTAAAATGAAAAATGGACAACCGAGTCGCCAACTGCTGCTAATCTAAAAGTTAGTGCTTTTGATAGTGATGGCTGTGCTGCTAACTCTTTGTTAGCAAGAGTATTTAGTTGTAGGATAAGAGGCCTTTATATAACATTTGTTCCTCTGTGGTTTAGAAATTAGCCTGTATATGGAATAAGTGAGCCAAGATGGAATGTATTTTCCATTGCCCTAGTTATTCCTGTGCATGTGTGTATGTGTTGGTGTGCTTTTGCATGTGTGTGTGCACGCACTAATAGCTTTGCGGTGATGATGGAGATGATCAAGATGATACAGAATGGAAATACTATGCGATTTTCTGGAGTCAGCCTTTTAGGACTCCCTTTAAATGGGAAAGGCAATGATTTCTGGAAAGCAGGTTTGCCAGCAGGCTGCACTTAAGATCCTCAGATGGTATTTACTACAGAAACATACATATCTGTGATGTGTTTGAATCTGGAAATAATTTTTCCCACAAGGGAGAAAACACCTTGTCATAAAATATATTGTATTTTACTTGTTTATTTAGTGTTATGTCTTTCTAATAAATTGTCGACTTAGCCTTGTTTGCATTTATGTTAGTGGAAGATTTTTGCTTGAATTCAATCTAGTAAAATCAACAGTATCTAGCTTCGATTCCCAGTGCGAGATTTGTCTTACAAAGCTTGTACCGATATTTCTGGGCATCAGAAGCTGCAGCTGTTCCTCAGATGAGAGCAGCGATGCCAGTCCCAGCAGCAAGCCTGTAAAACTCTTTCTCTTCCATTAGTTGCTACTTTTTCAGCCTGTATCATACTTTGCCTGAGGACTACATCTTCCACTCTCCAGTGGTCTCCAGGCAGCAGGGACAGAGACATGGAGGTAGGATTACACCAGAATTTTTCTCCAAGTCTTGCAGAGAAGCAAGGCACACTGGTAGGGGCTGGAGCCTGGAGAACCACATGGGCAGGACTTCACAGTTCAGCTGCCGGATCTGATTTTTAAGAGTGGCTGGCAATGGGGAAATGAGGCATTCAAACTGATGAGGGACTTGCTTGTACTCTAGAAAATGGGATTATTTTCTTCTAACTCTGCTCTGCTGAAGGCAGTATTGTTTTCTACTCTTTCTTGGGAGAAGATCTAGGAGAAATCCCATTTTTTTGTATTGTTTGTTGAGCTGTCCTCTCTGCAGGTGAAATCAAGTCTTTCCCTGTGCCACTGTACGCTTAACTCACCTCACCATCTTTTTGTCAGTTGGTTACACAGTCTTGAACCGATGAATGGCTTGTGCCCGGGCCAATCTCTTGATACTATTAATAATAATCCTTTATGCAAAATTTTTATTTTTTTAATTGAAAGTACCAATAGCAATTAAGCAAACCTCTCATTAGGAACTGCAGTGGCATAAAGCCTTGGGACTAACAGAAGGAGGACTCTTGGAGAGACTGTACGTACAGTATCGCGCCGGCACCATTTGCTGATTTCAGTTATTTCATCTCAGAGTAACACTGGACATCCTTGGCAGAGTGACAGCCCAAGCTTTATTCGTTGAAACCCTTCCCAGTGCTGTGGCCACGAGAACACCCCAAGTATTTTAAGTCAACTACGTAGGTCCTATTCTTAACTTTTCATCTCATCAGATACTTTTCTTATTAGAACTTGAGAGCCTTCCCTCTAAGGTAATGATGATGTACATTAAACCTCCATGATCAAGTCCTAGCTTGTGCGTTTCTAATGTGTTATGACTGCGATCTGTACAATAGCTCTGCTCCAGCCTCGCTGGGCCATGTGACATAATGGCATTTTTAATTTCCTCCTTCCAGTCCCATCGCCTATTCACATGCAGGAAATTACTTTGTTTTTCATGTTAATTGATAGCACGACCTGTTTCAGCAATTCACCATCTCAAAGGTATGTCTGAGATCTCCAAATGACTCACTGACATAAATGCAGATGAGCTAAAGCCACTTGTGTTGCAGAAGGGCCGAAAGCCAAAGCAGAGTATCTTGATAGCCGAGATAGCCTTTTAGCCTGTGGGACCGTGAGCCCGTGGCCGGCTTTGTTAATTACCGCGTTAAAGTCTAGTGGCAAATGGTAGGTTGCAAGAGGCAGCCTGCAGGAATAGTCATGTTAAATTCATGGCCTCTAGCTCACTTGATCAATTGCAAGCTGGTAGACATTTATTTAAAATTTATACCACATGAATGTCTGAGGTAATAGGTGAATACTGTAAAGGGTTTATTTAAAAAAATATTTGACCAGTAGGGTCTTTGGAGATCAAATATTTCATTTTCAAGGGTGTCCTGAGTATTTGAAGAGGAGGAGGGGGAAGTAAAGAGGGATTTGGATAATGCGAAATACCACAGAAAGCAAGATTTTCCAAGGAAAACACCAGGAAGCTTGGTATGAGCGTTTAATGTATGCTGGAGTTTTTAAAAGGAAACATTAATGGTGAAACATGCCCTCAAAGGACAAGCCAGCAATAAATTTTGTGTCACAAAATTACCTGTCAGTGAGATTATGTTTAAATAACGTAGAATTGTTCCTGCTTCTTGAGGGGTTGGGAGAAACTTCACGGGAGAGGGTTCAAAGTATTCAGAATTATGTGCACAAATCCCATTAACAATAATGGGATTTGTGTGTTCAGCCCTGCTCAAATGGCATTGAAAAATGCGGCTGTTGGTTGTTCTTCCCCAAAGCATAGACATAGCAAGGGAGCAATGAAATCCAAAATATTTTCTCTCAAGCTTTTTTTTTTATTACCTTCCAGACACAGAGTATCTCACTAGAAGCCTCTGTGTACTGCATCATGATTAAAACTCACAGGCAATTCTCCTTTTCCCTTGGTCAGGAGTGGGGTGGGAAATAACAGCTACAACAAAAAAATCCCACCAAACAGATTCGACATGTCAATTATCTGTGACAATGGGGAACATTATTGCATAAAAATTCAGCAGGACAGTGAGCATTTTGAATCAGTGGACTCCAGTAAAAGAGTTTTAGTATCATGTTGGTTTTTTTTTTTCTTAACGTCCTTGTTTAAAAATTTGAGATCTGTGTTTTGACATATTGTAGATGAGCCTGAGTCCTTTTAAACTACAGAACAGTATAGGGCATGGAGTGCTCTAAAGGTGGAAGGCAGAGAAGAAAGGGGAAAAACATACAATTAAGACTTAAATATGACTGAACATGTTGCCATGGGATTTGATCTTATCCTATTTACAAGAGAAAACTTATGACTCATGGGTGCTAAATGATCGAGCTATTACTCATTTATGGAGAAAAAAAAATGGATACCTTTTATGGGATTTTTATAAATAATGATTACTTCCCCATATTTGTGAATACTGAGCAAAGACATGCTGCAGTCATAAAGCTCACTGTGTGCTTCGCTTCTGTGCAGACTTTTTGAGAAGTGTTCGATGTGAACCGATTGTTTCTTTCTTCAGAGTTTTTATTCTCCACGGTGTTCTGCTCATTGCCCGTGCTGAGTTGCAACCCTTATTTTACGAAATCACAGAGGAAAAGCAGGATAGGTTTTCCCAAATTCCAGATAGACAACACCTAAAGACCCTGTAGTGCAGTTTGGAATGGGCATGTAAAAGGTATTTTTTAAACTATTTTCTTCCCTTCATCCAGAGCCTGGGAGGGCTCTGCAGGGTTCCAGCACTACCACTTGCCAGTGGTCTGTTGTGGTAGTCATGATGCTGCTTAGCAGGTACTTTTCCCTAATGAAGACTTTTCAACTGTGTCTGGGGAGCTTAAAAGACATCATCCTAGCCCTGTACTCTTTTGGGACACTCCTGACTTGTTGGTTATCACCCTGTGGCTATCTGGTCCACCTTTAGTGCTGTTATCTTCTGCTGGTCAGTGTTAAGTTCAGTTAATGCTTTCTTTTATCACCACCACTGCCCTCACTCACAGGGTTGTTAAAGGGTACATAGTATAATCTGTTTCTGAACTCTGGCTTTTTGCCCTAGGAGAGATCCATGCTTTTATAATGGTATATGTAAAGTGTTAGCCTTTTGTGCTGCTAACTTTCTTATATGAGTCATGTAACCATTAATAGGAGAGAGATATCTGCATATCAGATTAGAATCTGATTCAGTGAGAGAGAAATCTGTTTAAGACTTTGGATTATGTAGACAGTCTCTGAAAAAGCTAATCTTTTAAAAAGTTTGGTTGTGCAACAGTTGGGCAGACATAATAGAAAGATGGATTATTTTGAGCAGAGCAATTGTGTATTTTAATTTTATTGTTTGATGCACAGATTGTGCTGTAACGTTTCTCCTTGGGTGGGTAGTAATTTTATGATGGCCCACAACTGGCTTCTGACTGAGTTCAAGATCAAGAGTGTTCAGGATCCTAGAGGTCAAGCCAGATTATAAACTTTGCATTTGAAGTTACGTATGTTTTCCTGGGGGAGGGTGTGTGAAGAGGAGAGGATGTGGGACCAGTGAATGCTACATTCAAATCTTGGGTTACAGTCTACCTATAATATCTTTCCAGTTATGTTTGCATATCCATTTTCTGCATATCCATGAAAGTATTTCTGAAAACTAGACAGACAAAGAAATTCATGGATGTTAATTTTTGAAGCAGCTGGCCATAGTATGGAGATAAGTTTCCAAGGCTTTACTTTATCCTCTGTAGAGAAACAATAATTGTAAAGATATATAAAATCAGTATGCTCATAAAACAAAGACGTTCCATGGATGTAGACATGAAAAAACCCTTGATCATATTAATTCTCACCACCTGCCTACTTGTACAGAGATGCATAGGGTGTATTTTTAGGTAAATTGACACTGGGTGCCAGAAGAAAGCAGCCTATACTTTGCTGTTAATTGTGTTTCTGTGCCAAACTGTGTGTTTGTGGGAGGTTATGGCTTTTAATGTACTGGGCAATAAAACTTAGTATTTGACTTGGTATGGTTCTAGCTGGCCTATGACATCCTAAGTGTTACAATAACATTCGCACATTTTAGTGGTTGCTCCAACTCCTACAACCAGTCAAGGAGAGCTACATGCTGCCCTTGACATGACGAAACTGTCCCAGCTAAAAATGAGAATTAGACATTTATATTTCCCCCTCTTTTCTGTATATATACCTGTATCATTGAATTGCAAGCTGTAGAAAATCCTTTGAAGTAAATGGAAATGACTACTTATGGGAAATGCCGTACAAAGTGCAATACATTTGTAGAGAAAAAGAGAGAGAATACTTGCAGCCTGTCTTCACTAAAAGATGTACAAGACATTCACAAGACATTCATCATTCATGTGATTGTACTCTCAGAAGCCCGTCAGCATTGCGTTCTCTTCCATGGGACATATCTATTGCCAGCTCTGTGTTTTTTGCTTCTTCTAGGTCAGAAAATGGCCACTGCTCAACTGAAGCTTGTTGCACTTGACACTCATAGCACTGACATGGTGTACTGTTCTTTCACATGTCGATACTGCTGATCATTCCTTCTCAGAGGTGTCATCCTGTTCTGCCACCGTGATGGGTCTGACCCATTTATCTGATGTGCACCAGAGTGGTGCACATTGCCTTTCTGAACACAGGACCCTAGGGGAGCTGCAGGGTCTGGCTTAGTAGTTAGGTGACAGGAGCATGTGGGATGTTTTTTAGGGAAAAATATGGGAATCAGCTGCGATGTGGGAGCTGTGAGGGCCCAGCCTTTGCATGGCAGAGCTTCACATTGTGCAAGCTGTGGGATGCCTCCATTAGTGTGATTTGGAGATGACATCCAAAATCTATTTGAGCTCAAGCGGTTTTATCAGGACGGAAAGTATTGAGGGAGCCTCTTGTTCGCTGTTGGCAGAACATCACTGTATCCATGTCATCTGTAGATCAGAGGCACTGAGAAATTATTCCTTAGCAAATGCTTTTTAGTTCTAGTATTCTTTTATTGGCACTACCCAGTGCTCAAAGAGCCTTTTTGTAAGAAAGAAGCATTAAAACTTCACACATGCTTGAACTTGAGGATATGGAGGGAATTTTGGACAGCCGCATTGTTCCTGTGAGCTAAGCCAATAAACTATTATCCAAAGCCTTCTGCTTTGGTGTCATACAAGGAAATCAGCCAAACTGCTGGACTTATCTGGCCTGTATTGGGTGTCAGATATGAACAAAATCTTAATGCCAGCTACCAGAGTCATATCTCATATCTGCTCTCAACAAGTTAGATCAAGAAAGCTGTTTTTTTTTAATAATTGTGCTCTGTGCAAGTGAACTAATGTTAATTGCATTCTGGATGGCTGTTGAACGTCACAGCTGTAACAACAAAAAGTAAGATTTTCTTTTTAACATCATACTTCAAAAGTTAAATTAAAAATTCTCTTGCAAAAATAAGGCTGTAATAAATACAATGTGCATCAATAAATGTACCAAGGAAGGGCAATCTGCACCTGATATAATAAAAGTATTTCTCACGAAACCTCCGTTCAAAGAACTGTAGCATTTAGTCATGATTGGTGACTTCTCTACAGAATTTTAGAATTCACCTATGGGATGGAATTTCTGTTATATTAATGTCCTATTTACACCATTTTAGTTTCATAAAAGATACTTCTACATGAAAATCTGGCCTGTAGAACATTTTGTGTTCTGAGAAGAATTCTTTATTAAATTTTACAGGTTCCCACAGATTCAAGTCCCTTTCATGAAATCATAGAATCATTTAGGTTGGAAAAGACCTTTTAAGATCATCAAATCTAACCGTAAACCTAACACTGCCAAATTCACCACTAAACCATGTCCTTAAGTGCCACATCTACGTGTTTTTTAAATACCTCCAGGGATGGTCACTCAACCACTTCCCTGGGCAGCCTGTTCCAATGCTTGACAACCCTTTCAGTGAAAAAATTTTTCCCAATATGCAATCTAAACCTTCTCTGGTGCAACTTGAGGCCGTTTCCTCTTGTCCTGTCGCTTGTTACTTGAGAGAAGAGACCGACACCCACCTCACTACAACCTCCTTTCAGGTAGTTGTAGAGAGCGATAAGGACCCCCCTGAGACCTCCCTCTCCTTTTCGCCAGGCTAAATCACCGCAGTTCCCTCAGCTGCTCCTCTCTGAACTTGTTCTACAGGCCCTTCACCAGCTTGTGGCCCTTCTTTGGACACGCTCCAGCACCTGAAGGTCTATCTTGTAGTGAGGGGCTTAAAACTGAACACAGTATTCGAGGTGCAGCCTCACCAGTGCTGGGTTGAGGGGGACAGTCATTTCCCTAGTCCTGCTGGCCATACTATTTCTGATACAAGCCTTTTTGGCCACCTGGGAAAGAACAACTTGGAAGTTTTAATAATTGTTAGTGTAAATATGTAGGCACCTGTTGCTTTAATTCACGATGAAGCATTCAACACTTCCCATTGTATAATTACAATTGAGTTTATGCTTAATTTATGCTTACAACAGCACAGAAAGATGCTGAATTATCCTGCAAACACTTGGCAGCATTCAGTCTACATTAAACCAAAATCCTGCTGGCCTGTCTGGCACAGATGATTCTTCCGGAAAACTTCTTTTGGGTTGTTTATACTTAACGTGGTAAAATCACCACCTGATTGAGAACTGCACTTGAGAGAAAGGTATCTGACCTTGCACCAAATTGATGTTTTAAGCTTGCTTTTGTTTTCTCTCTCTCTTTTGGTCCCCCCTTGTGGTTTTCTGAATACTTGTATATAGCTCTTCAACTAGAGACAATAATGTTCCAGTTTGTAGTCTTTGAAAAACATTCTGGATTTAAACCTGCAGGTCATACATATGAACAACTGGCTATGTTGCATGAAGTTTCCAATGCTGTTATTTATTGAGAAACTGTATTTTTTCTTATAGGTGAACACATTTAGTTATATTATTTTTAAGACAGTAATATTTTAACTACTGTGCCACAGTCCGCTGTGAAAAAACTGCAGACGTTCATGTTATATGATCTGAAAAATATCTTTGTGGAGTTAAGAGAGTGTTTTGAATTTTGAAAGTACACAGGATTCTGCAAACTGAATGAGAATGGTCTAGCGCCTTTTAATCAAGAGTCACAGAGCAGTCACATGCAATAATCACTCTTTTCTGGTAACTATCAGATGTAATAAATACCATATCATGATAAACAAAGATACAGTTTTAATGTGTTGTAGAAACAAGATATGATAACAGAAATGACTTCTCAAGTGTCTCAAAATTTGATTTCCACTTATTAAACTAAGAAAGGTGAAGAACTATTGCCTCTTAATACTGGTATTGCCTATGTAAATGGTAAAAATGGAAATCATGGAATCATAGAATCATAGAATGGCATAGGCTGGAAGGGACCTTAGAGATCGTCTAATCCAACTTCCCTGTCATGGGCAAGGACGCCTCTTAACTAGATCAGGCTACTCAAGGCTGTGTCCAACTTGGCCTTGAACACCTCCAGGGAGGGGGCATCCACAACTTCTCTGGGCAATTTATTCCAAAGTCTTACCACCCTCGTACTGAACAATTTCTTCCTAAGATCTAATCTAAATCTGTTCTCCTTCAACTTAAACCCATTTCCCCTTGTCCTATCAGCAGACACTCTTGTAAAAAGTCCCTCCCCAGCCTTCCTGCAGGTTCCCTTCAGGTATTGGAAGGCAGCTATTAGGTCCCCCCGAAGTCTTCTCTTTTCAAGGCTGAACAATCCCAGCTCCCGTAACCTGTCCTCATAGCAGAGGTGCTCCAGCCTGATTTCTGCTCCTTATACCAGAATGATTGCTACAGGAAAGGTGTAAAAAGGTGTGAGGTTCTGCAAACATGAACCAGATTATGCATCTTCTGCTAACCTCTTTGTGTGCTCAAAATCCTGCTTACACACATTACTGCCATTTTGAACAGGGACTGTATAAGACAGGAGAGGCAAATCTTTCACAGTCTAACAGGCAAGAAATAAGATAAAAGAACGACAAGGAGCTGTAGGCTAGTGTCAAAATTGGAGAGATTGCCCCCACCATGTCTCCCATAGCTCCTGCCTCATACATGCACCTCTGTGCTTGTTACATTCCAACTCCTGCCACAGCATTGCTTCTCTTTATCCTCATATCTTCAGCTTTAGCTGAGTTTAAAGAATTTTTGATTTACTAGTTACTATTCGTCATTTTTCTCCTTCCTACTATTGCTGCATTTGCATCACAGGACATTGCTTAGAAGGTGCTGGTTCTTCTCCCCTCACTTGAGGATTCATCTGTCCCTCCTCCCTCTCCTCCATGTCCCCAAATTATTACGCTGAGAAAACTTGAAAACTTGTCTCTTCTGTCCACAGAGATAGCCTTTAATTCAGGGTAAGGTTTACTTCTTAGCCTAAAAATGGCTCTTACTCCTTGATCTGACTCACTGTGTTAAAGTACAGTCGCTTATAGATCAATTTATTTTTAGGATTTCAAAGAAACAGATTCTATGGGGAGCATTTGTTTCTGATCAAGAGATGGCTCCAAACTGAAATGTGCTGCTGGAGGGAATATCCTTTCAACTTGACCCTTAATATAAGGACCCTCTGACAGTTGTTTCAAGCATTTTGAATGTCTGTTGCACCCCTCTGCAAGCTTTCTGGGATCAGCTTAAGAAAAAAAATGGGCGAATGTAGACACTCCCATGTCCTGTGAGGCATGTGAGGTTTGGTTTGCTGCTTTTCTTCCTAATATACAGGGTAATTTTGTTGGAGGTTTTGCTCCTATCTGCTCTCTGAATTTTCTTTTTCTAAGAGAAGAGCTGAGTGTGGGGGGAAAGAATTTGGGTCAAAACTCACATTCTTATAGAGTCTTCACTCAGTGTTTAGAAGCTTTGAAGATGGTTTTTGTTTTTTCCATTCAAAAGTGGAAGGGTTGGGAGCACCATGGTGCACTCTGTGCTCACTCACTCCTACCTGACCGAAGTGGTAAATTAATGCTTCTTTTTTGTACATTACCTGGCATTTCTTGGTTTTTGGAAGAACATTAAATAATGCAGAGAGTTTGCATTGATGTATTGTCACTACTAGCTGGCATTTTAACTATATTCCCATTAAAATTCTATTTTTTTCTCTAATTTTTGTCTTTTGCATTTTAAAAAAACTTCATGAGAAGATGTTAGCATGCATGATAAAGTAACAGTATGCTGTTGATGTCAAAAATGACAGTCCTTGAGCCTACTGCGAACCTCTAACATTCAGCCAAACTCCATCTGGATGCCGGATGTGATTGGATGTTTCTTTCTGCTGGATCTCAAACAGCCGAAGAAACTACTGTGCCGTGCAGTAGATCCATGGGGGAGAAAAGATGTGTACACATGTATTAAAAAAAAAAAAACTTAAGCCTGGATACAGTCCTGTGACATTCACCCTGTTTTAGCTGAGGGTGGTGTGCTATTGAAGGGTGTGAGGAATGTTCTAACAGTATTTCTTGTTCTTCTTCTGGAAGGGCATTTATTGTGCCTGCTGCAGGTGAAGTTTGTTATCCTAGGCTGCGTTAATTACAACAAGAGTTACTACAAAAATAAAATGTAGGGATAACATCTTGTATCCTAGTGGCATATCTAATTATTATTCGCAGAAGTTAATGTTAGATTTTAAATGTTATTCTCAATATGCTAAGAGGATAGCAGAAAAAAAACCCCTAATTTTGCCTCTTCTTGTGGAAACTGTTGCTTCAGCATTGACCTGTGAACACTTTTTTAATAAGGGAGACACTCAAGAATCAATAGCCTGAGCTTGGTGTGACTAGTACTAGTAACTGACATTTTTTTTTTTTTTTAAAGAAAGGAACAAAAAAAGACGTGTTGTTTGTCTTTTCTTTTTTGAAGAAAGAAATAGAAAGGGAAGGAAAAGAAGGAAACAAAACCAGCCATGCCTTTTCCTCATGAACAGAGTGTAGAGACACATTGGGCTAATAAATAGGACTTTTGAAAGCATTCGTTTTCCTTAGGAAAGAAAGGGAACAAAACACCTACAAAAAGTTTGCTTACAAATTTTCCCATAAGTATGTGAGGGAGAGCACATATGGATTTGCATTCTTGTATACCAGCCTTTCGCAATCCCTCTGGCTCTCATAGAAACTATTTCCTTCTAGTTGTCCTGGTGTTAAGTATCTGAATGTTTGGATTGAGGACCATGCTGGGGGCTGCCACATGCTGACAAGTGGTCGGTGAGGTTAGAATGAAGCACTTGGGCATCGCGCAACACGTGCTCCGCAGATAACCCAGGACGAATTTTGGCTGAGTTATGGTTGTCCTTAGGCTATCCCTATAGCTTACTCCCTATGCTCTTTTCAGCTAATTGTAAGAGATAATGCTCTCTCCAGGCTTTTAGTCTTTTTGTGTATCCCCACAAGAGAATTTAATTAATGCCTATTATAGCATTGCCTCTGTGAGAAGTCATTTAAATGAAGCTATCAATCTGCTGTCCAGCTGTTACTGATCCAAGCTGAATTTGAATTGACAGCAGAGCCGGAGAGGAGCCGTTTATCTCTTTACCAGTTTCTGATGCATCACTTTAAAAGTGTGCATGGTGATACACAGGGTTCCCAAATCTATATTTAGGGACTTGACTTCCAAAGGAGGTGAACGCTTGCAGCTTTCATTGAGTTGTGTTGAAATTGCGGGTGATGCCTCTGCAGATCAGGCCTGCTGGAATTCTTGAAACGGGATTTCAGCTGTGTGCAGCGAGGGCAACGACATCCAGGGATCCCTCCTGATCACCATTGCCTCTCACATACACGAGCAGGCCTACCACAACCACCTCCTTCCCTCCACACAATTAAAAATGGGAACTGAGATCCCTCAACAACCAACTCAGTTTCCCCTTCAGATCACTAAAGCTTTCTTGATGCAATGGTTGCCATTCACAGAGTAGTGTGACCACCTTCCTTCCTGCCCACACTTCATTAGGGCCTCCTGTCACATACTATGTTCATTTTTGAGTTACAAGGAAAATCACAGAGGTTTAAGGAGGTCAGGGCTATAAGCCAGCAACTGTAGTAAATTTAGCTCTAAACAAGGGCGACGGAACGGAGATCCACTAAGATGTGCGAAATAACTGAGCAAGACAAACTCTTTGAAGTTTGAAACAAGTTTATGTGTCTACAAGGTTGCTTGTATTTTGGGCAATCGTCAGTGGGAGATGGGAAAGGAGGAGAGAGAAGGATAGGAAGCTCGTGAATTCTTTAAAGAAGATTTTGTTCTTTCCTAGACTGTGGTATTTTTCAGTGATCAAAATTCAGTTACCACCCATGTGCCCCTTTATCCTTGCCTTTGGCAGTGCTCCATTTGATAATATTTGTGATCCTTTTCTGTCTGTGATGTACTTCTAGAGTATCACTAATAAGCTTTGGGACTTGTGTAGGAAAAAAAAACCTTTAACATCTTCCAACTATGGACAGCTTTTGAGGTGGTTGTGGTGGTTGAGTCTTGTTACTCTGGCTGTGATCTAAAGCCTGTTGAAGTAGAGGGGTGTCTTTCCACTTACTTCAATAGAATTTAGATCTGTATCCCTCCCTGTAAGTAGAGCTAAGTCTAAAATGTTGAATGTTTGGAAGAAGACAGCAACACAGCTTACACTTCCTGGCTCTGGAGTTTCCTTTACGTTGTCCTCAGGACAAAACTTGTCTTCAAATTCTGTCTCTGCAATGTTTATTCCCACAAAAAGAGATAAAGGTCTTTGTTCCTCTGAAGTCCCTAGATTACTAGATTGAACAAACAGAGCAGTAATGTTCTCACTGTTTTCCATCACCTACTAAAGTGCAGAACCTTCTCCCTCCCCTGGTGTTTCCATTTCCTCTACTTCCTCTCTTTGCAGATTGGGTAACAAATGCTGAATATTTCCCGAAGTTGACTAATGACAGGACATTGATGTCTGCAGCTGAGCAGTCTGGCTGGTGCTAGGTTGAATTCTTGACTGAAAGGAGGTACTACAGCTGTGTTTATGGAGACCCCCCCAATATGCTTCTGGCTTTTTACTACCTCTTTAGGGTATTGTATCAACCTAGTCTAAGCACCCTGTGGCAAACATACTTCAAATGAATTTTAATTTATTGCAGTATTATTATTGCCTTAGTGAAAAGAAGATTATTATAGGACATGTGACCCCATGGGGGACCCACGCTGGCGCAGTCTATTCCTGAAGGACTGCCGTGGAAGGGACTCACGCTAGAGCAGTTTGTGAAGAACTGTGGTCCGTGGGAAGGACTCATGTTGGAGAAGTTCATGGAGGACTGTCTCCCATGGGAGGGACCCCATGTGGGAACAGAGGAAGAGTGTGAGGAGTCCTCCTGAGGGGGAAGAAGCGGTAGAAACAAGTTGTGACAAACTGACCGCAACCCCATTCCCTGACTCCCTGCACCACTGGAGGGGAGGAGGTAGAGAAAATTGGGAGTGAAGTTAAGCCTGGGAGGAAGGGAGGGGTGGGAGGAAGATGTTTTGAAGATTTGTTTTTATGTCTCATTATCCTACTCCGATTTGATTAGTAATAAATTAAACTAGTTTCCCAAGTCGAGTCTGTTTTGCTCATGGTGGTAATTGATGAGTGATCTCTCCCTGTCCTTATCTTGATCCACGAGCCTTTCGATGTATTTTCTCTCCCCTGTCCAGCTGAGGAGGGGGAATGATAGAGCGGCTTTCAGTGGGCACCTGGCACCCAGCCAGGGTCAACCCATCACAATGGCCTTTAAAATTGAGAGGAAAAGAGGATAAGATCTTCCACAGGTGGAAATTAGTTTGGGCTTGGTTTAGACAAAGTTAGGTTATGCACCCTGAAAATTAAGAATGTTTAGAACTGAGTTTCTTAGGTCTCCCAGCTATCTTTTAAACTGAGAGTATAGCCGCCAAGAGGGAAAGGAATTTAGTGAATTTTATTTTATAGCTTAGGCTTTTTCTCTGAAATGGCTAGACTGTCTCTCCCCTTGGCTGGAGGATTTATTTCTCATTATGTCATTAAAACTTCAATTGCTCCATTTCTTTTGTGTCGACTGAGACACACAGATCTGTGTTTCTGTATGTATCAAATTATAATGATGTTCTATGACAAAGAAGTCAAATATCCATGTATCCCTTGGCCTGATTAGTAATGGTATTGGTGTGAGCAGAGGGAGTCCAGAAAAACAGATTTACAGATTATTTCCTTAGCTGACATGTGATGGCTGTTGATTCCAGCGTCCTAAAGTGCTACCCTATATGCTTGCTTTGGAGCTAGAAGCACCTCTTCAAAGTTGGACAAAGATCAGCAAGCAAAACACTAGGCACAGAAAAACTTGAGTTTCTAAACAAGGAAGGTGGAAAGATGGAATAGAAATAAGTTTTGTAGTGATACGAGGGTTAAGAGGCACAAGGAATCGCTCCCATATGAAAGCAATGCTCATTGATCTTCGATCTAGAATCAGATTGTTCCTTTGTGTGTGAATCCGATGGATGTAATCCACACCTAAATACCTGGTGGGAAATATACCTGTGAAAAAATCTTAAAACAAGTGGGTTCAACTCCTGGCATACTACAGAAGCTATTTGTTTAACACATATGCTTACTCTGGCAACATTGGCTTATTCTTTACTTAAATAGGATTTTAGCTTTGTTTGGTAAATGAAGGTAGAAGACATATTTGGGATTTTACATAACTAGTGGAAGATTAAAGTCCTCTAAATTTGGGATATACATAGAACCCTTATGACTACTTCTGGGGCATGTTTTTACTTGCTGTAATCATTTTCAAATGGAATAATATCTTTGCTTTTAAATGTCTTTTTATATGTTGAATATTAAAAAACTTGGAAAAATGGGCAGTTCAGTTGAAAAAACACACACTGCAAAATCCACAATCTTTTTCTTCCTTTTCTCCATCCCTTCAATTACTGCTACCATTTTTTTCCTTCACTGTGTTCTGATTCTCCAGTGTGGAGACTTTCAAATGAAAGTTAACAGATGCTATTCCACGCAATCTGACTGCTTCTGAGGGGGGCTTGTTCCCACCAGACTTTTACAACATCTGTTTGAAGCTGACTTCGCACTCCTTCTGTTCCATCTCAACTTGGAAGCCCCGATGAGAAGAGATGAGAAGGTACATGTACTGAGGCAGGGCTTTGATCCGCGATGCCACACACTGGCTGACATTTCCACTTACATTGAAACATGCTGCTCTCAGATATATGGTAATAAACAGGACTGTTCAGCTGGCTAACAGAGATGCTGTTGAGATAGCAGGAAAAAAAAATCACCTTTGTTCATAGAAAAGTCATTTTTAAAATCTAAAAGTCAGAAATATATTACATTGTTTATACAGTCTATTTAGTCTTTTGTGTTTTATTCATCTACAGCATGAAACTTTGTGGGTTTATTGATATGCTAACACTATTTTCCTATTGGGCTTACTGGAGATCCTAGTCAGAGCTTCAGGATTTTTTCCCTACACCTGATTTTATCACTTCAAATTTATGCAGTTATAATATGCAAATATAAAATTTTCTTCGTTAGAGCAATACAAACCTTTCTGTTCATATTAAACTTTGTCATCCCAACAAGTCTGTTTTTCTGTTCTTAATTAAAGATTCTTGACTTTGAAATGATACTATTCAATGCTGTCTCTTTAAAAAAAAATAGGGGAACAAAGATTTGCGTTTTTCAGAGAGGGGAGTATATTGCAAAATTGTTTTCACAATTGTTAAATACATCTAAAAATATAACACTGTTGGTGACATGATCCAGCAGATCTGAAGTTAACTCAACTTCGTCTACTAATATTGATGAACAGAGTTCTTTAGAGCTCGCTCTCTTTGTTTTTTAATGTGTTATCTTTCAAACAATGATGTGAGAGAATAAAGACATTTTATGCAGCATTTAAAAAGCTTTGATAAGATGTGACTTATTTTCCTTTTTTGAAAACTGTATGTTTTGTTATTTTAATCTATAGGCTGAATACTGTAGAAAAATGGTGAAAACCTTAATTTATTGTGGGGATTTTAAGTAAAGGTTCTGAAGATACATAAAAGCTTAAACACTTTGAAAATCAATAGGAATTTTACCCTTAGACTTCTCCCTCCCCAGTCAACTCTCATTCTGTTCAGGCTCCTCAAGGTTTCATAAGCTGTTGAATCTCTAGTCCTCTGGGATAGGAATTTAGGAATAAATTGGGCCGTCTTTCAAAGCAGTAGTGTTGACCAAGTATTAGTTTTGATTAGATTTCAGTGATCCTTCATGAGATTCTATATGTCTGTACTGAGAATATGGCTCCCATTCAGATTTGGCTTGTAATGCTTGAGATAAGATGGCCACACTGCAGGACAAGGAAAAGTAATTGGGTAGACGGAAGAGCAAGAGTGGTTTTTTGTCAGAGTCCAAGAACAAGCTTCTGGAAGACTGAATGTCCTATGTTCATGTCATAACCAGCCCAAACATCTAATCTTTTAAAATGCTTCGGGAGGGAAACAACCAGAGATTTTTCCTTCCTTGCTGAACTTGAAATATCTAGTACGTTATATCTAGGGTACGTTAGTCACTAGGGATGAGGACAAGGCTGAGGTCCTTAATGCCTTCTTTGCCTCAGTCTTTAATAATAAGGTTAGTAGTTCCCAGGTGAGCTGGCCTTCGGTGTCTGAGAGCAGGGAGGGAGAGCAAATCGAAGCTCCTGTGATCCCAGAGGAACGGGTCAAGGATCTGCTCCTCCGGCTGGATGCCCACAAGTCTATGGGGCCTGATGGTATCCACCCAAGAGTCCTGAGAGAGCTGGCGGATGTCATTGCCAAACCCCTGTCCATTATCTTTGGGCAGCCTTGGCTCACTGGGGAAGTTCCGCTGGACTGGAGGCTGGCGGATGTTACCCCCATTTACAAAAAAGGGCGGAAGGAGGATCCGGGGAACTACAGGCCTGTCAGTCTGACCTCGGTGACGGGCAAAGTCATGGAACAGGTTATCTTGAGTGCTATTAATGAGCACATACAGGTTAACCGGGTGATCAGGCCCAGTCAACATGGGTTTATGAAAGGCAGGTCTTGCCAATCAAACCTGATCACCTTCTATGACAGGGTGACCCGCCTAGTTGACGAGGGAAGGGCTGTGGATGTAGTTTTCCTAGACCTCAGTAAAGCCTTTGATACAGTTTCTCATAGTGTTCTGGTTGAGAAACTGATATCTGCTGGCCTGGATAGGCACACCCTCCTTTGGGTTAAAAACTGGCTGGACGGCCGGGCCCAAAGAGTGGTGGTAAATGGGGCTAAATCCGGCTGGAGGCCGGTCACCAGTGGGGTTCCCCAGGGCTCAGTGCTGGGTCCAGTTCTGTTTAACATCTTTATCAATGACCTGGATGAGGGGATTGAATGTACCCTCAGTAAATTTGCAGACGACACCAAGCTGGGAGGCTGTGTCGATCTGCTCGAGGGTAGGGAGGCCCTTCAGAGGGATTTGAACAGACTGGATCGTTGGGCTGAGGCCAATGGCATGAGCTTTAATAAGGCCAAGTGCAGAGTCCTTCACTTGGGGTATAAAAACCCCAAGCATCGCTATAGGCTCGGGGAAGAGTGGCTGGAGAGCTGCCTGGCGGAGAAGGACCTGGGGGTGTTGGTTGACTACTGGCTTGATATGAGCCAGCAGTGTGGCCAAAAAGGCCAATGGGATACTGGCGTGTATCAAGAATAGTGTGACCAGCAGGAGCAGGGAAGTGATTCTGCCCCTGTACTCGGCACTGGTGAGGCCGCACCTGGAATATTGTGTCCAGTTTTGGGCCCCTCGCTTTAAGAGAGATATTGAGCTCCTGGAGCGAGTCCAAAGAAGGGCGACTAAACTGGTCAAGGGGATGGAAAATAAAACTTATGAGGAGAGGCTGAGGGAGTTGGGGCTGTTTAGCCTGGAGAAGAGGAGGCTGAGGGGAGACCTGATTACGGCCTATAAATACTTGAGAAAAGATGGTGGGGAGGTAGGGGAAGGACTCTTTACATTAGTGATGGGTGATAGAACAAGAGGAAATGGGCATAAGCTTAGTCAGGGGAGATTCAGGTTGGATGTTAGGAAGTATTTCTTCTCTGAAAGGGTTGTCAGCCACTGGAATAGGCTGCCCAGGGAGGTGGTTGAGTCCCCATCCCTGGATGTGTTTAAGAATAGGGTGGATGATCTACTTGAAGATATGGTTTAATGGGGATTAGGGATGGTTGGACTCGATGATCTCTAAGGTCTTTTCCAACCTAGAAATCTATGAATCTATGAATCTCCCTGGGATGTAATTTGGGGTTTTCAGTGAACATAAATGACATGTTCCTGTACTACTATGGTCCATTCTAGTCCTTCTTCTTTTCTAGGATCAGTCATTTTCTTCACTTATTATCTACTTCATTGTGTTGTGTTAGTGGCTGCTGGAAACAGGGCTTGTTAATGAAATAGCAACCCTGCCATGCCTGTGAGAGTCACTTACTTTCCAGACTCAGTATTTGAATTGCTTCTAGTTGAAACATCTCTTCTAAGTTGTCTCATAAAAGATGTGAACACATGCTCAAGGCTTCCCAGATGCTTATATGCTGTGTTGCATGCATCACATAACAGTAAATGAATATCTACTTGAAGATCATCAATCGTTCTTGCTATGATGGACATAGAGGGACACAGGAAATACAGTGAACTCTCTTACTTCGTTCAGTCACAAACTCAATAGATTGGCACAGTGGTGTCTCACAAGATCAGTGGTGCCAAATCAGTGAGCCAGGCAGGGGAGGTTGCTTCCAGATGCGAGAACCTGGTGCAAGAGTTTCTAATATTTTAGGCTATTTACATTTGCTTTCCATCTCTTGGGAAAGAGTCTGAAGTTGGGTTTTGAAAGCACCAAGAACCTTAGCGGAAGTATGTGACAGGATGAGGCCCAAGTGAATTTCCTCATCTTCTTCCAGACCTTTTGTGAATTACTGTATCGTGGCAGAGAGAAAGTGTGGTATTATCTTCTCCTTGAGATTCAGCTGCCAAATCTACAGCTCCTTGCCTTCCTAGATGGTTGACGACAATAAAGATTGGAGGTTTAGAGAGTCTGGTCACATCACTTCAGATTCATGGTGGTAGGTCTAGCTTCAGTGACATGGATGAATGACTTCAATAAGAAGTACAGTGGAATAGCATCTTCCACAAACCTATTTGTACCATATGTTATGCCCCAAAATGCTGTTTTAGTAGAACCCCCAACCTTGGGGCCTTCTGTTTGTTATTAGTAACATTTGTTTTCAGTTCCTTGACTTTTCTTTGCAGGGGTGGGGGGAACATGGAATATCTGAAAACAATAACTCTTGTTCATTGACATAAACCGGCTGTCAGTTCCTTGTGGGACGCGGGCTGATAAAAACCAGTGAAAAACTATTTTATTTGCAATGTAAGGAATTTTAGCCTGTGGAGATTTTTAGTTCAACAGCAGTAAAGGTAAGGACAGCAACCAATGAGGCTGTTAAAGGTTACATTCTCTCCCGCCCCCTCTCTTTCCCAGTCCCTTGAGTCATAATTAAAACTCCAGAAAGTGAGAAGCTGTTACTAATGCTAACATACAGTTTGGCACAACAGAATCATGCATTTACTGACTTGTGTTTTTTATTTCATTTCATTTTTTATAGGTCAAGCTGAAATTTTACTTTACTGTTTGGTTTACAAAGGGCTTTTCTAAATCTGAAACTTTTAATTTGATTCAAGAGTTTCTCAGGTATAACAATTATGGAAACAAACACCTTGTTCAGCAGCCTGACAATAATTGTCTCCTAATGGAAATTAGACACTTTAATCAGACATGAATTTAGAGCTCTCAAGTTGAAAATGCTGGAGAGGGTCTATTGTGCTTTTTACTGCTTAGGATTTCTCACAAGAGATTAGCTGGACACAGAGATGAGCTATTTACCCTTCATATCTTTCTGAGAGCTGTCCAGATTTGAAGGAGCAGTTACATAATAATGATATTTATATACCATCTTTCCCAGGACTGAAACACTATACGGGGTTACTTAGAAGACCCCAACTCAAACAAGACTTAGTGAGTTTGGTGAGTAAAGACTGAGAAGGTTTTAGGATTTTGTAATACTGCTTTCATCCATTTCCTTAATGCTCAGAAATGTTTTGTGACTCATTTATAAGGAAAACTCTCTGTCAACGCAGGACTCCTTTGAGTACCTGTTGGGGAGGTTTATTTACAAGTCTATATATCCAGTCATGTCTGAAGTTAACTACTCACAGGTCTTAGAAAGCCATTCCTCAGCAGAAGGTTATTATTTTTCTGAGACTAACTGAGGTGGAAGAGTGTTGCTTAGCCCGGAGACTCTAGTGTATGAGCTTATACTTCCGTGTACAAATACCAGCATGGCAATTTAATCCGGTCAGCGAGATCTCTCAATGGAAAATCTCTCAATGAAGGAGAAAGATTTATTGGCACCTGTTGGATCACCATTGCCATTTCTTAAAATACATAGCCCCTTTTAAGGTCATCTTTTAAACTACTGGCCACCCCTGACCTTGCAGTCTGGTGTGATTTCAGCCCAAGGTAATATGAACTGGTAGATTAAAAAAAAGTCTCCCTCCTGCTGCAGATATGTTTCAGTGCTTAATAACCATTTGTGTTGTCTTTTTTCCCCCCTTTCTTGTCTCTGGGGTAAGCTGCATTCAGTCTCAGAAAGCCTGGAAAGCCTTGGACTTCAGTTCACCGGAGGGCATACTGTTCACAATGGATCCCAATTTTTCTTGCATGCTGAGACCACAAAGTTTAGATCAGCCCTTCCTTGTATGCTAGTTTGGTGTTGCTATGCAAAACATGGCTTTTTGTGAGGCAAGAGTTTTCTTGGACTTACTGCAAGACCCCTTGCCTGTGCAAGAACCAGACATGTAGATGAAAAAAAGAACAGCGTCTCTTGAAACGCAGCTATAATCCTTGGACAGTACTTCTTCAGCTGCCATCCTCACAGTATTTCTTGATGCTGCTGTCTCTCCAGTATGACACCAGAAATGTGAATTGTAGAGAAAGCTTGCTTTGTTTCCATTCAAAGGACAGCACATGAGGGCTAAGTTTTCTCCATAAATTTCCAAGTAACCAAAGACTATTAGATCAAGCTGCTTGCAGAGGACAAGATGTTGCAAACTGTGAAATTGAAGAGTACTTCCCCTCTAGTTGTCTAGATAACATACCGAAGTGTATTTGTTCCCATATTTAATAAGGTAGAACTGAAATTTTGCGTTCAGTTGTAAGATAGAAGCTTAAATATAAGTGCTTTTAATTAGCTTAGCTAGTAAGATTGGAAAAGAGAATAGAATTACTTGAGAAATTTACCTGTGCTGTTGCTTCTTGGAGTACTATTTTCTCATGCTCATTTTCTACAAATATCCATTCATCCATTTTTAGTAAGAGCGAAACTCGGACCAGGATACCAACTTCCAGATGCATTTTTGCTATCGTGGGGAATGTTTATTTTCATTTTGAAACAAAGTTAACTTTACTATCACAGAATATTTTAAATTCAAACAAAAAATCTCAAATGGTGTATTGACACAGGGCACTTGTTTCTAAGACTTCAGAAGAAGCCAAATAAGTATCCATATTGAGTAAACAGATTATTTACTTTTTAAGTATTTTTAGCTTCTGGTACTGTTCCCAGTTTGATCCCTGGCTTCTTGATTATTGAATCCTGAGAGTAGGGTCAGAGATCCAGATGTTCTCTCTCTTGCTTTAGGTCAGGAGTTGAGAATACTTCTTTCATGTCTTCATGGTTTGTGACCTGTAGTCACCAACATAATATAAGTAATAACAAACACACGGATGTGTGCCTGGTGGAACTCCTCTGAAGCCAATGGGGTTATGTTAGTATAAGGTGAAAATTAGGCTGATTATTTACCTTAGAGGCACCCTACACTTCTATATATCTGTAAAAACTATTAACAGTTACTATCTGGGTAGTATTCACAGCTATGGTGCAGCTGCATGAGCTTTTTCTGATCATTTTCATCTTAATCTGTGTCAAAATGATATTTAAATGTATGCCATCATGGAAGATTATTAGTGCATCTCTAATATTGCTGAACACCTTATACTGTAATGCAGCAGCATTATACGTGGCAGCTTCTAGTGCTGCTTACAGTACATCCCAAGCTCTCAGGACTGTCCATCCACATGCCATGAGGGGAGATGTTGCTGGGATTGACATTCCAACACCTTTCTTGCCCATACAGTGAAGCTCCAGCACTGCCAGCTGACACTTTCTTTTCACATTGGAATTTAGTAGTTATAACTCAGTCTATTTGCACGTCTCAGCTTCTATTTTTAAGCCCCGCTAATCCTCAGCTAACAGCCGGCCTCCGTCTGGCCTTACAAGGGTGCGTGGCAACGAGGGAGCTGTAAGGAGCCTTCCCAGACCTTGTGCAGTCCTCCTGAGAGCCAGGCGCAATTGCTGCCTCAAAAGTGAGGACAGGCAAGATGCTCTTGCCTCGTCTTCCCCTTGAACGCAGAGACGGCAGTGGCTGGAGGAGCTGTGCTCCACCATGTCTCACATGCCCTAGAGGGAGAGTGTTCCTTCTCTGAAGGGCAGTCCTCAAATGGCAACGTGAATGTAGCATGCTCTTGTACCCCAAGCGTTGTCTGAAGTGTGCAGCTGGACTTTGAGGTGGTCAGATACGTTTTTTAAAACTGTGAAGGCCCTCGCTTCCTCAGGGGAACAGTTGTCAGTTCACTCAAGGAAATTAGGGCTGTGGTCCGTGCAGACCTAGCCTTGCATTTGTTGCACGTTTCCCTAAACAACAGGAAAGTAAAGATAATAGAGTGGAAGTCATGGCGCAAGCTGAGCAAGCAGCCTGCGTGCTGCTGAAAGGAGTAAGGAAACAGTCTTCTGCCTGTCAGAGGGGTGTTGTTGCTGCTGGAAAACTCCGTTGGGAAGGAGTCAGGGCACCAAGATGGGGGCACTTAAACAAACAAAGAGTTGTTCACTTGAGAGGACTGTACTCTTGTTTCTCTATTGTGTGGTTTTCAAAACCGTCTCCTCCACCAGCTCAGCGAGGATGTGGAAGGAGACTTCCCTGCCACAGACTTCTCTGGCTGCCCAGCTGCTGTTGCATCTAAATAGACCATGGAGTCTGCAGGGCTGGTTTTATAGCCTTCTGAAATAGCCGCCTTATTGAAGCAAGGCAGGATCAAGCTTGCTCTCTTGTTGCTCCTGGGAACATTGAAGACCCCACAGACAGGGAATTAATGTTACGCTTTCCAAAGAAAAGAGGGTTAGTACATGCTATTGCTTCTTGATGATGGCTCTTGTTCATTAAGTAGCCAGCGGAATCTATCCAGCTGCTAAAGCTTGAAGAACATATGGCTTCAGTGTGCTTTTGCAATCAGAGTAGTTGAGAGTGATGTGATCTTTTGGAGTTTTTATTCACCTTCTGTTTACGTGATATCCTTTAGTCAGGTGTTGAAATCTGTCTCCTGTTATGTCTTAAGCAGTCCACCTAGGTCCAGAGTACTGTTATTTCAGGAGGGCTTTGACTAACAACGGTTGGAAGACGGATGGTGGTTTGAAGGACATGCATAAAGAAGATATAATCAGTAGTGATATCAAAGGATGTCAGCCAAGTCAATCATATAGGAGGTATAGTGGCTTAAGACATCACACTTAGTGTGCTGAAGAGGCCCAGTCAGTTGCCATGCCTCTAGGTTTAAAATCATCTATACATCAACATTGACATTTTGTGCCAAAGTAAACCACATTCATTTAACTTTTTATTTCAAGTTAGGATGTACAATTAAATGGTTTTTCATCTGTCTCTTTGTTTTGTATATGTTAGGTCTCACTTTCCATCTTGTGCCTGAATCCATATCTTTTAAGGCCAGCTGAGGAAGTCTGCCACATGCAAAGTGATCTCCCATGTGTTGTATGCAAAACCTAAGAAAGAGGAGCAGTATGTCCTATGCAAGTTAAATAAGTTTATTTTCCAATAAATATCTTTCCATGTCTGTCAAGCAAATATCTTAAAAAGACTCCAACTTTTCCATTACTCACTGGCACTGATACTTAGCGAGATGGTAAAGGTTGTGGTACTTGTTGTGCACTTGTATTGATACTGTTTTGCTTTATTCACTAACTTCAGTTACGATATTTCCTTGAGTAATATTAAGCTTGTATGAAATTTTCCAAGTTTGGACCTTAATGAAACATACTCTTTAGTATCTGCATCAAATCACATTCAGTGGTGAGTAGCACACAGTGTTCTGAAAGCACCAAGTATTGAAACTTTATTTTTTCATTTTTAACAGTAGAAATGAGAAAAGGAAATAATTAGCACTCTGTATATGAAGAAGCTATTAACAAATTTTTTTGTTGATTATTTTACTTTATTATTATAGAAACAAAATATACTATACGTTTTGTTTTACATGAAATTATATAGGTAGTAAAAGTTTGTGAACGAAGAAACACATTTTGCACTAATTCCACAGCACTTCTATTTCATTTTATGATTTTTTTTATTTCACTTCTGAGAGTATTTCTGCTGAATTCAGGGAACAGTAGGAAACCCACCCACCGGCTAATTTAACCTGTAAAAATTGTCTTTCTGCAAGTGAAAAATAGAAGTAGCCTGCTGACATTTTATATATCTCGTTTCTATTTCCAAGATTATTCATTCATATCCTGTTGAACTTTAATTTTGTTTGGTTTTTTTTCCTCCATTAATTTTGTAATGTACTTCTGCTACTACTCTAAACTAGGAAAAAAAAGAGAAATTATTTATGTGCTTAGAAAATCAATCAACAGCTTTGCAAAAAAATATGAGCTATACCTACAGATGTGGAATCTGTAAAAAAAAGTAAGGAAAAAGGCCAGGTTTTTTACTGGTCAAGTGAAATAAGACAAAACCAGACAGGGGGTGAGATTCTATAAACCAAAGCATTCTAAAACAAAGGAATGCAATCGTTTAACCCTATTTTTGTATGGTTGGTCTCATATAGCGAGCCTTTATTGACATGCCTGCTTATCTAGGTAAGACATCTTTATATGGCTTAATTGCCCTTTTACCAGTTGTCTTTTAAACTCTCACATGATGTATTTTTGATCTTCTGTTATAATCCTGTTTGATGCTAATCTGAAAGCATTTCTTCTTCTCATTTCGGAAGTCTAATTGCAAGGTGACTGCAATCTTTTGTTTTACTTCACAGTGATTTTGCTCAAATGTTCGGATTACTTCTTCAGAGCAGAGCTTTCTTGTAGCTGTTTTCTTCATTCAGTCACTGTAGATTATGCTAATCAGATAATCACAGCTATGGAGTTACAGAGTGAAAAGATATTTTATTTGAATCCAGAAGAGAATAAGGATTTGGGTTTTGCATTTAGTTGACATCTTTACACATCCCTTTTCTATTACTGTGCTTCAGTCTGTGATTCCAATTCATTCATCATAAGAAAAAAAAATACTCCCTTGTTCTGCTTCTCTTACAAACACATGCATTTATAAGGCTTTGAGCCATCATGTCCCTTCACATTATTTATGACCTGAAGAAAACATGCTTATTTAGAAAGTTATGCGACTTAGACAGCAAACGCTCTTTAGCATCCAAAAAATAAGCTGTGGACACAAGAGCATTTTTATTTAAGAAAGAACATATTTGACAGGATCTTTTACTGAATTTCTGAAAAATTCTCATTGTTGGGTTGAGTTAAAATCAAAGTAGTTTGCAACTGCATACAGAATAAATGTATGTGAAAATGGACAAGTAATTTACATATGCGGTTACCTCAACCCTGCCTACTGGGCTCCAACTGTGCTTGCACTGAAAAGGGGAATTAGTGAGCCTCTATGTATTAGTGCATGTGCGACGGGTGGAGGTTTGCTCAATCAATTACACATGTGATATTAATACAAGTTGGGCTGTGCATTGAACTCCTTACAGGAGTAGGAGATTTATGCTTCTGACAAAGATGTATTTTAGGGTGAATTATGGCATGATTCCTGCCTAGGTTTTATTCTTTGCTTTTATTGTGTGTCAGATTTCTTCCTTTTGCGCTCTAGGACAGCCATGTAGCTGGCCCTGCTACTTTGCCTGTTCCTTTTTTCAACCTCACAGATAAAAGTTGATGTTTTGTTGATGGCTGAGTGCGTGGCCTGGAGCATGAGGCAGAAAGGAATGGTGTTTCTCCTTTTTCCCAGCGCTCTGCCCTGGGTTTGGGTCAAGGTAAGCTTAGGGTGATAGCAAAGAAAGCCCACAGAAAAGCAGCCTGCTGCTCTGATAGACAAACACCGTAAAGCAGCAGGAGATTTCATGTGTAATTTTTGGCTGTGCACTCCATCTGATGTGCAGAACATATTTTGTTCCCCACCCCTCACCTTCAATCCTTTCAGTTATTTAGTATTATATAGAGCGAACCTTGTGTGACTACTCTGTGGCACAGCAGATAGTAGGCCACTCAACATCAACAGTTTAAAATCTGGGATTAAGGAGAATGTTGTGCTTAATTTATCTACAGAAGGATTTTGTGAAGACGAACAGTTATCCAAACTGGTACTTAACATTGAGAATAAAGCGCTAGTCGTTAGTCTTATGAGAAATGATGGAGGAAGAGCATAATTGCCACTCTGAGTGGTGTGAACTCAAACGTAATCTTGCAGAGCCCTGCCAATGAGCTCCTAATACCAATACAAGGATTTGACTTGTAGTCAATTGACATTCAGCCAGTTTTAACTCAGAGGGTAGAGTGCTGCTGACTGAATTGTTAACACTGAGCGGTTGGGTTTTCCTAGGAGGCCGCAAAGCCAAAAATGTGATCTTGCACAGCAATGCAGTACCTAATGAAACATGATGAAATCGTAATTTCATATGCTGTGGTTTCCTTGAAGCTGATAACTGCTAGGACTTAGTTGACCATCAGATCTGGACTAATAAATGAGACTTTCTAGGCTCTGAATCGTGATGATTGCAAGATTTGCTTTTCCACTATTTGCAGCTGTTGTCCAACTATGACTGTTATCTGTGGGCTGGGAACATCCATTCTGCAGTTCATGTTACTTTCAACAGGCTGGCTGAGCTCCTGTCGTCTACACAGGCTGTGCCGCACGGGGGTTGAACGAGTAGTCCATACTAACCTCTTTACTGTCATGAGCGTGTTGCTCACAGAGCCTGACCTACTTAGCATCAAACCGACTTGGCATGCTCTGTGAGCTGCAGTCAGTGAAGTGGAGACTTAATCCAAGACTATGGTGAGAACTACTTGGATCAATCCCAGTCCCAAAAGAATTCAAATCTGGCATCAGTGTAGCTTTTTACCTTGAAATATTTACTTTTAAAACCAAGTTCTTTGCTGTGTCTAAGCTATTTCTTTATTGTCATTTTATGACATGGCTTTTCAGCTCTCAGTGCATGTGAAGCTCGGATTTGTGTTTTGTGCACTGACATGTATTCAATACCTCTTTCGTTATAAGGATTCCCCATCATTGCAGTGCAACCTGTTTGGCAGCTTAGACTTTTTTCATACCCTGAAGAAAAAATGGCTAGTATGAAGGATCAGCGAAACACTGATCTTCAATTACAGCTTGCCAGATTAATATGTAAATGATATAATACAGAGCCTCAATTCATACCTCCTACTATTTTACCTGTAGCATCTGGAGGTCTGGTTCAGACTGTGCGTCTGCCTCATGTTGTAGTGATGGTGGGATAGTTTGTTTTCGTTTCAGGCTCTGAGTTTTTGCTTGAATAAGTCATTTTGCAAAATTCTAGCTGGTCAGCCTCCTGTGTAATACAGTGGAACCAATCAGCCATTTTAAACCGGCTGGTTAGATATACACTGGCATAGCTGTTAGTACAGTCACACGCTCGTTCACCGAAATATTCTGGGCGATGGTTTTATTGCTGTATTATGTTTGTAAGTGTCCTTGTTTGTGCACACTGATTGAGCAGAATGCTCAGCTGCTAGTTATAATTTCCGTGCCGTTTACTGAGCAGGTATAATAGCTTGGCTTCTGACTCTCTCATGCTTTTAAATCAGCTACTGCTGACATTGTTCACTCTGCATCTATCACCTCTTAATGAATAGTCACAAAATAGCATATGTGGACAAGACCATGTCATGTGCAGCTTGAGTACCACCAGTAGTGAAATAATACAATGTGATGCCAGTCTTCAATCTTCTGGCTTGCCACCATCTATGTAGGCAGTTGTTCAACCACATGTTTTCCTGTACTGGGATATATTGATTATCTCATGTACTAGGAGTCCAAAAGTAAGCCCAATTTCAAAGACTGCATCAGAACATTTCGCAGCCATGGATAACAGTGGCTGCCAATTTCTATAACTAACGCTTTTGGAAATACTTCTCAAATGTGCCCTCTTGTCATGCCTGGCCCTGGTCGCCTTTTGCTCTGCACCTAGTACATGTGTGTGCGTGTGTGTCTTTTAAGGTATCTTTTCTTTTTTACCCGCTTTACATCTTTATGAAAGATTGTTCAGATCTTACAGCTGTGCTGGAGGGCTCTGGCATGCACCAAAAAGAGCACGTCTGCGCTGATTCACACAGAAATGTAGAAGACGGTATCAGATAGACAGCTAGATGAGGTCTAGCCCACTGGCCCACAAGCAGCTCATAGTGCTCCCAGGAGGACTTTGGCTGGGTTTCTCAGGCTCCAAGCTGATTAAAACAAGAGGTAATGTTAAGGCCATATCAAGTCTCCATTCCGAGGTTAGGGGAAGAAGCTGACAGCTGTCTTGCAACTGGAAGTAAAAGGGGCACAGATAGCAGCCACAAGTATGGGAAAATCAGCTTTAGGGAGTGATAGTCAGGAACAAATTAAGTTCTAGTATGCCTGTGTTTTTCTTCAGGGTATGCATATATTCACAAAATAGTCATTACGCTTCTGAGTAGACTTAGAAGGTCAAAATTAGGCACCTGTGTGCTGTACTGTCTCTTAAAACAGGGAAGTTCCAGCTAGGAAATTTTAAGTATAAATAAGTATTGAACACCATGAGTGCATAGTGTTGTAGAAAACACATGATATAGACAGCCCTTGTCCCAAAGACCCCATAACATAAGGAGTGTCTGACACGATACGAACAGAACTCACTAGGAGTAATTAGGATACATGTGGTGGTGTTTATGTACTTTATAGTTGTGAGTAGGATTGTCAAAGAAGATCCTTTTGAAAAAAGGTAATCTGCGTGGTTTGTCATTGGGCGTCATGTGAAAGTGTCACTTCTTTCTGAGGGGTATTGGCAAAAGAGGCAACGTGTTAGGGAGATGAAAGAAGGTATTGGTTTGGGGAGCTACAAAGATTCTCATAGGGAAAATAGGTTTGGATATCATTGCTGTTGGCATATCATAAAACTAGAGATAACTGTGAATGTAGAAACAGTCACATCACAATAAAATCTAGATCTCATTCACCTCTTAAGTTTACAAAATTTGTATTTGAGATTTGTTGAGGTCTTTTTGCCTTGAAAACATACAAGTCGTAGAAAACTCAAATCTGAAAATTTACTGAGTATGACATAAGAGTTTTGTAATTGCATTTCTTCCTTACAGCTCTTCTCCTAAATTGTTATTGTCACATTGCAAAGTGCCTGACAGCAGTTACCAAAGCTCTGAGTAGAATTTTAAAGCAGGTACTGAGGTCTGTTGAAAATGTATGAAAGAGATTTTTTGCACAGTTTAGCTCATGTTACGTCCTGTAAGGTGAGAATCTTTTTGTGAATTTGTAATGCTGGATCTGAGGAACATATGAAGCTCAGAGGACTTTCAGAAAAGATTTTGGTTCTATAATGCTTGGATGTGAAGCTACCAAATCCTATTTGTCAAACTTCACAATCAGGTACTTTCTAAAAGTCTCTTTGGTGACTTTGGTCAATAGGACTTACACAGAAAGTTAAGCATCTCTGAATTTGATCCCTTTCTTATAATGGACCATATAATACAGCTCCTCCAAAAAGTACAATAAATTAACTGTAGTAATAAATAGCTTGCCAAAGACTTACTCATTTTCTGAAAGTATTCTTTCCTAACTGATTGGCCAGTGTCCTTTAAATTTTCTGCTCTGAAGATTATTTTTATAGGTAAATTCAAGATCATGTGGCTTCAGTGAGATTGTACAGTTTGCAGTTAAGGATGGGCTGAAGTCACTTGGGCTGTAGTCCTGGGCTTAACTCATCACCCATATAGTCCAGGTTTGACTGCCATAAAATTAGCAGTGTGTTGCATACTATATCATCTCCTTAATTATCTTACCTAGTCCTTTAGCTGACTACATAATGGAAAAGAGAAGGAATATTGACTGCCACCTCTTTCCACTAACCTCTTGCTCCTTGGCTACTTATTCTTTATAAAATAAAGTGCCTTGAGCTGCTGAAAATGATCACAACAGCTTGAATGTCTTTCATAGCAGGCAGATCAGTACTTGCTCTGTCAGGTTACAGGGAATTAGAAAGGTCCATAAAACACTTCTTTCTCCATTGTCTGGTTCACTAAAATCACAGTGAACTCTAGAATCATTCCACCAGTAATTAAGCAAGCTTCATGTCAGCTCTTTTAAAAATATTAAAAAAAAAAAAATCAGTAACCAAACTGTTAGATCTAAAGATTAGTTGCTAGTGTAATAGCTTGTTGATATTAAAAGAAAAAGAGAATTATTTTGGCTGATTTGAGTGCAGATTTCTACTGTACTTTCTATGCACATCTATTGCATACCTCAGGTTCCAAAACACTTTTCAAACTGCAGCTGAGCTTTGCATGCTTAATTTAAGATCCCTTTGACATTGAAATATGAGCAATTTGGTGCTGCAAACCCTGTAATAGGATCACTGTTAGCATCACTAATGCTCCAAAGCAGCATATATGACAGGTAATAGCTTACTTAAGTAATAACTGTTGGAAATTTTAGGAGAACTTATGCCAGAGAGTGCAGTTTCCTGAGCTGGATCTGAGCTGTGGTATCACCCAGGCTGTCTCAGCAGAGTGATATAACCATGGGGTCTGTTTCTATGAAAAATTTATTTTTCTCAGAAGTAAAATAAAGCCAAAAATTTCAGTGAGGAATATCTGACTTCTCATTCAGCACCCAACAGTATTGCAGTGTCAATTTTCTGCAAACTTTTTCTGTGAAAATGAGGAACTACAAAAGTTCTAGTTTTTCAAAGGTCCCTCCTCTCCTCAAATTTAATAAAATATTTTTAACCATCCCTTACCCGCACTGTCATTAACATTGGTGTGGGTTCTTTGGAGATCAGATATAGACTCCATGGTGTCTAGTGGGCAATGTGGATGAAATGCTTTTATTTCTAGCTTAGTATCTTTCCTGATACTGTACTCTGAAAGCATGACAAATGTTTTTGCCTAGTCTGTGCATGTATAAGGCTGATTGATGTGGCAGGGATTTCTCTCAGAAGCAGATGTGAAGAATGGGAAACACTGCTGATGAGAACTATTGCCCGCAGGGATGGGATGTACATATTCTGAGGATAAAGGAGTGGCTAAGCTGCTTCCTTAAAAGGGAAAACGGACCCTAAAGTGATTTTTACAAGCTGTCATCCTGAAAGGAGTCATGCCTCATTTAGGAAATAGATCTCTAAAAGCAAGGAAGGTGGGGGAAAGTATACATCTTGGACTTTTCAGAGTATTAAAGAAGCTGAAATAGAGCTGAGAGACTGCATGTTCCTTCGAAGAGCTTGGGAGTTTTTGTCACCAGTGGAAATTTTCTAGAAGCTGAAATGAATCTTTCTCCTATGAGAATATAGTGCTACAAATGTGGTGTTATTTAGTTAGCAAATCTTTGAGATTAAGGAAGAGTTTTCTCTTTTCCAAGTTGTGCATTGACATGGTGTATGTTTGGGAAAAAGTAAGTACCGTCACGTCATGCTCTGGGTGTAACTTCACGGCAGAGCGCAGTGGGAAAGGGTGGTACCGATACTTGAAAACGCAGCAAGTACAAGAACATTGGAGTTTGAAAAAAAAAAAATGCTGGTTTTAACTGAGACATCATATATTGAAGTGTGGAAGCCTAGTCATTGACTTGTCGGTATGTAGTCAGTCTTGTACATCTGTGTTAGCCATTTTGTACGTCTTTGTTAGCCATTTCATACATGTGCAAGCAATCGAGGCATGCTGCCCCGTGGGCTTTTGCAGAAGGAGCAGGCAGTGGTGTTCCCATGCACAGACTCCATCACTGCCTGCACAAGTGACTGTCCACAAAGCCATGGGAGCGCTAGGGGCATGCGTCCTTACCTGACTGCCTTGGTGACTTGAAAAGGAGATTTGGTCTGACTTTCTACATGGCAGTTACCAAAATGCATGTTCTGATATTCTTTCTGCTTATTTTGAGAATTTTTGCCCCACTGCTAAAAAGGTAAAGCCATTCTGCAGGACAGATAGCATACACGCTGAGATTAGGTCAAAGGCTCATGAATAACAGAATACTACTGAAGTGAGTTTGAGTTTAAAAAAAAAAAAAAGCAAGAATTTGCCTTGCACCTTTCTGACTATTTTGTTTATAATAATAACCAACTAATTGTTTTATATTTCTGATCACATTTTATGCTGACTAGACTCTATTTTTCTCTAGCATGGCAGCGCAGGTCATATTTTTTTGTTGTCTTTTTTGAATTGCTACTTGGTTTATGTTACAAGCTTTCCAAAGCATGTTGTGAGATAAGCCATTTATATTAAAACCGAGGCAAGAATCCCACATATCTATATATGCATATAAAATACACTGAAAAAAGGAAAGTTATAAGCAAACGATAGTTGCCCCTGAAACAACAGGCAAACCAGCCAGCTGTGAAGGAAACCAACATGCTGTACTAAAGCAGAAACACAATATAATGGGGAAATGCGGTTCTTTGTTCAGATCCGTTTCCTATTAACACTTATAATGTTATGCTTCTGCGTGCCATCCCCTGAGGACCACTTGGTCAGCCTTAAATGAATAACAGTGGAATATGTAAAAACTGCTAGATGCATAAAACTTCTGTGCACCCCTAGTCTGTTGTGTGTATGTGTTCCTTTTAAAGGAAATCTGAGCTATTTATTGCATGGAAGTTTGAGTTAAAATGCTGTTGTGTTGCCAGGGGCCAGCCACTAACGGTGATTTTAAAAGGTGAGAGCAGAGTGAGATTAGGGTGATTTGAGCAGGATACTTAAGGTCTCTCTAGCTATTAGGGAAGGAGAAAACTTTTTAGTATCGAAGGAGGGGAAACAGACTTTGTAATGCCACTTGGCTGGGCTGGTACCAGTGAGAGAGGCTGCTGCGAGCGGCTGCAAACTCAACGCCCTGTTGAAGTCATCTGTTTCTTTGCTCCACAGGGTGCTGAAGCAGATGCTAGTCAGGTGCGTGGTGGAGGTTCAGGGGGAAGGTTGCTGTGAAGCACTCTTTCCTGCTGATTCGAAGCTGAGGTGGAAGATTTAAAATAACAGTCCATATGTCAGATCTTATATCCTTTGCCTAATTTGGAGATATTTGTCGAAGCCAGAGGAGCAAACATTTCTCATTTGCAAAAATGTGTTCAGTTGAGGGAGTGTGGGCATGCATGCAAAAAGAAGGTGATGTGAATAAACATAGGAAGAGCTGTTTTAATGACTACTGTAGGTGCAGAACTTCCCCCTGGTATAAAGAGATCATCTTTTCAGGTACTTAAGCATTAGTTAGAAAATGAGCACTGTATACAGTGAGTCTGCAAAGTAGTTCTGAAAGAAGCTGAATGTAACAACCTGAACTGTCATTGGCATAGGAGCTGACATTTATATTGTGGAAAAGCAACTGAGTTTATTAAGTGATACATGGGTTGCTGAACTGGAAGGATGTGCCTGTGGCTGTGGACTATCCCCTAAGCCCATTTAGTGTTTTTAGGACTGTCCCGCTCAGGGCTTCACCAGTGCTGCTTGATCTTCCCTGAAGGGCTCTCTGATCAGCACAAGAGGATATAATACCCATAGTCTGGATGCAAATTGTTATTAAAAGGAGAGGATTTTCTGTGTTAGACAGCTATATGGCTTACTTAAAAGAATAATTGCTGGCCTTCCTCCTAGGGAAAAAATGCATTTATAATATATTCAAATAATAAAATCTCATTTTGATGTTCAGTCCTATCCTAATGAGAGAGGGAGCTAGGTATTGAAAAATAAAACAACAAACCCTTTTAAGTATAACAAAATTGAGATCTCGGAGTCTATAAGGACAAAAGAAGTGCCGTTTGTGTCTCAGCTTGTTAACTACCTTATTTATATCCCTCCCAAAAGCACAGCTTCAATATGGCTGTAATTAAGCAGAACTACTCCCCTAAAACTCTCTTACCACAAGACATTCTCTCAATGTCTCCCTGTGCAATATTTCTGAACACTCATCATGTCCATTTCTCCACCCTGAGGTCTGACTAGTTGAGACTGATGAAGTCTGAACACAGACTTCGAGGGATTTCTAATGGGATAATCAGGAGGTGGGTGTTGAGCTTCAGAACATAAGTCATTTTCAGGCTTCAGTGTTTGTTTTAAACCCTAAAGGGCACCTTAGGATTCCTAAAAGATTAGCGAACAGGGCCTCCCAAATCTGCGCTAATGCTCTTTTTTTGTCAAAATTGACAGCACAGTCAAGAACCTGTCAGGTAAGGGAGATAAATGCAACAGAAGAGCAAACAGCAGGAGAAAAGAGAACTTGTGTGATAACATATTCTCCCTGGATGTCATAGACCATGTGCAAATAATGAGCACATTGAAAGAATGGCAGAACCTGGTTAAGTATTGTGTCAGGAGAGCCTGTGATCTCAGGCTATTAAATACTACAGCGCTCTTTTAGAGCATCATAATTCAAAAGGAAGGTGACAGTGTGGTAACCGTGAGCTGCCGCCTAGCATCGGGCTGGGAGGGAGCGGGGGAGCAAGATCAGAGCAGGCTTTGGGATGAAAGGAGGTTATCTCATTTTCATAGGGAAGATCTCTCAGATACCTGCTTTGACCTCCTGTGTCAGAGCAGGAATATCAATGAAGGGATAAATGGTGACATCTCACCCATGAGCCAGTTTTTGAGGATCAGGTTGTGTTATATTAAATCGTGCTTGGAAATCTCTAGTTAATACATTTAGAGAAACAGCTCTCAGGAACATCTACCTCCCTTCCTTCCTCCTTAAAACAGTAATGAATCCAAATTGCTAATAAAATATAAGAGCTCAAAGATGTTGTACACAGACCATGTTCCTGGGCTGGGTATTTTTTTAATGTCAATTTTCCCACAGCTGTTAAAATGTTACAGTCATTAAGGTATCAAAACTGTCTAGCCAAGAAGAGGAGAGATTTTCTTTCTTTAGGCTCTTGAATTGTTTGAATATTTTGTTTAGAAGGGCTCCATTCTTTGTTTCTTTCTGGAGAGAAAGTAAAGCTTGTAATCTGTCTGTATTGTAAATCTCACTTAAGAGCCATTCATTGAAGAATAAACTATGCCTTCTCCTGTGAGGCTATTTCTCTAACAAATCTGATTATGTGCCTGCAAACTAACAAAGGCAATTAGTGGATACATGTTGTCCTATCTACAATTCGAAACTGTTTTCCTAAGTCGTAGGAAAAATGCATTTTAAGGTTTGTGAGAAATTGAATTTACTGACGTTCAAGGTTTTTTTTTCTGCTTTGACATAGGTTGCCAAGCAAAACCTGAAGGGCTATATTGTAGTTCTGAATTAGAAAAGGAATCATTGAAGGGATCAGGAATATTTTGAAGTATATATGTTTACTACAGAAAACAAGGTCCTTTTCCTCCTGAGCATGGGGACCAATCAAAGGACCAAGGATGGCTTCCCCTCTGTAGCCCCAGATCCGTATACTCGACATCCTGACCCAAAGCATGTTTTTTCTCAAGGCCACATGCCAGTACTGCTTGGCCTGTGTCAATCCTTTCTTATTACACTTAAATGCTGCCTCTTCATCTCTCTCCAGTGTGACATTGATCTACTCACATGGCCTTCCCCAAAAAATAACTTGGCAAAAACCTCTTCCCCCAGATGATCCAAATTACTGAGTACCTGTGTACTTTTTCGCCTTTGTTCAAAATATTAAAAAAAATAGGAAAAGGAAGGGAAGTTTCAATGGTGTATAAACTGGACTTTGATAGTATGTTCTCTGGGACTATGTTTATCCATAGCTTTTTTAATGCAGAATGGAAGAGACCCCATCAGCTAAAAGGGTTTTCAGTTAATACCAGCACCGTAACTTAGCTCCAGAGGGGAGAACCAAACTGCCCTGAACTCAGCAGCTAAACAGGCACCCAATTGATGAGGAAGCCTTCCAGGAAAGTTGATGTGTTTGTTGAGGTCATAGTTATGCTTCAGGGAATGTCTTCCTTTTTCCCTTTTCCCATATTTTCTTCTTTAAATAAAAAATGATCTGACAGTAGATTTAAATAAATGATTTATTTACATTATTTTCTTTATTTACATTTAAATAAAAATGATCTGAATCTATTAGTAGATTCTTCATCGTTTTTGACATTGGTTATTGACTCAGATGTGAAACTCAGCTCTTCTCTGTGACTTTTCAAGGAAAGAATGGTGGAAAGCTCTGGTTATGTCTGTATAAAAGAAGAGCAAGATCACAAGATTCATTTTGCATAAAATTTTAAAGAATGTTTGATTTTTGCTGTCATCTCCCTAAAATCATGGCACAGTTTTTTAAGACTTCAAATGTGATGTGTTTTAGACGTATTTGTTTTTTTTTTTTTGTGGGGTGGAATCATTATTATTTTAAACTTAATATAAATAGGAAGAAATCTGTAATGCCAAAGCTATAAATCTTTTGCTTTCATAAAAATTATGGAATCATTGAGCTGTATGGCTGGAGGGGACTTCAAGTGTTCATCCAATCCTCTGCCCAAAGTAGGATTAAGTAACATCTACATCATTTCTGACAGAAATATCTTTAATGTGTTTTTGACAACCTCCAGAAATGCAGAGCACATGTCCTATTGCTGTGCTTAACTGTATTCACTTTGAGACAAGTTTTTCTTGTTTTTCTTTCAGTCTAACCTGAACCCTCCTTGACGCAAAAATAAAAGTTCCTTTTATTTTTGGTTCTACCCAATATAAATAAGGAAAAAGATACTATTTATTCTTTCTGTCTTCAGCAGCCTCTTGTGTACTTGAAAATGTATTACGGTCACCCTCTGTCTTGTCTTCCGTAGACTAACCAGCTTGCTCAGTCTGTCCTTAGACCTTTTCCAGACTTCAAAGTGTTTCTCTAACTGTCCAGAGGGCTGTCTCTGGCTGGCCCACCTTTAGCTAGAAACAGTACCTAAAAGTGGATGTGATACTTCAGATGGGACGTACCGATGCAAGGGAAAGGATTCACACACCTATGTTTAAAGATGTGGATAGGAGGTAAAAAATTTGCTTGCTCTTGGTGAGCACCAAGAAGCCCAGCAGCACTTAGAGGTGGTTCCTGTTTGAAACTAAATGTTTCCAACTGAAAAAGCTAGAAATACATTCTTTCCACATCTCCGAACTGCAGAGAGAGGACTGCTCAGCAGCAATGACATTTTGTTTTGAATCGCAGAATCCATAGCATCACTAATAAATCCTGACAGTGTGACAAATGACCAGTCTCAGCTGAGGGATCCTGCCTGAAATCCCATTTGGTTAATTGTGTTGCACCTACCAAGGTTTCCCTTGGAGGGGTTGGTTCAGTGCTGACTCCAGGCGAAGCGTGCCACCTACTGAATCACCAGCTCTGCTTCCTGAAGCACCCTGGGATTTCCTTGGAGAGCTCCCAAGTGCATTTGGCCAAGACCAACCCTGTTTAGCTTATGAGAGCAGACCAGATCACAGCCTGAGGCTGTTATGGCTGCTCGCCATATTACTCATTGGGGATGTTTAGTCATGTATCTCTGTGAAGGGAGACCATATTGCATTAAATGTCTCGAGTTAGTTCTGCATATACTGTTTGTAAATTGCTTTGTGACCCTTTCTGATTGGAAAGAGCTGCATATGTTAAGATATTAAGACTTAATGGAGTGTATATAACATATATGGATACTTTCAGGTAATTTTTGTAATAATCTTGTTATAGCTATATGACTGAAAATGTAATAAAACAGACTGGGAAGGCAGCCTCTTTTAAGTTCTGCGGGTTTAGTACTAATTATTCTGATTTCACTGTTGCAAGTCTGGATTTGATACTTGGAATATTGATAAATCTTCACCAACATGATTGTTTAAATGTAATAGTGTAGTGAGTAGCAGGATCAACACTATCCAGCTAACATTAATTGGAATACAGTTCCACTTGATTGCAAGAAGTGCTAACTGATATTTTATTATTAATAAACTTACAAATGTTAAATGGCTTTGCACAGCATACTTCATTCTAGTAAGCCCCCTCCCTCACCCCCGTAGATGGCTTACAGCAGTATTGTATAAGTCTTCCAATATTAGGAGGGATTATAATTGAAGAGAGCGGTGCTGCTATATTGTATAAGTTGTTCACTCTCACTCTGTTTTTTGTAGGGGATAATCTCTAGGCAAAACTGACATTGGTAGCTGAGTATCCCCACTATAGGCTGGACTATTATAGTTGGTGTGGTTTCAAAAGTGCGAATAAACCCCAAACCACCACAAACTAGCATGCTTTATACCTCTGTACCAATTATTAAACCTGACCTTCATCCTTTTTTTTTTTTTTCTTTTGAAAATACTAGTATATGCCTGGGATCTTGTTCTCTATGAATGGTCTCTGATCCTGGCATTAATACACCTTATGACTTCCCTGTCTGAAGTCTTTGCCTCATTGTACCCCTGCTTTGTGAGTATATACAGCAGGAATTGGGAATAAAAAAGCATTAAAGAACTGCTGGCACCTTGTGGTAAATGTTTGAAAAACATTTTTAGTACCAGTTTAGACTGTAAAACATATGAATTCTAAATTTTCTCAGTCATTAAAACTATTCTGATGAAAAAAGGATCTTTATTATTTATTCTATTTATATCTCTTCTATGACCATTGAGTCCATTTTCTACCTGCCACCTACAATGTTCCCTGGCACATGCTAAAAATGTGTTTCTTAAGCAGTTTATAAAGGTACCGTGGGCCTGACTGTTTCCCAATGAGATGATTTGGCTTGCAAGACTACCGAGAGGCAAGACTACTGAGTAAGAGCAGATTCGTATGCAGGAAAGAAAGCTTAGCTCAATGGAAATATGTTTAGGCAGAGAGGATAACTTGGATGGTCCCTTGTGCTAGTTTTGCTGCTTATTAGCTCAGTGCAGACAGGCAGTATGAAGGGTGTGAGTTGGGTGGGATTTGAAAAAAGAAGAGTAGCAGTTTGGTGAACTGAGTTGGGAGTTTTTGCTCAGGAAGAAGAAGAATGAGACTTCATGGGGCTGGTATTTTTATTGCAAGGAAAGAGATGGGGTGGAAGGGAGCAGAAGGACTAGGGAGGTCACAGATGTAGCCTGGAGTAGGCTGAGTAAGTGAGAACAGGAAGAATAAAATTGATGTTGTAGACTAGGAGAGCCAACAGATTAGATCAAATATATGTGTGAAGAAGACAAAACAGAAAGCTCTTATATGAAAACATTTCTTGTGAACTAGCCGAACCGAGTTCCAGACAGTATATCAGCCTGTCTCTCATCTGTGCTTCTTTCTAAATTCACTAGCACTCTGCACTTTATGGACCTTTTTCTTAGTCCCTATAAATATTTGTGGAAACCAGGTTAATTGAAATGAAAAATAGAGTTGTATTTCTTAGGCGCATGATTTAAAGCTTAGCAAAAACAAACTCATGGAAAACATAATTGGCCTAAACAAAAGAAAACCTTGAAGGGCTTCAGCAAGTAAAATCTAATTTTTATCAATGCTCTCTGAAGCATTTTTTTTAGTGGACTGTTTTCATGGCAAAGTTCAACTCTCAGTTCCCAGGGTTTCTGACTGTAAGACTCTTTACACTTTTCACTGTCCTTATAAAAGACAGACAAAATGGTTTAAGGAAATATTTTTTTAAATATTCATTATCTGGCAAAGACCAGGCCTGCTGTATTTCAGCCTAAAAAGGGAAAGTTTTGGAAGGTTTTAAAAGTATCTAAAAAAGGGAGATAGAATGAAAATGAAGATGTAACTGTAAACATAAGTTTTAATGTCATTTGTCCTGCAATACTCTTTTCAGTCAAGCTTTATCTTTTTATATAGTCACATTTGTTATATAGGTATAATACTTTCTATATGAGAATATCTGTTATCTAGGTGTGTGTTTATAAGATATATGCCCCTACATATGCGTATTGTGAGCACAGCAGTGAGGCAGGTGAAATCACATCGATCACATCCCAGAATTAATTCTAGTTTTGTGTTTACCTGATCTGCTCCTTGTTTAACTAAATGTCTGAACTTGCTTTTGGGCACTTGCACCTTCCACTTCTTTTAACAGTACTTGCAAGTATTTAATACCTTTTTGTTTGAGAACTACAGAAATGCTGACCAACTCGGGAATCAGATGCAACTGAATAGAGATTTCGTGAATTGGCCTCCAAAATATAGAGGAACAAGAATCATATGAGCTGTCCTGCGTAAGAGTTAGATGATGACTGTGATGGCTGCCCATTCTTATGTATCTTTAGGCTGGAGACACAGAATAGCCAATACGGACAACCAAAGCAAAATTAAAGCACAGCAAAGTGAAAACACATTAACCGACCAATAAAAATAATAGCATTCATGATAATCAAGCAACCCAACTGTAACTTGTGCTCTGAACCTTGCCAAATTTGGGGCTGCTGGCAGGCCACCAAGAATAGCAAACGCAACAGACAAGGGCCCCTCATCTGAGAAAGCCTCGCTGCAGTCCCTGGAGAGCTTTGCCTTACGAACCGACGGCAAGAGCATCCCAGCCGGTCCAAAGAGACAACGTGGAATTACAGCATGAGATTGCTGTGAAGGGAGATTAAGTTAAACTTGTGTTTTGTGTGAATTGAGATTAAACGAAGGGACTCAGTTGTTATTTAGTAAAAACAGTTTCCTAGGTTACCTTGGAGTCATTTTTACTGTGTTGGTATGATGTAATTGGCTGGTTTAGCATTTAGAGCTAGTAAAACATGTGCATATAAATTTTTTTAAAAAAGGATGTACCTAATCACTTTCATTTTGCACTCACTTAGCTCAATATTAATAGTTTGCATTGGCGGAGGATTTACAAGCAGGCTTAGGAGTGTAACGGTCTAGATTTGTACATCTGATGGCCTGAAAGTTACAGGGAGTGAAGAGTTTTGTCAGACTCCTAGATCTTTCCTCCCACACATGCTGGCCACCAGATAAATCATGTGTATGAGTTTATAGTGGAGTCGGTGCTGGATGTTAAGCAACACCCAGAAGTGAAGTTCTTGAAATAATTTCCTGTGAAAGCAACAGCAGACAGATTTGTAATCATAGATCAGGGCATTAATCAAGTAAACAAACCATCCATTTTTTTCCTGTGGCATTCCCGAAATCCTTTTTAGGAACACTGAAAATTCTACATAATGATACTGCTTAATAACAAGCTTAATCGGAGCAGAGTGGCATGCAGCGACACAGGGGGCTTCTCAGGTCTGTGGGGCACCAATGCAAATTCCTCTAATACAAGTGCTGCGAGTCAGCAGACATCTGAAATGTTGCTTAAATATTCAGTAGTGTTAATACTACTTATCTCCATTGTAATTAAAACATTTCTCCTCTTCAAAACTTTCCAAAAGGTTGCTTATCCCACTCTGTCAGCCCAGAGAAATTTCAGGCAGGGCTGGGAGTGAATCAGTAAATAAGGGTAAACTTTGTCCTGCGCTTTTATCCACGCTGACAAATTCCTGCTCAGTAAAAGCTGCTGACAGCTGAGGACGGCCCAATAGCTACAGCTCATGTGGGGGAATCTGCTCTAGGAAATAGGGCAGGTAGGCTTTGTTCAGCATGCTTAAAACGGGGCTTGCTGGAGGAGAAAGAACCGGGTGGTGTTGAAAAGAAAGGTGTCAGGTTGGAGGGGGCTGCTTTGTGGAGCTACACGATGTTCGGTACAGTCCTCGTTTTGTTTGGCATTTTCATTAATGACAGTAATGCAAGCAAGACAAGTACTGCTGGTGACGCAGGATTTGAAGACATTGGCAATACAGAGAAGGACCTGGATATCACACAAAAAAAGAAAAGAAAAGAAAAAACAAACAACCTAAAAAAACCTGGATGAGCTTTGAGTACTGAAGTAATGGCAATGGAATGAAATTCAATATTAAAAAATGCAAGGCTATGCCTGGGGGGACTAATAAAAATTTCTAGAAGAAGAAGAAGCTAGGAGCTCATCATCTGGAAATGGACATGTAGGAGGAGGTCTCATCATTAGTGGTAAGCGGTAATGGAGTGGAAGGAAGCTTCTGTGGTGGTCTGCTCGTTTTTTAGGTACTAGCACTCTTAAATAATGATACATCGGGAAGATGGCTTCCCAGAGGCATTGGGAGGTATCAGACTGGCATGGTGAACTGATCTGATGCTAACTTTTAATGCTGATGAAAACATGCTAGGGAAGGTGGGAGCAGGTTGGTTGCCAAGGGTCTTGAAAATGAAAGTAACTAACTTCAGGAGGAAAGACTGAGCTGATTAAGAAATACACAGAGAGAGTTGGCACGTTCAATGCAAAGGGTTGGGAAAAAAGTCTTTGCAGCAGGAGTCTGGACAGATATGAAAGAGGTAAAATTGCATTGGTAAAAGCCAGAGAAAACGATGTTGCAACTATTGACATGCAGGGTGGTGAGACATATGTTCCAGTCATGAAGCAATTACAAGAATACATAAGCCCTGAAGTGGTTTCAAGCTGAATTCAGATTGGCATCTCCATGCAGAATAATTAACGCACAAAAACTTGAACATGAATGGCAAAAACAGTAGAAAATTTCTAAATCCTAAGAAATTAAATTCACACTACTTGGAAGGAGGAAATGAAGGGAAAGTTTTGGAGAGACAGGAGAGAAACAGTAAAGGCTCAGGGTTTGGTAAGTTAAAACTGAAGGGACACATCCCAGTTAAGTGAGGAAACTGATCTAGGCACTGCTTTTTTCATATCAAAACTATTCAACTATATTCACAGAAGCATCCACTTATGTACATTGAGGGTGGTGAGGCACGGGAACAGGTTGCCCAGAGAAGGTGTGGATGCCCCATCCCTGGAAGTGTTCAAGGCCAGGCTGGATGAGGCTTTGAGCAACATGGTGTAGTGAAAGGTGTCCCTGCCTGTGGCAGGGAGTTTGGAACTACATGATCTTTGAGATCTCTTCCAACGCTAACCGTTCTACGGTTCTATGATTCTGTGTTAGAGAGAATCTTGGGCTGTAAGTGAACGTCACAGGTTCTCAGATGAGTTAGTCATCATTGTTTATCCTATTTCAATAATAAATCTTTTTTTTTTCATTTAAACAATTTAAAGATCTAGTTCGTTGGGATTTTTAAAGTTGAGCTGACTGCAGTTCATTTTTCAACAGAAAATTAATCTTCTATCCTTAAATGAAAAGTCACCAGGGATGCCAGCATGCCAGTGCACTTTCCCAATACAGAGTTTACCAAAGTGCCTCATTGAGATGGGCTGTGGTCACTAAGCACAAATGCAACCGTTCGTTTTCTCACAGTGGCAGGAATAGGCTAGTGTTAGACGGCATCCAAGCAGACGATTGCTTCATGTGTAAATCCAGTAGGCACAGTTTGTGTGGAATATGTGCTTACCCACTGGCTATTTCACTTTACATGCATGTTTGGTAACTAGATTTTTTCTTATTCTGGAGTTTGTTTGGGTTTTTGCTTATACGAGAGTAGAAAAGCTGTATGTTTTGATTCATAGAAACTGGTGTTAAAAGTAAAGCAGCATCCTGCACCACAGGCTGTGGAAGTGAAGTTAGAAATAATTTCTCTTTCATTTATCATTACAGTAAAACTAGTGGCGTAACTCTGACTCTGAGGTCAGTAACGTGCAGATGCTTTCCTTTCAGAGTTCTGAAAGGATTTGTGTGAGTGTCTGTGAGAGATCTGTTTGTTTTTAATATGTTTAGTGATAATAGATAGCCATACTTTTCCAGAAGAAAGGCATTGGAGGATTAAACATAGTATGTAAATCCTAAGAACATAAGTGGGTACAGATGGACCTCACTTGATTTCAGAAAGGATCTCTCAGAAAATGAATCTGTGACTGAAGAAGTAGCTATGTTGGAAACTGAAGTAGTATTTCCTGTTTAAGTCCCATTACAACAAAAAAAAAAAAAAAAGGAAAAGGCAATAGTTTTTCCCTTTTAAAATAAAATGTCTAATCATGTAATAGCTTTATGTTATCAACAGTAGAGTTTTAACTCTTACGGCTGACTTCTTAAACTGGAAACTTTACATTACATTATGTTTCAACGGGTGTCACTGCAAATAGGGAATTGCAGGCTGGCCCTTAGCTGTGGCTGCATTGCAGTTTCTGTGCTGCAGACTTCTTTGCTTTTTAAAAAATATTGAAAAATTCTAATCTGTAGTAAAAGAGCCTGAAGTTTAGGTGTCAAGATGCTGGATGTAAATTAAATTCAGATCTTTGGATAGAGCCAAGTTAAAAATGGTACCACTTGGATCATGAATTCTCATCATCCTGATAGTGGTTGAATGGTGTAAACTCAGCCTGAGGATGGCCAGGACCAGTAGAATGACTTGGCTGCCTGTAATTCATGGAACTTCAAAGCTTAAGTCAGTTTGTTCAGCAAAAGTACAGCAAACAGTTCCTAGTGGTCAGTTATAGCTGTTCATTTTCACGGAGGAAACAATGTACTATGAGCTGGATTACTAGAAAAAGAGGACGTACCTTTAAAAGCAAGTTATCTTGTGTATGTTTTATCAGGTAGCACTGTAAATGAGGGTGACCTGAGTCCCAGCACTCTCCTTTTCCAATTGGAAAACTGGAGTTCCAGATCTTTGCCTGTTTTTTTTTTAAAAAGCCTTCATTAGAATATTAATTATTGTTATCATGCTGAAAAACGAAGATGAGGACTAACAAAAATGCATGAAAATGACAGTTTAGAGGAAGACTAAAATTTGTTTTAGAGCTAATCTGTACTATTATTCAGTGTTACCATACTGTGCTTCACAGCACACATTTAATTACAGCATATGAGTTTGCTCCTTTTATCCAGAGTTTGCAATTTCAGCTTACTTTTCTATCTGTTAGAAGCATGATGGGGAAAGAACATCAAAACCAGATCCCTTTTGCTGTTGCAAGAGTTGAGATGTGACTGTATGTGATACAAGTTTTAAACTGGGTCCAAGATAAAGCCTGTAGAGCTTCACACTAAAGATTAAGATGTCTGAGATCTCGGGTCAAAATATTTAGGGTCCACGGATGGCAAAGCTTCTTCAAGCAACTCTAAAAATAACAGGGGCTCCACTTTTCAACCAGCACGTTCTAATTATCCATTAGAGTAATTAGTATCACAATGGGGGAAGGGAATCTCCTGTTCATTATGCATGAACATTAAAGATTACATGGCATTTTTTAAAATAATTGCAGCTGTTTACTTCTGTCCTTAGTCAACATCTCCCCTCTGCACTCCTGTGCCGTTTGCTGGCTGCCTGCCATCTCCCATGTCAAGGGTGATTGCATTGCGTGAGGTTTATGGCTGGCCTGCAAAGTGCTTTGGGATCTTTCAGGGTGAAAGGTTCTACTGAATGTAAAGCATTATTTATTATTTTGCATAAATTGCTACATTATTTGTCTTAGGTATTTGTGGTTTACAGCTGTAATAAATAGCTGGCTGCTCGGACTAGATGACTCAGAGAGATGTAATTGGATACAGAGCTCTTCACTTCCAGGTCAGCCGCTCATCACTGGCCCACGGCTATTTGGCGAGTACCTAGTAAGTAGGCAATTCCATTTCCTAGTGGTTGAGTGTCCCCAGCACAAAAAGCAGGATCCCAAGTGGCATTAATGTGCTTAAGACTGTCACTGGGGAAGAGTTTCTTATCTTGAGGTTGTTCTTGAAGATATCGGTTGAGATTCATTGCCAAAATGTTGTGGGGAATCACATACTGGCCATCATGCCCGTTGCACATGTCTGTCTCTAGAGCTGTCAGACCCAGACTTTTGCTAGTTCTTCTTCCTTAAATATTTCAGTAGGATGTTTCTAACTTAGCAGCATGTTTGTGCATACGTGTCAGAGAGGGAGATCCTTGTTTCAGGATTCATTTAGACTTAGTCCAATCCAGCTTCTTACAGTGCTTATGTTCAAGAAATCTAGAGCATTTCTCACAAGGATATTTCCAGATATACTATTTCATAACAACTTGGAGAGGTCTTAGAAAAATCAGTTCTACCTCTGATACAGCTCAATGCTGAGCACTTTGATCCGAGACTCCTTAAAGGAGAATGGCTTTTTCCAAAGCATCCAAGTGACTTGGGAACATGCATCCCATTATCTCACGACCAACTTGAAAAACCCACTTTTAACTCTGCTTTACTTTAGTTCTGCTGAAATTGGTGGGCCTATACATTCTCATGTCCTTGCTAGTGAGAGCTAGCCTGCTCAGACCTCATAGTCTCCCTGTTCAGGCACTTGTGCATCCAGTCCCTCTGTCCACTACAAAAACACAGGACACCCAAGTTGAGCAGAACACTGAATAACACCACATGGGTTTGCAGTGGTCTGTAACTGAAAAGGTTCACTGGAAGCAATTTGCAAAGAAATCCTTAGGAAACCACCTGGATGGTTATTTTAAATTAAAAAAGGAAGAGATGCCACTTTAAAAAAATAATTTTTAATACTAGGTTTAAGGTTCCATACATGTGATAGTCATTAAGCTTATTTAACCCTGAAATTATCTGGCCTCTTTAATTCCGCAGGGACTGTAAGACTCTTGGGTTAGAAATGAAAAATAATGTCAGAACGAAAATGAGACTTTCCTGAGTGTAGGACCATTATTACCGAATATTTTCTTAATCAAGCCTCTTTAAGAGCCAAGTAGCGGAGAAAAAGATAATCAGGCTACACTGCTTTCATCCACAGGGTCTTTGCCGATGCTTTGGGCCACTGATCGAGGTAGGCACAAGTCAGACCCAAAGGCTGTATGTGATACACTCACCTAAAATGCATGTAGAGCCGATGATTTGTCCATCTGCAATGTCAGCTGTAGTACACCCAGTTCCTCGTTAAAATACGCTTTTGAGATAATCCCAGAGCGCTCTGACATTTGGGCTCTTGAAATTCAGAGCTTTCTGGTTGTTCGGACTGAAAATTTTCAGGAGGAGCAGTGATTTTTGTTGAGTTTCTGTTAGCACAACCAAACATCTGTGGCGTGCCCCACCACCCTTTCCCAAGGATGAAACATGCTGCAGGGAGGGTGTTGCAAGCATTCCTGAACTAGACAGCTAAGCTGGAGTCATAACTGTGCTGGCCAGGGCGCTGCTTTGAAGAAGGGTCCCATTAGAATTAAAACATCCCACAACTCTCATCACAACAGCCTATTCTGAGCGTGGCTGAACATGGAAATTTAAGGATGGGGGTGAGTGGGGGAGAAAGAAAAGACAGACGAGTAAACAGATAAAGAGGGAGCTCTTGCATGCAAGTGGAATTTCCTCTGAGCACAGGACACTCTTTATCACTAACTGGTCTGTCACAGGAAGGAAAATGGGAAAACAGTGTTTCCTGTTAGGGGGAAGAAAAAATCAATAGGCCTTGGAAATACCTGCCTGGAAAGAACCTTTTGTATTCCCACCAGTAAGCACAAGTAAGTTTTTTAACTCCTTTGGAGCATGAGCTGTTTCAAAGCAGTTTGCTTCTTGAAACGGGGAGTCAGCGTAGCACGTTATTTAAAAATGATTGGCAGTTCAGACTGCTTGGATCTTTCTTGTTCGTTTCAGAAATGCTCTGAGTCCTGGAAATACCTTCTGTAAGACAAAAGCTGTTTTCAAGAGCCTTGAAATCTTCTGAATTTGTGTCTATCAAGGTAATAAATAATTAAAAGGGCCATTTGCCATAAAAAACACAGTCACTCCTCCAGTATTTTGATTAAGATGCTCACAGGTGGACAGTGGGTCACTCTTGCTTCTGGTAAACAAAGTTTTCTTTAGGAAAGAGCACAGTTGCCAGGCAAGCGCTTGAAGCCTAGAAGGACAGTGAACTACCCTGCAGCTCATACACCATCTTTTTGGTTGCATTTTGCTCTGAATACAGCAGGGTGGTGGAAGCTTGGGTCTTCAGAGGAGTGCGAAGAGGCTGGTTCACTGATGAAGGCTGCAGGAAGGGATGCATATGCACAAGCAGCCCCAGCGTAACCTGGATTCCTCAGGATAATAGTTTTCTCTTTGGTAGCGGCTTCCTTCCGTCTTAGGGTGGGCATGGTGATCTAAGTTTGTGCCTGGTTGTAGCAACGTTCCCCATCAGTTTGAAGGTGTTTTGAGCCAGAGATCTGTCATGGGCCCATATAAAGATGCCAGTGGCATAACTGGATGAGCAGAAAACCTATGTAATACAGGAGTGTAAATGTAAGAGGACAAAATAAAAAGAAGAAGGGAGGGAAGATGACCTCTTAGACATAAACAGAAAGAGGGTTGGAAGTCACTTTTATTTTTTAAAACGGAGAGCGAAGTGGGCTGAGCTTAAAATGAAACTATCAGCAAGGCTGGAATTAAAAGAAAGCTTTAGGAATGATCTAACTTTTATTTTATTACATTACAGAAACAAAAAATCAATAGCTGGTAATTCAGACATAAATGAGTTATACAGGCCATTGACACAGTGGACCAAACTTTATAACAACCACATCTGATGCTGTCAAGCCACAGGCTTCAGTGGCGCCAGTAATAATTATGGCTGATCACCTCTAATTCAGAGCTGCCTTGCTTGATAAAGGTGTCACTCTGAGTGGCTGCAGCATCAATATCAATTGAGGATGTCATCCAGCGGGTCAGCCTGCTGCGGAGAACTGTGTTTTTTTAATTGAATAGGATAAACCCCTTTGTTTTTCTCCTCCTTTCATTCTGTCTGTGAAATCATGTATACTTTAAACAAAAATAATATGATTTCATGACCGAAACTACTTGAATTCAAGATTAAACCATGACTGAAGCTAACGGTATTGATCCATGGAAATATATTCTAAAGATAATTTATAATCATAAGAGTAACCTCAGGAGGAGACTTTGGCACTTTACAATAATCTGTTACATCGCTGCTTTGATCAATTAATGAATCCACTTCCCCAAAAAACCTGTTTTGTAAAATGCTGCTAGGCCAGAGAAACTACTTTTGTGTATACTCACATCATTATAAGGAAGAAAAGAAAACGCATTGGCTTTGATGTTTTCCGGTTGTTTTCTGAATTTTGGGGGATAGATGTTCCCACTGACTGTGGGAAAACTGAATTTCACTCCTAGGCATGGTGTGACGTGACTTTGTAAAATATGCTGAAGTTATTGATCTATAAAGAAAGGAGTCACTTCTAAATGCCTCTCCAGTGTTTCAGGTGCCAGTAATGCTTACATCTCTGCAGTCTGGCATTGAAACTATTAGTCTTTGAATTGCTGAGAGATGGTATGTGTGCTTAGAGATTTTCACTTATTACTATTATTATTCTTGCTTAGGCTTTGCATTCGTTTGTGGAGCAAACTGTTTTGTACTGTGTCGACTACAATTAATTGTGAGTGATGAAAAGTGAAAAAAAACTCAGTGGGGGAGGACACAGGAGGTATTTCAGCTACTGTCACTGTAGCATTTAATATCAGGAAGATTTAGAAACTACAGTCTGATGCAGCAGAGCGCTTCGCACCACAATGGCTTATACTCGCACACATGAAAACTTCTTCTGTTTTGAAAAATTATTGCTAGTTCCATTTAGAAACATTCTCTTTCCGTAGAAAAGTCACAAGTATCAGACTTGGGAGATAAACACCAGAAGGGAACTGTTTTAACTGCGGGATGAGCCTTAGCAAGCAGCAGCACCGCCGTGAGTTGGTTGATAGGCTTGCAGTGCTGTACGGCTCGGGCTTTTTCTGGGACTTTTAAGTAGCGGAGAAAGAAAGTGCCTTGCACCTGTAGGTTTGCAGGCGCAGCAAGGGACAGCCCCGTAGTTATCCTTCAAAGATGTGGGGCTCAATTCCAGCCCTGCGCGGCTAGGGCAGCGGAATCCCAGTCTGATGGCGTGCCTTGTAAAGCAGCAGCACTAGTCGTTCTCCCCCGCCACCGGACCCACACAAATGCACTGCATCCGCTCCGCGGCATCTCCGTTGCCCTCCTTGTCTCCGTCTCCTCCTATTCCCAAGCGCTGGATCTTCCTGAAGCGTGCGGGCATTCGGGAGCGAGCGCGGTTGAGTGCGATATCTTCTGATCAGCCCCAGTCAATCATGTCAGCCTCGTCCCTGTTTTCCCGTGATCCGTCGGGCAGCTGGGCAGGCCGTTCAGAGGCGGCACTGTTTCTTCTCTGTTTACTCGTTTCCAATGGCGATTGCACCACCGAGTCTCAGGACGTCTGGAACTCGGCCTGGGGCTGTTTTGGTTACATTGAAGTTTTTGCTTCAGCTCTGGCCAGATTTAAATGGTGACTTCACCAGCACTGAGCTAAAAAGGAGAAAAGGGAGGAGGGAGGTAGTGTAGCGAGCAGGAGCGAGCGCGGGAGAGGGCCAGAGCATTACATCATCACTTGGACGGGAATCAAATGGGAAGGATATGACTCACTCGGGCTAGTTAAGCTTTGGCTCAAGTTCTACATACACTCATTCCAGGGCTCTCATGTTCTGCACCTCAGCAGGGAATTCAGGCTCAGTGATGTCCATGAGGTTTGTTTTTAATTTTCTTTTCCTTTTCTGATTTCTATATACTTTTTTCCCCCATCGCTTTCCTCCTCCTCTCCTCCTCCCCTCCCTAGTCCCCCTTTCCCACTCGCTTTTCCACTTCGACAGAGTTTGTTTTCTCGTGCGTGTAACCTCAACTCGCAGCAGCAGCAGCAGCAGCAGCTGTTTTTTTGACCGAACCAAACCCCAACAAGGAGCACAGCAAACTTGAGAGAAGTTCGGTAGTTTGTTGTGGGGTGTTGTGGCCCACCCCCCCCCCCCCCCCCCCCATCATTGTGTTGCTCCTAATCGGAGGGAGACAGGGAGAGAGTTAAAATGCAGGAACCAATCGCTTGGACGGTGATGTAATGCTGGAACTGCAGGGTTGTTAAGTAATGTGAGAGGAAGGGGGTCAGGGTTGCAAAGCATTTACCTGCTGTCAAGGGGCTTTAAGTTTATTATCAATTGCAGTGACTGTAACTGGCTTCAGACTGCACTCCCTAATTATTCACAGACTCCCCTTTTTTATCTTTTATTATTAAAAGTAAAACTATATTACAGTATTTAAAAAATGTGATATTATCACAGCTGCAAATTATTTTCCACCAGGGTTTTTTGATATTTTTTTAAATGGCTCAAAACTGGGTGTCCCTTTCACAAAAAGCCTGGAGAGAGCAAAAAGAAAAGAGAAAGGCAAAGGGAAAAAGGGGTGGTTCTTCGAGTGTAGCTGGCGGATTTGAAACTGTACAATGAGAGCGGTCCAGCCTCTGCCTAGCAGAGCGAGTAGAAGCTCTCACTGTTGGAAATCTGCTGTAGAAAATAAAACATTTAAGGGAGGCAGTTCGCAGAGCTCAACCTGAGAAGCCTCAGCATTTCATCCTGACACTTGTGAGCGGTGTTCTGATCCTTACCTCAACCCGGGCTCATTGCTTCTTTGATGGGCTGCTCTCCCGCCATTGGTGGGACCCTCTGAGGTCCCCGTCCTGTGCAGCAGATCCCTCCCTGTCATGGTTCTGCTCTCCAGAGCTACCTGGGAGTTGGGGCATCTGCCCACATGGTTTCCTTTGCGGGACAGAGCACTCTGCTTGTCTTATTAAATCTGTCTGTCTCCCTACAGAGCTTTAAGCCTTTTTTCCACGTGGCTAACAGCCTCTAGGTCTTGGGGGGTGGGAGAAAGGTCTCTCTTCCCCAAGTTCACCGAGAGTGCATTACCCTTAGGGTGGGCCACGCAGAGTTTAACACTGACTAAGCCCCTGCTTGGGCATTGCATGTGTTCAGATGTGGGATTAATGCAAGATACCAGGTGTGTGTTGGTGTCCTCAGGATACCCGTTCTGCCCGGGGGAGCTCTGCATCAGGTTTCTGTGTCAAGAGCTGTCTGCTCTGAAGATACTGCTCTCGGAAGTGCTTCCTTCAGGGAATTTCTGTCTCGGAGGGAAGCACTGTATTCGTGCCCACTGGATTAGCAGTTGATCAAAGATTTGCTTGGCTAACTAAAGATAGGCTTAAACACACTCTTGAGGGTTTGGTGTGTTTTTTTAACAACCTGTATTGGCCCCTGCCTAAGCAAAATACCAAACAGCTTTGCTCTGCGGTGATGGCAAAACCTCCTCATCTCCATCTGAACAAGGCAAGAGCCCCCGACCAGCTCCTGCCTTCCCTTCCCTCTGGTAGCCCTCTGCAAAGCCATCTTGTATCTGACTGTTACATCCCCGCACTTTACTTGCAGGTTTTCCTAAATGCCCTGATTTCCAAGCTCATCAGTCAACTGCTGAAGCACAAACAATCGCTCATGTGCCAAACTTTTATCATTTCAGAGCCTAACGTGAGGCCGCACCCGGCTCTGGCCCACGTTGTGCTGCAGCTATACCATATGGATTAGATTGCGCAGTGCTCTGTTGAGGATGTGTGGGTTGTGGAGGGAGCTGTGCTGCTGCTGCAGGAGTTCCCGTAGGATTTCTGACTCATATTTTTCTCCTAGAAATGTTGGGAAGTGCAGCTCCATGGACCATCAGAGTAAACCAGAGTAGATTCTTCCCTTTGCCTGCCCGCTTCAGATGCTAGGGTGGACTTGTCTTCACTCTTTCCCTTCCTGTCTTTTCTGGCTGCAGACTCTGTGTGGGAAAAGTCTGTCGGTGTTGTCCTAGGATAGTGTCTAGCCATGTTGGCAAGGTACCGGGCAGAGGATGACAGACTTTGTCACACTCAACCTTTGCCTACGCAGAAATGCATCCTTGCTCTTTCTGTTCTAAAAACACATATAAAATACACTGTGCAGCATGGCCTGGAAGTCTTTGGGCATCAGGTTGCATTCCATGGAGGACTGGAGTCTCCCTTGTCTGGTACAAGCTATTAACATTTCACCTGGCAGGAAGAGCTGCAAAGGAGAACATCTTGGTGCTTTAGTCAGTGTGGACTGACTGATGACCCTGCCTTGTGCTCCTGACTTGCACAAGGCAACTTCATCTCCTCCATTCTGCTGATTCATGCTTGGTGAAGTTAGGTAGAGGGTGTAAAGATGTAAATCCTTCTTCACTTCCAGAAGTGCATTACAACTCTAAGTTACAATTTACTTCTGCTACTTAACAGATTTCAACACAGCACCACAGAAAAAACAGTTTTAAAGGCTTTCAAAAAGTTGCAGTTGCAAATTCCATATGCATACATATGTGTGTGTGTATGTATGTGTATCTCCTATTGAAGCAACAAAGCATATAATTAATAAGGTATAACAGTCCCAATGAGAGCCAGACAGCTCTGGTTGTGGTTGACAGGTGCTTTTGAAATGCACGTTCGTCTTGGACAACAAAAAAATGAAAGTAGCTGCCCATTTTGAGTTCTCCTAGTGCTAGCTGTCCATCTTGCATTACCTTGGAGCCAATGTGCAGGTATGTTTGTGGACTTCCAGCTCCATGGGCAGAGATCAACCGCTCTGACAGTCAGCCTCAATGTGTTTGAGGCCGGGCCTTCTGGCAAGAGGATTTTCTTATGGAAGAATGATATCTTTAGGGACCTAATTTTTAAACGGCAGCCAAGAGAAACGTTAACAGCACTCTGAAAATGAGTATCAGAAGATATATTCAGAAGCACATGTAACCTGTCAAACAAACTCAAGGCCAGGCACACCAGAGCTGGGACGCGATGTTTGCGCTGGAGAGCCGACCGCGTGCAGTCGCCGTGGGAAGCAAGGCGATCTGCTCAGAGCAGAGCCTGGCTGGAAGAGGCTCAGTAAATTTTCCCCACCAAGATCCCGAGTAACGTTTCCGCCTGCATTGTTGAATGTGTGCATTGGCAGAATATCCGCTCTATAAGCTGTGTGATTTTAAGCCGTAATTTGGTGCTCCTTAGCTGGTCTCGTGCATGCGCAAAAGAATTGGCTCTGCAGTTGCCGTACAAACGCAAGAGGTAAAAATCAGAGAGCTTATTTTTTATTTCACCAAATGTGATCCCTCTGCCTCCGGATTCCTCAGTTTTCCTAGCTCTACAATGAGACTATTTCCCTTAAACAGTTTTGGAAAACTTGGTTGGTGTTTGTGAAGCCCAGTGGAGTTTTCAGAGTTGCTGTGGCGAGTGCTGGGGTCAGAGCAGGCAAGACGTTGGGCAGGGGTGGTGCCAGCGCTGGCCTCACATCGTTCTTTGGAACACAGGGGGCATGAAAACCACTCTGTCTCCTGCACTTGGGTGAGGGTTCCAGGGCAGGAACGGGCCTCCTCCGCACTTCCCCGTCTCTCTGTGCTCGCCTTCCCACCCTTCTTTTGTTCGTCCTGCACATGCCCGGGCCGCATTCAGCCCAAACTGTTGAGATCAGCTTTGCCGAAAATTACACTTCAGATCAAAATGTGAGGTAGGTTCCTCCAGTGTGAAGTGAATGCTGGGTCTTTCTCTGCAGCTATAGATAAACCAGATATGAAGGTAATTACATCTCATTCCTATCTGACTCTCTTATTTGCCATAATCTCTTTTAATCCCTTTGATAGTCATCATAGTAATGTTAATCTTAATGAACTCATTTGGTATTAATGCGGATGTGATTTGTAAGTTCAGAGCAGGCTTGCCATCCTTGTTTAGCATTCATTAATATCCACTTAACTGTGTTTATGCTCTCTTTTCTCCCGCAAATGGACTTGCGTGTCTCTGTCTTCCACCTAGCTGATGTGGCAATTCCGTAGTGGAACTCTCTTTCCATGCTCACGTTTGTATTTCCTTTCTGTTCCTCTTCCTACTTATACGATCCCAGAGAATGGAGGTGATGGAAACACTGCATCCATCTGCTAGTGACTCTCTGTACCCCATCGCTTACTCATTTCTTCCACTTTCGACATCAAAATTGAAGGAACCTTTATCCTCTCACTCCTCATTCATGTGGCATTCCATCTTAGATCGCCTCAGAGATATTAGCTTACTATAGCCTTCATTTTATTGTCTCAGAGGGTGAACGAGTAGGAGACACGGCCTCTAATCTTGGCAAAGAGACAAAGTATTTGCTGCTTACTACCGTACTCTCCCTCAGCGCTCTGTTTATGGGTGGGGTACCTTGCCCAAACAGTTTCCGATGTGACCAGCCAATTCTAGCGAGGGAGGACTACGTTTGGATGTTGAACCTGATCCAAAGCTTGTTGCAGTGAATGGGAGTGCTGCTTTGACAGGCTCTGGATAAAGTCCATAAAACTATCCTCTTTTCATTCCTTTGAGCACCCACATATTTTTCAGCATCTCTGGCTTTAGAATGTACCCCCCCTGAAAAGCTGCTTGTTCAGCCACAGTGGTCCCAGAGACTAATTAACCTTGGTTCCCTATTAACGGGTGATTTCCTCTTTACGTGGGTGCTTGTGTTTGTTTTTAAACGTAGCATGGAATTTCTGTGTTGTAGTGCTTGCTGTTTTCCCTCTCCACTTCCTCCAAACACATTTTTAAGGCCTTGATTGCCAAATAGCATGAATTATTTTTTAGTCCCAGTGACACACATTTTGCTTTTTAGGGCTTTTGGATCCTGACAGGGCCAGGAAAGTATCATTTACTTAGCTGAACACTGTTTATTCCATCCTCACTTCCATTCTTTATTTTATGTCCTGATGTTTCCTTGTAGCATCAGCTTCCTATGTTAAAATGAATAACTGTACTGAAAACATCTAACTTTCAATTTACTGAAAGATTTCTGCACATTATAGTAAAACCAGCCATTGTCTTGGTAAACTGACTAGTCGAGAGGGAGAATTGTAGTCCCTCAGATCAGCACAAGCTGTATTTGTGCCCTGGTCTTTGTTTTAACATGGTATCTTTCATTCAAGAGCATCACAGGATGTTTTGCAATTGCAACCGTTAGTCAAATATATTAAGTCAAACGTATTAAAGCTCTTTATTAGTATGAATGTAAGATGTATTCATATAAATAACAAGGTGGAGAGTTTTTACTGTGTATATCTACAGCTCTTGGTTGCTCCATGACCATAAACAATATGGACCAATGGTGGTTCAAACGGGCACTGTTTTCTAGACATCAATAAACCTGTGGCTGTTAGCAGCAGCGAAAGAATAATAATAAAAACTTCATTATGTTTTCTCTAAAGGTCAACTAGTTATCACAAGTCCAGTCAAAAAGAATATCAGTAGAATGCTTTACCACGCTGGAAAAGCCCATCAACACCAGTAATTTTATATGTCAGTTTTAACATGAGGTAGTTTTTTCCAAACTGAGTCTTAAAAACCAGAGCAGAAAAAAACTTATTGGACCAGGTTCTCTCTTGACCTCAGTTTGAGGACACTCAGTATCACATTAAAAAAGTTCCAGTGCTGTGTTCTTTGTTGTCATTTGATTTCCAGATCTAAGGGAACTTTTCTTTCACTGCAGCTAAGGGAGTGAGCTGTATTTCTCTTTCACCACCACTCACTGGACTGCAGGAATTCTCATTGCTCTGAATACTTTTTAGTTTTCTTTTGTAAAGTCATATAGAAATAATATTGACTAAAAATTCAAAATAAAGACTAAATTAAGACTGAGTTTACAGATTGCCTGAACCAGCAGACTCCTTGCCATTGGAATCCAGTGTTGACAAATATCTCCTGTGGCCATTTGTATGACACAGGGATGTGGTGCACAAAGTCCAGATTAGTACAGAAATCTCGGTACATGTGAATCTGTATGTGTATATAATCATCCTACACTTCCAAATATATTTGAGGCTGCAAGGCAAAATTAACTTCTGTTATTCCTAAGAAATCCTGTCAGAAAGGATTCATTTATCACATGAAAAGATTCCAAGTTGAATGACTTAAGGCGGTGATGTAGATATATACATTTGAATGACAGTTTCTTTTGAAACTGAAACTGTATTAGCACCCCTCAGCTCCACCTTCCATTTCAAGTTTTTCAGAATGAGAATTCGAATCTTGGGTGAAAACTTAAACAACAGTTTAAGAGGGACATTGCTGTGCATCAGTAAGTGTTTTGTTTGTTTTTTTACTTGCTAATCTTGTACAGTATGAAACTTTTTCCACTCAGAGCAAAGCCTGATGCAGCTACTGCAATTCAGTAGATGTTGTAATATGTTGAATAACAAACATTATGTAGCAATTTCCCTTATAGTAATTAATTTAGGATTTTTTAGTTTAAACTATTTTGACAAGACTTTGTAGTGCCCTATGAAAGAGCTGCGGCATATTTCAGGAAAAGTACAAAACCTTACCAGCAACATTTATAAAAATATAATGAGAAAATAAATTAATATTACAGGAAAAAAGTTTAGTATAGAGTTAGTTGGAAAAACATGGATTTACAAAGATCTATTTAGAAAAGTGAAGTGTGATTGATTGAAAAGTTTCCAATAAGGTTCAATAGTTGTTAAAATTCAGGCTTTGATGAATAACAGTTATTTCAAGGGAAATTGGGAATTATTTCAAGAGAAAATGCATTCTCTTCCAAATAGGTAATTATTTTTTGCTAAGATTTTTTTTTTTGTTATTTAAAAAAGGTCTTGAAAAAGAATGACAGTTTCTCACGTGCTGTACACTGAAAGATGATTAAACTTTGTACATTTTATTTTCTGTTTGATGGCCAGTATCTCTTCTAAATGGTTCTGTTACTTGTGATTCGTTTCTGTGGGAAAATGCCCAGAAAGTGCGAAGAGTAGCAAATGATAAACCAGGCAATAATATTCTGGAAATCACACGTGTTACATTCCAGACTTTTAAACTTTGGTCTCACCTGGTGCCCAGGACAAATTCTTGACTGATAGCACAGCCAGCAGCATACTATCTAATGTCTCTTTTTTTTTTTTCCCCCCTTAAAGATAGTTCTTGTCTCGAGGAGACTTGTTTTAAAGAAGCAATGCTCCAATAAGAGGACTTTTTGGAGTGTGGAACTTAGTGATTTGGATGTAGGAAGGGTATGAGTCTGCTGCTTCCCCATGCAGCACTGAGCACAGGAGCACTGGATTTCAGCGGCACATCTGCATCGGCATGTGTCTCTTGCGCACAGTAATTATCAAATAGGACAAACATTAGATATAATAATTAACTGACTGGCTCAGGGTCAGATATTTGGGTTCGCCCGAACAATCCCCAGAAGACTTAGAAAGATCTCCATTGTGAGGAGAATAAAAATCTCTGCACCCAGCCAAAATCTCGGGCAGTTTAGAGTGAAATCTGTTTGGGCTGTTGAATAGCTCCAAGCAATGGGCACCCTAAAACGGTGCACATGTTCCTGGGTGAGCCTGCAAAGACTTACGGCGCTGTGGCAGAGGGAAGTGGGTGAGTTGCACCGAGGACAGATGTCATTACTGACTTCTTCCCTAGGTTGAAGGGAGAGAGTATCAGGAGGAGCAGAGAGCAGGAGAACTCCGTTTATTTAGGCTGGGAAGAGACGACTAACAGGGGATCTAACTGCAGCCTTCAGCTGCTTATAGGGTAGTTACAGAGGAGCCTGGGTCTGCCATACTTTGCAGTGCGAAGACAAAAGACAACAGTTGCAAGCTTCAGTGAGGGAAATTCCTGTGGGACCTAGAGAAAGGCAGGCTCCCGCAGTGGGAGCCCGGCCAGGCACAGCAGCAGGCTGCAGGGAGGTGGTGTGGTCTCCGTTGCTGGACGTAGTCACGCTTTGTCTAGAGAAGGCCTCCGGCAGCCTGCTCTGATACTGCACTTAGCCCTGCTTGGAGCAGGAGGTTGGACAAGGTGACCTTCAGAGGTGCCTTCTTCTGATCCTGCGCTAGGCAATGATGGCAGCACGGCCTATCTGTACAGAGAGGGAAGCAGGAAGAATTTTGATGAGGAAAAAGCAATAAGAGAAGCAAATGGTGAGATAAGAACATAATGTCGTCTAGAGCATATCCTGTGCCTGCTTGTGTCCTACCTTGTTTGCAGAAGTAAAGAACAAATGCACCTCATGTAAGAGATGTAACTGTGGACTCTGAATTGCTGCTACCGAGGAGAGAATGAATTATGCTTCAAGGTGCTTCGTTTCCTAGCTTTTCCACCATGCTGTAGATGATGGTCACCTAAGTTTTAGGAGATGCCTGATAAACGCGCAAAGATAAAACAGAAATCCTGACAACCATCCATTTTTAGCTGAAATGTGAGACAAAATGAAGCCAAACATCTTTTCAGTTTATAGGCAGCTGAATGAAGTCTTGTTCCCTGCTCAACTAAGCATCTGTATTTTCTGCTTATAGTCAAGAATGGCAAGAGAATTCTAAAATGCTATGAGAAAATCCGTCTCTGAGGCATTTCCAAACCAGTCAGCTGTTTAAAGTACCACTTTTTTTCTTTCCCCCTTTTTCTTTTTACAAAAATAAGGGAATTAAACCGTAACAAACAGAATTTCTGGGCCTTTGTGGTAATTTTCAGAGTATTTTGCAAAACTAGGAGACAGGCTTTGTCTGTCACCATGTCAGGAATCCATTTGGAATATCCCTGTAAGCTCAAAGGTATGTTTTACAGGAACTTAGCTAACAAAATCTGTTCCCACTATAAAAGTAATGGCACATTAATGCCTTGTTGCAATGAACTCCCTATATACCTTATCCTTCATTCATATTTGTCCATTAACTAATGACTATCCAATATGCTGTCACTAATATCACATGTAAAATCATGCCTTGCCCTTCTGCATGCTCGGTTATTTTATTATTGTAAAATTAATAATTTATTATGGACTATAACGTAAAGACTGAGGAACAGTCACCAAACATGTGTTTTCACTGACAAAAACCTGTGCAGTGACGCTGACTCAAACTTATATTCATCTTGAGCTAAAAGGCTTAGAGAAGGATGTTGTTTATATTTAAGAAGTTTCCACAAGTGCAGTCCTGGAGCCTACAGCCTGGCTCTACTACTCCACTGGTACATTCTTTACTGTCATGCATTCACCTTGTTTGCATCCTCTTTTCTTGTAATAAAGACAAGCTTTGTCCTTTTAAGTGCTCTGCCTGACGTTTCGGTAAATGTCAAAGATGATTTTATACTACTGTCTGACCGGGAGCAAGTCACTGGATCTGGACATGTGGTAAAAACTTCCTGGCTGGAAGAGCTAATCCTCTCGGAAAACAAACAGAAAGTCCCATACTTTCCTGTAGAATGTACTATTTTTCCTTTGCCTTGAAAATAGCATTCCTACCTGGTTGATTTATTAATGAACTTAATCAGTCTTTAAATAAGATAGTTTTGAAAATATCAGTCTTAGTTCTGTTTTTCATTAATACATCGATACTGATGTTCAGATTTCTAACTATCTGTTAAAATCAATTAGGAAAAATCTAGGAGGGAAGACATAAAAGAGAGGAATGAGTTGGAATATTATGCTGTTTTCAATAGAACAGGAAATGAAGAAGAATTGACAGATTTAAGGTTTGTGTTGTGTCATTGGTGTGTTTGTGGCAAGTGAGCTATAAAACGGTGACTAGTTCTATGTTAATGACAAACTTGTTGACTTAGTGACTGAAATTAAAAATAATAATTTAGGTTAACTCAACATGACATTTTCTTAATTATTTTGTGCAAAGAAAAAAGAGCAAAAAAATTTCAGGTTTACAAGAGAATTAACTCTTTAAAATGAGCTAAGTAAATTTTCAAATTAATATGTCATTTCAACCAGAAACATTTAGAAATGTTAAAAATTCTGCTTTTCCAAATATCTATTCTTCTGCACTTATAAGATTTATTAAATATAATTTATTAATGAATGTGGTAATTTTGGTCAACCTGAAAGTGCTGCTTTTGGTAAATTTTCTATTTGACTGTGGGAAAAAAAATGTCCAGCTCTAGCTTTTGAGCTTGGCTACAGTTTTCTGCAGAAGTCACATCTGTTACAGTGCAAGTGAATTCAGTGTGATAGAGAGAGTATATTTAATTTGCACATACTCTGTAGATAGTTGAAGTCTATCCTCATATAACTTTGGAGTTTGAGTTGATATCAAGAGCCTCTAGAAAAAGCTTTTTGTCATTTCTAACACCAGTAAGGGGTTTGGTGCAGAAAAGGCTTTTGCAGCTCAATTTTTTCCAGTGTATCTTTGTCCTCACCGAGTGTGGGCTGCAGGGCCAGCAATGCACTGTGCTAAACTTTTGTCATCACTGTCATCGGTTAGAACTAGCTATGAGTTACGATGGCGGAAGAAATCTTGCAAGGTTTGTAAGACTCAAGAATATTAAAGGAGGGCATGTAAATTCATGTAGGTAGATGCTTGCAGGATTGGAGACTAGATGTCCATAGAAGATGATTGAAAAAACTTGTTTTCTTGCCAGTGACAGGTTAAAAATAACTCTCTGCTTTAAGCTGCCTGCAACACCGTTTCCAGTCTTGCAAGACCTCTGGGAAAGAGCTTCTTTTCACTTCAGTGGGAACCTTGTGCGTAGTGACCTAAAGAGTTAAATCTTCTGTTTGGTGCCTGTATTCCCTGGAGCTGCAGTGACTTACCATTTTGTCTGCCTGGGTTTTTGATGATTTGAAATACCAAAGGGAACTGGAAAGGTTTTTGTTGTCACATAGTCCTGAGAGCTAGTGGTCAGTGGGGCAGGAATGACTGAATGCCCAAAATGTTCATTGCATATGAAAATCGTGTTTCTCTTCAGATGGGAAAATTCTCAATTATTTTTTTCTTCTATTTTGTTCAGGAAAAAGTCAGAAGTTAATGAGGAAGCCCATAAAACTCCATTTTAAGGTTGTGTTCTTTAAGTCATAAAATGAAGGTTCTTTGGGTGAGGCTAAATGTATTAAATGCAGCTTTTAGAATGTCTTTTTTTTTAATGGATATTCTCCCTGGAAAATAACACAAATGAAAAATATGTCATCCTAAGTCTAAGAGTCAGAAGTCAGTCAAAACCTGCCAAATTTGCAGGGGGTTTGGTGTTTTGTGAATAGCAAGATTCTGGCTGCGATACACTTTGAGTGGATCTCATTTTTATCTGGTAATATGGGGTTCTCATTTGGTTATTTCTCTTTGCGCTGATCCTTGATATGTTGCTTAAAAAAAAAAGTCTGAGCAGTTGAACCAGATGTTTATATCATAGCTCCTCTTGATGTCAAAATTTTAATTGATTTTCCCATATTCGGGGTTAGGAGGGGGCTGTATCATGTTCCACGACGTCATAAAAATAAAAATATTTAAAATATGTTTCAAATAAAATGAGGGGGGGGAGAAGAAAAAATGCTTAACTTAGAAAAGATGTGGGATTCATTAACAAAGGAAAATACTGGCCATGGACCAACTGCAAGCCAAATGTTTTGCCAGCAGTTTGCAGTTCACAGTCATCATTGCATGTCACTCTGCCTTCTGCACCAGCCCCTCCAACCCTATATGCCTTCCTTTTAAAGAGAAACCTGTCTGGTTTGAGTTGAATAAATTAATTTGGGTTTACTTAGTTTAAAAACAAAAATATAGAGGGTCCAATTTTGTTTCATTATGCCCGTGGGTAAAGCAGTCCGGGGTAATTACAGCTGCAGTGCTGGTTGCTCTATCTTAATTAAAGAGGGTTTTTTTTGCACATAGGTTTTTGCACAACATAATAAAATAGTTTGTGGTCTGGCTAGCCTCAGTGTCACAGGAGTGTACTCGCTTGAGAAATTGTCCAGCTTTTCCACAAGCTGAGGCCCTTTCATGCGAGAGGAAGCGTGGAGCTGCTCAGCAGAGCACAGGTAGTTTACAGTCCTTCCTATTTAGCGTAAGGGCACCATCGTAAATCACGCAGCAGCCAACCTTTCACACAATCTCTTAGTACACTAAGTGGCATGCTTGTCAGCAGCAATGAATGTGGGCTTCAGTAAGTCTTCAGGCAATAATGCGCTCTAGAAATGTGCAGCACTGGTTATGCACCTGCGAGCAAACCTCTCATTTTCCCGAACTTTCCTAGTAATGTTCTGGTTTGTTTGGGGGATCTCCTTTGCAAATAAATACGTTTTATTGCTTAGCAAATCCTTTTAAAGAAAAGGCATCAAAGATATTTAAATAATGTACTTAGGATGATGAATAAAAAAACCCCAAACTCAAATCCCAACAAGCGTGGCTAAGACGGCCTGTTATTAGAAAAGTCAAAGGCGGCGTGTTTGCTAGTTGAATAAATCAAGTAGCGTTGTAAAAACACTGTCTCAGGGATGATTAAGGGTAAGTGATTTTCATTACTACATTAAGTTCTCCTTTCTGTTGCGATGCTTTTTATATCACATCAAGCCTAGCTATTTACTTACGCTGCTTTAAAAAGCCTCAGCGCCTCAATTACTTAAATCATGACCCGGTGCATTGATTCAGAAAGATGGTGACCCAAGCTAGATTTACTTAATGCTCAGGGATCTGATTGACACGGACCCTTTCCTTGAGTGCTCTATCTCATACGGTTGGTAAAACTGACTGAATTCAGTTTTTTGAATACCAGTGAACTGGATCCCTGGGTGGCTCAAGTCAGTAAAACTTCACTGCCTCCAGCGAGTTCCCCCTGCCCAGCTGTTGCTTGTGCTTTCTTTCCTTCAAGTTGCACAACTTCTTAGATTTGGATTCTTAGATGTTTAGGGACACCAGCTGTCCTCGAGTCAGATCACGGTTGTGCTACCTTGCTCATTTGCAAGGGCAAGATACACAAATATTTTGGAACCTTGCAAGAAGGGTCTCAAGGTTGGAATAAGGAACATCCAAAGGGTCCTAGACGCTTTGCTCAGTGACGAGCAGTGGATTTTGCTTCTTTCTGTTGGGCACATGGATTCTCCTATGGCTGGGCAAGCAAGTTCAGCTTCAACTGCTTCAACTAACAGTTTCACCTGAGCTTGCAATTACAGAGGAGAAAGTGCCCATGGGCTGTGCGTTGCACCCTAAGCCAGGACTCCAGCCAAGGGGAGGGCAGCCCTCAGCTGCCTTTGGGCTGCTCTGAAGCACTGCTAGCAGTGGCTGCCCGTGGAACGAGGGGAGCTGGAACATATGGTGCTTGACAAAGCTGATGTCTCTTCCAGCCTCTCTAGGCATGGCCCGAGTCCTTGTCAGCACTGGCCACGTAGGGCTGCAAGTGTGATTATAGACAGCTGGGCTTTCTAGAGGTCTTCATGCCTAGAATTAGGCATGTGTAAATAGGGAGAATGAGCCTAGAGGTGGATCAGAGAGACTCCACTCCCCCCCCTTAAGTTCAGAACATGAAAATACTGATTTACTTCCTGTTCTTTGTGGTGATACTGAAGCAACAACATCCAAACATGCTTCTAGGACGCAGCTGCCAAAGAAACGTTTCACAATGAACACGGAGGGGCATCCCTGTGGCAGCCTCGGCTGAAGTGCTAATGATTTCATAACCTGTTCTTTTATTATGCAAGCTATAAAACCTGCTGAGACATTTCGGCACAGGGGTGCCTGCTGCCAGGGCAGGAGCCATGGCACGATGGTAGATCGATAATGGGTTTCCATGTGGAACAGATCTGTACTATGTATGTTTTACATACATGGCTTTGAAACTACAAGAAAACAGCCACTTTTATTTCCATTTGCATTAGAGACTTCTCATGAATATCTGAAATAGACATTTATTGTGACCATAAGCCTACCACAAATTAAAATCAGATCCCAAATTCCCTGTGAAAAAGAAGCTCATTATAATGTGTGGAGATGTCAGAAATGATACTAAATGACACTAAACTCCAAACACTACGCTTATCCGTGGCTTCAGGTTAAATCTATAGTGGAAATAAGACCAGGAGCTAAGTTTTACAGGGATGGTGGGCGTCCCAATAGGTGTATAGCCACAAGCTAAAGAACAAACAGCTGGTTGTATGTGTCTGCCAAACACGAAGTGTCTTGCGTATATACTGCTGCATTTTCTTCTCTTAAGCCACAGATAACCTATGTTACATATCCTACATAGACCGGGCCAGATTTATACAAGGCGTAATGTTGTTGATTCAGACAGTTTGTTGCTATAGAGAAAGAGAGAAAGACAGATATCTGTGGTGATCTAAAAGGTACACATCTGAATCATTATTCCTAAACACTCAGTTTTTCACCCAATTTTATGCGTAAGCCATTTTAATGACTTGTAACCTGGTAGGCTAATACCAGGGCTAAATCTGTGCTTCACAAAATAGAGAGATCGGGAGGAAAAAAACCAAAGCTTGCTGACCTGCAGTCTGACTTTGCCACTATTCTTTGCATTCATTATATTTGCCTTTCCTATTTAAACCAAAACAAAACAAAATGACAACAGAAAACGCAGAGCGGAGCGAGTAAGCCATGGCTTCCAACCCTTGGAAATCGGCCATACTCACTGCTGTGCAAATTCCTGCTGCTCTCTGAGCTGAGATCATACTGTTGGAGATGGCAAGTGTATAGAGCGCAGATCCGTATCTTTCTTCCATTGCTAAATGTTAACAGCAAAAAATAAATGCAGGTGATGCAACAGGCTTTGACCGGGCCTATTTATGTGACTGTTGAGATATTTTAACCAGATCAGTCAAATGTCTGGCTCCCCGTGAGCCAAATCAAAGAGATCTGATGTTATTGTAAACTCAGTGGAGCTGCCACTTTGTTGTCTAGTTAGAGTTAACATTTTTCACATGTTCACCTGTGCTGTATCGGCACGTCTCAGGATATGCGTGTGACAAACGCATTGCTTATTTTACAGGAGACATCTAGAAAAGGTCATGTCTTCTCCTTTCCATTCTCCCTCTTCTATCTCTTCCCCTTCCTAAGCTGACAGTCCTCCTCCTCTGCTCTCCCAACAGCTCCAAGCAAACAGCTTAAAAAAAAAAGAAAGAAGAAAAACCCAACAACTAATGCTGCTTGAATGTCAGTGTGCTCTGACTTTCTGAGGCCAGCAGGAGAAACAAATGACATTGTCAGAGGCCTTCCACTGACAGCTCCAGGGTACCAGTTCCCACCGTTTAAATCTGGAACCTCTTAATGCAAATGCTGCGGTCGGTTCCAATGGCTGCAGTGGCACTTCCCTGAGAAGCGATACTTGGGAGTGTGGTTTCACAGCATCGGGCAGTCGGTGCAAGTTGAAACGACACTGGTGTTCCTGGAAGGGCTGTTTTCGGAGCCAGGCATCTGCAGGAGACTCGGGCTGTGTCTGGTCAGATGAGTGGTGTTACTGCAACCATGCAAATACGGCTGGAGAGGCCCTTCTAGCCCGGTCAGCCTGGTCCTTTTAAATTGTTTTGTACAAAGATCTTCCTCTTTGCTGAATTACACTGCTGACAACTATGAAGTAAATTAGAGAAATGTGCAAAATCTTAAGATGATGCAGTACCCTCAGAGTTTCAAAATTCACCTAATTCATTTTTTGGCTCTACAGATCATACTGCTGGTACATTAGTTCCCCTGGCACAGCACCTTTCCGGCTCAAGCACTGTTTCAGCGGTGATTCTCAAAGGGAAAGTGGAGAAAAAAGCAACAGTGCAAACCAAAAGTATCCATGGGATGTGTGAACACATGCGGTTCATGTTAAAGACACATGAAATAAATAATCAGGATAAAAAAGTAATTAACAGTGCCTTAGTTCATACTTCAGACTCTTGGAAGCTGCCAGGTTGACCTGAGCATTTGCATGACTGCCTACTGACCATTAAGCCCTTTTCTCTAAATTGGTGCAGTGGATGTTGCACAAAGGTCTGTTTTGGGAAAATGTTTCCTCTTTAAGACAGCATGTTTCTCAAGACAGAAGAAAAACCCCAACCAAAAACCAGCTGTGAAATACTAAACCAAAAACATCAGTACAAATTGGAAGGTAAAGAAATAAACTTTTTCTTAGTGTGATATAATGTTTCATTAACAAGTTTTAGTCAGCATTTCAGGGTATAAATTAGGAAAGTTTCTTCATAGGTGTCATACATTTTTATGGGTCTGATTCTGTTCGAAGTGACTGTATTAGCAGCACTCCTGTAAACTTCAATGGCAAGAGCGTTGTGCCCAAAAGAGTATCTGCCATAGTAGGTTCAACCTCTCCTTGTCATTCTCAACTGTACTGTACGTGCTGCACGAGGCAAATATGGTAAATGCAAAAACTAGTGGGAGGCTGGATCACAGATCAGCGTGTTGGCTTCAGTGGCAGTATCAAGAAGAGCAGCAAGGGTAGAATTTGGCTGGTGCTCAGGAGAAATGCCGTGAATATTATGGTGATCCTCCTGCTTCACTTCATAAGCTAATTGCCACCAGGGGTCAGGAGAAATTAGTGGGTAGCAGCCTACAGATGTCAAGGTGTAAAGTGGAGACTTTTGTTTCCTTTGACATAGATCACTGTCAAAGCTTGTTTTACAATTAGATGTAATGTACATTATATACTGTGTGTTTATAGACTGTGCATGCATTTGTGCATATGAGTGAGATTCCCAGTTGGTTTAAATCCATTGTCTTTGGCAAAGCTGCGTGCTGTACACCATTGAGAATTGACTCTATTGCTGGTGATATGTTCATGCTTTTCTTATTGTTTTCTCAAATTATTGTGTTAACTGGGTTACAGCTCGTGAGCTCTCTTTGTTTTTCAGATTTATATTTCCTCAATGATAATTTCGTCATAACCAAGCACATTTTGAAATTCACCAGGTAGACTAATGTGCAAAGCTCTTTCGGAGAAAAGTTTTGAATACACTTTTGATTCTCTCATTCCAAAGAACGATTCAAAAGAGAACAGCAAATTCCCGGTAAAAAAACTAGAGATAATTGCCTTTTCATATTTTATCCCATTTCCACTCGCTTCTATTTAAAACATTTCATAATACTAAGTATCCTTTCTGCTTTAAGCTGGGGAGTCTTGAAAAAAAGGTGCTTGGTATCTGACGTTACTGACCATTTAGACTTGCTGCTTTTTTTTGTAAGTATTGGCTGGTTTGTATGGATATTTTTAAAACTAAGATTTAAGATTTACATGTTATCTGGAACTTGATCTATAACTTGAAAGGCTACTGTAGCTACAATAAGAATGAAAATAACCCTGAACTGTTGAACATTCAACTCAGAGCACCCAAAGTGGTAATGACTGCAACAGTAGTTTTGCCGATATTTATAAATCAATGCAAACCAGAAACTAGATGTTTTAATTTACTACAGTTTCAATGTAACCGATACCCTCAAGTTTAGAGCTTTAAGCTTTGTGAAGTGCAATGTTATTGCAGGGCATGCATCCAATTCTTAAAACATTATATAGATTGGAGACAGATGAGCTTTTCAGAATTATTTTAGGCCTATTTTGATTGAATGCCCAAGATGCATTTTCCAATGGAAATTAATTGCATTGATGTGAAAACAAATGAACTCCAACCTCAAAATTAGCTGCAGGTTCATTCTTGAACCAGTACTTAAACGGGAAGGAGCGGGTGCAGATAACGACTGGAAATTATGTTGACAATATACACTTTGTTGCAAGAATAAAATAACCTTTTTTCAACACCTACTCTCTTTTGCTGTCTCTCTTAGCATGCGCACATGCTTAGGGAGAGAAATTTTCCTGTGTATCTGTGGTTGCACATGAGTGGACAATGGCTTTTACTAGCTATCGGTTCTTCCCCTTGCACACTGCTGGAAAGCTTTGCTGGTGTGTGTCGGCCTCTAAGCGTCGGCGAAATCTCCGGCAGCCACTACCTGCAGTGCTTCTGTCATTGCCATGGGGCATTTCTGGAGCACACTGTTCAGTAATATACGCTGTTCTGGAGGACCTTATTAGCAAACAGCAGCTCACAAGATTTCCACCCTTCAGTGAAATTTGCTGCAGCTATGTAAAAAATGCTGTAGATGAGTTTGAGATTCCTGTTGGCTGGACTGATGCTCTCTATCAGTGGTAACTCTCTTTGACATGTAGGCAGAGAAGGCAACGTGAGCTCTTCAGATAACAAGAGCAGACAATGCCGGCTCGGAGTTGATCTCGGTTGAACTACAGCTGCAGCAGTTCTCCATGACTTTGTTCTTTCTGCCTCGAGATTCACCTCTTCCCTGTGCTTCCCATCATTTGTACTAATACAGCTGTCAGTTGGGATTATTAGCATGTTTAAGAGATGAAGCGTGTGCAAAGGTTCCTCCCAGGAAATGGCATATATTCATTTTGATCTTTATGAAAGTTTGAAAGGAATCAGTGAAGTGGGTTGGGGGTGGGAAGAGGGTCACTGAAGATATATTGCTATTTGGCAGCTCTGAGATATTTTTACACCTGGAGGTGACTTGCTAAATGGATAATTGAGAGCACACCCTAATAGTATATACTCCTCTCCCTCTTCCCCCACTGCCACCCACTGAAACAACTGGCAGCTTTGAGACACCGAGCATGTTTGGGGCTGTGATTGTGGTGGTCCCTGCACAAGTGTGAACTTTCCTCTGGGCTGCAGAGAGAGCTTGGCGCTGCAGGAGCATGTGCTGATGAGTGCGAGGGAAGCGATGAGTGTTAAAAAGCACAGGGTAGCTCTGTGGTATTGTTACGGGGTGGGATGAAGTGCTATATTTTGATCTGCCGCTGACCTCCTATCTTGTCTGAGACTTTTCTAAGCTTCTAATTTTCTATTTTACTTATTTGGTATTTTGTTTAAGAAAACATGCTTGTATTTTCTTAAATAGTGTCTTTTAAAAAAGATTTCTACAGTGCGTGTTACTTTAATAGTATTTTTGGTGTTGAAGGTAGAATTTAGATGTTGATAAGTAAATGATCGCACACGTATATTCCTACTTGCTTTCCTCACTGGTGACTGTGGGCAAGCTCTTGCTTTCCATAGTGCATACAGCACAGGTGTGTCTTGTCAGCTTTAGACAGACTGAATCTGCCAGTGGCAGATGCTGAAGTGTTTTTCTCTCACCGAGGCTGTTTTCATTAGTCAGTCTTTTTCTAGCAAAATTGTTACCAAATTGATGCATCAAGTCTAACCGTAGCATTATGGCTACATGTGCTGTGAGTTGTATTGCCACATGGTCTTTAGACCCAGCAACGTTTAGAGCCACTATCTTTGGCTTTGGACAAGCTCTAGACAGATGAAAATGAATGAGAAGCTGATGGAGATATATATATTTTTTTTCTAATTGCTAGAAGCTCCTTTTGGGGTGCACTGTGTCTTTCTGTTGACTCCCCACAACAACTGTGTTTCT